>NC_066582.1:209074053-209690568 GCF_024323335.1 Lathyrus oleraceus
TAAAAAGCGAACAAAAGCCTAAGAAGTTTTACACATAGAAAACTAATGAAAAGATCAGAGAATCTAGGTAAGGGGTTAATTACGCAATGGGAAGGTGTTAGGCACCCAAAACGTCCTAGGTACTCCTAGGGAGCCCTTTTCACACTTGTTGTATATAAAAAAAAAGTTTATTTGTTTATGACATATTGTGCAAACATGATTGGGAAGATGAGAAAAGAATGTACAATTTTATTATTTTTGTGTTTGAATGGATGAACCCGTTGCCTACGTACCTTCCATGAAAGGTAAAGATCAAAACGCCGTAGTTCGGCTAAAAGATTTCCAAAATATGAATGGGTTCATTTTAAAACAAGAGCACTAAGGCTTTTCATTATCAACAGGAGAAAACTCAACCTGAATCAACAATCCACCATGCGAGGACGACTTCAACGTACTAGTGAGGGGTTAACCCTATAATAAGTATGGAAGACTTACGATCAACTCACTAAGGATGTGGTGAGATTTACATCAACCACTATGAGAATTGAAACCTATGGCTAATGTATGAAAACATATCAACAATGGACAAAGCCACAAAACAATTGAATGAGTGTGATTAACCAATTATGAGTATTTACAAAATATGGTCAAAGTATGATTAGAATTCAATTCAGAAAGAAGTGTATAAGAAATGAAGTTTGAAAAGTCAAGGACTTAGGGTCCAGGTTTCTAATTTGAAAAGGCATGAAGATGTTTGCACAATAGTTCACAGTTTTGAATTAACAATGTGAAAAGGGAGTTTTGAAACAAAAAAGGGTGGAGAGTGAGGGAGTGTAAAACTTCTCAGAAGTTCACCTCTTGAAATCATATAGAAGATGATTCAAGTGTGTCCTTAGGAATAGACAAATGAGCAATAACAGATAAGCAAAAAAAATGATACCAGATGCCAATTGCTGGACTTACACCAATCTCAGAAACAAAGGTGGATACCGGATACCAATCAATGGATTTACACCAATCTCCTAAAACAAACAGGGATGTCAGATGCCAATAAATGGACTTATACTAATCTCCTAAAGCAAAACAAAACATGGATATCGGATGCCAATATATGGACTTATTCCAATCTCCTAAAACAAAACAAAACATGGATGTCAGATGCCAATCTATCTGGGCTTACTCTAACCTCCAACAGATGATCATGGGAAAACAAATGCCAACAACATGGACTTACAATTGAATCCTCACATACAATCAAACAAACAAAAGCACTAATCAAAGAGGACATAAGTGGCCAATGAAATGGTCTTACACTCAATCCATTCCAAATCATAGGAACAATGGCCAATGAATGGACTTACAGTTAATTCCTCAATGGACAAACAAAGATGTGTCACAAAGATATGAAATGATGATCATGCAATAATGAACAATTAATGATGATAAATGCACAAAGGCAAACAAGCAAACATGTACAGATGAACCAATAAGTAATCAAGGATTCAATTAGCACACACTATATACAAGCAATTAGGCTCAAGCAAGGTTTAGACTTTAAAGTCAACTGGAATGGGGTAAGTGGTGCTCTTAACCTTAACATTGAGAGTTAAGGTGAAGCAGATGAAAAGGAGATGAGGGGTGTGCCTCATAGCTCTTATCCCTGGTCAGGGAGAGCTTTGAATATCAGAAAGTGTGGGAGTTCAGAAAGTTGGAACTCTCTCCACAAGAGAATGACTCTATAGATCTTGGGTTAATATCCACAATGCTACAACATGTAATGTGAGCAAAGGGATGACACACAGAATAGTAGGAGATGGACTACACATCTCTTTTATCTACCAATTGCCTTATCAAAAGGACTTTTCCTGCTTGGGGACAAAGATAAACAATCACAAACATTGCCTCTTAAGGAGGACTTCATACAGGTGCCTGGCCACATAACAAGCCAGGTCTTCCAGACTACATGAAGAAGAGAAGTTATACCTAATTGGTTAAGCAACCAAGCAAAAGCAAGTTCAAAATGAACTTAAGCAACTAATGTACCTGAAAACAATCCAACTCAATCAGTATACAACTCAAAAAGTCAAACAGATAATCCAACAGTCAACAGACAATACACAATCAAACAAGCAATGCCATAATGTGCAAGGCACAAGCTCAACTCAAATGAGCTAAAAGCATCCTACACAACAAGTCAAGGTTAGTCAATATCAATCAAATAAATCAACTCAAGCAATGTGAATTAATCTCCTTAAGGTCATGCACTTCTTAACCTGAAAACAAAGTCAAACATGAGAAGCAAACCACTAGGACAAGGCCTAGTGTCAAAGAAGGAGAAATAATCCAAAACAGAACATGAAAATTGACAAGAACCAAGTTTAATCAACTAAGAACATCATCCAAGTGGTATCATGTAAAAATCATTAACCAATTTTATTTCACAAACAAAACATGTCAAAGTATGCAAGTTGGAATCATATTGAAGCAACAGAATGAACACAAGCATATTAATTCCAAAATGGCACAATAAATTCCAAGAAAAATCATGGCTAAATAGAACACATCAAATGATCACCATACCAAAAATCAAAGCATTTGGACAAGTATAAGAAAGTAAAAGAAATTCACTAAGTCATGGTAAGCACAAACAAACTCAAAGGAGGCACAAATTGATACATCAACTTAAGGCAATCCTAAAACAGAGATGGCAAGTGATAAACGACTCAAACTAAAGCCAAGACAAACTTCAATGTGTCTATAATCAATGTGCAAAATTTCAAGTTCATATGATAAAGCATAAGCATTTCACAAATCATGGAAGTTCAACACTCATCAAAAGTCCAAACATGACCAATCAGCAAAGAAAATCTCAAACAAATCAGAAATGGATCCAAAAATTCTACAACAAATCATGATCAATCCTAACATCTAGAAGTAGCATCATGCAAAAAATCTCATCAATTGGCATTTATTTGGCATGGTAAAGAAAATCAGCAAATCAAGCAAGCCAAGGTGTGACACACATTGTCACACCTACATTAATCACATCATAACTCAACATCCAGAAATGATAAAAATGCAAACTCAATACCAAAAGATCATGAAAAGTGTCTAGTTTAAGCATGTCAATTTTCACATTCATTGGATCAACCATCATTATTTCACAAAGAAAATGGCAAGCAAGGTGTAAGATAGCATATGCATGAACAAACCCTAGGCTAAAACAATTTTCAACCGAGCACAAATTCTGAAAAAATATCCATAAAAAAGTAGACATGATAAGGAACAATATGCAAAATATCTCATGTGATTTGGATGATTATTTAGAGAGTTATGATTTTTTAAATGAATAGACAAATTAAAAAAATATGAAATGGCATGAATGTGAATGAAGAAGCATATGAAATAATTCAACAAGGCATTTTGGAAAATGATGGAGCGGGGAATCGAAGCCGGCTTAAATTTGAACTGGAAAGCGCGCCAACGACCAAAACGCGGTCGTTTCAACCAAACCCTAGGCGCATGCAAAAGTCCATAATCCGCAGGAAAAACTCAGGAACGCGTAGGAAAATCCGTAGGAAAGGCTATGAAGGCCGCATGTAATTTCGCAGGTAATTTCCAGCAAATGAAGAACACGATGAAGATCCTCATGATCTTCATCATCCAATTTCCAGAAAATTTCAACATCTCCAGAAATGAAAATTAAGCATTGCAACATGTAGATCTAACATCAGGCATCAATAATCAATAACAATTCCATCAAACAACATCATAACATGCATGAATCGAGTGGAAGAACAAATCATCATGAAACTTTAATCTATCGAATCTCAATGAATATGGCACGGTTTTTTATGAAATAAAGCTCAGAATCATCACACAAATGAGATCTACAACATTCATACAACAAAATTAAGAAAGGAGAGAGTCGAATTCCACACCTCTTGAAGAGCAGCTTTCAAAATCGTGTGTTCCTGGCTTTGTAATGCTTGGATCTTTCTCTTGCAAGCTTGTGTAGTGTATTGGAGAAGTTCTTGATGCTCAATTGGTCACGAATCAACAGTTTGAAGAATCCACCATTGATGAGGGTTAGGGTTAGGGTTATATACCATCTGTTAATGAAGTTCACTAATCACAATTAAGCAATGCAATTAGATTAAGTGAAATGGAAGTGTTTATGCAAATGGCCAAAACACCCTTATGCAATGCAAGGCAATGGAACAGTACTCGTGGCTGCATGATTTTCACTTCAAATGTGATTTGGAAGCAAATGCAATTGGTTGGAAGTGAAGGCAATGTATATTTTTCAAATTGGACATTTCCCTCCAAAATTCAAATGAAATTCAAGTGAAAAATCCAATATTTTTGTGATGAGAATTGATGAAATAGAATGCATGTTTTGGATAGAGCATATCAAGAGAGAAATGTTCCAAAAAGAACCATTCCATTTGGCCTTTTGGTGCAAAAGTTATGCCTTCTTGAAGTTCAAAATTGCTTGGCAATGATTGATCCATAATTTCTTAACCACACATGAGAAATGTATGTTCTTGGACTTTTTAGAAAGGTGAGAGCAAGATCTTCAACTTTCATGTTGGGCAAAATTTCATTTGAAGCATTTTTGATGATGTAATCTTGAGGAGAAAACCTTTCCATTTTTGGCAAATTCAAATTACAGGTCACCTACTATTTTTGGAAAGTTTTCATCTGACCTTATTTTCTTCAATGTTGATGTTTGAAATGTCAAATGGGACTTGTATGGACATGAATGAGGCCTCTCTAACCATCTCCCACCTTCAAATCCATGATTAAATGCATAGTTGACTTGTGTTGACTTTTCTAGGGTTTCAGTTGACCTAGCTATGCTCAGATGAAATTCAAGCCTCTATCACTTGAGATCTTGATTCAAAATGATATCACAACTCATATGAACTCTTGTGAATGATCATGGTGCCCAAATTCTTCAGAATGGCCACCATCTATTGGTCAATGACTGCCTTTGACTGGCTTGACCTAATGCTGCTTCATCTGCAAGTAACAAGGTTAGATGACATATTTTTGTACTTTTGGTTAGTAAACAAATGAAAAGCAATGATATACATACGCAAAACATGCTTGGTGATCAAGAAACACTCAAAAAGATAACCCACCCACAGGGAAAGAGGCAAGGTGCACAATGATCCTTGAGGCAATGATATGCTATGATATGATGCCATGAGGGATCTTAGGGACAAAATTGGGGACTTACAGATGCCCCTATTTAAGGTCTTTCTAGCCGGAGAAGTGAAGTTTAGAAATCTTCATCTCGACGCGGTAGAATGGGCTTAAATAACAGTAATGAGACAAATTTTGGTCCCTAAGAGACCTCATGATGCAAATGTATGCATGTAAAAGACACAAACTCTGTGGGGATATGGTTCACACAGAAAAGATAATCCATCGGAATAATATATTCACCAGGAACAGAGACTCTAATAAGACTCTTATTAGGACTCTTATTGGGGATAAAAGGAAAAGAATGCGTGAGCAGGACACGACTCTGAATTAGGGGGAACAAAACTGACACTGCGTAAATGAGAACAACTGGACTGGAGACCTCACTGGGAAGTAAAGGACTCACACCGGGGAAGAGAAGAAATTCCAAAGGAAGACACACCCATTGGAAAGACACAAGCTGACTTAAACTATCCACAAAGGATACTTCGGCTAAATTCGGACTCGGACCAAGGAAAAGATTCACAAAGAACCTCCCTGCCGGGGAAAATTGCATATATTGGGGGAAAACGCCAATACAGCAAAAAGGGTAAAAATCACCACAAGAAACTTCACTGGAGAAGATCTAACAAAGAGACTCTCTTGGGGAAGCAACAAAGAAACGAAGTGTTACCGGTATAAGGGTAACAAACTCAGGAAGAATGAATATCTAAGACCGGTAGAAGGGTGAGAGATATCAATCAACCAAACATCTGAGAAAGACCTGAAAAAGGTACATCAACTCAGGAAAATCTGACTCCACAGGGGACCAAAGTCATAATAGGGAGCAAAAAGGAGGGAACACCAGGGATACCGAAGTATATAATAGGTGACCGACCAAAGCGTGAATTGGTATATATGCCAAAACACTCATCATCCTGAAGAAAGCTAGAAAAGCAGACTTGTTTATAGGATGGATATTCGATTCCACAAGGAATACGAATCTTACTCTGCGGAGAAAACAATCAAAAGATTGACCCAAGAGTGCATGAGACATGTTATTCATTACCGTCAGAACGTGAATAATATACTCGAAAAGGAAGAGACACCAGAGATACCGGTTACTGGGTATATAATAGGTGACCTACCAAAGCGTGAATTGGTATATATGCCAAAACACCCATCATCCGGAAGGAGGGCTTGAAAAAGCAAATCGACTTACAGGATGGACATTCGACTCCACAACGGGAAAACGAATCTTACTCAACTGGGGACACAAACCCAAAGAGCGCATGAGATATAATATCCATTACCGTCAGAACGTGGATAGAATACTCGCATGAGATATATTATCTATTACCGTCAGAACGTAGATAATACACTCGCATGGAGGGAAACACCAGGGATACCGAGGTATATAATAGGTGTCCTACCGAAAACGTGAATTGGTATATATGCCAAGACACTCATCATCCAAAACACAAACTTGTTAAAGGATGGATATTCGATTCTACAAAGAATACGAATCTCACTCAAGTGGGGAAGATCAACAAAGGATTCCAACCAAAGAGTGAAAGAGATATATTATTCATTACCGTCAGAACGTGAATGATACACTCGAAAAGGAAGAGACACCAGAGATACCGGTTAGGGCATATAATAGGTGACCAACCAAAAAGAGAGACAATCGATACCAAGCATACGGGTAAACGAAAGATAACTCAAAGGGATAAATCGTAAGCATCCGGAAATTATCCGAAACAAAGAATATTCGATTCCGCAAAAGGAACAACGAATCTTACTCGACTGGGGAAACACAACAGGCTTCGACTGAAGAGTGCATGAGATATATTATCCATTACCGTCAGAACGTGGATAACATACTCGCATGGAAGATTATCCACAACCGGTATAAGGGTTAATAAAGGATAAATCGATCGAAAAGAAAGGCATCGGGATACCAAATTAGGTATATAATGATGACCAATCAAAGGGAGCAACAATCATTACCAAGCAAACGGGTAAATGAAAGGAGACTCACCGGGGGTACATTGATACAAAATCAATGATTCGGGGATGAATTGCATAAACAACAATTATCCACAAGGACTTGCTGGCAACTTCAAAGGGGATAACATTGCAAGCATATGGCAATGATCCAGAAGACTACTGGGGATACAATTGCTAGCAACCGGCAATTATGCACAAGCAAGGGAGGAATATCAACATTGAATATTGAATGAAGATAACCACAAAGAGTAACCATCATCGGTTAGGATGAACAACAAGGTTAACTCTGCAAAGGGGAGAAATTAGGGTTTACATCTACCGAATACGGGGTAGAATACCAAAACTCTGGCTAAGGATAAAGTTGCTAGCAACCGACAATTATCCACAAAAAAGCACAGACTCCATTGGGAATAAACCCACAACAGCACAAAATCCACCATCAACCAGAACGAATCACAAAGGTTACCTCTGCTAGGGGAAAAGAGATAGGACTTACAACTACCGAATATGGGGTAGTAGCCATAAACTCTGATGAGGATAAAAGAATAGGGTTTACATCCACCGAATACGGGGTAGAATACCAACAACTCCGCATGGGGAATGAAAGAATCATCAATCCGTACGGGAAACAAAATAGGGTTTATAACAAACCACAAACTCTTGCTGAGGAATAAAAGGTATATAACCACAAATTCCATCAAGAAGGCAAGAACATAGGACTTACAACTACCGGTTACTGGGTAGAGGCCCAAAAAGAATCCGCTGAGGATAAAAGAATTAACGCCGGTTACTGGGCAATTCATTCATTTATTCCACAGGGAAGCACGAGAAACAATTGACAACTAGCCAATTCGGGATCAAACCGAAAAGACAGACTGAATCAAGACTCACCCTAATGAGGATATAACTCAATATGAAGATCCATCCCAATATATGTGTTGGGAGGAAACGGAAGAAACCGTCATCCACGAGGATATATCTCGGTGGGGAACCGCAGAAGGAAAGACAGACACTCTCTGCTTATGGGGCTGACTCTATATGGAGAGATTTAAAACACCTGACATCTGCTTGGGAAGATCTATTGGAGAGATCTATATCACCCATAGCAGGAGACAACAAACAAAAGATATATGGCAAGAATGCAACATGAATATCTAAATGTTTATGAGTATGCATGAATATGTGTGTTTTATGTTTGATGAATGCTGACAAAACAGACATATCTAACACAAACAAGTCCAGGAATCAAATGCCCGGTACTATACTTCCAGGGGAAAAACCAACTGGAAAGCCAATCTGCTGAAGATCTTCATGCTGAAAAGCAGAGATCTGCGGGGAGGCAAAAGATCAGAGATGTCACGAAATCACAAAATCTCTGAGTGATGGATCAACAATCAACCCAACTGGGGTACAGAAAGTCACAACAGGCATAAACAGCCACAAAGACAAATCTGTTGGGGAAATGGAGAAATCCCAAAATCTGCAGGGGAACAAGAGTTCACTGCACAAGCAAGAATTGCCATGAAAGCAACTCCAAATAACTCCGCTGGGGAACAACCCACTAAGGGAGAACAGATCATCCATGTAGAATCTAACTGCACAAGCAACTCTACTGGGAATAATGTCAGCCATTCCATTGGGGATAAACCCACTGAGGAAGGATAGATCACACAAGTAGATTCTGCAACAAGCCACTCTACTAGGGATCAAAAGCAATCAGGAAATCAACCAAATCTCTGGATGATAGGCTACCAACCAACCCTACTGGGGAAAATAGAGGTTTCAACAGGCGGAAACTGCCACAAAAGCAACTCTGTCGAGGATATCAGCTCTGGCGGAGACTCTGAGGGGATATCCACTCTCCTTTGGGGATTTTGCATAAATACAATCCACCAAACCACAAATCTACTGACGGCTCCTCTGGGGAATCCACTGAAGAATCCACTGGGGACATGGAGGGGAGCTGGGGAATCAACCACTAAATGCTACACCTTCTGAGGAGAACATCCACAACTGCTGAGGAGGAAACACAATCACTGCCCTGCTGGAGGGGATAAGCGCACTGATGGGGAGATATAGCAACAATGCAGTATATCATATCAATAACCCTGGAGACAGTGCTGAGGAAGGAAGCAATAAATCCTCCGGCGACTGCATTGGGGAGAGTGATGGGGTACCGGGGTCTCAAACCACCCACTACCGAAACTTCCGAACGGAAAACACCCATGCTGGGGAGATAACTGCTGGAGAAGAAAACGAAGTCTTCAACAAGCACTCTGCTTAGGGAACAACCCACAACTACAGCTTTGGGGAACAACTCCAACAACAAAGTAGGAGAAAAAGGATACAACCAAATTCCAGGAATATGAACCAATGTCTTACCTGTTGGAAATCATGCCACCCTTGGGAGAGCACTGAGAAATTCTTAAGTATCCTTTCATCTTTGTGAATGTTCACTTTATTTAAAACAACGAATTTGAAAAAATTTATTTGTTTAAAACAATGACATTTTATCAATTAAAACATGCAAAACATTTGTTGAATTGAAACAAATAAGAGTGCAAATAATTGGATAAAAAGCTCAAATTGATTTGATGGAATGGTAGCCTGCAAATGGCAAGACTCCATAGATCTGTACAAATTTGAAATCAGTGATGTATATTGGAAGAGGGCTACATTGAACATAATGATCCTTTCTCTACCAATTTGGATCTTGATGTATTCGAAGCTTCAGTCGACGACAAATCGAGAACCTCTGACGAAAAGACGGCTGTGGAGCAGAAAGTCTTGTCAGGATGCAGTCACTTGCCAAATCCCTAATTTTTGCCTAGATTGCCCCAGGGTGAGGTACTCAATCTAGCGGGATGCAAATATACTTTTTTTCAATGTCTCTAACTTTTGCCTGGATCACCCTTGCGGATTCTCCATCAAGACGCTCATTTTTGCCTAAGCCGCCCTTTCGGGTTTTCAACTTAGCGAGCTATTCTGTTTTTCATTTGCATATACTTTTTTTTAGGCAAAGTATTTCTTGACTGCATCTGAATTCACAGGACGAGTGAAATCCTCCCCATCCATTGTTGTAAGCATCAAAGCACCGCCTGAAAAGGCTCTCTTAACAACATATGGACCCTCGTAGTTTGGAGTCCACTTGCCCCTGGAATCGGGCGCGAAAGACAAGACTTTCTTGAGCACGAGGTCACCTTCTCGGAACACACGAGGCTTGACCTTCTTATCGAATGCTTTCTTCATTCTCTGCTGATATAACTGACCATGGCACATGGCAGTTAATCTCTTCTCTTCAATCAAATTCAATTGGTCATAACGACTCTGAATCCATTCAGCATCAGTCAACTAGGGCTTTGAGGGTATACTTTATTTTAAAAAAAAATTCTTGATTTTTGATTTTTTTTATTTATTTTTTTTATTCTTTTTTTTTTCACCCCCTCTTTTTTTTTTGATTGCATTTGCAATGCCCAAGTTTGACTGTTTTGCTGATTTTCATGATACAGATGAATGAGCTTCTTTTCATGCTCAAGAAGACGGGTAATCTCGTCAGGAATCCCCTTCAACATCATCTTCCTCTGCTTCGAATACAAGGAATTCAAGATTGGGAGATGGCGTTGGATCATTATGTTCAATGGGTTTAGAAATCCCTCCATAATGATTCTGGATAATGAAAAACTTTTGAATTTAAACAAGCAAATCATTATGCAAATGAAAAAGATTGCTTTTATTTGTTTTTCAGGGTTTTTTGTGATCACTGATTTCATGCAAAAGCAAAAAGTGAAAACAAATGGAAAAACAAATGTTTAACAATGCATTACTTGAATGAAACATCATTGTATTAAATGCTGCCAACAATGTCATCACTTCTCCTGTTGGCATGGGAGAAGGGTTTCAAACAAAGTGAACAATTACTCTGATCTATGGATGACCGTAGGAACATCTACAGCGACCCAATTGTGGCAGACACCATCAGGTATGATGAAATTGCTCAAATCCTCTGCATCCTCTTCCAAGATAGCAGCAACTTCTTCAGGTTGATCAGCATGGATGAAACCTCCACTCTTGAACAAACCTTGCTCGTTGAATGCCCCAGAGGAATAGCCAATGCCATCCCGGGATTTATTGTCTTCAAGCTCAATCATCTTCCCTAAACCAGCAACTGCACCATATTCAATGGCCAGTTTCGCATCACGGTAGGAAGCAAATGAAGGAGACTTCTTCTCGATTGGTTCAGCAATAGATAAAGCTTAGAAAGGCATTCCAACTTCATCCTCAGCGTCAATATATGAGAAAGAAGATAGGTGGCTAACCAGGAGAGCCTTTTCTCCCCCTACCACAACCAGTTTCTTGTTCTTAACAAATTTCAGCTTCTGGTGTAGGGTGGATGTCACGGCGCCAGCCTCGTGAATCCATGATCTACCAAGGAGACAGCTGTATGATGGGTGAATATCCATAACCTGGAAGGTAACCTGGAAATCACTTGGTCCAATCTTGATTGGGAGATCAACTTCCCCAATCACAGTCTTACGCGACCCATCAAAAGCCTTCACAACAACACCACTCTGCCTCATGGGAGGACCCTGATATGACAATCTAGAGAGTGTGGTCTTCGGCAATACATTCAGAGATGATCCAGTGTCCACCAGCACGTTGGACATGGCATCAGTCTTGCAATTCATAGAGATATGTAGGGCCATGTTGTGGTCTCTTCCCTCCTCAAGGAGATCAGCGTCACAGAAACTCAAAGTGTTGCAAGCAGTGATGTTTGCAACTATACTATCAAACAGTTCTATGGTGACATCATGATCAACATATTCCAGATCCAATACTTTCTGCAGAGCCTCCCTATGAGGTTCTGAATTCAGAAGCAAAGATAAAACAGAGATTTTGGAAGGCGTTTGTAGAAGCTGATCTACAACATTGTACTCACTCTTCTTGATGAGCCTCAACATCTCATCACATTCTTCATTCACAGTGCCACTCGGGCCAACAGAAGAAACAGGAGTCTTTTGTACAGGGGAGGGTTTGGCAACAGCAAGTGCCGGGTTCTGAACACTCACAGCAGTCCCAACCGGGCGCTCGGCAGAATCAGAAACAACATGAGGCTTTAGGGGTGCATAAAACACACGACCACTACGGGTCAACCCACTTACGTCAGCAATATTGGTAACAGATGTTGAAGGCAACGACACTTCTTTCCCATCTTCGACAGCAACAGCACTGTAACAAAAGGGAATAGCTTTCTCAGAAGAATAAGGCACAGGGCCTGCAGGCTTGATTATCAGAGAAGGAGAGACCTTCGGCTTGCTGCCATCATAACGAATGACAACAGGCTCAGGAAGCTTGAACACAGGAGAAATAACATTGACTTCTGGTTCATCTTCATCAACATTACGATTCTGCAGAATCTCAATGGTACCTTCATCCAACAGCTCTTGAAGCTCTCTTCGCACTTAGCGACAACCCAGACGGTTAACAGAATAGATGCGGCATCTGTCATGGTCATGCTCCATATGGCTGTATTGATATAGCAAACGATGTAATTCGACCAATGACTGTCTAATATGACTGACATATTTGACTTTATATTTCCCAGGGCACCCCTGGACCATGTTCACTGATTTCCCATGCTCGGGCAATGGGTTCTTTGTAACATTGGGGCCTGAGTCCTCAAAGCTCAGAATACCGCATCGCATAAGGTCTTGCACCCTAGTCTTCAAAGGATAACAATTCTCGATGTTATGACCCGGAGCATCGGAATGATACACACAATGTTGATCTGGTTTATACCACCATTGCGGATTCGCAGGCACAGCTGGAGGATCCCTGGGAGTAACCAGCTTCCTTTCCAACAAGGAAGGATACAATTCAGCGTATGACATAGGAATGGGATCAAAGTTGATCTTCTTCCTATCATAGTTCAGGTTGGCTTGGTTACTAGTGCTGCCACGAGGCTGGTAAGCCTGTTGCTATGGACGATGTTGCTGCTGATACTGAGGTTGTTGCTGATGTTGATGCTGTTGAGGTTGCTGATACTGAGCACTATCTCTGAAGACAGGTGCTATGTGAGCCACCTGGTGCTGATGACGCGCAGGCTTCCTCTTGACAGAGGGTCTTCTTGGTTTAGTATGGGACTGCACAGCATGTGCCTCCCCATCTTTCTTCTTAAACACCCCATATCGTTTAGAAGAGCTCTCATCTTTCGACAGACGTCCCTCACGGACTCCTTCCTCCAGACGCATCCCCATGTTCACCATCTCGATGAAATCAGAGGGAGCACTCGCAACCATCCGCTCATAATAAAACGAGCTAAGAGTCTTCAAAAAGATCTTAGTCATTTCTTTCTCTTCTAGCGGAGGAGTAATCTGAGCTGCTAACTCTCGCCACCTCTGGGCGTACTCCTTAAATGTCTCTTTATCCTTCTGAGACATGGCCCTGAGTTGATCACGGTCAGGCGCCATATCAACGTTATAGTTGTATTGCTTGACGAAGGCTTCGCCAAGATCGTTGAAGGACCGGATGTTTGCACTATCAAGGCTCATATACCAGCGAAGAGCCGCACCAGACAAACTATCCTAGAAATAATGGATCAGAAGCTGATCATTATCTGTTTGCGTAGACATTTTCCTGGCGTACATAACCAGTTGAGCGAGAGGGCAGGTGTTCCCTTTATATTTTTCAAAGTCAGGCACTTTGAACTTGATCGGAATCTTCACACCGGGAACAAGGCAAAGTTCAGCAGCAGACTTGCCAAACAGATCTTTCCCTCGGAGGGTCTTCAAATCCTTACGCAGCTCGAGGAATTGATCATTCATTGCATCCATCTTCTCATTGACATCTGGTCCCTCAGACGGCTCAGAATGATAGATGGTGTCGTCTACCCTAGGAATGGTATGCACGACAGAAGGAGCAGCAGCAAGGACCGGGCTAGATGCCGGCATGGAAGCAAAAGTGGGTGCTGGAATATCTGACATGAAACCCGGAGGCATTCCCCAAGGAAACCCGGCTGGCATGGCATGAGGCACATAGTGAGCACTAGCAGCTGGAACAGTCGGAGCAACCACTTCAGAAATAACCGTCCTCTGGGGAGGAGTTGCAGGGGGCGGAGAAGGTTGATTCTGAGCAGACAGAAACTGCTCCATCAGAGCACTCAGACGAGCGACCTCTTCCTTCAGCTCTCTGTTCTCTTGTTCAAGTTGATCCATTACTCTTGCAGAATTGGCTCTTGTATAGTACCGGTGAGTCATCTTGTCTTCAAAATAAATGAAGAGCACAGAGTTAGGCCGCAGACAAGAAGACCAGAACAACCTGCTTATGCAAAATGATGCATGCAATGCTTGTGCATATGCTTTGTTTTTATTTTCAAGGAACTTTTAGGGCATTTATTTGCAATTTTTTGAATATTTAAGCATTTAATAGCATATGGAAAATATCTCATCAAATATATTTGGAACAAAGAAGTACAGCATTTGATTATTACAAGGGAAAAGGAAAATAAACATCCTATGGATCCCTAGAAGCTCGGGATGCTGGAAGACGAGATGCACACAACTTCTTGATCTCTCTCTCATAAGCCGCTTCCATATCCGCTTTCTCCTTTGCAAGTCGATCATACTTCCTCTTCCAGAATTTGGAAGACTGAGGAAGCAGAGAAGTCCAGGTATCATTCGGATCATCGATCACCTGATGCTCGAGAAACTCAATCAGAGCGTCCTTCTCGTTGATTTGCTGAAGCAACTCTTCTCTTTCACGGATCCAAGCACGTGAAAGGTCTTCTTCTCTCAACTCCTCTACATCTTGGTTGGGGAGGGTTGAAGGCCCAGCCACATCCAACGGTGTAGGTCTCGGATGATCATACGGCATAAGGTACACAGAAGCTCTCTGTCTGACCCAAGAGGTATATGGCTCAAAAGCTATGCAATCCTTTGGACCCAATTCATTCCTACCCTTCTTCTGAATCTTGCGCCAAGCGCGGACAAATCTGGCTTTCAGGCCTTGGGGATCTTTACCCTCCTGAAAGAATATACCTTCTAACAGAATGTTATGAGGTTTATCCTTTAGGGGGAACCCAAGCTGACGACGTGCTAAAATAGGATTGTAGTTGATCCCACCACATGTACCAAGAAGAGGCACATTAGGGAATTCACCACAATAATCAATAATCTGTACAGTATCATACACGCGATCATACCAAGAGATATCATCATTAGTGAGAGACATGAGTCTCTGAGACCACCGTAGACATCCCTTGTTCTCCTTGAAAGCAACTATCTGCGGCAAGTGAGAAATAAACCACTTATACAGCAAAGGCAGACAGCACACAATAACTCCTCCACCCTTTGCATTCCTCAGATGCAAAGAGACATAGGCATCACCCAACAGAGTCGGAACGGGATTAAGAACCGAGAAGATCCTAATGGCGTTCACATCCACAAATTTGTCGATGTTGGGGAATAATACCAGTCCATAGATGAGCAGCACGAATAAAGCCTCAAAGGCATCCTCACTCATGGCCTTCCCATAAACGGTAGCTTGAGCGATGAGGAAATCAGAAGGAAGACCCTGAATTCCACCTTTGGTAGTCATATTAGCTTTAATCAGGGATTCATCTATGTGCAACAAGTCTGCAATCTCTCGAGCGGTCGGAATACTCTCCAAGCCACTGAACGACACTTGATCCAGAATCGGGATCCCAATAAGATGAGCATACTCCTCAAGCATAGGCAACAACTGAAAATCCGGAAAAGAGAAGCAGTGATACAGAGGATCATAAAACTGAGCCAAGGTACTCATCAAACCCTCATCAACCTGAGTAGTCAACAGAGGTAGAAGCTTCCCACAGCGAGCTTTGAAACCCAAGGGATCTAATACATAAGATGTCAGATTCCTTAACTCTTTCACATCGGGCTGTCTAAAGCTGTACTTCTTTGTATGCCTTTTTGGTCTTTCCATGTCTGAAAATTTTGCAAATAAACCCTTTAAGTTCCTTGAAAATTTTCTGACTTTTCTCTGATGACATGAATGCAGATGAATGCATGAATGCATGAATGCAGCAATCACACTCAAGGATCAAGCAAGTCACACCATACAAAGGTCATGGGAAAGCTCATAGTATCCCTAATATCAATCATCCATTTTGGTGGATTATGGTTTTCACCTTATCAACACCCAAGTTCCATTGATATTAACGATACATGAACCGGCTCAAACATCCTTAATATCAACCATCCATTTTGGCGGATTATGGTTTTCACCTTATCAACACCCAAGTTCCATTGATATTAAGGTTGTCTGAACGACTCAACCATGAATCACGGGTTTGCTGAGAGTCACGAGCATGGAGTCTCAGTTAAGAACCACCCAAAGGGAGTGTACTAGGGTTTAAACTTGCCAAACGTGTTCTACCAGAGGTTCCCATAATCATCGTCCCATCTTTCGGATATTATCGGAGAAACGAATACTCGTATTCCAAAAATATTCTCAAGAGAGACTCTTATGAGTGTAGTATCGCGTAACAATCGCATCAGATCTGACATCTGAACGACCTCCGCACTACGTCCTAAAAATAGGCCAGGATGGGCTTGGTAAACTAAGGTCCTTGGCTTCTAAGGCACATGATTGAAAGAATAATGCCTAACCACAAATAACTTGTGTGACATTATTAATCCAACATGACTTCCACCAAGTGAATGGACTCGCAAGTCAACTTGTTAAGGAATACTCCACACAAGTCGACAAGACTATGCCATTCTCCTATCCTAAGGTGCACTCGAGTTCGGGTATAGAACTCATCTCACAGAGATCACCAAAGCAAACAGCAATTGTATATCAAGCAATTCAAACATTACAATCAATACAGTTATCCCAAATTGTACAAAAATATGTCAAATAACAAATAAACAATATCATACAACAAGGGTGAAAAGTAGGCAATACCCACCAAGGAACGTCTAATGTGTTCCCCAGCAGAGTCGCCACTTTTCTGTAGCGGTGTATTCGTCACTTTATGATTTATTGACTAAATCAAAAGCAAAGCATACAAAGAATCGAGTCGCCACCGCACTTTTATTTATCCAAAGGAATGGCTAAAAAGCGAACAAAAGCCTAAGAAGTTTTACACATAGAAAACTAATGAAAAGATCAGAGAATCTAGGTAAGGGGTTAATTACGCAATGGGAAGGTGTTAGGCACCCAAAACGTCCTAGGTACTCCTAGGGAGCCCTTTTCACACTTGTTGTATATAAAAAAAAGTTTATTTGTTTATGACATATTGTGCAAACATGATTGGGAAGATGAGAAAAGAATGTACAATTTTATTATTTTTGTGTTTGAACAGATGAACCCGTTGCCTACGTACCTTCCATGAAAGGTAAGGATCAAAACGCCGTAGTTCGGCTAAAAGATTTCCAAAATATGAATGGGTTCATTTTAAAACAAGAGCACTAAGGCTTTTCATTATCAACGGGAGAAAACTCAACCTGAATCAACAATCTACCATGCGAGGACGGCTTCAACATACTAGTGAGGGGTTAACCCTATAATAAGTATGGAGGACTTACAATCAACTCACTAAGGATGTGGTGAGATTTACATCAACCACTATGAGAATTGAAACCTATGGCTAATGTATGAAAACATATCAACAATGGACAAAGCCACAAAACAATTGAATGAGTGTGATTAACCAATTATGAGTATTTACAAAATATGGTCAAAGTATGATTAGAATTCAATTCAGAAAGAAGTGTATAAGAAATGAAGTTTGAAAAGTCAAGGACTTAGGGTCCAGGTTTCTAATTTGAAAATGCATGAAGATGTTTGCACAATAGTTCACAGTTTTGAATTAACAATGTGAAAAGGGAGTTTTGAAACAAAAAAGGGTGGAGAGTGAGGGAGCTTAAAACTTCTCAGAAGTTCACCTCTTGAAATCATATAGAAGATGATTCAAGTGTGTCCTTAGGAATAGACAAATGAGCAATAACAAATAAGCAAAACAAATGATACCGGATGCCAATTGCTGGACTTACACCAATCTCACAAACAAAGGTGGATACCGGATACCAATCAATGGATTTACACCAATCTCCTAAAACAAACAGGGATGTCAGATGCCAATAAATGGACTTATACTAATCTCCTAAAGCAAAACAAAACATGGATATCGGATGCCAATATATGGACTTATTCCAATCTCCTAAAACAAAACAAAACATGGATGTCAGATGCCAATCTATCTGGGCTTACTCTAACCTCCAACAGATGATCATGGGAAAACAAATGCCAACAACATGGACTTACAATTGAATCCTCACATACAATCAAACAAACAAAAGCACTAAGCAAAGAGGACATAAGTGGCCAATGAAATGGTCTTACACTCAATCCCTTCCAAATCATAGGAACAATGGCCAATGAATGGACTTACAGTTGATTCCTCAATGGACAAACAAAGATGTGTCACAAAGATATGAAATGATGATCATGCAATAATGAACAATTAATGATGATAAATGCACAAAGGCAAACAAGCAAACATGTACAGATGCACCAATAAGCAATCAAGGATTCAGTTCGCACACATTATATACAAGCAATTAGGCTCAAGCAAGGGTTAGACTTTAAAGTTAACTGGAATGGGGTAAGTGGTGCTCTTAACCTTAACATTGAGAGTTAAGGTAAAGCAGATGAAAAGGAGATGAGGGGTGTGCCTCATAGCTCTTATCCCTGGTCAGGGAGAGCTTTGAATATCAGAAAGTGTGGGAGTTCAGAAAGTTGGAACTCTCTCCACAAGAGAATGACTCTATAGATCTTGGGTTAATATCCACAATGCTACAACATGTAATGTGAGAAAAGGGATGACACACAGAATAGTAGGAGATGGACTACACATCTCTTTTATCTACCAATTGCCTTATCAAAAGGACTTTTCCTGCTTGGGGACAAAGATAAACAATCACAAACATTGCCTCTTAAGGAGGACTTCAGACAGGTGCCTGGCCACATAACAAGCCAGGTCTTCCAGACTACATGAAGAAGAGAAGTTATACCTAATTGGTTAAGCAACCAAGCAAAAGCAAGTTCAAAATGAACTTAAGCAACTAATGTACCTGAAAACAATCCAACTCAATCAGCATACAACTCAAAAAGTCAAACAGATAATCCAACAGTCAACAGACAATACACAATCAAACAAGCAATGCCACAATGTACAAGGCACAAGCTCAACTCAAATGAGCTAAAAGCATCCTACAAAAAAAGTTAAGGTTAGTCAATATCAATCAAATAAATCAACTCAAGCAATGTGAATTAATCTCCTTAAGGCCATGCACTTCTTAACCTGAAAACAAAGTCAAACATGAGAAGCAAACCACTAGGACAAGTCCTAGGGTCAAAGAAGGAGAAATAATCCAAAACAGAACATGAAAATTGACAAGAACCAAGTTTAATCAACTAAGAACATCATCCAAGTGGTCTCATGTCAAAAGCATTAACCAATTTTATTTCACAAACAAAACATGTCAAAGTATGCAAGTTGGAATCATATTGAAGCAACAGAATGAACACAAGCATATTAATTCCAAAATGGCTCAATAAATTCCAAGAAAAATCATGGCTAAACAGAACACATGAAATGATCACCATACCAAAAATTAAAGCATTTGGACAAGTATAAGCAAGTCAAATAAATTCACTAAATCATGGTAAGCACAAACAAACTCAAAGGAGGCACAAATTGATACATCAACTTAAGGCAATCCTAAAACAGAGATGACAAGTGATAAACGACTCAAACCAAAGCCAAGACAAAGTTCAATGTGTCTATAATCAATGTGCAAAATTTCAAGTTCATATGATAAAGCATAAGCATTTCACAAATCATGGAAGTTCAACACTCATCAAAAGTCCAAACATGACCAATCAGCAAAGAAAATCTCAAACAAATCAGAAATGGATCCAAAAATTCCACAAAAAATCATGATCAATCCTAACATCCATAAGTAGCATCATGAAAAAACTCTCATCAATTGGCATTTATTTGGCATTGTAAAGAAAATCAGAAAATCAAGCAAGCCAAGGTGTGACACACATTGTCACACCTACATTAATCACATCATAACTCAACATCCAGAAATGATAAAAATGCAAACTCAATACCAAAAGATCATGAAAAGTGTCTAGTTTAAGCATGTCAATTTTCACATTCATTGGATCAACCATCATTATTTCACAAAGAAAATGGCAAGCAAGGTGTAAGATAGCATATGCATGAACAAACCCTAGGCTAAAACAATTTTCAACCGAGCACAAATTCTGGAAAAATATTCATTAAAAAGTAGACATGATAAGGAACAATATGCAAAATATCTCATGTGATTTGGATGATTATTTAGGGAGTTATGATTTTTTAAATGAATAGACAAATTAAAAAAATATGAAATGGCATGAATGTGAATGAAGAAGCATATGAAATAATTCAACAAGGCATTTTGGAAAATGATGGAGCGGGGAATCGAAGCCGGCTCAAATTTGAACTGGAAAGCGCGCCAACGACCAAAACGCGGTCGTTTCAACCAAACCCTAGGCGCATGCAAAAGTCCATAATCCGCAGGAAAAACTCAGGAACGCGTAGGAAAATCCGTAGGAAAGGCTATGAAGGCCGCATGTAATTTCGCAGGTAATTTCCAGCAAATGAAGAACACGATGAAGATCCTCATGATCTTCATCATCCAATTTCCAGAAAATTTCAACATCTCCAGAAATGAAAATTAAGCATTGCAACATGTAGATCTAACATCAGGCATCAATAATCAATAACAGTTCCATCAAACAACATCATAACATGCATGAATCGAGTGGAAGAACAAATCATCATGAAACTTTAATCTATCGAATCTCAATGAATATGGCACGGTTTTTTATGAAATAAAGCTCAGAATCATCACACAAATGAGATCTACAACATTCATACAACAAAATTAAGAAAGGAGAGAGTCGAATTCCACACCTCTTGAAGAGCAACTTTCAAAATCGTGTGTTCCTGGCTTTGTAATGATTGGATCTTTCTCTTGCAAGCTTGTGTATTGTATTGGAGAAGTTCTTGATGCTCAATTGGTCACGAATCAACAGTTTGAAGAATCCACCATTGATGAACTCTTGCTTGGAACAGCTTCAATATGCACGGATTCACTTGGATCTAGCTTGAATTCTGCTAAGTGATTATGTTAGATGAAGAATCAAGCACGAATTTGTGAATTGATATCAAGAAATGAGAGAAAAGTTTGAGAGAAAATTGAGAGCAAAACTTTTAGATCTGAATTTGTGAAGTGTGGTTACTGAATTTCTGTTAGGATTAGGGTTATATACCATCTGTTAATGAAGTTCACTAATCACAATTAAGCAATGCAATTAGATTAAGTGAAATGGAAGTGTTTATGCAAATGGCCAAAACACCCTTATGCAATGCAAGGCAATGGAACAGTACTCGTGGCTGCATGATTTTCACTTCAAATGTGATTTGGAAGCAAATGCAATTGGTTGGAAGTGAAGGCAATGTATATTTTTCAAATTGGACATTTCCCTCCAAAATTCAAATGAAATTCAAGTGAAAAATCCAATATTTTTGTGATGAGAATTGATGAAATAGAATGCATGTTTTGGATAGAGCATATCAAGAGAGAAATGTTCCAAAAAGAACCATTCCATTTGGCCTTTTGGTGCAAAAGTTATGCCTTCTTGAAGTTCAAAATTGCTTGGCAATGATTGATCCATAATTTCTTAACCACACATGAGAAATGGATGTTCTTGGACTTTTTAGAAAGGTGAGAGCAAGATATTCAACTTTCATGTTGGGCAAAATTTCATTTGAAGCATTTTTGATGATGTAATCTTGAGGAGAAAACCTTTCCATGTTTGGCAAATTCAAATTACAGGTCACCTACTATTTTTGGAAAGTTTTCATCTGACCTTATTTTCTTCAATGTTGATGTTTGAAATGTCAAATGGGACTTGTATGGACATGAATGAGGCCTCTCTAACCATCTCCCACCTTCAAATCCATGATTAAATGCACAGTTGACTTGTGTTGACTTTTCTAGGGTTTCAGTTGACCTAGCTATGCTCAGATGAAATTCAAGCCTCTATCACTTGAGATCTTGATTCAAAATGATATCACAACTCATATGAACTCTTGTGAATGATCATGGTGCCCAAATTCTTCAGAATGGCCACCATCTATTGGTCAATGACTGCCTTTGACTGGCTTGACCTAATGCTGCTTCATCTGCAAGTAACAAGGTTAGATGACATATTTTTGTACTTTTGGTTAGTAAACAAATGAAAAGCAATGATATACATATGCAAAACATGCTTGGTGATCAAGAAACACTCAAAAAGATAACCCACCCACGGGGAAAGAGGCAAGGTGCACAATGATCCTTGAGGCAATGATATGCTATGATATGATGCCATGAGGGATCTTAGGGACAAAATTGGGGTCTTACAGGAGTTAGTTCCACGACCTGAAGGGACTAACATCATTGGTACCAAGTGGATTTACAAGAACAAGTCTGATGAGAAAGGAGTAATCACTAGGAATAAATCAAGACTAGTGGCACAAGGGTATACTCAAGTTGAAGGGGTTGATTTTGATGAGACTTTTGCACCTATTGCAAGGCTTGAGTCAATAAGATTGTTGTTAGGTGTTGCCTGTATTCTGAAGTTCAAATTGTTCCAAATGGATGTGAAGAGTGCCTTTTTAAATGGCTACTTGAATGAAGAAGTCTATGTGGAACAACCTAAAGGGTTCAGTGATCCTAACCTACCAAAACATGTGTACAAGTTGAGGAAAGCTTTGTATGGGTTGAAGCAAGCTCCTAGAGCTTGGTATGAGAGGTTGACTGAATTTCTGACTTCTAATGGTTACAGAAAAGGAGGGATAGATAAGACTTTGTTTGTGAAGGAGGAAGATGGCAAAATCATGATTGCCCAAATATATGTGGATGATATTGTCTTTGGTGGAATGTCAGATAAAATGGTGAAACACTTTGTTAACCAGATGCAATTTGAATTTGAAATGAGCTTGGTTGGGGAATTGACTTAGTTTCTTGGACTGCAAGTTAACTAGATGGAAGATTCTATGTTTCCCTCCCAAAGAAAATATGCCAAGAACATAGTTAAGAAGTTTGGTATGGATAATGCCAGTCACAAAAGAACTCTTGCACCTACTCATTTGAAGTTAACTAAAGATGAAGGAGGTTCTAGTGTTGATCAATGCTTGTATAGAAGCATGATAGGTAGCCTAATATATCTAACTGCTAGTAGACCTGATATTGCCTATGCAGTTGGTGTGTGTGCTAGATACCAAGCAGAACCCAAAGTGAGTCACTTGAATCATGTCAAGAGGATTCTCAAGTATATTAATGGGACTTGTGACTATGGTATGCTATACTCTCATGGATCTGAGCCTATCTTATCTGGGTATTGTGATGCTGATTGGGCTGGGAGTGCTGATGACAGAAAAAGCACATCAGGAGGATGTTTCTTCTTGGGAAACAATCTCATATCGTGGTTCAGCAAGAAACAGAACTGTGTATCATTGTCCACTGCAGAAGCTGAATACATAGCAGCTGGAAGCAGTTGTTCCCAACTGGTATGGATGAAACAGATGCTGACTGAGTACAATGTCTCTCAGAATGTCATGACATTGTTCTGTGACAATCTCAGTGCCATCAATATTTCAAAGAATCCTATCCAACACAGCAGGACCAAACATATTGACATTAGACATCACTTCATAAGAGACCTGGTGGAAGACAAAGTGATTACCTTGGAACATGTAGCAATTGAACTACAACTTGCTGACATACTTACAAAGGCGTTGGATGCTACTCAGTTTAAAAATTTAAGGGGCAAGTTGGGAATATGTCTCTCTGACGAATTATAGCAACTAAGGATGTTAGGAATGTACTGTTTAATATTTCAAATTATTAAACAATTGAAAGTGTGCTCTGATAATAGTTACTTCACTTGCAACAAGTGTGGTCACAAGTTGTTATGGGGGATATCTGAACATGAGACATCTTATGTACCTGCTGGAGTTAAAGAACATGTTCATGCAGGAGTATTTCAAGATGTCATACACAAAGTCATGACATCTGATATGATTGTACCTGCTGTGAAGCAAGAGTATGTGTCTACTTGATCAAAGCTGTGAAGCAAGATCAAGAGTGTGTATTCTTGATTGAAACTGTGAAGTAAAATCAAGCTTGTGTGTCTGATAATTGCTTGTATGTTTGTCTGTTTTGGTCTGTAATATTAAGTATTGCTTTGGCAACATTTTTGACAAAAAGGGGGAGTAACACATGTACCCCAGGACAACAGATTTGTTTGAACAGATTTATCCGAAGTTGAAGGTCCTCTAAACAAGAGGTTATGCTGCTGTTTGAAGTTTAACTTCTATGTGTGTTGAGTGTGTTGCAGTTTGCAATCTACTTATGCTGCTGCTGTTTGAAGTTTAACTTCTATGTGTGCTGAGTGTATTAGCTAATTTGATTCTCTGCTTGGATGTGTGCTTTCCGCTGCTGTGAACTCTGTTGTGATGCCAAGTTGTTTTAGCCAAAAAAATCCAAAGGGGGAGTTTGTAGATGTTTTTGATTGGTTGTATTTTGTGTTAAAACACTAACTATACTCTGATATCTTGACTGATGTCATGACATGCTTGAGTAGTATGCTGCAGGATTAGCTAATACAGGATTTACTGAATGTCAAACTGAATGTTATGACATTCATCCCTGACAGCAGATACTGAATTATAGGCTAGTTGGTTTTTTCTGGTATAGTTCAATATTTAATTCAGGCTGCTGTTTCAGGAAACTAACAGCAGAGCTAGAATTAAGAAACCTAGCATATAACCTATGTTCTGGACGTCAAACTGAATGTTATGACATTCATTCCTGACGGCATATGCTAAAGTGTAGGCTAGTTAGTTTTTCTGTTATGATTCAGTGTTTATCTCAAGCTTTTTTTCAGGAATCTAACAGCTGTGCTAAAATCCAGGAAACTAACAGAAGAGCTAAATTTAAGAGCCCTAACAAATAGCCTATTTGTTAGCACCCTAATGTGTGGAAATTAGGTTAAATTGCTTGACCTTAATTTTAGGAAATTCAAGTACAAGGCCCAAGTGTTGCATTATAAAAGGATGGCAATCCTACTTTCAGCATCTCAGGGGTTTTGAAGCGTGAAGCATTTATTATATCATCATATTTCACTATTGTACTTTGATTGTATCTTGTATTAGATTTTACTTGTGAGCCAAGCAATTATCACCTAGATGATTGCATTGGACTAGGGTGTTCATTGAGTTGTAATTGTTGTGTCACTCTAAGCTTTTAAGCGTGAGTGATGTGTTTCTTGATTAAAGCTTTTAAGCACAATCAAGAGTTGTTTGAAGTATAACTTTGCCATTGACTTTAAACTAATTAAAGGTTGTAATCACTGTGGTGATTGAGGGGGAGTGAGTAGGAACTCTGGTCTTAGTTTAGATTGAAATTGCATTGGGTAGGTCTTAAGTGATAAGATTAAACAGTTGGTTTAAGTCCTGAATTAATACCTCTTATAGTGGATTTCCTCCCTGGCTTGGTAGCCCCCAGACGTAGGTGTGTTTGTTACCGAACTGGGTAAGCAATTCTTTGTGTTATTTACTGTCCTTTACATTTACCTTCTGCATACATTCCTGTATGCGCAGAATTGGATGTCATAACATCCAGTGTGACATAGATAGTCTGTTACTAGAATTTCTGAGGATATGTGGCGCGAGCACATGGCTCGTGAGGAAAGACGTGACACCCTCCTGAACACCATAAACCAACAACTGTCAGACAATATGAGTTTTATGGTAGCTTCTCAGCAGCGTAGTGAGCGAGCACATCAGACTATCACTGAGTCTTTGCTTGCGATCACTAATGAGCAGCAACACATGTGACAGTCTAATGAGCGTCACTTCGCTCTCATCGAGGCCACCAAAGGAGCTCTCCTAGGTCGCTCTCGGTAGCTGCAGGAAGGACTTAATACTCGATCCAGATGTCGTCGACCCAGGCATCCTGACCAGGGCGGTGATGGTACCGGTGCTCACCCCTAGATCTCTCTCTCTCTCTCTCTCTTTCGAGTTACTCCTACCCTATCTCACATTGAAACATTAAGGACAATGTTCGGTTTAAGTGTGGGAGGAGATTTTATCGCTTTTCATGTTTCCTTTATTTTTATTGCTTTCCTTTACTTTTATTGCTTCTTATCGCTTTCTTTTACTTTTAGTATGTTTTGTTTATTTTAGTTGCTTGTTTTTCCCTTTCAATAAAATAACATGTGTCTGACGAGTCATCTGTGTAAGAGTATCCTTATTTCCCCCATTTCTTTAACCTTACCAAAAAAAGTTTAGCCAAGAAACCAGTACATCTTTAACATTCCGGCTACAGGACGGTTTTATAATAAGATGTAAAAGACTTGGGAAATCTTTTTTAAAAAATTGGTATTTTCTTAACACCTTAGGCTTCATGATTATAAGAGTCGATCTCGATACCCCATATGTTGTAGCCCCGGTTTTTGTTCCAAATAGGTCCTTAAGTAGTTTATCCTAGCAGTAAGCTCCGGCTTAAGCATGCTCTACGTAGGGGACCGATGAAAATAAGTGAATGATCACAAAAATCCCTACTTTGTTCCCAAACCGCATGAAAATTCGGGCTAGGTGAGTCTCACACGGTCATTTAACCTAGCAAAAATAAAAACATATGCGGAACATGCAGGAGAAAAATAAAAAAATTAATAATAATAAGTTTTTTTGTTTGTTGGTTCAGAGGTATCTGGTGCTGGACTTGGTAGGGTGGATCACGATCCAATCCCCCACAACTGCAAATTGGGTCGAATAAAGGGGTTACACTAACTTATGTACCGGAGCCCCATGCTTAGAAAAATAAAATAAAAAGCCTATTTGCTTGTCGGTTTAGGTATGGTGGGGTGATGTGGATTGACTTGTATAGGAACGAAGCCTACGACCGTAATTGCGGGAAGTGTCACTACAATACCCTTAGTTCGATTTGTTAGTGCCTGTCAATACATTCCTTTAATGAACTCGTAAGCCTTTTTGCCTCGAATTAACTCTAGATTGATACAGGTTTTCTTGCATAAACTATAGAGTTTTGCTTGAGGACACGCAAAGGTTTAAGTGTGGGAGAGTTTGATCGCACCGAATTACACCGTACTTTTTACTCGGATTTCACATGTTTATTAGGACTTTATCATCATTTTATTTGTATTATGCTCTCTTTTCTCTTGTTTTCAGATATTTAGAAATTTTGGACTCTTTTGGAAGAAACGAAGCAAAAAGACCTAAAATTAGGGTTTTTCGGCGAAATTACACACATGGCGGCCGCTATAGGGGAAGCCATGAGTCACCAGCCCTCAACTAGGAGGTCACCGCCATGTTCCCATGATCCACCACATTTGCACACATGGCGGGTGCCATGAAGGGATGGCGGGCGCCACCTTTGGAAATCACGTTCCCACTAAAGCCCACTAAGGGGAAGTTGGAGGGCACCATGGTCTTTACAAACTGCTGAGAATCTCTATAAATAGCTCATTTCATTTCGTTTTCTAGCATCCAACTTAGTTTTACAACACTAAGCATATAGTTATCATTTGTAATAGCGATAATCCATCACATCGGAGGGTTATCGCACCATTGTGAGATTGAGTTAGGTCACTTCGAGTTGCTGTCATCTGTAGCTTCAGGAGTCGGAGGTTTATTTTTGTATCAGAATCAAAGCTTCCGTTTGGAGCGGGTCCTTATTTATCGCTTTATTTATTTATTTCCCGCGTAGCTTTTACTTTATTTATTTCCCGCATCGCTTTTACTTTATTTATTTCCCGCATCGCTTTTACTTTATTTATTTTCCGCACTCGCTTTATTTATTTATTTCCCGCATTGCTTTTACTTTATTTATTTCCCGCACTCTCTTTACTTTATTTATTTCCCGCATCGCTTTTACTTTATTTAATTTCCGCACTCGCTTTACTTTATTTATTTTCCGCACTCGCTTTTACTTTATTTATTTTACGCACTTTACTCGCTCTCTATGCCTCACATTCTAAAAAAAACTTTTCATCATGATTAACACCGTTATGTTTGTTTGCGTTACCATGTCTGGCTAAATCTTTTAAAGGTTAGAATGTAAGGATCGCGGTTAAAGTAATGTTTCACATATTGAAATCTGTAGAAATTCTTTAAAGGCTATTTTGATTTTTAACTCGAGTTTTCTAAAACAAACTTGGTTAGTTTTAATTATTCGAGGAGTGCGAAAGCACCCTGGCATAGTAACTAGGAACCTTTATCACTTTAAGGAAAAGCTATTTTTGAAACTGTTTTCGGACGCGTTGATAGGTTTAAAATCAGTAAACTCCTTAGGTAAATTTTCCAAATCTAAATCACTTTTCAACTAAGTTTATGAGTCTTATTTCTTAAAAATAGGTTTACTACTTTAGCATTCTGTGCACCTTTTATAAGTGACAATAAAAGGCCTTATTTAAGGGTAAACTCGATTCTGAATATGCGAAAGCGTTGCCTCATAAGTAGTTCTATTTAGACAATCGAAACATCACTTAACTGACGTGAATTACATTCAACCTGTGTTTACCTGCATTTATTATTTATCCTTATTTTTCAAACCAAATATCTCTTTTATACCGCCTTAGATAAACACCGTAACAATAGTATTCGATAGATTGACGATTGGTCTCTGTGGGATCGATATTCTTTTATATTACTTTGACGTTATTCGTGCACTTGCGAATCACAGTGATCACCATCTTAATTTGATTATAACCTGAGAATCCGTCCATGAAGGAGAACACTGCAAACTTAGCGGTGTTGTCTACCAAAGTGTCAATATGCGGCAAGGGAAAATCGTCATTTGGACTAGCTTTGTTTAGATCCCTATAATCAACACACATCATAACTTTGCCATCCTTTTTGGGTACTGGCACGATATTAGCTACTCGTTGAGGGTACTTTGCAACTGCTAGAAAACCGGCATCAAATTGGCGTTTCACCTTGTCACAAATCTTTAAAGCCATGTCGGGTCTTGCTCTTCGGAGCTTCTGCTTCACAGGCGGGTAATCTGACTGTAGTGGCAGCTTGTGGACAACAATATCATTATCTAAACCTGGCATATCCTGGTATGACCATGCAGATACATCTACATATTCTTGTAGCAACTTGATCAATCTGTCTTTGATGCTTGCCCCAAGTGTAGTCCCAACTTTGACCTCTTTCTTCTCTTCCTCAGTGCCAAGGTTGATTGTCTCCATCGGTTCTTGATATGGATGAAGGGCCTTTGACTCATGCTCGAGCAGCCTTCCCATTTCTTCAGGGAAATCACAATCTTCCTTACTATCCTCTTCCGCTTGGTAGATGAGGAATTCAAAGTTATAGGAAGTAGTGGGGTCATTGAATTCAATTGGTTTATTGATTATTCTGCATGTTTTTTAAATGATGTTTTTTTAGAAAAGAGGAAATAAAATGCAAAAGAAATAAAAATATTTTTGTAGTTTTTGAAAGGATTGCCATTTTAAGGAAAGAAAAACAAATAAATGAACGATAAGAATTTGAACAAAATGATCTTTATTTTTCATAATGATTTTGAAATTTAAAGTGGCCCTACAAATGATCCGTTAGCCTTCGGCAGAGCTAAGGATTTTGAAAAAAAACAAAGGAAACACACAATTACTTTGACACAGGAAAAACTTCTGGAATCTCAACTGCCTCCCAATTTGTTAAGGCTACTTCACACCGGTATATCAGATTTGATGCTTCTCCATCTTCAGTGTCATCTTCAACTGCACTAACTTGATCCCCATGAATAAAACTTGTGCTTAGGAAGACTTCTTGAATGATCTGTATGCAGTCCTTTGCAGGGACTAAGGATTCTTCCTTAGTAGAAGGCTTGTACCCCAAATCGAAAGGATCCTCTTTCTTGATGATATCGATGACCTTCCCCCAACCTACAAGACCTCCACTTTCAACTGTTGACTTCGCGCTCTTCAAAGAGGCGAACAACAAATTGGCTTTCTCAACAGGATCCTTTACTTCTGCCAGTGTGGCATTGGCTGTTTCAAGTGCTTGGAAAGAAGTTTCCAAGGCATCTTCATCAGCCTCAATATAACGGAAAGAGGATAGTTGACTAATGATGAAATCTTCTTCACCGAAGACAATGACTAGCTTGTTGTTAACGACAAACTTCATTTTTTGGTGCAAAGTAGAAGTTACTGCCCCAGTAGCATGTATCCACGGACGTCCCAAAAGGCAGCTATAAGCAGGATTGATGTCCATGACTTGGAAATTTATGGGGAATACATACGGTCCGATTTGGATTGGTAGCTCTACCTCCCCAACTATTGTCCTCCGGGAACCGTTAAATGCTTTTACCACAAGCGCACTGGGTTTCATCTTCAAACCTTAGTAAGATAATTTAGCAAGTGCCCATTTTGGTAGGACATTGAGGGAAGATCCAGTGTCAACTAAGACCCTGGCCAGAGCATATTCTTAGCACTTTATGGATACATGCAAGGCACGATTGTGATTATGTCTTTCCTTGGGTAGCTCCTCATTGTTGAAACTTAGAGTGTTGCAAGTTGTGATATTGGCGACCACCCCATCGAATTGGCCAACCGTTATATCCTGAGTAACATGAGCTTGAGCAAGCACTTTTAGTAAAACCTCCCTATGAGCTTCGGAGTTTAGAAGCAAGGATAAGATAGGTATTTTTTACGGTGTTTGATGTAGCTGATCGACTATCCTGTAGTCTCTTTTCTTTATCATTTTCAGAAATTCAACCGTTTCACCTGAATAAACCGCTGACTGTACTCCTACAGATTCTTGGGTAGGCTCTGCAGTTGTAGCTTCTTTTATCGGTTCTTGAGGGATTATATTGAAATCGGGAGTATAAATTTGACCACTGTGGGTCATTCTGCTTGTTCCTGCGATGTTAATGATATTGGCGTCAACATTCTCCAAGCTCTTCTCACATTCAACATCTTTGGGCTCCCCAGCTACCACCCCATCCACTACAGTTATGTCATATTTCCACGGCACGACCTTGGTGCTTTCAAAGGGAAAGGGGGTAGGCATACAAACTACCAGGGGTGATGGATGAACAACATCCTTTCTTTGATAAGTTATCTCAACAGGCTCTGGTAGATTGAAAAATGGTTCAATTATTGAAATTTGCTCGTTTGTTGCAGGACCAGAAACTTGTAAGACACCTTGATCCATCAAGTTTTGAATATCAGCTCTTACCAATTTACACCCTCTTGGATAAACGACACATTCTTCACAGTTCTCGTGACAGGTATCAATCAAACTAACTCCCACCAATCTTGCATGGAGTTCTGGCAACGGAGTTTTAACATCTTCAACATTTTTTATTATACAAACGTCAAATGCATCTTCAATGGCATTAACAACACCATGTGCTGGTAGAGGGTTACTCTTGATGTTGGGTCCAACATCTCGGAATGAAAGTATCTTCTTCTCAACTAACTCTCGCACGATATGCGTCAAAGCATAGCATCCTTCCAAATCATGCCCAGGAGCTCCCTCATGGAAAGGACAATGGGCATCTTGATTGTACCACAGAGGCAAAGGATTTGGTGGAGGACCCAAAGGTCTGGGAGTCATTAATCCTTTTTGCAGTAGTGATGGATACAACTCAGTGTACGTCATAGGGATCAGAGCAAAAGGAGGTCTACCTCTTTGTACCCTATTCTGATTTGGAAGATTTTATGGACGAGGGGCTTGTGGCCTTGGTTGTTGATAAAGGGGGCCATAGGTGCTCGTTGGTATAATGGTGCTTGTTGAACCGGTTGATAGATAGAAGCTTGTGATTGGTTAAAAGCTGGTGTGACTGCTGCCACATACGGTTGTTGGATATACTGCACTGGATAAGTTGGTTGTTGTTGAGCAATTTGTTGTTGTTGCTTCTTCCATGAGTGACTCCTTCTTTGACTGGTCGACACTGCGTTTGTTTCGTCCTCTTTCTTTCTTTGAAAACCTCCGAAAAACATTTTGACATTGTTACTAGATGTTTCAGTGGTGGTTATCATTTTTCCATTCTTCAATCCAAGCTCGACTTTTATGCCCACCGCAACCAAGTCAGAGAAACTTGTTGATACACTACTCACCATCCTTTCATAGAACATAGGCTTTACTGTATCCATGAACCAATCTGCTAACTCCTTCTCAACAAGGGGTGGTTCGACTTGCGAGGCCACTTCCCTCCATCGTTGTGTATATTCCTTAAAAGACTCGTTATCTTTTTGGGACATGCTGAGCAATTGCCTCCTATCCGGGGCCATATCCATATTATACTTATAATGCTGCACGAAAGCATCAGATAAATCTTGGAAACAACGAATTCTACTTTGATCAAGGCTTAAGTACCACTTAGAGGGAGCACCCCTCAAGCTGTCTTGGAAGCAATGTATCATAAGTTTATCATCCTCCACGTGCGCAACCATTTTCTGATAGTACATAATAAGATGACTTTTAGGGCATGAGTGCCCCTCGTACTTATCGAAATCCCGGGACCTGAATTTCGCAGGAATCACTAGACCATACACTAAGCACATCTCCCTAGCAGCAGCACCAAAGGCTTGGTCACCTTCCATAGCCCTTAACCTTTTCTCAAGAATCTGGAAATTCTCTTTCATTCCTTTTATGTCTTCATTCCTTTCATCATCTTCGTCATAAAAATCTGGAGCATGTTGATGATCTTCAAAATAAGGTTGCACATGTGCATGGACAAGGGTGGTGCAAATGTGTGGACCACGGGATGAACTTCATTGATAGTCAGTAGAGGAACTATTTACTGAAGGGATTGTACAACTCCAGGGGCACCTTCAACTGGAGGTCTAAAGTCGGGAGGCAAACTGAAGACTGGCCAAGTAGTAGGCATTGTCCTTGCAGGTTGGGGTTCAATCGTAGGACTGATGATTTCTGAAATGACTGTTGTTTGGGTGTCCAATTTGGCCTTAATGACTTGTAGTATCTCCATGACTTGACCCATGTTTCCTCGTAGGTCCTCAAGTTCTGAGCTTACTCTCTCCAATTCTTGTTCTTGATCTGCCATTCTTTGATGAGCGATGGCTCTGGTGTTGTAGTGGTGTTGAGGACTCAGTGTGTAACAACTGAATAGAGAAAACGGAATGAGTTTTATTTATTTATTTGGAGAATGCATGAATGTATGTATGAATGCATTATGTTTATTTATTTTTAGGGATTCTTATAAACTTTGCAATTATTGAGCACACACTTTGAAAGTAATGTGAACAAAAACAATAGACAACAGCCAGAAGCTGATGCAAAAATTCAATACCCATTCATTCAATGAAGCCAAAAAGTACGAAGTATACAACCAAAGTGGGTACAAAATATTAAGCCAAATATAAAAATTGGAAATAGCACGAAGCAAACAACTTAAAGAGTCTTCTTAGCAACTCGCTCTTTGTGGGCCTTCAATTCTTCTTTGAATCTTCGCATCATCCTTTCGCAAAGCAAAACAAGGTCACGAGCCGAAGGATGAGTGTTGTTTTCATCCATGTCCTCTAGAGCATTTTCTAATTTCCATGGTAAGTCGATGGCCACGCCATTACAAAATTTTATGAGGTTAGCCAACTTCGTACGGTATGCAATAACACTTGGCTGCAGAAGGTTGATGGTGCATTCATACTCATCCAATATCTCACCCAAATGCTTCCTATGATTTATCCAACCCATGCTTTGGATCTTTAGAGACTCATATTGTTCCTTCCAATAACTAGCTAGCTCATTGTTGGTATTCAGCTCATCACACTTCTCTTCCTGGGCTTTAGGACATATTTGAGAGGCTCTTTGGGCTCGTTCCTTAAGGCGTTTTTCACACACCACTTCATCTTTGGAGCTTCGAAGTTGCTCCTTCAGTTCTTGGATTTGGGCTTCGAGCTCCTCCCTTACCTCCTTCTTTTGCTTAATGGATAGGTCCCACCAACGCTTCCACTCTTGTCCATCTCTTTTGGCTTTAGCTAACTGATCATGGAGTGAACCTAATCCACTATCAGCCTGATCTAGGCACTCCAAGACTCTTCCCTTGAGATCTTGCTCAATTTTGTTCTTCTTACGACTCTCCTCCAAAAGTTCCTTCCTTTGGTTACTCTTCCTCTTGAGAATCATATTTTCCCTAGTTTCTTTGTAGAGTTCAGATTACAGATCCTCTTTCTCCTTTCCAAGTTTAGCTACCATGGCTCGAAGTTCTTCCACCTCTTTAAGAGAAATGGGGACTGGTTCTGGTGAAGTAGACTTTAGAGGAATCTCTATAGAAAAAGGGAGCTTCACAACTTTGATCCTCTCCGAGACCCATTGCTGATAAGGAACCCTTGCTACACCATTCTTTTATACTAATTTTGTTCCTTTGGTATGCACCTTTTCCCAAGATCGGATGATCTTACGGAGTAGAAAAGGATCATTGGTTCCCATATCATTCAAGACCATCTCTTCTAACTCTTTATCATCAGGCTTCCCACGCATAGGGTATCCAAACTGTCGCAGAGCTAACATGGGGTTGTAGCTGATGCAACCTTTAGATCCTATTAGTGGTACATTTGGGAATCTACCACAACTGACAATGATTTCTTTAACATTCAGCTTGTTTCGGTACCAAAGGATATCCTTACTAGACAAACACACCAGAGTTCTTGCCCAATCCCCATTGGACATTTCACTGATGTGAGCATTAGGCTTGAACACATATGAGATAAGCCAATTATAGAGCAATGGAAGGCAACATATCAACATTCCATTCTTCTTTTGATGTCGAGTATGCAAAGTATGAAAAATGTCAGCTAGAAGTGTTGGAACCAAACTTTGTTTATCCTTCCAAACGGCCCAAAAGACACTTATGGCAGCCGAATCTATAAAACTTTCATGGGTTGGGAACAATACTAGCCCATATATGAGAAGAGATAATATATTTGCCAATGCATCCCAATGATGTATCACAAAAAGCCTTTCTGCTTCTTCTTCTAGGTAAGCCCTCTAAAAACCAAAGAGATTCTCCCTTTTCTTCCAATTAGCCAATGCATCAGATATGGGAATGTGGAGTGCAAGGGCTAGCTTCTCTACCTCAGGTACCTGACCAATCCTATTATACGGTGTCTTTCCTTTCATAGAAAATCCTAAGAGTCAGTCAAATTCCTCAAAGGTTGGAGTCACGTGAAAGTCTTGGAATAAGAAACTTCGAAGCGGAGGATCATAGAACTGAGCCAAAGCGGTGATGGCTGGTGTTTGAACATCTACTGAGAGGAGATCCAAAATCTGGCCAAACTTTCCTTGCAAAGTAACCCCGAAGCATGCGGGAAGTTCATTCAAAAGTCTTGATATGTTGGAAATATCTGGCATTTTGGCTTTGAATGGTAATGTTTTCCTTCTTTCTGAACCCATTACAAACTTTTTGTGCTAGAAACTACGTGTTCAAAAATTCCCTGAAAACAAAATTTTGTATGAGTGTCATGATGTTATGCAAATGGTCATGAATTCATGGTATTTGGTTTTGGGATATCATAAGGTAACTCAAAACACCCTATGCTCAAGAAGATTCTATCTTTTAAACCAGATGTTAGGGGAAAATGGACTCCTAATTATGAAGGCCCATATGTTGTTAAAAGAGCCTTTTCAGGCGGTGTTTTGATTCTTATAACTATGGATGGTGAAGAGTTCACTCGTCCTGTGAATGCCGATGAAGTCAAGAAATACTTCTCCTAAAAAGAAAAGAACAACTCGCTAAGTTGAAAACCCGAAAGGGCGACTTAGGCAAAAATGAGCGTCTCGGTGGATTGAAAACCCGAAAGGGCGATCCAGGAAAAAGTTAGAGACATGAAAAAGAAAATTTATCCCGATAGATTGAGTACCCCACCTTGGGGAAATTTATGCAAAAATTAGGGATTATGGCAAGTAACTGCACTCGGTTGATCTTCGGTCTTGAGCAAGTCAGTCAACTTGGATTCAACATTCTCAACCGAAGCCAAGAGCACAGTGGATATTGAAGTCGGCGAAAGGATTAGTGATAATTATATTCAATGTATCCCTTTTCCATGTAAATTACCATTTTTTTAACTTTTGTAAAGATCTATGGAGTCTTGTCATTTACAGACTATCATTCTATTAAATAAAGTTGATCTTTTTATTCAATTGTTTCTACTCTTATTTATCTTTCAGCCAAATAGAATTAAATTTTATGGTGATCATTTTGAAATTAAATTTAAAAATCAAAATCATTTTTCTTAAAATAATGAAAGCAATTACTTTAAAAAAAGGATCAATAGATTTCATTTAGGAATATCAACAGCAGTCTGAGAACAGGTAAGTCTTAGAAGTGTAAAACATTGTCGATCTTTCCCCAAGCAGTTGGTTTCAGCAATTCAGTTTTCCCAGCCGAGTTTTGAGATCGCCTCCCTAGCTGATTTGTAGGCGGGTATTCTCAACGGTTTGCATAGATTCAATATAGATTTTTGTTTCCCTTCAGATCACCAACGGAGTTATCCCTTTTCCCCGTCAACACTGATTCTTGAGCAGCATTTTTGATCCTCTGCAAGGTTGTCTCCCATTTGGTATGGCGTCGACCTAAATTTCCTTGCAGGGTTGATGATGTAGATCCTCAATAGATCCTCTTGCTTTCCCCAGCCAGGGTCAAGCCTTTGAGATGGATGGTTTATGTCCATCCCCAACTCTTTTTCTCCAGTTGATGCCTCTATCCTGTCGAGATTAGCCGAGTGTTGTATCGATGATTCATATCGTTGACATTTTATCCTTCATAATTGTTTTGTCAGCATAATCTTCATATATATATATATATATATATATATATATATATATACATATATATATATATATATATATATATACATATATATATATATATATATATATATATACATATACATTCATATATTTCATTATTGCATTACTATTGCACTTTGTGATTTTTCCGATCCTCTGCTATAGTGATATCATTTCCCCACGTAGATTTGGTGTGTCTATCCTCCCTCAATTGTAGAGTGTCATCCCCCTAAGCAGAAAGGATTTAACCTTTCTCATTCCCCACTGATTTATTTCCTCGTGGATGATTATTATTTCAGTTTCCTCCCCAGTCGATTATCTGGATGGAACCACTTCCCTTGAGTTATATCCTCACTAGGTCGAGTCTTTGATTGACCGTTTCTTTCTAGCTCTTACCTAGATCGATGGTTTTGGTCCCCTGAGAGTCTATTACCCAGTAACTGGTAATATTCTTCTCAATTTGCAAGTACTTTACTCTTGCTCAATACCCGTTAATAATGATCTACTTCCTCTTGTTTTTCCCCAGCGGATTCGTTTTACGTTTCCCCGGGTAGTTTATCCTTGATATGTTTATCTTAATCGATGATGGATATTCTTTCCTTTTGAGTGTATCCTTGATATGTTCATCTTAACCAGTGACGGATATTCTCTTTGCGGTTTTCTACCCAGTAAAAAGGTAGTTTTAATCCCTATTTTATTCCTTAGAGGGTTAATCCTTGATATGTTCATCTTAACCGATGACTGGTTTCCTCCTCTTTGCGGTCTTCTGCCCAGTAACCTATAGTTGTAAATCCTACTTTCACTTGTGGATTTTATCCTTGATATGTTCATCCTGACCGATGACGGATATTCTCTTTCTAGTATTCTATCTAGTAACTGATAGATGTAATTCCTATTTCTCCCCTCGGAGTCTATCCTTGATATGTTCATCCTAACTGGTGACAGATATTCTTGCTTTTGGTATTCTATCCAGTAACTGATAAATGTAATTCCTACTTTTCCTCGACAATTTATCCTTGATATGTTCATCTTAACTGATGACGGATATTCTTCCCTTTGAGTTTATCCTTGATATGTTCACTTTAACCAGTGACGGGTATTCTCTCTCTTCGATCTTCTGCCCATTAGTTGGTAGTTGTAAATCCTATTTTACTTTTATCCAGCATGTTATTCTTACCCAGAAATTGGTAATGAATACACCTCTTGTTTCCCTTGGCGAGTCATCCTTGATATGTCTACCCTGACTGGTAACAGGTGTCCTATCTGTCAGACTATGTTATCTCCTTACCCAGTAACCGGTAATGGATAATATACTTCTGTTACTCCTGTGTTGAAGTTCATTTCTTCCCCAGTTGAGTATGAGTGCGTATTTCCTCATTGAAATCACCATTTCCTGTTTGGATCGAGTATTTCAGTTTTGTCCTGATTTACCCGTTTCCCCTGCAGATTTTTCCTTTTTCCCGGGCTGAGTCTTTCCATGGATTTATTTTCATGGAATCCCTCGTGTTCCCCCTAGCAGTTTTAAGTCATAGCCTGGCCTACGCACAAATTTTTATCCCCATAGTCTTTGTCTCCTCAGTGAGTTTCCCTCGTGGAATGCATTACGTTCCTGTACACTTTCAGTCTCTCCGGATTCTTTTCCTTTGTGGCAACATTTTCCCACAGAGATTGTTTTTAATATTTCATATCATATGCATCATGAGGTCTCTTAGGGACCAAAATTTGTTTCTATTATTGTTATTTAAGTCCGTTCTACGGATTCGATACGAAGATTTTAACCTTCATCTCCTCAGCTAGAATGTCCTTAAATAGGGGCAGCTGTAAGACCCCGATTTTGACCCTAAGATCCCTCATGTTATCTCTTCATATGCATTAGCATTGGGATCACACCTTGGCATCCTCCTTACCCCTCATTCATTGGGTTTTCATTGGGAGAGATCACCAAGCACATTTGATTGTATCATACTTAATTTTTCTTTGTGTACTAACTAAAATACCAAAAATATGTCAATGTATAGTTTGTTGCTTCTGTAGGTAGTATGTATGCTCACCTATGCTCTATCAAGCTCATATCTAGGGTTTGAGACCCTCAATGCAAGAAGCACAATCAAGAAATGGTTCACATTGGTTCTAAGAATCATATATGGAACCCCATGATATTCACATGTTATTTTGATCAAGAAATCATCAAGAGTTTTGAGTTTGTTTGCCTTGGAAACCCTAATTCATTTGGGTATCTTGTGTGACTTCTTTAATAATTTTCTTCAATAATTAATTAAATATTTCAAGGGATACTTCATATTTCATCATATCACACATATATGATCCCCTATGAGTCTGAAAGATCAATATAATATCAAGCTAGCAAGATGGTTCATGGTGGTTGACCAAAGAAAGTCAACTAGTCAAGACTGGGGTTCCCTAGACCCTATCTCCTAGACGTTTTGTCATATGAAAATGATTAAAAGAGAAATGTTACTCAAAATGACATTCCTAACAACTTTAATGTTTAAGTCAAGATCTATTTTTTCTTGTAAAGTCAATGTTTATGGTGAAAGATTATAGGTCATTTTGTTTGAACCCTAGTTTGGAGGTCAACTTCCCAAGACCATAACTTTCTAAATGCTTGTGATATGAAATCCATTCAAATTCCATGATCTAATTCAAGATGTCTACTTCAACTTTGATGTTTGGAGGAAGTTAAAATTCAACTTGCAAATTCATGTGCCAAGAGGAAACATTATAGGTCATTTTGGGCCAATACCATTGAACAAGTGATTTTCCTCAACTTCTAAAATGCATAACTCCTTCATGCCAAATCAAAATGAGGTAAAATTTGTGACCAAATTGAAGAGATTTTAAATATCTAAAACTTTTATGAAAAACGTTTCTCATTTGAATTCCATAGAAAAAGTTATTCAAGGTGTAAGAAGTGAACATTTGACTTGGGACTTAGAAAATTTTCAAATATGTTTGATTTCCCAAACTTCCACGTCAAAATTAATCATGATCCAAGCTTCAAATAAAAAAATGTTCAACATGAAAGTTGTTCCCCTTTATCTCAACTTTCCAAAAAGTCCAAGATCATCTCATTTGGATCAAAATTTAGGGACATGCGCATGACTCCATTGTGGGGAGTGTTTTGGCAAGTTTTGAGCTCAAATGATCATTCTTCTTTGCATGCTTCCACATGATGAATTTAGTACACTTTTCAAATGAATTGGAAGTGGATTACATCATTCCTTAGGCCCAAACCATTTCCTATGCACCCATGCAAGAAGGTTTCCAAATTTGGCCAAAATTCAAGTGGTGCAAAAATCAAATGCATTGCTTATTTAAACAGGCTCAACGCTTCAGAATCAACATCAACAACTTGCCCAAGCTTTGCTAGACTGCTTCAAACCCCCACTGTCATAGAATTTCTGAAGATTTCTTTTGAAATCGAGCTTAAACTTCATCTTCTGTTTGGAAGTTCAAACTCCAGAAATTCACTTCCCTTTTCATCTCAATTGGCTTCTACAAGCAAGAGGAAGAGAAAGAAATCAAATCCAGATCAAGATCAAGTGGAATTGGATCAACTCGAAGGTGATTTTTCAGAAACTTCATCTCTTCGATTCTCCCTCAATTCTTCACCGTTCTTGTTGATTTTTGGTTGTCTGAAGTCCTATCAATATAGGCAAGAAGATTGAGTTTCTTTGAGGTTAAATCGAAGCAACTCAGTTCACGATCCTTAAAATTCAAATCCTTGTATCTTTTTATATACTTGGAATTGGAGAAAATTGAGGCCGGATTCGTGCTCCTGAGCCTTTTCCCTTCAAATTAGTGTATTCACTTTTCATTTTCCATAAGGTTTTGGTTGGACCAGTCCGGTGGTGCACTGGATCAATCCAGGCCATCTGATCCATTTGAAATGTTTTAATCTCACGCGTCCAAACTGATTACCATGCTTGCAGCATGTTTGACGAATGATCATGTGGAATGCACGCTCTTGGCCATCTGATATGCCACCTCAATTAATGAGGGAATCAGATGGCCCTTGTTTTTTTGATTTTTCATTTAATCCTTTTATTTTGATTAATTCATATTAATTTCATTTTAAATCCAAAAAATATGGGACTTTCACCAAAAAAAATCAAATATTTTCCTCTTTCATTTTTTGAATTAAAATTATTTTTTTGGATTAATTTTGATATTTTTCATGATTTAATTGTTTTTTTGCATATTTTTAATTGTTTAAAAATACTTCTTACTTTTCAAAAATTATGAATTTTTTTGTCTAAGGTCCTTTGACCTTGTTTGACCTAGGATAAATCTCTTGGCCATTTAGTTTGTGTTTTAAAGAGGTTTTAGGTTTTTGATCAAACATAATTCAATTTAAATGCACTTTAATTTGATTTTTGATTGATTAATTGTATAGAAATTATGTTGAGCTATTTTTATTGACTTGTGAAGTTTGACTATGTGTTTGGGCCTTGGTCAAGGTTGATTTGACTTTTGTTGGATTAAAATCATTGGATTTAGGGGATTGATGAAATGTACATTTCATCTCCCAAAATGAATGAATGATTTTAATTTGATAAAATTCCTCCCATGACCAATTTGTGCTTGTCTCATCTCCCCTGCCTCTTCATATTCAATCCCATTATATCCTATCCCTTTCATTGACCAATGAAGTCTCAATATCCTAATGCTAATTGGTTCATTAATAAATTTGTGTTAAATGAACCAATACAAGCATGGAGGAGATTAGGTCCATCCTTTGATCATTTTTCTTTTTGAGTGTGGTATGTTTTAGGAGTATGGTTCATTATACCATATCTCTAACATGCATTAAAACCAAAAAATTTATTGCCCGGTCTCAGATAGTTGTGACTTCTACATAAGTCCAATTACGATTGTGACTTCTACATAGCCTTTTTTCCTTCCTTTGAAAGATGTCTTGGTTCAAGGATCCATGCTTGCGAATAGTTGAGTGTTCAACAAAGAATGACTTAATCAATTGAAAATCAAAACTTCACTAACATCTAATCAACTAACATTTAACTAACTTTTATTATTCTTGCTTTTAATTTCAAGTCGTTTACTTTATGCCATTTAAGTTCAAGCCATTTACCATTTCATTTGTCATTTTACATATCATTTAACTTGTTTATGTTTATGTCATTTTCACTTTGCTCACTTGAGCCATATATTGTGATTGTATATATTAGTTTGTGTATCTTGTTTGTGTTGTGGTCTTAGGACCTTAAAATACTTAATAAACAACAAGAAAATCATAAAAAATATTTGTGTGGACTGTTATATTTGATCTGAGCTTTGGACTTAGAATTAGGCAACATTCCCTATGCAAAAGGACTTGGCCAATGCTAATATTTCTGAAACCAAGTTATTATGATTTGAGCTTTCATCTGATGCAAGTATTGGGATCTACATGAACACATCTGCTACATGGTCTTGATGCAAATGTTACTTTGAACCTGTGTCTAATGCCTTATTCTGAGCCATTCAAGGAGTATGTCATCTGATACATTGGAAGATTAAGAAGAAGACTGTGAAGTTTCTTGCTTGGATGTGGCTATCTTCATTTGATGCCTTGCTCTTCATATTGCTACTTGCTTATTGATATTGCTTGATTTAAAGTCCAAAGGAAAAGTGGGTTTCTATATGACATTCTTGTATGTTGGATTGCATCTCATTGGTCAGATATTTTCAACCGTTAACTTTTAATTTTTGCTTAGGATTAGTCTCTTCATCTCCTCCCATTCTCTTAAATTTCAAATCTCTCCCCCCTTTCAAAAAACTTCTTTGCTTGTGATTTCTAAACTTAGACCTTATTATAAATTAGAAACTTTGGCCTTATGCCATTGCATTTTTAACTCTTTTCTCAATCAAACTTGTAAATGAATCTAATCATATTGACTTAAAATTTCAAAAGACAAAATAACTAACACTCATTCAAACTTTTGGGCCCTTTGTGACTCTTTTAAATTCAAACTTTTGTTAAAATCAATCCACTCATTTTGAAATTGTTACCACGAACTACGAGGTTTTGATCCCTCATTTCTATGTTGGTACATACGCACAAGTCTGAAGGTCTTGTCGAACACAAAAATATAATTAATGAATTTTTTTCTCATTCCCACACTCTATTTACTGCAAACATCTTTTATATCAAAACACATACACACATAAAAAAGGGCTCCCTAGGAGTACCTAGGTACCTTTAGGTGTTAACACCTTCCCTATGTGTAACCAACCCCCTTACCTATAATCTCTAGAATTTTATTAGTTTTGATTTGAAAGCTTCTTATCTTTGGGTTTTGATCATACTTTTCCCTTTTCCTTTGGAAAAAACAAAAGCGCGGTGGCGACTCTTGTTTTATTGATGTTAAGTTTATCCATAGCTTAATGGTCATGAATTTACTGCTACACTAACATATAGTACTTATGTTGATACCTCCCCACAAATTGGAAGATGTATACTACGAAATCCTAACATGGACAAAAGAGAGCTAAACAAAGTAAATGGAGAGGTTTGGTTAGCACATCGGCCAACTGTGAGCTAGAAGGGATAGGAAGTAACTGAATCAGTTTTGAAGTCATCATTTCTCGTATCATATGGCAGTCTAATTCAATATGCTTGTTGCGTTTGTGGAAAGTAGTATTATGAGTGAGATGGATGGTTGATTTTCCATCACAGTAGATGGATGCAGGGTTAGGAAATGTGATATGAAAATTAACAAAAAAAGGTAGCATAACCATTGTATTTCACAGGTTAAAGATGTTAGTGCCTGATACTCCACTTTAGTAGAGGATCTAGAAACTATATTTTGCTTCTTTTAATGCCGTAAAATGAGGGAATTTCCAAGGACACAAAAACCAGTAACTGATTTCCAGGAAACATGACAACGGGCCCAGTCTGAATTAGCAAAGCCATGGAGTTTGAGTGGAATAGAGATGGAAAATAAAATTCTTTATGTAGGGAAACCCGATATGTATCATATGATACGAGTAGCGGCATGTTAGTGAGAAATAAAAGGTTTTTTCCAAAAACTGAATAAGATGTTATACATAGTAGGATATATCAGGGCATGTATTTGTGAGATACAAGAGCCTTCCAATCTACTTTCTATAGGAGGAAGGGTCTTCAAAGGGAATCCCTTCAGTGGCAGAGAGTTTGGTGCTAGGATCAATGGGGGTAGAAACAGATTTGTCCCTAAGAAAACATGTGCCCTCAAGTAGTTCCAAAACATATTTCCTCTGATTGAGAAAAATGCCAGAAGTGGACCTAGCAATTTCCAGGTATAAAAAATATATGAGCTGACCAAGGTCCTTTATGCGCAACTTGTGATCAAAGAAAGCCTTCACACTGTTGATTTCTGTGATAAAATACCATGTTAGAACTATATCATCAACATACATAGGAAGGGTAGTGAAATCATGTGGAGTGCTTTTGGTGTACAAGGAATGGCCAGCTGCAGATTGTTAATAGTCCAAGGAGATTAAAGCAAATGAAAGCTTAGCATGCCATTGCCTACTGGCTTGTTTCAAGCCATATGAGGATTTGATGAGCTTGCATACCTTGTTGGAATATGGAGCATCATAACCAAGAGGAAGAGACATATACACTTCCTCATTGAGATCCTCGTGTAGAAAATCATTATTAACATCAAGCTGGTCAAGATGCCAATGTTTAATAGCTCCATTGGAAAAAAAGAACCCTGACAGTTGTGATCTTTGCAATAGGTGAGAAAGTATCAAAGTAATCCACACATTCAAGATGAGTATAACCCTTTGCCACTAACCTGGCCTTGTACCTCTCTATAGTTCCATTAGCATGGTAATTGATTTTATAGACCCATTTGCATCCGAATGGGACTTTTCCTGCAGGAAGATCCACAAGGACCCAAGTTTGGTTGTCCTTAAGAGCAGTTATCTCACCATCCATAGCCTTCCTCCAACAATAATGTTTAGAGACTTGGAGATAAGTTTTCCACTCAAATGTAGAGGATATGGTATAACATATGGTTAGGAGAGTACTCTTCATAAGATAAGGACTTGGAGAGAGGATAAGGAATAGAAGAAGGGGGTGGGTAAGAGAATGGTGAGAACAGGTAGAAATAAGGTTACAGTGGAAGTATTATATATAGGTAGGAGGATGTTTAGATCTAGTGGATTTTCGAAGAGGTGGAACATGTATGAGAACAGTTGGGGAATGGTACTGATATTAGTGTCCAGGTTGTGATGGATGGTGTCATTAATGACATTAGGGTCATAATTAATGACAACAGGGCTAGAAGTATCCATGTTAGGATTGTGGTTCCCAAAGGTATGTGAATTGGGTATATAATTGATAGGAAGTAGAATAGTTGGTCCAAGACCAAGTACTATATCATTGCCAAGGTCATGGTGATTATCCACTAGTATAAGCATATGGTCATAGTCCACTGACGTGACAAGACTTTTGAAAGGAAAAACTGTCTTATATAAAATGAAATTCCTGGATACAAATAAGTCATTAGACTTTAGGTCATAAATAAAGTAGCCTTTTGTACCATCTCTGAAGCCAAGAAAGGTGGTTTTTCTAGCTCTAGGCTCGGATTTAGTTGTATGGGATTATAGCGTGGTTATAAAACAGAGGAAACCAAAAACTTTCAGATGGATTATAATAGGGAATGAGTTGAATAACATTTCATAAGGACACTTAGATTGGAGCAAAGGACTATGAATCATATTGATCAAGTGAATAGCATGTTTGATGCTAAAATTCCACAAGTTTATGGGGATATTGGAGTGAAAATGGATGAGTCTAGCCATATTCAATATATGTTGATGCTTTCTCTCTACCACCCCATTTTGTTGGGGAGTTTCCACACATGATCTTTGGTGAGATATGCCTTTAGAAAGAAAAAAAACTCAAGGATAAGAATTCAAAACCATTGTCTGATCTAAGACATTTGAGTGTGGTGTGGAACTGACGTTCTAATGAAGCAATGACATTTATAATAATTTGTTTGGTTTCACTTTTAGTTTTGAAAAAGATGACCCGTGTAAATCGTGAATAATCATCTACAAGTGTAAGAAAGTATTTAGGGCCTAGAATGCACTCAGTGGCAAAGGGGCCCCATAAGTCAACATGTAAAATTTCAAATGGAGCATGAGTATAAGTAATACTATTGGGAAAAGGAAATTTGTTTTATTTTGCAAAATGACAAGAATCACAAGGGTGCATATTGTTTTGACAAGGAATGAGAGGAAAACTTTTAGCTAAAGTATGCATAATTGAGTTAGAAGCATGGCCTAGTCTTAGATGTCAAGTTTTAAAAGAATTTGAACTAATAAAATTACTTTGAGAAAAAGAAATATTGGTATCTATTACATAGAGGCCTCTTTATAGTCTAGTTGTACCAATCGTTTGCCTCAAATGGTTTTGTAAAATGTGATATATGTTGGATGTAAATTTTAGATGACAATCATTACTGCTAGTTAAATTAGTAAAAGAGATCAGAATGGCATGAAAAGTTAGAATGTATAAAACATTGTGAAGTGTCGAGGTGGATGAGATGATAATATTTCCATAAATGCAAGCATCTACATGAGAGTCATTGGGTAAAGATACATATATAGGAACAATGGTTTAGTATGAGGCAAAATCAGCAAGAATAAATGTGATATGGTAAGTGGCGCCAGTATCTAAAATCCAAAGGTTAGAGTTATTACTAATGCTTGTGGAAGAGTGGTAATTCATGACAAATGTAGAAGTGGTGATTGAGTTTGCAGCAGGAGTAGGTTTGGATTGTTGGAGTAAGGCTTGAATGCTTTGAAACTCTTATTGAGTAAAACCAAAAAAAAGAACCTGATGAGTCATCTGCAGGAGCTGAAACAAAGTTTGAAGCATTGTTGGCCTGAGATTGTGAAGAATTTTGATTATAATTCTGACCTTTCCCTTTTTGTATGTAACCTGGTGGATAATTGTAGCGGTAAATTCGTGACCATCAAGTTATGGATAAACTTGACGTCAGTAAAACCAGAGTCGCCGCCTCGCTTTTATTGTTTCCAAAGGAAAAGGGAAAGGTACGAACAAAACCCAAAGATAAGAAGTTTTCAAATCAAAACTAATAAAATGCCAGAGATTACAGGTAAGGGGGTTGGTTACACATAGGGAAGGTGTTAGCACCCAAAGTGTCCTAGGTACTCCTACGGAGCCCTTTTTGTGTGCATATGTTTTTGGGTATAAATGAGGTTTGATAAAATAAAGAGTGTGGGTATGAGAAAAGACTTCATTGATTATATTTTTGTGTTTGACAAGACCTTCGGTCTTATGGCTATGAACCAATATAAAAATAAAGGATCAAAACCCCGTAGTTCATGGTAAAATTTTCAAAGAAGTTGGTGAATTGATTTTAACAAAGATTTAAATGAAAAGGCACAAAAGGCCAAAGATTTGAATGGAGTTGTTATTTCTTTTTGTCTTTTGAAATTTAAGTCAATATGGTTAAGTTTATTTACAAATTTGATTTAAGAAAAGAAGTAAAAAAATTCAATGGCATAAGGCCAAAGTTTATAATCATTAAAACATGTCTAAGTTTGAAATCACAAGCAAAGAAAGTTTTTGAAAAGAGAGAGAGATTTTGAAATTAAAGAAGTGGGAGGAGATGAAGAGACTATCCTAAGCAAAAATTAAAAATTAAGAGTTGAAAAGATCTTACCAATGGGATGCAATCCAACAGACAAGAATGTCATATAAAAACCCATTTTCCTTTGGACTTTAATCAAGCAATAAGCAATAAGCAATGAGCAATATTCATACATCATGAAGATCAAGGCATCAAATAAATATAGCTGTATCCAAGCAAGCACCCCCAATATCTAACAGTCTTTAGTGAATTCCAATGTAGCAGATGAAATATTCCTTGATCAACTCAGAACAAAACATGAGACATAGACAATAATAACAATTAAAGCACATAGATAGAGAAGCAGATGAATCAAAGAGATCCAAAGTCTTGCATCAGATGAAGGCACAGTCAAAGATAGTTCAGTCTCAAATGTTGGCATTGGCCAAGTCCTTTAGCATAGGAAATGTTTCCTAATTCTAAATCCAAAAGTTCTGGTCAAATCCAGCAGTCCAACAAGATGTTTTTTAGAATTTTTGTTGTTATTAGGTGTCTTAAGGTCCTAAGACCACAAATAAAACAAAAGCAACCAAACAATATATACAATCACAAGATATGGCTTAAATGAGCAAAGTTAAAATGACTTGAAACATAAACAAGTTGCATGAAATGTAAATGGAAATGAATGATAAAGGTACTAAAATTTAAAATGCGTAAAGTAAATGACTTGAAAGTAAAACAATATTAATAAGAGTTAGCCAAGGGTTAGTCAAATGTTAGTGGTGAATTTTAATTGATTAAGTCATTCTTTGGAGAACACTCAACCATTCATTCACAAGTATGAATCCTTAAACCAAGACATCTTTCATAAGAAGGGCTCCAATTTGGATAACTCAACAAGTACGCCACCAGCTCTCATGAAAGGAAAAAAGGTCAAGTTTCCACACAATGCCATGAAGAATGGGAGACTTACAATCTCACTTACTATAATGATATGCCTTCTTGATCAAATTTAGCTCTATGTTAAGCCATCGTAATGGGACTTATGTAGAAGTCACAACTAGCTGAGGTCAGGCAATAAAAACATATGTGTTAATGCATGTTAGAGATTTGGAACAAAGAACCAAACTCCTAAAACATACCACACACTAAAAGAAAAGAATAAAGAGGGAGGGACTTATCTCAGCCATACTTGTATTGATTCATCTGACACAAGGTTATTGATGAATCAATTAGCATTTAGACATAAAGAGATTTCATTGATCAATAAGGGAATAGGGAAGAATAGGGATGAAGATGAAGAGGGAGGGGGAAATAGAAACACAAATTGATCATGAGAGGAATTTCATCTGATCAATACCATCCATTCATTTTAGGAGATGAAATGTACATTTCATCAATCCCCTAAATCCAATGGTTTTGATCAAATAAAAGTCAAATCAACCATGACCAAGGCCCAAACAGAAAGTCAAACATCACAAGGCCATAAAAATGGCTCAGCATAATTTTTAAACACTTAATCAATTAAAAATCACATTAAAAATGAATTGAAATACATTTAAATTTTGAAAAAACCTCACATCCCTTCAAAACACCAAATAAATGGCCAAGGGATTTATCCTCGGTCAAACAAGGTCAAAGGACCTAAGACAAAAAAATTCACAATTTTTAGAAAGTCAGAAGTATTTTAAAACAATTCAAAATATACACAAAAACATTTAGTTCAGGAAAAATACCAAAATTAAACCAAAAAATGATTTCAATTCAAAATATGGAAGAGGAAAATATTTAAAGATTTTTGGTTAAAGTCCCATATTTTTTGGATTAAAAATGGATTTATTATGAATTAAACAAAATAAGACTATTTAAAAATATAATCAGAAATTAAAATAAATGAGAAAAAACAAGGGCCATCAGATCTCCCTCATTAATTGAGGTGGCAGATCTGATGGCCAAGCGCGCACGTTCCACCGAAGACCTGAGTCAATGCGCCACACCAATTGTAATCAGAACCAAGGGCCAAGATTAAAACATTTTAAAGAGATTAGATGGTTTGGAAGGTGCCAACGCACCACCGGAGCCCTAGCTCCGGTCATCTTCTCCGATGGATCCCACTAGACTGGTCCACCATAAACCACTATAAAAATGAAAAGTAAGGACATGGTTTTAAAGGAAAAATGCTCATGAGCTCGAATCTGACCTCCATACCATCCAATTCGAAGTATATTAAAAGATACATGGATTTGAAATTTGAGGTTCATGATCTGAGTTGCTTCGATTTGACCTCAAAGCAACTCAATCTTGTTGTCTACATTGGTAGGACTTCAGCCAACCCAAAATCAAAGAGAATGGTGAAGAATTGAGAGAGAACCGAAGGCCCAAAGTTTCTGAAAAATCACCTTCGGGTAGCTTGAATCTGGCTTGATCTTGATCTGAATTTTCTTGGTTCTTCCTCCTCTTGCTTGCAGTGACCAATTGAGATCAAAAAGGCAATGAATCCTTGGAGTTTGAATCTCAAAACAGAAGGTGAAATTCAAACTCGATTTCAATAAAACCTTCAAGGAATTCTATGGTGTGAGGTTCTGGGATCACTTGGCAAGGCTTGGGCAAGGTGTGTGTGAAGTTCTGATGCAATGCACTTGTTTAAATAGGCAAGGGAAATGATTTCTACACCATTTGAAAATTTTCCAAAATTAGCAAGTTTGGTGCATGGATGCATGGGCATTGATTTGGGCCCAATTCATGATGTGATCTTGCTCCAATTTGTGCACAATGAGTACTGAAACATTAACATCTAAGCATGCAATAGGAAATGGTTATTTGATTTCAAAACTTTCCAAAACAAGCCCATGAAAGGAACCATGTGCAAGTCCCTCAACCTTTTCCCAAATGAAGTGATCATGGACATTTTGGGAAGGCCGCATAAAGAGGAACAACTTTGATGTTGAACACTTTTCCATTTGAATCTTGGATCATAATGAATTTTGAGGTGGAAGTTTTAGAAATCAAACATAATTGAAATGTTTTTAAGTACCAAGTCAAATGACCACTTCTTCCAACTTGAATAACTTTTACTATGAGCTTCAAATGTAAATGGTTTCTTCACCAAAGTTGTATATCTTTCATACCTATTCAATTTGGTCACAAATTTGACCTAATTTGGGTTTGTCATAATGGAGTAATGCATTTCATAAGTTGAGGAAAATTGCTTGTTCAATGATGATGTCCCAAAATGACCTATAGTGTTTTCTCTTGGCATATGCCCTGGCAAGTTGAATTTGAAATTTATAAAAGCAAAAAAGTTGGGGAAGACATATTGAAATTTATCATGAAACTTGGATGGCCTTAATCTCATAACAATTGAGCAAGTTATGTGATCACACCGAATTACACCGTATTTTTGACTCGGATTTCACATGTTTATTAGGATTTTATTATCATTTTATTTGTATTATGCTCTCTTTTCTCTTGTTTTCAAATATTTAGCACTTTCAAACTCTTTTGGAAGAAACGAAGCAAAAAGACCTAAAATTAGGGTTTTTTGGCGAAATTACACACATGGCATTGGACATGGCGGCCGCTATAGGGGAAGCCATGAGTCACCAGCCCTTAACTAGGAGGTAACCACTACGTTCCCATGATCCACCCCATTTACACACATGGCGGGCGCCATGAAGGGATGGCGGGCGCAACCTTTGTTAATCATGTTCCCACTAAGTCCCACTAAGGAGAAGTTGGAGGGTACCATGGTCTTTATAAATTTCTGAGAATCTCTATAAATAGCTCATTTCATTTTGTTTTCTAGCATCCAACTTAGTTTTACAACACTAAGCATATAGTTATCATTTGTAATAGAGATATTCCGTCACATCGGGGGGTTATCGCACCTTTGTGAGATTGAGTTGGGTCACTTCGAGTTGTTGTCGTCTTTAGCTTCAGGAGTCAGAGGTTTATTTTTGTACCAGAATCGAAGCCTCCATTTGGAGCAGGTTTTTATTTATCGCTTTATTTATTTATTTCCCGCATCGCTTTTACTTTATTTATTTCCCGCATCGCTTTTACTTTATTTATTTCCCGCATCGCTTTTACTTTATTTATTTCCCGCATCGCTTTTACTTTATTTATTTCCCACGTCGTTTTTACTCTATTTATTTTCCGCACTCGCTTTACTTTATTTATTTTCCGCACTCGCTTTACTTTATTTATTTTACGCACTTTACTTGCTCTTTATGCCTCACATTCTAAAACAAACTTTTCATCATGATTAACACCGTTATGTTTGTTTGTGTTACCATGTCTGGCTAAATCTTTTAAAGGTTAGAATGTAAGGATCGCGATTAAAGTAATGTTTCACATTTTGAAATCTGTAGAAATACTTTAAAGGTTGTTTTGATTTTTAACTTGAGTTTTCTAAAACAAACTTGGTTAGTTTTAATTATTCGAGGATTGCGAAAGCACCCTGGCTTAGTAACTAGGAATCTTTATCACTTTAAGGAAAAGCTATTTTTTAAACTGTTTTCGGACGCGTTGATAGGTTTAAAATCAGTAAACTCCTTAGGTAAACTTTCCAAATCTAAATAACTTTTCAACTAAGTTTACGAGTCTCATTTCTTAAAAATAGGTTTACTACTTTAGCGTTTTGCGCACCTTTTATAAGTGACAATAAAAGGCCTTAATTTAAGGGTAAACTCGGTTTTGAATACGCGAAAGTGACAGTTCCTGTTAAATGACGTGAATTACATTCAAACTGTCTTTACCTATATTTATTATTTACCGTTATTTTGCAAACCCAATATCTCTTCTATACCGCCTTAGATAAACATTGTAACGATAGTATTCGATAGATTGACGATTGGTCTCTGTGGGATCGATATTCTTTTATATTACTTTGACGTTATTCGTGCACTTGCGAATCACAGCGATCAAGTTTTTGGCGCCGTTGTCGGGGATCAACTTCGTCAAATTTCGTACCCTATTGTTACACCGTATAGACTAAGGCATTATTAGCCAGTAAATGCGAAGAACCCGTAGTACCAGAAATTTAGTAGATCCTTTAGCGGAACCTGAACGTTATACTCGTACACGCCTCTTACTCATCCGAATTAAGAAAGTTATGGCCGAGAATCGCGATAGGCGACCTCTTAAGGAATTTTCCCAACCCTCTGATGAGGAACCTAGTTCGAGTATAGTAAACCCCCTTATACCTGCTAACAATTTCGAACTAAAACCATCTTTGTTGTAATTAGTGCAACAAAACCAATACGCGGGTCTCGCTACCGAGAACCCGAATCAACATTTAAAAGTTTTTATCCAACTAGCCGACACCTTTAAATCTAACGGCGCTTCACCCGATGCGATCCGTTTAAGATTATTTCCTTTCTCCCTCAGGGATATAGCATGTTCATGGTAAGATTCACTTCCAGCTAATTCAATAACTACCTGGGAAGACCTTAGGAGAGTATTCCTTGCTAGATATTTCCCCCTAGTAAGACTGCTGTTCTTCGGAACCAAATAACTAGATTTGCTCAAAACCAAGGAGAATCGCTTTTCGAAGCTTGGGAGAGATATAAAGAGTTATTAAGAGTCTGCCCACACCATGGCCTAGAACAATGGCTGATTGTTCATACCTTCTACAATGGGCTCCATTATAATACCAAGATGAGCATCGACGCTGCCGCAGGCGGAGCACTAATGAACAAACCTTATCCAGAAGCTTGTGACCTGACTGAGGATATGGCCTAAAACTATTATCAATGGGGAACTGAACGAGTATCAATAGAGAAAAAGGAGACCCGGGATGGAATACATGAGGTAAGCTCTCTAGACATGATGCAGGCGAAAATGGACGCTTTAGCCCTTAGGATCGAAGATACGTCTACAAACACTAACACTGTAGCAGTAGTCCATACAGAGTGCGAACTTTGTGGATCTGAAGGACACGAATCGGCGGAGTGTAACCTTTTGAACAAACTAAATACCGACCAAGTGAATTACGCCCAAGGTAACCCGTTTTCAAACACTTACAACCCTGGATGGAAGAATCATCAAAATTTCTCCTATAAAAACCAGAACCCTATCCAAAATAATGCACCTCAGAGACCACAAGGTTATCAAGCCCAAAAACCAAATCAACCTATGCAAGTTGTGTGATAACATGAAATAGTATCACATTCTAGGACTCAATTTAATTAAATTATATTGTTATTTACTTCAATTTATTTCATTTTATTAGATATTACGCGGTATTTTCTTTCTATTTATCTCAGGTGGTTTATTTGAAGCACAAGTAAAAAAAAGGAAGAAAAGGAGGTGCAAACAGGAATGAAAAGAAGCAAATATCAAAAGCCAAAGCCCAGCCCAAAAAGCACAGGCGCTGTGCCTGTGACGAGCGTCACAAAGGCTGTGACGAGCGTCACGCTTTACACACTTGTGTGACGAGCGTCACACATGGTGTGACGGACGTCACACATGGTGTGACGGACGTCACACCATTCTCCTACATTTTTGGCTTCAGAGACGTTGAGTCCTATTTGCACGCCTGACCATTCGCCACGAGAAGACCTTTGACGCAGAATACCTTTGGAAACAGTTACCACAAGTGACCAATATAAATAGTAACCTTACGGAAAACCCTGGAGGTTCCACACTTCTTCGCCGTTTTCTCTTTTTCGCAATTTTTCTCTTCCAGCAGTACAAGCACATTTTTACAGCATTACTTTTACGATTTTTATATTGTTTCCTTTGCAATTTCTATTTTCTTTTTCAGCACTTAGTTAATTCTTTTTCGCACAGTAGTTTCTACACCGGAAACTATTGTGTACCTTTCACCGGATCTAACCTTACGTTAGAATCTAGTTTTTTTATTCCTTCGCTTTTATTTTTTTGTTTGATTGAAGAATTCAAGAACAAATCCAACCAGCCTGTGGTGGAGTGTTCAAGACTGCTATTTAATTTCTCAGGTTCTTTAATTATTGTTTGAATTTATATATGCCCTGCTTTACTGTTTATTTATATTATTTGCCTGAGATGAATCTGTTTATGCATGATAATTATTTAAGTCTGTTTAGCATGTCTGGCTAAATTATTTAGGTATTGGTATGTAAAGTAAGCGGAATGAAGGAATCAAAACCAAATTGGTTTAATTAAGTTTAAAATTAAAATCACTCTTTTTACGGTCTCAATTTACAGGTTTAATAACAAGGTTTTTGTACGAAAGTAAAAGACATAAAGAAGTTAAAAGCAATAGAACGAGAGTTTGAGTTTTTGACTGGACAGTGTAAATTGGACATCAATTCTAGATCAGGGCGAGAGCAATTTTTAGAGTTAATTAAATTCTAATCTTTTTCAAAAAGTATTTTTAAAGATTGAATGTGAGGACGAGAGTTAAGCATTTGAATTTAATTATATAACCTAAGTCAACAGAGCGAGAGTTTGAGATAAGGGTGTTTAAACGATTAGTGCTTTCTTAAAAAGAGTTTCTACGGATTCTATTGTTTTCAAAAAGTGGTTTTTGATTTAACTAATAAGTGACAGCTACGTTAATATAAAATCATAGTTTATTCAACAGAGCGAGAGTTTGAGATAAGACTTTTAATCAATAGTGTCAACTGAAAGGATTTATTCTAAAACCAAGAAACCAACAAAGAATTGATTCCCTAATTACGACGAACTACATACCGATATCCGCTTTATTGATATTTAATCTAGATCTTATTTTAGTTTTAACTTTTCCCCCGAACAATCAAATATTACCTGCCTTAGCTTTACGAAGTAACCTTAGAAAATGGTATATCGATTCATAAGTCCCTGTGGGATCGATATCTTTTAAAACTACGCGATAGAACTGTGCACTTGCAGTTTGTACCCCAAATTCGACTCATAAAGTCGCGATCATTGTGCCCCAGAAGTCTAACCTTGAGAAGATCATGGAAAGCTTTATATCGGGCCAGACTCAGCAAAATAAAGAATTCCTAAACCAAAACATTCACGTAAATGAACTTATAACACAATTAGGAACCAAGGTTGATCAGATAATCACTCATAACAAGATGCTTGAAACCCAGATCTCACAGGTAGCACAAAACCAAGCCCCGCAAACTACATCTGGAGGCCAATTTCCTGGACAACCTCAACCAAACCCTCAAGGGCAAACTAACGCAATCTCGTTACGAAGTGGGACCGCTTACGAAGGACCTCAGACCCAGCAATGAGCGAGTCCAAAACTTCTAAAGAGAATATGCCTACCAACCAAGAAGAGGAACTAGAGGAACCTGAGAAACAAACCAACCAAGAAGGTGAAGCCAAGGATAAAACTTACAAACCACCACCCCCGTACAAACCACCAATCCCGTATCCGCGAAGACTTAAACAAACCAAAGTCAATAACCAATATCAAAAATTTATAAAAGTGATAGAAAAGCTTCATGTAGAGATTCCTTTTACCGAGGCTATCACCCAAATTCCGTCTTACGCCAAATTTCTCAAAGACATCTTGACTAACAAGCGTAGGCTCGACAATCCAAAACCCTTGGAATGCAACTTTATTTCTGAGGATAAACTTTCTAAGAAGGAGAAAGACCCTGGTAGTTTTTCTATACCTTGCATTTTAGGAAACCATGTGATCGACAAAGCTTTCCTAGATTTATGCGCTAGTGTAAGTTTAATGCCCTTAGCTGTATGTAAGAGATTAAACCTAGGAGAATTGCAACCAACTAAGATGTCCCTACAATTAGCCGATAGGTCTGTTAAGTATCCTGTAGGAATTTTAGAAGATATCCCAGTTAGGATCGGTCAACTTTATATCCCAACAGACTTTGTGGTCATGGATGTAAAAGAAGACAAAGATATCCCTATCCTTCTAGGTAGACCATTCTTATCAACAATCGGAGCTATAATAGATGTCAAAAGAGGGAAATTAACCTTCGAAGTAGGGGACGAAAAGATCGAGTTCATTCTTTCGAAATTCCTGATGGCACCAATTCTAGGAAACACATGTTATGCGATTGATATCATAGATGAGTGCATAAGAGAATTTGATCAGGGAGAACCTAAGATCGAACCATTTTCAAACCCGAACGAAAAGGATGATGATTTAGAGGATACGGAACCTCACACTAACGAATGTCTGGATCTTTCTCCAGACCCTTCACCTAATTCTCAAAAACCAGCCCAAGAACTTAAGGAACTACCCAAGAACCTAAGATATGAGTTCTTGGATGAAGAAATGAACCGCCCAGTAATAGTTAGTGCCACCTTAAACCAAGAGGAGACGAATCGACTCTTGAATGTTTTGAGAAGATACCCCTCTACCTTAGGGTACAACATCTCCGATTTAAAAGGTATTAGCCCATCCGTGTGTATGCACCGGATCTCACTAGAGGAGGACTCAAAACCTTCCAGAGAACATTAGAGACGAATCAACCCTGTGATGAGCGAGGTGGTGAAGAAGGAAGTCCTTAAACTACTGGAAGTTGGTATAATCTATCAGATCTCTGATAGTAAATGGGTAAGTCCTGTACATGTGGTACCCAAGAAGGGAGGCATCACAGTCGTGCAGAACGAAAAGGGAGAGCATGTCGCTAAATGCATAGAAGGCGGATGGCATATGTGCATAGATTATAGGAAGCTCAATAAGGAAACTAGGAAAGACCATTTCCCCCTTCCATTCATAGATCAAATACTGGAACGTCTTGCCAGACACTCTTACTTTTGTTATCTTGATGGATATTCTGGATTTTTCCAAATACCCATACACCCCGAGGATCAAAAGAAAATAACCTTTACCTGTCCCTACGGAACGTTTGCTTACAGACGAATGTCGTTTGGACTCTGTAATACGCCAGCTACTTTCCAATGTTGTATGATGTCAATCTTCGTAGATTATCTCAACGGAATCATGGAAGTATTTATGGATGACTTCTAGGTATGTGGATTAGACTTTGAAGACTGCCTTATTAACCTTGAGAAAATCCTAGAGAGATGCGTAGAAGTTAACCTAGTGTTAAACTGGGAGAAGTGCCACTTTATGGTCAAAGAAGGCATATTGTTAGGACATATAATATCTGAAAGAGGTGTTGAGGTCGATAAAGCAAAAATAGAAGTTATAGAAAACCTTAACCCTCCTAAGACAATTAGAGAAGTCCGTAGTTTCCTTGGACACGCCGGTTTCTACCGACGCTTCATAAAAGACTTCTCTAAAATAACAAAACCCTTGACCGGCCTTCTGATGAAAGACATCAAATATATTTTTTATGAGAAATGCATCAAAGCCTTTAACCAGTTAAAACAAGCATTAATTTCAGCACCCATTCTACGAACCCCGGATTGGACTAAACCCTTCGAAATAATGTGTGATGCTAGCGATTTCGCTATAGGAGCTGTTTTAGGGCAAAGAAAAGATAAGAAACTACACGTAATATATTACGCTAGTAGAACCCTAGATGCCGCTCAATTAAATTATACAACAACAGAGAAGGAACTCCTAGCTGTAGTTTTCATAATCCAGCCAAATCCTGCAACACACCTGAGCCAAACCTTGCAGCAGCACCATAACCTGACCATTGTAACATTCCCACATGCATCTGGCCTTGAGTTTATGATGATGGAGAAGGCTCATGGAAAGCTGCAACATAAGACACATCCCTACAGAAACAATCCAACATGACCAAACTCAGTCATGACATGTCAAAATCATTGAGAGACATCATATCCAAACTGGTTAGCATCATGTTCAAGAAGTTCAACATGGCATAACAAACAGCACGACACTAAACATACATCAAGCTTCACAAACCATTTAAGACCTGTTTTACCTTGCTCACATCAATGACTGCCAACCCATCAAGCATGTCATTCAACCTACACGAGGTAGCTCGTGAAACATGTCAATATCTTACACCAAATCCTACAACAGGCCTACAATGGATATTCAGCAGGCTTGGAGTTGGACAGGTTGTCCGTTGGGCGCTCTATACTTGGTTTAATTGAGTAAGTAAGCCAACATCAAATGGTGAAGTTGCACCCAAACCTTGATGTCATACACCACATATTTGAAGTCATGGGTTGCATGACATGCCCAACATGACCACAAAACCTGCATCCAAACAACAGCCTACCCAAAAGGAATCAAAACAACTAAAGTACAGGGCATTGGAAACCTAAACATGTTGACTTGCTTTCAATAGTAAACAACAGTGTTGGAAGCAACAATAGACCAAGTCATCAACAAGCCATACCAATAGTCAGGTTGCAGTGCAAACAAACCAACCTGCAAGGTATCAGCTACAGTTGAAGCATCAATGCACCATGACACTACCTTGCTGCATTAATCCAGATGGAGCCTTGCAAACCAGTCATGACCTGCTACAAATATGACATCCATGGTCATTAGTACATGTTTCAAGACCACAAATGCCTACTTCTACCACATCCATGTGCTACAATGTGAAAATCACCTACCAAGTACAAAATCACATTGAGGCTAGCCACTGAATGCAAACTCAGTTGTGCAATACTTAAAGCAAAACCAAGGAATACCTTACCTTCTACAAGAACATTGGCCAGGTTAGAGTTTGGGATATCACACCACATCTATCATCATGCCAATAGTTCAGTGAGACAATGAAACATAAGGAGCAGTCCAGACTGTAAAACTCCATACCATTGTCTTGACCTGTATTGGTACCATCAAGCTCATCATGTCATCATCACCAACAACAGCCATGAGGCAGCTGCATTGTAGAGCCAATGTCTTGCTTCACACGACCTGCTCCTGCTTCACCTGTAACTGCATACCAGCTGCAATTTCCACAATCAAAATCCATCAATGGCCATGCACATAAACAAGGGTTATCATGAGTAAAAAGGCCAAGTAAGAATTCCCCTATACAGCGGTACATAACCAATCCATGCCAACTCAAGCACATGGTTCTTACCTTACATTTCAATAATAAATCAAGCAATGCTTAGCCACTCACCTGCTGAACTGAAAAATGATCCAACATGGCATTGCAAGACCAGGTGAGCAGCAACATTACACTTTCATCACAGTGTGCGCACCTCAAAGCTAAACAGTTTCCAAGCTTGTATCACAGACTACCATGGCTAGACCTTAGTTTGAACATGATAGGCCAAGTTCATATTGCAACAAGAGAAACAAGTGAGGGTAAGGAATTGAGTGCAAACAATGGGATTAAAACTTATGAAACATTGATCCAAACATAAACCAGGAAGCATCATTAACCTCAACCATAACACAAGCCCTGCAACCAAATGCAGCATATCCAACAGGCTGGTGCACAGTGGAAAACCTAGTGTAGGTATAGCAGTACATACCCACTGGAAATGCAAACCTGATTCAACCATGAGACCTGCATCCATATGATTGACCAAGTCAGTGCAAGAGGAAACAAAGACAAGGGTTTGAATACATAAGGCATTGAATCAAAGCATAGGCCAAACATCACAAAATGCAAACCAACACATAATTTCACTTAACAATGACCAGTTCAGCAGGTTACATTTAATTCAGTAGTTTAATCCTAATTCTAATGCTACCTGCTACAGCCAGTTTGCACATCAAAAAAACACTAACCTTCATGCTTCATCATTCCAAGCCAAGCCAAGGTCATTTAAACTCAACTGGTAACTTGGACAATAGGTCATCAAAAAACCACTCCAACAGAACTTCAATCTCATCCTAACTTGCAGTAGCCAGTCTCACTTCATCTCACTCATTCACTAGCCAACATTAACTAACCTCAACTAACTGAGTTGATTTTAACTAACTGAGTTTCACCATGAACTCAGTGAGTTAAATGCAACTAACTCCTAACCTGCATACAACAGACTCCAATCCTAACTCCAAACATAAACTCTATTTAAACAGTTCATCTCTCTCATTTTCATCACTTTTTGAACCCTGCGAATTTGTGCACTCTCTCTGCAACCTCTCTCACCCTCACCAAAGCTCTCTTATTCTCTCTCACAGAAAAGCCATTGAAGCTTCACGTTGAAGCTTCAATTTAGCTTGAGCTAAACCACGTCACTCTCACTCTGTTACCAAAGTTCCAGAAGAAGAAGAAGGAAACGAAAAGAAGAAGAAGAAGAAGGGAGAATCAAGATCAGAAAACTTATCGGCGAATTCTCCGATCATCTTCTCCGATATGTCATTTACAATTCATTGTCGTTTTCGTGCTTTGATCATACCAGAGCATAGCATTTAGGTTGACAAACGAAACCCCCATGGTGTTAGGAATTGATCTTCAGTGAGCGACATTTAATTGGACTTTGAGTAGGTTAGGGTTCTTCCTTCTTTTAGGTTCGATTCAATCAATCCATTGACTGTTGCTCAATTTCCTTGCCATAGGCGTATCCAGTGTGTCATTATGCTTAAGTTGGTGGTGGTTGTTAGGTAGAAGCCAACACCGGCGCCGGCGACGGCCGCCGGTGCGGCGGTTCACGGTGGAAGGACGGTGAGGTAGATTTGAAAGAGCGCGCGCATGTGAACGTTTTTGACTCTGTTGACTTGTCCAAGTCAACAGAGGTGAGTTGATTGGGCTTAAGTGCCCAGGCCCATGGGGATTACTCTTTACACACCAATTATTACTAGTGAACCCTCAGAGATTAGTGATGAAAGTGGAATTGGGCTTCGTCAAGCTCATTAGCACCATTTGTTATTTCCCTCCTTTTTCACTTCTGCACCCCTTATTTGGATGTTTGTTGGAGCATTGGGCTCATACGACCCATTCCCAAATTCGTTGAATGCGCCCCATTTTTTTGTTGTCTGGCTGTACAAAAAAACATTAATGGGCTCAGCTGGCAGCCCATTAATCTGAATTCAATTCGCACCCCAGTTAGCCGTTACACCCCTTTTCCAATTTTATTTGTTTTCTTTGATTTTCTTCTATTGTTTTGCATTTTTATTAGGCTAATTAGATTGTTGGTTTAATTAGGTTAATAAATCTTGATTTTAGGATTTAATTAGCATATTAGGATTTAAATAGAATTTTTCTTAGAATTAATTAGGGTTTTTGGTTAGGTTCAATTAGAAACAAATAGGTTTTATTAAATTTAGAATCATCCCATTTTCAACATTAGGATTAGAATTCATCTTTAGGATTTAATCAACTTTAAACCATGGTTAGAATTTGACATATTTCACCATTAACCATTTTTCCCTTTATGGGCTTATTTTGTTATTTTTGTGTTAAAATTGTATGCTCCCCTTAGGATTAAAATGCAATTAATTGTAGGACTTAACATAGAATTTTAATCATGATTTTAATCAATATTTTGACATTCTCCCTTAGGATTTCTAATCTAACTTAGAATATTCAACCAATTTCTAATGCATGATCCCTTAGGCTAGTTCTAACAATTACTAACTTCAATTAGATCCAAAAATTAGTTCCCTTCAAAACTAAAATCGGACCCCTGATTAAATTGATCAAAAGCAATTATGATTAATTAAATCCTTTGAACTTTTATAAACCCCCAGTCTAATTGAGTGACCAAAACACCCTTGGTCACTTAGTAGGACTTTTCTTTCACGCTGTGGAGCTCAAGGCCTCGAGACAAGATCTTCAATCAAGGCATCTTCAGCTATACCAAGCAGCGGATTATTCAAGCACATCAAAGGTGGCATCTTCAACACTTGTTAAATCAAAATTAGAAGAGTGTGACACGAGCCTTAAGCAATAGAGAAGGAGTGGGACTGGAGTATTCCTACCCCCATTCTGAGTATCTTTAGGTATGGGACGTATGACTCAACGCTCATCGTATTCACCTCCATTCATAGACTTTAGCACAATTCTAACCATACAATTGACAAGTCTCTCCCTACAAACTCAAAAACAACAAAAGCAAGGACAACTTCAACAACTTATCAATCATGAATCAAGTTATACGATACGAGCCTTAAGTAATGGAGAAGGAGTGGGACTGGAGTATTCCTACCCCCATTCTGAGTATCTTTGGGTATGGGACGTATGACCCAGCACTCATCGTATTCACCTCCATTTATAGACTTTAGTGTAATTTGAATCTAACGATTGATAAAGTCTTCATCTTCCATACAAGAAACAACTACAAAGACTCTTCTCTCTTCTCTTGAAGTTTAAGACGAGAGTCACATGCCACGAGTCTTAAGTGGTAAAGAAGGAATGAGACTAAAGCTTTCCTACACTCATTCTGGATATCTTTAGGTGTGAAACGTTTGGCTCGTTGCTTATCGTATCCACCTTTACCCATAGACTTTAGTGTGATTCTCATTCAGTAACTATCAAGTCTCTCCATTCCATTCAAATCATTTCAATCTCAATCATCCATATCTTCTTGCCTCCAATCAATTTCTTTTTAGCCCTAGTGGGCTGAACTACGAACGCTCTGATTTCCTTATTGCACTATAAGGGTATGTAGGCAGGAGAACCCGGTTTCTTCACGAGCTATCTTATTTATCAATCTACCTAATCTATTTCTACTCCATTCATGAAATCTATACCATTTCTTTGAGATCAATCATACTTCTCCTTGGACTCCTTGTTCATCCTTTTAGAACGTCCTGATGACAGTCCGTCTCTTCAATCGAGGTTTGTTTGGATCTCATCCCAAATGCTAACTTCATCCTTGTTTGGCTCTCATCCCAAACACTAACTTCATCTTTGTTTGGCTCTTATCCCAAACACTAACCTCATCCTTTGTTTGGTGCTTATCCCAAACACTAACCTCATCCTTGTTTGGCTCTCATCCCAAACACTAATTCATCCTTGTTTGGCTCTCATCCCAAACACTAACTTCATCCTTGTTTGGCTCTCATCCCAAACACTAACTTCATCTTTGTTTGGCTCTCATCCCAGACACTTAATTCAGTCTTTCTTTTTGGCTTTATCTTATAGTGGTGGTCCGCTAGTCCACGTATTGGTAAATGCCTACCTACCTCCTCGATTAAAAGTCTATCCTTCTCTTGGATCCAAGATACTATCCTGATTTGATCTTGAATTGCCAATTCTCCAGCAAGTGATACAATACTCCTTGCATCCTAGTTCTGCAATCCTCCCTTGAGTGTTTGTCTTGTGAGTCCCTGTTTCTTAGGGACCATTTCTCTTCCTTTATTTTTGTAGTTCCGAACTACGGATGCTCTGACTTTCTCACTTCATAATGAGAATACGTAGGCACGAGGATGAGAATCCTTGGCGAGCATACTTCTAATTATTCCTCCTTCGCCTTAGGGAATCACTCATATCTTTCATACTCATTACCTACCTTCGATCATAAATCGTTCACCCAGTGACATACTGTCTCTTTGACATTGAAATACACCTTCTTTGGAATTCCATATACATCCTTTTAGGGCGCCTACCGAACAGTCCACATTTCATGCCTAGAGTTGTTTGGCTCTCATCCCAAACATTTAATTCCTTCTTTTTAGCTAAAACCCTACAGTGGCGGTCCGCGAGTCCACGTATTGGTTAACGTTGTTTCCCTCTATGGTAGAAATCTCACTTCTCTTATGGATTCCAACACACTTTCACCTTTTGATTTCAAACAATACCTTTTCAGTCACTTGTCACCAGATACTCTATTCTGTGACTTTGGTCACTTCACTCCATTCATTTCAATGATACCTTCACATTCTACCTTCTTTCATTTCATGTGATATACCTATTCTTTAAGCCAAGTACACTATACCTTTGTTCTCCATCTTGTACCATTTTTTGTGAACCAAAAGCCGATTTGTTCATCTTGTTAGACCCTGTTGCTTAGACGAACATCTCTTTACTTACCTTGCAGCCGCACTTAGGCAACCCTTTCTTTTCGGTTATTCCAATACAGTGATACAAGTGTTATACGCCCTCACTTATTGGTTCACACCAGTCTTACTCTTGGGTTCACACTTTCACCCCTTGTTGGAGTTCAAATAACATTATTCTTTGGTTCAGACCATACCTTCTATCACACTCCTTTCCACCTCCAGCCTCTAGTTCCTTGAACTACGAAGCTCTGAATTCCTCATTGCACTATGAGGATACGTAGGCATGAGGGCCCTAATCCTCACTGAGCACTTTATCTATTTCCTTTCCTTTTCCCCTTCTTTACGAGTAATCTGTAGATAACACGTATTCGAGCGAGAACAATCAAAACGGTTCCCATGGAGTACCATGGATGTTTGGAGTGCTAATACCTTCCCCTTGCATAACCGACTTCCTTACCCAGTATATCTCTTTTCCCCGGGTTTTATCGATGTTTTCCCTTCCCTCTGGGGATAAATAAAGTTCGATGGCGACTCTATTGTATGTTCGAGCATGCGATACGTTCCAGTATATTTCCACTAGCTTCAGCATCATATCATGGAAAAGAATGGTCATGGAAAAGAGTGGTCATGGTTCTCTGGTGTAATGAATGTGGTTTTCCCCATATCTTCAGGTGCCATCCTTATTTGATTATAATCGGAAAATCCATCCATAAACGAAAAGACTTTGAATTTAGTTGTATTGTCTACCAACATATCAATGTGTGGCAAAGGAAAATCATCTTTTAGACTGGCTTTATTCAAATCTCTGTAATCAACACACATGTAGACTTTTCCATCTTTCTTAGGAACAGGCACAATATTGGCCAACCATTACGGATACTCAGAGGTAACAAGAAAACCAGCACCAATTTGCTTCTTCACTTCCTCTTTAATCTTCACTGCCATATTAGGATGAGTTCTTCTCAACTTCTGCTTGACCGGCGGGCATTTTGGCTTCAAAGGCAATTTATGCTCAACAATCTTAGAATCTGAACCAGGCATATCTTGATAGGACCAAGCAAACACATCAGAATATTCTCGAAGAAGGTCAACCAACCCCTTCTTAGCTTCTAGACACAATTGAGACCCAATATTGACTTCCTTTACATCATCTTTGGAACCCAAATTCACTAATTCAATATGTTATTCAAATGGATGAATGGCTTTCTCCTCGTGCTCAAGAAAATGGGATAACTCATCAGATACTTCTTCATCATCGTTCTCTTCCTCAACTTCAAACACAGGGAAATCAATGTTTGGAGATGGGGTAGGATCATTATATTCAATGGGTTTGAGAACCAACCTGCATAATGATTTGATATTTTAATTTTAGAGAAATGGAGTGCAAACAAATATTACGCAGATGGAAAGATTATTATTTATTTATGTTTTTTTTTTATGATTACCATTTTCAGAAAAAGAAAAAAGTAAAAATAAAACATCATAGATGTGGATGAATAAAATTGTATTTCATTGATGATAATAAGGAAAATGCCCAACAATGTTCACTTCTCCCTTAAGCATAGGAGAAGTATTTTTCTAAAAAAAAAAAACAAATTACTTAGAACGGTGAATGACAGTAGGAACATCAACAACAACCCAATTGTTGCAAGTCTGGTCATGTGTCACAAAGTTGGCGCAAGCTTCGCCTTCATCAATGTCCTCTATAATTGCAGTTGAGTGTTGATCATTCTCATGAATGAACCATCCCCTGTGGAAAACTGGTTGCATAACCTTGACATTGGCGTTTAATGGCCCTGGTTGAAATCCTAGCCCTTCCCTATTCTTATTCTCGACGACTTCGACAAGACGATCCCACTTATCAATACTGCCAGCCTGAATAGCCTCTTGTGCATCTTTTAAAGAAGACATGGGTTCCCCATTGATAACATGAAATTATATCACATTTGAAGACTTAATTCAATTAGATTATATTATCATTTACTTTAATTTATCCCATTTTATCAGATATTATGCAGTATTTCTTTTCTATTTATGTCAGGTATCCATTTTGAAGCAAAAGTGAAAAAGGGAAGAAAAGGAGGTGTAGAAAGGAGTAAAAAGGAAACAAATATCAAAGACCAAGCCCAACCCAAAAGAAAGCGCACGTTGTGCCTGTGACGGGCGTCACAAGGGTTGTGACGAGCGTCACACTAGAAGCATCCCTGTGACGAGCGTCACACATGGTGTGACGAGCGTCACACCATTCCACTAGCTTTTTGGCGCAAGTCACGCTCTCAGAAGAATTGAAGAAGAACGTTGAGAGAGTTCGTGTCCTATGCCCACGCCGTGTATTTAGCCATGCTGAAGACTCGTGGGAAACGGAAGGCAGTTACCAAGGCTATTATAAATAGCCATCTCACAAACCTAAAAAAGTCTCAGTTTTTGCACGCTCAGTTTGCCGAAGCTCTGCCAAATTTTCTTTTCACGCCTTTGCTTATTTTTCTTCCTTTCCAGCAACTTAGCATTATTTATTTTATTTATTTCTTTTGCAAGCTTTACATTCTTTTTCCCTTGCAAATTTACCTTTCCAGTTTTAGCTTTTAGATATTTTTCGCATAATAGTTTCTACACCGGAAACTATTGTGCAACTTTATACCGGATTTAACCTTACGTTATATTCCAGTTTTATTTCCTTGATTTAATTTACTGTCTAATTGAAGAATCCAAGAACAAATCCTACCGGCTTGTGGTGGAGTGTTCAAGACCATTGTATTACGCATTCAGGTTCTTTAATTGTTATTTAATTTTTAATGTTTTATTCTATTGTTTATTCATATTGCCTGCCTGGAATGAGTCTGTTTATGCATGATATAAATTCTTATTTATTTAGCATGTCTGGCTAATTTGCCTAGGTATCGGTATGTAAAGTAAGTAGAATAAGGGATCAAGACTGAGTCGGTCTATTTAAACTTAAAATCAAAATCAATCTTTTTACGGTTTCAACTTACAGGTTTAATAACAAGATTTTTTACAAAAGTAAAAGACATAAAGAAGTTAAAATCAATAGAGCGAGAGTTTGAGATTTTAACTGGACAGTGTAAGTTAGGCATTAATTCTAGATCAGGGCGAGAGCAAGTTTTAGAGTTAATTGAATTCTGACCTTTTCCAAAAAGTATTTTTAAAGATTGGATGTGAGGACGAGAGTTAAGCATTTGGATTTAATTATATAACCTAAGTCAACAGAGCGAGAGTTTGAGATAAGGGTGTTTAAAACGGTCAGTATTTTCTTAAAAAGAGTTTCTGCAACTTTATTGTTTTCAAAATATGGTTTTTGACTTAATTATAAGTGACAGCAACATTAATATAAAATCATGGTTTATTCAACAGAGCGAGAGTTTGAGATAGAACCTTTAACCAATAAAGTTAACCGAAACGATTCATTTTAAAACCAAGAAACCGACAAAGACTTGATTCCCTAGTTTTGACGAACTACATACCGATATCCGTTTTATTGATATTTAATCTAGATATTAGTTTAGATCTTAGCTTTTCCCCAAACAATCAAACATTTTCACCTTAGATTTACGTAGTAACCTTAGATAACGGTATATCGATTCATAAGTCCCTGTGGGATCGATATCTTTTAAAACTACGCGATAGAACTGTGCACTTGCAGTTTGTATCCCATTCTCGACTCACCCAGTCGAGCGATCAAGTTTTTGGCGCCGTTGCCGGGGATTTTTATTCAATCGATATCGTAACTCTTCCGTTACGCTGTAGAGACTAAGGTTTCTTTTTCTTCTATTTTCTTTCTTTCGTTGATTTGTATGCCACGCACTCGCTCTCAAGGCGAACCGCTCTATTTACGAATCAACGATATCGAACTATATCTCCGAGTCTTACGACGAATTCGGGAATATCGTGCTGAAAACAATCTCCCTCCTATAAACCTTCCAGATTTCAAAAACATTTTTCCTTCTTTAACCGAGATGGCAGAACCAGCTCGTGCTCTTAGAGATTACGCCGCTCCATCGCAAGATGAACCGCATTCAAGTATTGCTCTGCCCGCAATCGAAGCAAACAACTTTGAACTTAAACCTTCGTTGTTGCAGGCTGTGCAACAGAACCAATTCTCTGGAAATCTTACCGAAGATCCAAACCTTCATTTATCCGTATTTGTTCAATACGCTGATACTGTTAAAGCTAATGGTGTCACTTCAGAGGCAATTCGACTTCGTCTTTTTCCTTTCTCATTAAGAGATAGCGCTAGAAGATGGCTTCAATCTCTCCCTTCCAACTCAGTCACCACATGGAACGAGTTGAAGAAAGTTTTTCTTACCCGATATTTTCCGCCAAGCAAAACAGCTATGTTAAGAGCCCAGATAAACGGATTTAAACAGAAAGACAACGAGTCTCTTTTCGAAGCATGGGAAAGATACAAAGACATGATGAGACTTTGCCCACACCATGGTTTGGAAGACTGGTTAGTAATCCACACATTTTATAATGGTCTCTTATACAATACAAGGTTAACAATAGACGCCGCTGCAGGTGGTGCACTAATGAACAAACCTTACGCTGATGCTTACCAACTTATCGAGAGCATGGCCCAAAACCACTATCAGTGGGGAACCGAACGAACGAATGTGGAAAAACCTCAACCGAAAACTGGCATGTACGAGATAAGTAACCTTGATCACGTCAATGCAAAAGTGGATGCTTTGGTCCAGAAAATTGAAAGTTTAAACGTATCACCTCCAACAGCCGTGGTTGCTATAACTCAGAATTGCGAGGTCTGTGGAATCCAAGGCCACACTCCTGCGGAATGTCAACTCTTGACTGGAATCCAAGCAGAGCAAGTAAACTATGCTAAAGGAAGCCCCTATTCGAATACCTATAACCCAAATTGGAAGAACCATCCAAACTTCTCATATAAGAGTAATAATGCTTTATACGCACCTGGACAGTCTCCAAATCAAGCCCCATCTATATCTCCAGGATATCAGAAACCGAATCCTAACAATAATACCCCTAGAAAATCCAACATGGAAATCATGATGGAAAACTTTATAGCTTCCCAACAACAAACCAATAAAGATTTCTTAAACCAGAACGTACACACTGGCGAACAACTAAAACAACTAGCAAGCAAAGTAGATGCCCTGGCTACCCATAACAAAATGCTAGAAACGCAAATATCTCAAGTAGCTCAACAACAAGCACCTACTGCTGCACCAACTGGTACATTCCCTGGACAGCCCCAACCCAATCCGAGAAGCCAAGCTCATGCAATTATATTGAGAAGTGGAACGGAAGTGGAAGGACCGTCTGACCCAAGGATAGAAAACCAAAACCCTAAGAAATCTACTGAGGAAAGTGAACCTAAGGAAAAGGAAGAGAGTAATAAGGAAACCCTAGAAAAGAAGGAACCTTATGTACCTCCACCACCTTACAAACCACCTATACCTTACCCTCAAAGGCTTGTTAAAACCAAAGATGTAGGCCAATTTAGAAAATTTGTTGATCTCCTTAAACAATTAAACGTTACAATTCTGTTTACCGAAGCTATCACGCAGATGCCCTCATATGCTAAATTCTTAAAAGAAATTCTTTCCAATAAGAGGAAACTTGAGGATAGAGAAACCGTTACACTCCCTGCCGAATGTAGCGCTATAATCCAAAACATGCCCCCTAACTCAAGGATCCGGGTAGTTTCTCTATACCCTGTCACATAGGAAAATTTGTCATCGACAAAGCCTTATGCGATTTAGGAGCCGGAATTAGCGTTATGCCTTTATCCATATGTAAGAAACTGGAAATGGGAGAATTAAGACCGACCAAAATGTCTGTGCAATTAGCAGATCGTTCCATCAAATATCCTGTAGGAATCCTTGAAAACGTTCCCGTACGCATAGGTCAGTTTTACATTCCCACTGACTTCACAATTATGGACATTAGAGAAGATGATACTACACCTATTATACTAGGAAGACCATTCTTAGCAACTGCCGGTGCAATCATAGACGTAAAACGAGGACGACTCACCTTCGAAGTAGGTGAAGAGAAAATTGAATTCATTCTTTCCCAATTCTTGAAAGCACCTGCAATAGAAGATACATGTTACTTCATGGATATCATCGATGAATGCATAAAAGAAGCAGAGTCAGGAGAAGACAAATCATCAGACTATCTTTTAGAGGACAAATCTAAACAATGCTTAGCAATAACACCGGATCCTACGCAGTGTCTTAACAAACCAACCCCTGATTTGAAAACACTTCCCAAAAATCTGAGATATGAATTCCTAGACTTAGAACTTGAACGACCTGTGATAGTTAATGCAGATCTAGGAAGACTCGAAACAGAAAAACTCCTACATATCTTAAGAAAATATCCAACCGCACTAGGATACCACATCACCGATCTCAAAGGAATAAGCCCTTCTATTTGTATGCACCGCATCATGTTAGAAGAAGACTGTAAAACCTCTAGGGAACACCAGAGAAGACTGAATCCGATCCTAAGTGAGGTAGTAAAGAAAGAAATAACCAAGTTATTAGAAGCAGGTATTATATATCCTATATCTGATAGCAAATGGGTTAGTCCTGTACACGTTGTACCAAAGAAAGGAGGCATAACCGTTATTGAAAACGAAAAAGGAGAAACTATAACTAAACGAATCGAATCGGGATGGAGAATGTGCATTGATTATAGGAAACTAAACAAAGCAACCCGAAAAGATCATTTCCCTTTACCATTCATTGACCAGATGTTAGAACGATTAGCTAAACATTCACACTTCTGTTATTTAGACGGTTATTCAGGCTTCTTTCAAATACCAATTCACCCTGATGACCAAGAAAAGACAACATTCACATGCCCTTTTGGTACCTTCGCGTATAGACGAATGCCGTTTGGTCTGTGTAATGCCCCTGCAACTTTTCAAAGATGCATGATGGCAATATTCGCCGACTTTCTCGAAAACATCATGGAAGTATTTATGGATGACTTTTCTGTATACGGACAAAGTTTCGAAGAATGCCTTGAAAACCTGGAAAGAGTTCTGGAACGATGTGTAAAAGTAAACTTAGTACTTAATTGGGAAAAGTGCCACTTTATGGTACAAGAAGGCATTGTTTTAGGACACATCATCTCGAACAGAGGAATTGAAGTAGACAAAGCCAAAATAGAGGTAATCGAAAATCTTCAACCCCCAAGAACTGTGAGAGAAGTACGAAGCTTTTTAGGACACGCCGGTTTTTACCGACGATTCATCAAAGACTTCTCTAAGATAACTAAACCCTTAACCGGACTGTTGATGAAAGATGCTGAATTCATATTCGACGATAACTGTTTAAAAGCATTTCAAACTCTTAAACAAGCATTGATCTCCGCACCCATTATGCAGACACCATACTGGAATGAACCATTCGAAATAATGTGCGATGCCAGTGATTATGCTGTAGGTGCTGTTTTAGGACAAAGAAAGGATAAAAAGCTTCACGTTATATATTACGCTAGCAGAACCCTGGATGAAGCACAGATGAATTATGCCACAACCGAGAAAGAACTCCTAGCAGTGGTATTTGCGCTAGATAAATTTCGTTCTTACCTGGTAGGAGCCAAAATAATAGTTTACACTGATCACGCTGCTATCAGGTACCTTTTAACAAAAAAGGATGCTAAACCTAGACTCCTAAGATGGATCTTGTTACTGCAAGAATTCGACTTAGAAATCAAGGACAAGAAAGGAACTGAAAACGTAGTAGCAGACCATCTCTCTAGACTTGAGAACCTTGAACCAGAAAGAACATCCATTAATGATGATTTCTCGTATGATAAACTCATAGCTACTTTGGAAGAGAACAACTCCGACATGCAAGTAGAAACCACCTTAGCTATATCTGTCATACCATGGTACGCTGATCTAGTCAATTATTTAGCTGCCGGAATAGTTCCACCTACTTTATCTTACCAACAGAAGAAACGATTCTTCCACGACATAAAACACTATTACTGGGATGATCCCTTACTTTTCAAAAGAGGCCCCGATGGTATTTTCCGTCGATGTATACCCGAAGAAGAGGTAGAAAATATAATCCAACACTGTCACTCTGCGCCTTATGACGGACACACAAGTACATCCAAGACCTGCTCTAAAATCCTACAAGCTGGCTTTTTTTGGCCAACTATATGGAAGGACGTACATGCGGCTATTAAGGAGTGTGACAGATGTCAACGCACGGGAAACATATCTAGACGTGACGAGATGCCACAAAAAGGTATTTTGGAAGTAGAGATTTTTGACGTGTGGGGGATAGACTTCATGGGACCCTTTCCATCCTCTTTCGGTAACAAATACATACTCGTGGCAGTTGACTACGTATCAAAATGGATCGAAGCTATAGCTTCTCCAACAAATGACACCCGAGTAGTAACTAGACTCTTTAAAAATATAATATTTCCGAGATTTGGCATCCCAAGAATAGTAGTCAGTGATGGTGGATCACACTTTATATCCAAGGTACTCGAAAAACTACTACTTAAATATGGAGTGAGACATAGGATAGCAACACCTTACCATCCTCAAACCAGTGGACAAGTGGAAGTATCTAACAGAGAAATCAAGCAAATACTAGAAAAAACGGTCACCACTTCAAGGAAAGATTGGTCATTGAAATTACCAGAAGCTTTATGGGCATACCGAACTGCTTATAAAACTCCCATAGGGACGACCCCATTTAAGCTCATTTATGGAAAATCCTGTCACCTCCCGGTAGAATTAGAACATAAAGCCTATTGGGCTATTAGAAATTTAAATTTGAATTATAAAGCCGCCGGTGAAAAGAGAATCCTTGACATAAACGAATTAGAGGAACTCAGAAGAGACGCCTATGAAAATGCCAAAATCTATAAAGAAAGAACAAAACAATGACATGACAAGCGTATATCAAGGAAAATCTTCAAGCAAGGCGACGCAGTACTTTTATTTAACTCTAGACTAAAGTTATTCCCGGGAAAACTACGATCCAGATGGTCAGGACCTTTTCATATCACTAAAATCTTTCCCAGTGGAGCGGTAGAAATAAAAGGACAATCTACAGAACCGTTCACCGTAAACGGGCAACGTCTGAAACATTATCACTATGCGGAAACCAACGAGGATTCGCAGATTCTACACTTAGACGAAACGCCCCCAGGACTCATAGACTATATTTAACAGTTTTTTTTGTCGAGCTTGCGACATTTAAACAAAGCGCTTAGTGGGAGACAACCCACAAATTAATTTGTTATTTTATTATTCTATTATTATTATCAATTCCCTATTTTTCTCTTAATTATTTCTTTTAATTTCTATTTAGTATTCATTATTGATTTATTCAAAAAGAAAAAAAAAAAAAATATATATATATATATATATATAATAATAATAATTCTTTTCTTCTTTCGGCATTTGGCCAAATCCTGACTTAAACTCATGTTTCTTTTCTCTAGCTAACACTAACCAGATGGGACATTCTGATCGTATGGGTATCAAGTTCAGAGGAATGGCTCAGAAACGAAAGTTTGAAGAACTAGCCGCTAGAGAGATGCTACCTAGTTTATATGCTGATGATTGGGCTATGACTGCCCTTGGACTGAGACAGAGTGTCCTGTTTTTGCTGAATCAGATAGGATGGGAGACCTCCCCTATCCTGAGACATTTCACCACCTACCGGAGACTCACACTAGAATTCCTTAGTTCATTAATCTATCTACCTAGCCATGGAAAAGGAATTAGCAGAGGTTTTATCCAGTTCAGAATGTTCAATATGGAGTACCAATTTAATATTAGAGACTTCACCAACCTTTTGGGTTTTCCTACCTCCTTTGATACATTCACTGTAAGCCAGGAAGAACTTTTTGAATATAGAGAGCTTGAACACTTTTGGGGTAAGCTGACTGGAAATGATGAGCCCGAGGAACATGAGTTTCTCTCTGGAAACATACATAACCCGGCTTTTCGCTATTTCCATAAGATCCTGACCCACACTTTATTTGGGAAGAAGCCAAATAGTACTTCAGTTTCACGTGATGAACTCTTCATCATATTTTGTGCTTCCCAGAACCGTCCAGTAAACGGTGCTACTTTTATGTTAGCTAATTTGGACCACCTTATCCAGGATGAGCGAGCACCCATTAGAATAGGCGGTTTGATCACTATGATAGGTAATGCTATTGGATTACGTCAGCCTATGCTTGACCTTAGCCCTTTTTGTGGCATTACTACTATGAGTATACCTTTCCTCTTCAACATTATGTTTATAGCAAACATAGGGTCTGATGAGTTCGAGCTTATTATTGATAACCAGGTTCTCTGCCTATTCACCATGCCCGATCCTAGAACTAGTGTTCACAATCAAAGGAACTGGCTCTATAACCTGAATGAAACCCCAACTCCTGCTGGATCAACTGAATCCATCCAGGATTATGAGATTTGTGATGACTATGAGCACTATGTTGACCATATCTCTCTTGCTGAATCTGACCCTCAGACACCTTCCGGCTACTATGATATTGATCCTCCCCCTCAGCCTGCCCTGACCGAAGAATCAGCCATGCCTGATCTCCGACATCATATGCCAGGAACAGATATTAAAACCGTCATTGAAGCCTTGATGTCAGAACAAGACGCCCTCAGGGAAGATTTCCACAGCTTGAGACTTGAAATCCTAGAATACATGAGCAGCACGGCAAGTCAGTTACGTATGTTACGGCATCATGTTAACTCTTTTGCTCCTCCGGCCAGAGATCCGAAGATAGATGGAATTTAGTTATTTTTCTTTCTAAGTTATTTAGTTTTAGGCTAGATTTTTCATTAATGTTATTTGAATTCATGTTTATTTCTATTTCATTTCATTGTTTTCTTTCACTGTAATACATTATGATCATTTTTATTGAAGCTGTTTAGTTAATTTTATTATGCAATGGCTATTATGCTCTACTGTTGTTACCTATTATTATTATACAAAGCAAGTAAGCGTGCACAATACATTAAAACTGCAGACTAAAAATGATCATAAGCAAAATGAAACATTAAAATACGCTACCAAAGTAATTCTGTGAAGCGCTACTGAAGCCTTGCCAAAAAGGACTGTGTGACGAGCGTCACACACTCCATGACGAACGGCACGCAAAACGCCTGTTACGAACGTCACAGCCTTGTGACGAGCGTAACGCCCCTCAGACATGTGAACGTTAGGGAGCCGTTGGAGACGAACGTTACACTTTAATTTTTACCTTCCCCATTCATTTTTTCGTTTACCACACTTAATTACTCTTCAACCACTTTTTCTTTCTACCTTCCAATCCTTCTCCTATAAATACCTACCAAAACTTCCTTCATTCACCACAAACAATTCTCTCATATCAAATACATTTCTTTTTCTTTCCAAATCATCCCTTCAAAAATTCATCACAATGGCGGGAAATCAAAATTTCGGAAATATCATCTTCCGATCCGGAGATGACAACTATCAGCAAGAGCAATTCGAGCGCTTCCAGCAGCGAGGCGTCGCTTCCACCAGGTACCCCGATTTAACTTGTTTACAACAATTAGGCTTACTCCAAGGTATCGAGTGGATGCTCCGTAAAGCCGATTTAACCTTCCTTTGCACTCATAACCAACCCACCTACCCTTCCCTAACCTTAGAATTCCTAAGTTCTTACGACTACACCACTCCCGCCGGTGAGGGTGAATTTCTGACCGGTACCGCAACCTTCCGCATGTTTAACACCGAGTACTCTCTAACCCAAAACCAATTGAGTACCATGCTACAATTTACCACAGAAGGCCAAGTCTACCCCAGAATCCCTCCCGACCTAAACTGGAACACAGTTGGCGTTTTTGACCTTTTTAAGAAAATTTCCGGTATAGAGACCTACAACTGGGAAGAACTCCTTCTCTCCCACATCCATAACCCCACCATCCGTTATTTTCTCCGTATCTTGCAAAACACAGTTTTTGGTAGACCAAACAACAGCAAGGTCAACTCAAAGGAGTTATTTTTCCTCCAGTGCGTCTTCGAACCGCAAGCCCAGGTAAACGCCGCCTCCTTTCTCTTTCATCATATCCGCACCTTATGTGCTAGAGGCCGGCAACCCTTTATAATTGGTGGATTAATAACCTCCATAGCACTTGGCCTGAACCTAGGGGATAGACTCCAAACTTTAGAATCCCTACCTCCCCTGTCTATGGATATCAGCTATTGCCGTTCTAGCCGCCTGATTAAAAACAGAGTAGGCGGAGGCTATTATCTTATGGTGAACAACCAAGCAGTCCCGAGTGTTGTGCTACCCAATACCACCCTAACTGATGTCACAAACCCCGACCGCCACCTCTACGATCTTAGCGCTCCTGAAACCACCGAGCCTTCACAAACAAACCAGCAAACTGATGAGTTTGAAGAAATGGAACAAGGTGACCATCCGCCAACACAACAATCAGTCCCGCTCAACCCTTCCCGTAATGCAGCCGGCCCATCCTCCCAACGTCGTCGACGAAGAAGGCCTGCGACCAACGACGACATTATGGATGCTATCGATGGTATGCAGACACAGAATGCAGAGATGATGCAGATGATGCGTCAAATGCAACAGCAACAGGATGCTCGGAATGCCATAACCGACCAGCGGTTTACTGAATTGTTTAGCAGGTTCGACAACTTAGACATACGTCAAAGATCACCAGGTCCAAGAACCAGAGGCGGTAGGCAGCCTTAGTTATATTTCCTTTTTCTTTTCATTTCCATTTTGTATTTCTTTCCCTTAAAACATTGAGGACAATGTTTAGTTTAAGTATGGGGGGGGAAACAATATTCTTTCCATTCTCATTTTTCAAGTATGTACTCTCCCTTTCATCGTTATTTCCCTTTTTTTCCCTAAAAAAAAAAAAAAAAAAAAAAAAAAAAAAAAAAAAAAAAATATTTTAAGTTAAGTTCCTAAGTGTGAAAAATTTTCTATTATCTATTCCCCTCAATTTTCTTGAGCCATAACAAAAAAAATTTTAACACACCCAATAAGTATAAAGGTTGCTTACTAAAAAAAATTTGAGTGAAATCAAAACAAAATCATTACCATAACAACGCTCTGAGAACCTCAATATGTTAAAGCAGGATAAGTACCTATTATACCGATTCCTTGAACTTTTAGTTCTATGGCAACCCCAAGTAGTTTATACAGAAGTCAGCACCATCTTAATAGCAAACTACGTGGAGGGCCGATGAATATAAGTGAATGATCCCCAAAGTAACCTAAGATATATAAATATATCAAGAAATGCACTAAGTAAATTAGGTGATCCTTACCAGATCATTTAATCTAAAGGTTGCAGATCATGCAAAAGCACAATACGAAAGACCCATTATGAGTTGGTTCAGTAGGAATCTGGTACTGAACTCGGTAGGGCGGACTACGGTTCGATCCCCCGCAATTTGCAATGGGCTGAATGATGAAGTTATCCAACTTATGTACCAGAACTTCTAGCTAAAAGCGGATCATAATCACTAACCGGTTACTCCACTATGTGCGCGAAAGGATAAAGGGCTTAATGTGATTTCCCTAGAATGAAAGCGGGTGAAATAAGACTAAAGGAACCAGGATAGCTATCACAAGGTACTTGAACTGATTGGCATAAAGTAGGGTTATCTAAGTTGTAACGGTAGTTGTTGATGTCAAGATTAAACTCGAGTCCTCCTAAACAAAAATCCATTTGCAACCTAGTACGAATTGATGTGTGCTTTGAAATTTCATCTGGCTAAAACTTTTAACAAGTTCTATACTGAATTTTGCTTGAGGACAAGCAAAGATTTAAGTATGGGGGAGTTTGATAACATGAAATTATATCACATTTGAAGACTTAATTCAATTAGATTATATTATCATTTACTTTAATTTATCCCATTTTATCAGATATTATGCAGTATTTCTTTTCTATTTATGTCAGGTATCCATTTTGAAGCAAAAGTGAAAAAGGGAAGAAAAGGAGGTGTAGAAAGGAGTAAAAAGGAAACAAATATCAAAGACCAAGCCCAGCCCAAAAGAAAGCGCACGTTGTGCCTGTGACGGGCGTCACAAGGGTTGTGACGAGCGTCACACTAGAAGCATCCCTGTGACGAGCGTCACACATGGTGTGACGAGCGTCACACCATTCCACTAGCTTTTTGGCGCAAGTCACGCTCTCAGAAGAATTGAAGAAGAACGTTGAGAGAGTTCGTGTCCTATGCCCACGCCGTGTATTTAGCCATGCTGAAGACTCGTGGGAAACGGAAGGCAGTTACCAAGGCTATTATAAATAGCCATCTCACAAACCTAAAAAAGTCTCAGTTTTTGCACGCTCAGTTTGCCGAAGCTCTGCCAAATTTTCTTTTCACGCCTTTGCTTATTTTTCTTCCTTTCCAGCAACTTAGCATTGTTTATTTTATTTATTTCTTTTGCAAGCTTTACATTCTTTTTCCCTTGCAAATTTACCTTTCCAGTTTTAGCTTTTAGATATTTTTCGCATAATAGTTTCTACACCGGAAACTATTGTGCAACTTTATACCGGATTTAACCTTACGTTATATTCCAGTTTTATTTCCTTGATTTAATTTACTGTCTAATTGAAGAATCCAAGAACAAATCCTACCGGCTTGTGGTGGAGTGTTCAAGACCATTGTATTACGCATTCAGGTTCTTTAATTGTTATTTAATTTTTAATGTTTTATTCTATTGTTTATTCATATTGCCTGCCTGGAATGAGTCTGTTTATGCATGATATAAATTCTTATTTATTTAGCATGTCTGGCTAATTTGCCTAGGTATCGGTATGTAAAGTAAGCAGAATAAGGGATCAAGACTGAGTCGGTCTATTTAAACTTAAAATCAAAATCAATCTTTTTACGGTTTCAACTTACAGGTTTAATAACAAGATTTTTTACAAAAGTAAAAGACATAAAGAAGTTAAAATCAATAGAGCGAGAGTTTGAGATTTTAACTGGACAGTGTAAGTTAGGCATTAATTCTAGATCAGGGCGAGAGCAAGTTTTAGAGTTAATTGAATTCTGACCTTTTCCAAAAAGTATTTTTAAAGATTGGATGTGAGGACGAGAGTTAAGCATTTGGATTTAATTATATAACCTAAGTCAACAGAGCGAGAGTTTGAGATAAGGGTGTTTAAAACGGTCAGTATTTTCTTAAAAAGAGTTTCTGCAACTTTATTGTTTTCAAAATATGGTTTTTGACTTAATTATAAGTGACAGCAACATTAATATAAAATCATGGTTTATTCAACAGAGCGAGAGTTTGAGATAGAACCTTTAACCAATAAAGTTAACCGAAACGATTCATTTTAAAACCAAGAAACCGACAAAGACTTGATTCCCTAGTTTTGACGAACTACATACCGATATCCGTTTTATTGATATTTAATCTAGATATTAGTTTAGATCTTAGCTTTTCCCCAAACAATCAAACATTTTCACCTTAGATTTACGTAGTAACCTTAGATAACGGTATATCGATTCATAAGTCCCTGTGGGATCGATATCTTTTAAAACTACGCGATAGAACTGTGCACTTGCAGTTTGTATCCCATTCTCGACTCACCCAGTCGAGCGATCACCCATCTTTCTTAAGTTCATCATAAATGGACAAAGCTTGGAATGGAGTTCCAACCTCCTCCTTAGCATCAATGTAAGTAAAAGATGACAAATGGCTCACTAATGATGCCTTTTATCCACTAACAATGACAAGCTTGATGTTCTTCACAAATTTCAGCTTCTAGTGTATAATAGACGTTACATCTCCAGCTTCATGAATCCATGGCCTTCCTAACAAGCAGCTATAGGTCAGGTTGATATCCATTACTTAGAAAGTAATTTGGAAATCACTCGTACCTATCTTCACTGGAGGGTCCACTTCTCCAATGACGGTTTTACGAGAACTGTCAAACACTTTAAAAAATATGTCGTTATACCTCATTGGGGTGCCTTGATAAGAAAGTCTTTAATGTATTTTCTTTGATGAACGTATGTAACTTCTTTGATGGGAGTTTTTTCAGAGTTGCAGTCAGCCATATCAAATTTATTTAGAACATCTTTAATGTATTTTCTTTGATGAACGTATGTAACTTCTGAAGTTTGGTTAATTTGAATTCCCAGAAAGAACTTTAGTTCTTGCATTAAGCTCATTTCAAATTCTGCCTGCATTAACTCAGAGAATTCTTGACAAACAGAGGCGTTAACTGAACCAAAAATAATATCATCAACGTATATCTGACATATCATGAGATCATTGTTAAGGTTCTTACAGAAGAGTGTGGAGTCAACTTTCCCTCTGATAAAATTGTGTTCCAGAAGGAAATTGCTTAAACGTGCATACCAAGCTCTGGGAGCTTGTTTAAGTCCATATAAAGATTTTTTAAGTTTAAAAACATGTTCTGGAAAATTTGGATTTTCAAAACCTGGAGGTTGGTTGACATACACTTCTTCTGATATATAACCATTAAGGAATGCACTCTTGACATCCATTTGATATAATTTGATAGAGTGGTTTATAGCAAAAGATACAAGAAGACGAATAGATTCTAACCTTGCGACTGGAGCAAAGGTTTCATTATAGTCAATACCTTCTTGTTAACTATAACCTTGAGCTACCAGTCGAGCTTTATTTCTGACGACTTCTCCTTTCTCATTCAGCTTGTTTCTGAATACCCATCTGGTTCCAATAACGTGAGTGCCTCTGGGCTTTGGAACAAGATCCCAGACATCATTCTTTGTGAATTGATCTAATTCTTCTTGCATGGCTGAAACCCAGTCGTTATCTTGAAGTGCTTCATCACATGACGTAGGCTCAATCAGAGATACTAGTCCCAGAGGAGTATCTTCAGAGGTCCTGAAGGTAAATCTGGTTCTGACAGGTTCGTCCTTGTTTCCCAGAATCAAATCTTCAGATACGTTGATACGACTTTTAACTTTCTTTGGGATTTCTGGGGATTTAATTTCTTCAGAGTTCTGAGTGACAGTTGCTTCTGGAGTTTTATTAGATCCTGCAAGAGTAATTTCTAAATCTGCAAAATTCTCAACTAGCTTTGACTTTTCAGGGTCAAGCTTATCATCAAATCTGACATGAATTGATTCTTCCACAATTTTGGTTTCTGTGTTATATACTCTGTAGCCTTTAGAGCGTTCTGAGTATCCTAACATAATACCTTTCTGTGTTTTGGAATCGAACTTGTTCAGATGTTCTTTAGTGTTTAAGATAAAGCAAGAACATCCAAAAGGATGAAAATATGAAATGTTTGGTTTTCTTCCTTTACACAGTTCATAGGGAGTCTTTTCCAGAATAGGTCTTATAGAGATTCTATTCTGAATGTAACACGTTGTATTTACAGCTTCTGCCCAAAAGTGCTTTGCCACATTAGTTTCATTGATCATGGTTCTGGCCATCTCTTGGAGTGTCCTATTCTTCCTCTCTACAACTCCATTTTGTTGTGGAGTTCTAGGACAGGAGAAATCATGGGATATTCCATTAGAGTCAAATAATTCCTCAAAATCTTTGTTTTCAAATTCCCCACCATGATCACTTCTGACTCTAATAATTTTAGAGTCAAATTTTTTTTGCACTTTGGAGCAGAAACTAGTGAATACAGAGTGAGACTCACTCTTGTGCTTTAGGAATTTCACCCATGTCCAGCGGCTATAATCATCAACAATGACTAGTCCATACTTCTTTCCATTGACTGATGCTGTTTTCACAGGACCAAATAAGTCAATGTGGAGAAGTTCCAGAGGCTTAGAGGTAGAAACAACATTTTTCTTTTTGAAAGACGTTTTTGAAAATTTTCCTTTCTGACATGCCTCACATAGAGCATCTGAAGAAAACTTTAGTTTAGGTAGGCCTCTGACTAACTCGAGTTTATTTAGCTGAGAAAGTTTCCTCATGCTAATGTGGCCCAAGCGTCTATGCCATACCCATTGCTCTTTATGAACCGACATCAGACATTTAACATTTTGTTCTTTTAAATCAGAAAGATTAATTTTATAAATGTTGTTTTTCCTCTTGCCTGTGAAAAGGACAGAGCCATCGTTCTGATTAATGGCTTTACATGTTTTTTGATTAAAGATTACATCATAACCGTTATCACTTAATTGACTTATGGATAACAAGTTATGCATTAATCCTTCTACGTAAAGGACATCAGATATAGAGGGAAGAGTACCATTACCAATAGTTCCGGAGCCTCTGATCCTTCCTTTCTGATCTCCTCCGAAGCCTACAAACCCAGTGTCTTTAAGTTCCAGACTTTGGAACATAGACTTTCTTCTCGTCATGTGTCGCGAGCATCCAGAGTCCAGGTACCATGACTGGTGTCTGAACTTTGCTGCATAGGATATCTGCAACATAAACAATCTTATCTTTCGGTACCCAGAATCTCTTGGGTCCTTTCTGATTAGTTTTCCCAGAGTTTCTTATAACTTTGGGTTTTCTAGCATTTTCAAATTTTTGTTCTTGTGTGTGTGTATAGTGATACGAAAATGGAGATTTAAGTTGGTCACTAGTAGAAGTTTTATCTTCCTTAGGATCATACCCAATTCCCTTTTTATTGTTCTGACTGACTCCATAAATCATGGATGCCATAATACTCCTACCTATTCCATTTTTCAGAAATTCTTGAAAGGCTTCTTCGTATTCATAAATTAATTTATTTGAAGTTTGTGGTGCTTGAGACAACGCTTCTTCTAATTCTAAGCTTTTTCTTTTTGCTCCATCTCTTTCTAATGTTAAAGATCTGATTGTATCTTCCCGCGCTAGAATTGTCATCTCAAGCTTGCCATATTCTTCAAATTTTACTTTAAGACAGCCTTTTATGTTTTTAAGCTTTTGTTTTAATTTCTGATATGAGCTAACAGTTTCTGACAAGCATGATTCTAGATCAAATCGAGAGAGTTCAGAAAATACCTCTTCAGATTCTTCATCTGAGTTGCTCCTGGATGTGGTAGCCATAAGTGCCACGTTGGCCTGTTCATCAGAGTCAGATTCTGATGACCCAGATTCACTATCATCCCAGGTAGCCATTAATCCTTTCTTTGTCCTGAAGGTATTTTTCTTGAAGCTTTCTTTTCTAGAATTGTCTTTCTTTAGCTTGGGGCATTCATTTCTGTAGTGACCTATTTCTTTACATTCATAACAAGTAATATCTTTGTTAGTTTTACCTTTTGAGGTTGATTCTGATCGATCCCCTCTGGGTCTTGGTCTTCTGAAGTTGTTGTTCCTCTTTTTCCAGAGTTGTTTAACTCTTCTGGTCAGGAGGGACAATTCTTCTTCATCATCAGAATCTTCTGGTTCAGAGTCATCAGTATCTTCAGTTTCTGCCTGGAGAGCTTTGGTTCTGTCAGGTTTGCGTCTTTCATATCTGGACTTTAATGTTACGGACTTGTTCCTTTTCTGAGGCTCATCTTCCTCTAGTTCTATCTCATGGCTTCTGAGGGAACTGACAAGTTCTTCAAGACTGATATTGTTCAGATCCTTTGACAGCTTCAGAGCAGTAACCATGGGTCTCCATTTCTTTGGCAGACTTCTGACTATCTTTTTGACGTGGTCTGCAGTTGTGTATCCTTTGTCTAGAACCTTGAGACCTACAATCAGAGTTTGGAATCTAGAGAACATTGCCTCTATGGCTTCATCATCTTCCATTTTGAAAGCTTCATATTTCTGGATAAGCTCCAGAGCCTTTGTCTCTTTGACCTGAGAGTTTCCTTCATGAGTCATCCTTAGAGAGTCAAGTATGTCTTTGGCTGTTTCTCTGTTGGTGATCTTTTCATACTCGTTGTAAGATATAGCATTGAGGAGTATGGTTCTGGCCTTGTGATGATTTTTGAAAACTCGCTTCTGATCATCTGACATCTTACTTCTTAGAACTTCAGCTCCATCCTCTGTGACAGGAGGTTTGTATCCATCTGTGACAATGTCCCAGAGATCAGCATCATAGCCTAGAAAGAAACTTTCAATTCTATCTTTCCAGTAATCGAATTTCTCTCCATCAAAGACAGGAGGCTTAGCATTGTAACTATCCTTTTCATTTGTGTGGGCCATAGTTTTTCTCGTTCTGGATCTCTCTACACTGTTAAGTGTTTGATTAGAAAATCAATAACAGAGCCGGAGCTCTGATACCAATTGAAGGTGAGAAAAACAAGAAAGGGGGGTTTGAATTGTTTGGAAAATAAGCGCTTTTTCAAAATAAAAATCACACAAGGAATTTATACTGGTTCGCTTATAACACAAAGCTACTCCAATCCACCCGGCCAAGGTGATTTCGCCTTCAACAAGGACTTAATCCACTAATCTTGAAAGATTGATTACAAACAACGTCTAAGAGAAAGATCTCTTAGTCCTCTCGAGTATACAGACTGCGCAGAGTCACTTGAGGAAATAAAAACAAGGATAAAGACTTATGTAATCTAGAGTGCTTCTAAGATAAGCAAATATTACAACAGCAAGAACAAAGTGTTTCACGTTCTAAGCAAAAGCTTCGTGAAGATTGAGAGAATAAAACGTGTTTATGTGTGTTGATGTTTCAGTAAATTCATTTGTGCTCAATGTTGATTTGCAGTCCTTTATATAGGAGTGAAGTAGTCGTTGAAGTTGATGGATAATAATTTGAATTAATGCCATAACTTATATAGCTTCTTGCCAAGACAACTTTCTCTCCTCGAATGACTACTTTCCAAATATAGTTCCTTTTCATTTGAATTTGGAGTTTAACATCTCTTTCTGTATTAGGAAATCCATTGCCAAGCCTTTATTTGAAGTTAACGTTACTCTTTCTTTATTAGGAAATCCATGATCAGAGTCTTCATGTTTCTTGGAATCTTGCTATTTAACTTCTGATGTTGATCTCTTTGAGTTCTGATGGTTTCTTCAGATAGCGCTGAGAGCTTCTGGAGTTTGACATACCGTTGTTCAGAGTCAGAACTTCTAGAGCGTACTTCTTGTTCAGATGCTTCTGATATTTTGCTGTTTTGCTCAGAGTTAGACTTTCTTGAACGTGTTTCTACTTCAGATGCTCCTGGTCTTCTGATAATTTGTATCTGATATGATTCTGTATCTGATGATTTCTTCCTTCTTTCCTTAGAACCCTGCACACTTAGAAACTTTTCGTTAGGGTGCCATTTTTGGTTTCATCCTTTGTTATCATCAAAATCATGGAATCTGTTGTAGAACAATTTTTTGTTCTTACAACCCTAACTGAGTAGGAACATGATTTCTAATCAAGAAGATCCTAATGGCGTTAACATCTACAAAATCGTCAATGTTAGGGAACAAAGCTAAACCATAGATGAGCAGAACAAAAATAGCTTCAAAAGCATCCATGCTACCGGCCTGAGCAAAAACAGTAGCTTTACCAACGAGGAACGTAGAAGTCAACCCAAGAATACCTCCTTTCTTCACCAAAGGAGCCTCAACCTCAGATTTTTTTTCAAATGAAGAGCTTCAGCTATGACATGAGATCTGGGAATCTCCTATAATCCATTGAAAGGTATTTTGTTAGATATGGGCATACCCAAGATATGGGCATACTCCTCTAACATAGGTACAAGCTGATAATCTGGAAAAGTGAAACACCGATAAAGAGGGTCATAAAACTGAACCAAAACACCCAGAAGTCCTTCAACCACATCAGTAGATAACACGGACAAAACCTTCCCATGACGTTACTTGAAGTCCAAAGGATCTAATACAAAGGATGACAATTTCCTTAGCTCTTTTAAATCAGGACATCTAAAACTGTACTTCTTAACGTTCCTTTGTCCAGAATCCATGGTTTGAAAATATTTGCAAATAAGACCTTAGTTTCCTTGAAATTTATTTTTCTGTGATGAATGTCATGATGTGCATGTATGCATGAATGCAACAATAACAAACAAAGGGATCACACACAAGGCAAACACAAACAAAGGTCAAGGGATGGATCAAGTCATCATCAAGATCAATCATCCATTTTTGTGGATTATGGTTTTCACCTTATCAACACCCAAGTTCCATTGATATTGATGAGACTTGATCGGATCAACCGAGAATCAAAGGGTTTGTTGCGAGTCACGAGCATAAAGTCAAGTTAAGAACCATCCCTTAGGAGTGTACAATGGATAAAAAACCTGTAGATCGTGTTCTACAAAAGTTCCCAGAGTCTTGATTCTATCTATCGGATATTATAGGTTAGGATGACTGACTCATCAACCCATAATATTCTCAAGAGAAACTCGTCTGAGTGTAGTATCGTGTAACAACTGTTATCAAGTCTACACTTGAACAGCCTCCGCACTACGTCCTAAATAGACCAAGTTGGGTTAAATGTTCTACAGTCCTCAGCTTCAAGGACCCCCAGATTAGAGAAAGTAATGCCTATCCACAAATAACTTGTGTGACATTAGTAACTCTAAAGAGGTCTCCACTGAGTAGATAGGTCTCAAGCCATCTTGTTAAGGACTACTCCACACAATTTGAACATGACTATACTATCCTCATATCTTAATTGCACTCAAGTTTGGGTTAGAATTTATCTCACCACACAGAGATCACCAAGCACAACACACACATCATATCACACAAACAACATATACAAACATCAAATATACAAATATATACAAAGAAAAAAGAAGGCTAAACCCACTGAGGACTACTCACCATCAGAGTCGCCACTTAATTTCTGTAGCGGTAAATTTGTGACCATCAAACTATGGATACACTTCACGTCAATAAAACCAGAGTCGCCACCGCGCTTTTATTAGTTCCAAAGGAAAAGGGAAAAGTGCAAACAGAACCCGAAGATAAGAAGTTTTCAAATCAAAACTAATAAAATTCCAGAGACTACATGTAAGGGGGTGGTTACATAGAGGGAAGGTGTTAACACCCAAAGTCCTAGGTACTCCTAGGGAGCCCTTTTGTGTGCATATGTTTTTGGGTATAAATGATGTTTGATAAAATAAAGAGTGTGGGGATAAGAAAAGAATTCATTGATTATATTTTTGTGTTTGATAAGACCGAAGGTCTTATGCCTACATACCAACATAAAAATGAGGGATCAAAACCTCGTAGTTCGTGGTGAAAATTTCAAAGTTGGTGAATTGATTTTAACAAAGATTAAAATGAAAAGGCACAAAAGGCCAAAGATTTGAATGAAGTTGTTATTTCTTTTTGTCTTTTGAAATTTAAGTCAATATGGTTAAGTTTATTTACAAATTTGATTTAAGAAAAGAAGTCAAAAAATTCAATGGCATAAGGCCAAAGTTTCTAATCATTAAAACATGTCTAAGTTTGAAATCACAAGCAAAGAAAGTTTTTGAAAAGAGGAAGAGATTTTGAAATTAAAGAACTGGGAGGATATGAAGAGACTATCTTAAGCAAAAATTAAAAGTTAAGAGTTGAAAAGATCTAACCAATGAGATGCAATCCAACAGACAAGAATGTCATATAGAAACCCATTTTCCTTTGGACTTTAATCATGAAATAAGAAATAAGCAATGAGCAATATCCATACATCATGAAGATCAAGGCATCAAATAAAGATAGCTATATCCAAGCAAGCACCCAAATAGTTAGAAGTCTACAATATCTTCCAATGTAGCAGATGAAATATTCCTTGATCAACTCAGAACAAAACATCAGACATAGACAATAATAACAAATAAAGCACAGAGACAGAGTAGCAGATGAATCAAAGAAATCCAAAGTATTGCATCAAATGAAGGCACAATCAAAGATAGTTCAGTTTCAGATGTTGGCATTGGCCAAGTCCTTTAGCATAGGAAATATTTCCTAATTCAAAGTCCAAAAGTTCAGGTCAAATCCAACTGTCAAACAAAATGTTTTTTAGATTTTTTGTTGTTATTAGGTGTCTTAAGGTCCTAAGACCATAAACAAAACAAAAGCAAGCAAACAATATATACAATCACAAGATATGGCTCAAATGAGCAAAGTGAAAATGACTTGAAACATAAACAATTTGCGTGAAATGTAAATGGAAGTGAATGATAAAGGTACTGAAATTTAAAGTGCATCAAGTAAATGACTTGAAAGTAAAGCAATTTTAATAAGAGTTAGCCAAGGGTTAGTCAAATGTTAGTGGTGAATTTTAATTGACTACGTCATTCTTTGGAGAACACTCAACAATTCATTTTCACAAGTATGAATCCTTAAACAAAGACATCTTCCATGTGAAGGGCTCTAACTTGGATAATTCAACAAGTATGCCACTAACTCTCATGAAAGGAAAAAAGGTCAAGTTTCCACACAATGCCATAAAGAATGGGAGACTTACAATCTCACTTACTAGAATGGTATGCCTTCTTGATCAAATTTAGCTCTATGTTAAGCAATTGTTATTGAACTTATTTAGTAGTCATAACTATCTAAGGTCGGGAAAGAAAAATATAGGTGTTAAGGCATGTTAGAGATTTGGCACAAAGAACCAAACTCCTAAAATATACCACACACTAAAAAAATGGGAAGGACCTATCTCAGTCAGACTTGTATTGATTCATCTGACACAAGGTCATTGATGAATCAATTAGCATTTAGACATAAAGAGATTGCATTGGTCAATGAGCGAATGGGGAAGAACATGGATGAAGATGAAGAGGGAAGGGGAAATAGAAACATAAATTGATCATGAGAGGAATTTCATCTGATCAATACCATTCATTCATTTTGGGAGATGAAATGTACATTTCATCAATCCCCTAAATCCAATGGTTTTGATCAAACAAAAGTCAAATCAACCATGACCAAGGCCCAAATAGAAATTCAAGCATCACAAGTCCATAAAAATGGCTCAGCATAATTTTTAAACATTAAATCAATTAAAAATCACATTAAAATGAATTAAAATTCATTTTAATTTGGACAACACCTTAAATCCCTTCAAAACACCAAATAAATGACCAAGGGATTTATTCTAGATCAAACAAGGTCAAAGGACCTTAGACAAATATTTTAACAATTTTTAGAAAGTCAGAAGTATTTTGAAACAATTAAAAATATGCACAAAAACATTTAATTCATAAAAAATACCAAAATTAATCCCAAAAAAAAATTTAATTCAAAATATGGAAGAGGAAAATATTTAAAGATTTTTGATAAAAGTCCCATATTTTTTGGATTAAAAATGGATTTATTATGAATTAAACAAAATAAGACTATTTAAAAATAAAATCAGAAATTAAAATAAATGAGAAAAAACAAGGGTCATCACATCTCCCTCATTAATTTAGGTGGCAGATTTGATGGTCAAGCGTGCGCGTTCCACCAAAGACCTAAGTCAATGCACCACACCAATGATAATCAGAACCAAGGGCCAAGATTAAAACATTTTAAAGAGATCAGATGGTTTGAAAGATGCCAACGCACCACCAGAGCCCTAACTTCGGTCATCTTCTCCGGTGGACCTCACCAGACTGGTCCACCACAAACCACCATAAAAATGAAAAGTAAGGACATGGTTTTAAAGGAAAAATACCCAAGAGCTCGAATCTGACCTTCATTTCATCCAATTCCAAGTATATTAAAAGATACATGGATTTGAAATTTGAGGTTCATGATCTGAGTTGCTTCAATTTGACCTCAAAGCAAGTAAATCTTGTTGCCTATATTGGTAGAACTTCAGCCAACCAAAAATCAAAGAGAATGGTGAAGAGTTGAGAGAGAACCGAAGGCTCAAAGTTTTTGAAAAATTACCTTCGGATAGATTGAATCTGGCTTGATCTTGATCTGAATTTTCCTGGTTCTTCCTCCTCTTGCTTGTAGTGATCAATTGAGATGAAAAAGGTAATGAATCCTTGGAGTTTGAATCTCAAAATAGAAGGTGAAATTCAAACTCGATTTCAAAGAAACCTTCAAGGAATTCTATTGTGTGAGGTTCTGGGATCACTTGGCAAGGCTAGGGCAAGGTGTGTGTGAAGTTCTGATGCAATGCACTTGTTTAAATAAGCAAGGGAAATGCTTTCTACACCATTGAAATTTTGCCAAAATTAGCAAGTTTGGTGAATGGATGCATGGACATTGATTTGGGCCCAATTCATGATGTGATCTTTCTCCAATTCATGCATAATGAGTACTGAAACATTAACATGTAAGCATGCAATAGGAAATGGTTATTTGAATTCAAAACTTGCCAAAACAAACATATGAAAGGAACCATGCGCAAGTCCCTCAATCTTTGTCCAAATGAGGTGATCTTGGACTTTTTGGAAAGGTGACATTAAGGGTAACAACTTTTATGTTGAACACTTTTACAATTTAAGCATGAATCATAATTAATTTTGAGGTTGAAGTTTGAGAAATCAAACATAATTGAAATTTTTCCAAGTACCAAGTCAAATGACCACTTCTTCCACCTTGAATAACTTTTGCTATGAGCTTAAAATGGAAATGGTTTCTTCACAAAAGTTGTAGCTCTTTCATACCTCTTAAATTTTGTCACAAATTTGACCTTATTTGGATTTGGAATGATGGAGTTATTCATTTTAGAAGTTGAGGAAAATTGCTTGTTCAATGATGATGGCCCAAAATGACCTATAATGTTTCCTCTTGGAACATGCCCTTGCGAGTTGAATTTGACATTTCTCAAAGAATCAAAGTTGGATAAGACATCTTGAAATTGATAATGAAACTTTGATGACCTTTATCTCATAAACATTGAGAAAGTTATGGTCCTTGGAAGTTGACCTCTTAACTAGGACACAAACAAAATGACCTATAATCTTTATCCATAAAAAAATGACTTTCCAAGCAAAACTAGCTCTTGATGTCAACATGAAAGTTGTTTGGAATGTCATATGGAGTAAATTTTATCTTGGAATAATTTTCATATGTCAAACATTATAGGAGATAGGATCCGGGGAACCGCAGTTTTGACTAGTTGACTTTCTCTGGTCAACGTCATTGAACCAACTTGCAAACTTGAAGTTATCTTGATCTTTTGGACTCATGGAGGATCATATATGCATAATATGATGTATAATGAAGTATCCCTTAAATATTTGGCCAATTGTTGAAGAAACTTTCTGAGGAAGTCACACAAGATACCTAGAAGAATTAGGGCTTCCAAGGCAAACAAGCTTCAAACTCTTGATGAATTCTTGACCAAAATGATAAATTAAGAATATGGGGATCCATATATGATGTTTAGAACCATTGTGAACCATCTATTAATTTATCTCCTCGCATTGAATGTCTCAAATCCTAGATGTGAGCTTGATAGGGCATAGGTGAATGCACACACTACCTACAAAAGAAACAAAGATATACATAGACATATTTTTGGTATTTTGGTTAGTAAACAAAAGAAAGGTAAAGTATGAAACAATCAAATATGCTTGGTGATCTCTCCCAATGCAAACCCAATGATTGAGGGGTAAAGAAGATGCCAAGGTGTGATCCCAAAGTCAATGCAAATGATGAGATAGCATGAGGGATCTTAGGGTCAAAATTGGGGTCTTACAATAACCATGCTTCAAGAAGCAAGTATTCACCGTATGATTTGTTCTTCCACAGTGAGTACAAACTCTATGGAACCCTTTTTAAGAGTGAAATCCTTTGCCTTTGGAAAACTGTGAACCTTTGCCATTGGAATTTATTAGCAATGTTGAATTATGAGCATTGACATGTAATGCAGTAACTGCATAATTAGTGAATTTATTGGCAATATTGAATTCAATTCACGTTCTTGCTAAATAACCAAAGGAAAGGCCTTGTCTATGTGAGGTAGAAGATTCATCGCCATTATTTGGGATTTGGAGTGTGCAAATTGCTCATTTAACCCTTTCAAAAACCTGATAACATAATCTTGCTCACGATACGCTTTAGCAGAATTAACAACACCACGTGAGCAAGTAAAGTAGCAGGTACAATAGGGAAGCGGGCAATAATTCTCAAGTTCATCCCATAACATTTTCAATTGATTAAAATAGTCAGAAACATCGAGTGTACCTTGGCAGAAACGATATAGCTGAAATGCGGAAAACATCACTCCACGAAAACCTAATTTGAAGATTCTTCCAAACTATCGAAGTAGTGTCGATCCATAACACCGATTTCGCAATTGATTCAGAAATCGACCTTTGAGTCCAAGAAAGCACCACAGTGTTGCATTGAATCCACTGAGCATAAAGAGGATCATAAACGAAAGGTTTGGGAAACGATCCATCGATGAATTTTTGCTTGTTCTTCGAAATCAATGCAATGTGCATTGAACGGGATCAGATGTGGTAATTCTTGTTGTCCAATGATTGAGCAACAAGAATCAACGAGAGACTTTCGTTTGGTGCAAATAGTAGGAGTTTGTAGAATTCGTCGCAAAATTGGAATAGCTCTGATGATCCATATAAGTAATGTAGTAAAGATGCGCAAAAAAAGAAGAAAATATCCAAGACATGAACGAAGAAGAAGAAAGAAGAACGGTCACCAAAGCTCATTAAGCTCTGGTACCATATTGATATTACAAGAAGAGGAGAATTGGGAAAGAATATTTTCCATTATACTTGAATATAGTTACATACATGGAGCTGTTTATAAATATACATAGCAATGTGCAGTTCTACTATAACTAACGCATAGTAGTTATGTTGATATAACTTTTTTTCAAAATTTGTTTCCTGTAATATGTTGTAACGCAAGTTTATTTTATCAAAAGCGCAATCAAACTTATACCAAGTCCTGATTGGACTAGATGGTTACAAAAATCAACTCATATTATGCAGATCATTAGTAGGGAATCCCAAAAAAAAGTTGCACGTGGATTTAAAAAAACAAAGATTATGAGTTAACCAATATGGATTAAAGCATAAATTAGTAGCTGATAATTGTGTAGAGCATGTTTTTCCAAAGTGTAAAGCCAAATTCTTCGCTACTTTCCGCTGTTTCTTTTCTGCTTAAAGACAGAAAAGGGAGCTTATAAAAGCACCCTATTGGCTATGACCTTCACTGCTTCCATTCAAACACTTAACTTGATTTTCTCATCTTTTTGCAAAAACTTCACATGCAAACAAGTTAATTTTTCTTCTTCAATTTTGAGAAAAAAAAAACTTGAAATATACTAAAAAGAATTAAACAGCTATCTATCTCCATGTCTAACCCATTCTTGAGTTTGTGTTTTCTTTCTCTCATTCTTGCTCTCACTTTGTTCTTCTTTTTCGTCCAAAGAAAGAAAACAAAGTTTTATCTTCCACCAGGAAAAATGGGGTGGCCTTTTATAGGAGAAACCATTGGTTATTTGAAGCCTTATTCAGCCACTACAATGGGAGAATTTATGGAGAATCACATAGCAAGGTAAATATAATTAATTACTATCAGCACCCCCTCCCTCCAAACAAAAAGTACTACTACTAGTACTACACTTTAATTAAAACTTGTCCTATATGTGCAGGTATGGTACAATTTACAAGTCAAACTTGTTTGGAGAACCAGCAATTGTATCAGCAGATGCAGAGTTCAATAAGTTCATATTACAAAATGATGGAAAATTGTTTGAGGTTAGTTATCCTAGAAGCATTGGTGGAATACTTGGGAAATGGTCAATGTTGGTTTTAGTAGGTGACATGCATAGAGACATGAGGAATATTTCACTTAATTTTATGAGCCATGCTAGGCTTAAAACACATTTTTTGAAAGATATGGAGAATCATACCCTTTTGGTTTTAAGCTCTTGGAAAAATAATTGCACATTCTCAGCTCAAAGTGAAGCAAAAAAGGTAAAAATAAATAAATTTCTTGGTTCTTGTAAAAATTTTATATCTATTTTTCTAGTTAAATAAAAGTTTCCTCTCTCTCTCTTTCTCTTTTAAATGCATGCAGTTCACTTTCAATTTAATGGCGAAACAAATCATGAGTTTGGATCCATGGAATCTTGAGACAGAAGAGTTGAAAAAAGAGTATGTCTCTTTTATGAAAGGTGTTGTTTCTGCTCCTTTGAATTTGCCAGGAACTGCATACAGAAAGGCATTAAAGGTAATAATAATATCTAAGTTCAGAAATTGGTATCTATGCAGAGACATTAATCTGACTGCAAAAACGCAGATTCAAACTCGCGACATCTCATTTATTTATCTTTAAAATGATATAATTCTAATCATTAGACTACTTGAAAAAAAAAATATATGAAATATTTGTTGATATTTTTTTAATTGATAATAATTTTTTTTACAGTCTAGGAACACCATATTGAAGTTCATAGAGGGAAAAATGGAAGAGAGAGTCAAAAGAAGACAAGAGGGAAAAAAAGGGTTGGAAGAAAATGATCTATTAAATTGGGTTATGAAGCATTCAAATCTTTCTACTGAACAAATTCTTGACTTGATTCTGAGTTTGCTTTTTGCTGGTCATGAAACATCATCTATAGCTATATCTTTAGCCATTTACTTTTTGCCTGGTTGTCCTCAAGCTATGCAACAATTAAGGGTAAGTTTGTGACAAAAATATACCTGCAATATTTTCTAATAACATGTGTTTATTTTTTACTGTTCACCTTTACATACAATAAAAAGTTGTACAACTTTACAACTATATTAATTCTAGTTTTTTTTTAAAATAATAGGAAGAACACAGAGAAATAGTCAGATATAAAAAGAAAGTCGGAGAGGTTGAACTAACTTGGAATGATTATAAAAATATGGAATTTACTCATTGTGTAAGTCATTACTAATTTATTTTTAATTCATAAATAATTATTGTTTTATATTTAAATGGTACTATATTAAATAAAAAATACTAATATGCTATTTGTTTTGTCATTTACTTGAAAAGGTTGTGAATGAAACACTAAGATTGGGAAATGTTGTGAGGTTCCTCCATAGAAAGGCTATCAAAGATGTTTGGTACAAAGGTAAGTAAAAGAGAATAATATCTCCTTTAGTCCTATTCTATTTATTTAGAAAAAATTGATTTTTAGAATCATTGATTCAACTATATTATTTATTCAATAAATATAAAAAATATTTTTTTCTATAAATAAGACTCATTTGGGATCTTATGTTTTTCTTTTACTTTTGATGACAATAGACACATCAATCATGATAGATTTTACTATAATGTAGAACTTGTCAAAGATTCTATTATGGAAAGAAGAAAAAGAAAGAGGAAAGGTTGGTTTAGGTGTTATAATAAAAAGGAAATATGAGTATTGAAAATGTCTGTTTGTGTTTGAAAGGTTATGACATTCCATGTGGATGGAAAGTTCTTCCAGTGATCTCAGCGGTGCATTTAGATCCTTCAAATTTTGACCAACCTCAACACTTCAATCCATGGAGATGGCAGGTAACTTTTACTCATAACTTTTTTTATTTATGTTTATTAAAAACAATGTTTTTAAATACTCCAATTTATAACACAAAAAGATTAATGAGCAGTAATTAATTGAACATAGAAAAGCTCACTGTGATGAAGTGTCGTAATCGGCGAAGAAGGATATTGTAAACATATGGTCCCACTTGATGCAACCATGATACCAATGACCTATTTTTGTGCACGTGTGGGCAGGGCCCTATGATTTCAGTACAAATTAATGTCTGTAAATGTGGGCCTTTCACTTGCACGTGCATTTGTGCTTGTCCTTTTCCTTTCTCATGTTTTTTTAAGTAACTTTATCAAACTAAGTAAGCAAAAGCTTTTGGAATTATATTAGAAAATACACATAAAAAATTGGTAATTGAGGATCAAGTACGCACACACATTGGACACGACAGTGACAATGATATAGTCAAAAATGTCTAGTCGAATAGGTGTTAGCATATGATATAGATACAAACACGATTTTATTTTAAAAATATAAGTGTTATAGAGATAATTGAGATGAAGTTGTTTAAATACTCTGAAGATTCAATATATATACCGACTCACATGCTAGAGTATCTGGTATTTGAGTATGTGTGAGCTGATCTATTGAATGTGTATGAACTTTGATGTTCTGATATGTAGTAGTTGTGATGTGTGTTGACTACTTATATGATTGACAATTACCAACTATGTTTGTGTGCATGTTGATTAGTCGTGTGTCTGAGTGTATGTTCTATTTGCAGGCTAATAGTAAAAATGGAAATTGTGGAAACACTAGTAACTTTATGCCATTTGGAGGAGGACCAAGGCTATGTGCAGGATCGGAGTTAGCTAAACTTGAAATGGCAGTTTTCATACACCATATCATCTTGAACTATAATTGGGAGCTAGTTGATGTTGTTGAACAACCTACTGCATATCCTTTTGTTGAATTTCCTAAAGGTCTAAAAATCAGAGTTCAAACCCAAACCCAAGTCCAATCTGTAATATGAACATCTCTTATATTGAAGACATGAAGAAGCAATTATTATTACAAAAAAACATATATTAGATAATTTTATTTCTCGTTACTATACATGTACACATTTGTAAATTTTATGTGTTTGATTTATAAGGTCAGTACTACTACATGTATATCAGTATGATGTGTACTTTTTCATCGTCGTTGTAATGTTCTTTTGTATTTTATATGCAATGCAAACATCTAATAATTTCTAATGTTTATTATATTACATACTATTTTATTCATAACTTTCGAGTATGATGATTTTAGTTTTTTTTTCACGTGTAGTTGGTGGTTTGGTTCATGAGAAATCCTGAACTGAATTAGATGGTTTGTTAAACCTGAACTAGTATGAAAGGTAATTGCACCAACTATATATGTTGAGGTTTTGAACCAAACAATTTTTTTTAGTTGAGTTTGCCTTTTGTGATATCAACCGTTTTAAATTGTTATTGCCATTATTAATTATTAATTAGGAACATTTCCTAAAGTATTTAAAACACAACTAAATTGTTAACCATGACATTTATCACTTTAACAAATGAATTGATATGGAAGTGTAAAAAGTAATTGACTTAAGATAATTGCAAAGTCCAAAGACACTTTGAGTCCAAAGGTTGGTTGATTATGTGAGGAATCAATTAGGATGTCACGTCTAAATGTTGTATTTTATATGCAATGCAAACATCTAATAATATCTAATGCTTATTAAATTACGTATTATTTTATTCATAACTTTCGAGTATGATGATTTTAGTTTTTTTTTCACGTATAGTTGGTGGTTTGGTTCATGAGAAATCCTGAACTGAATTAGATGGTTTGTTAAAACTGAACTAGTATGAAAGGTAATTGCACGAACTATATATGTTGAGGTTTTGAACCAAACAATTTTTTTTAGTTGAGTTTGTCTTTTGTGATACAAATTGTTTCAAATTGTTATTGCTATTATTAAGTATTAATTAGGACCATTTCCTAAAATATTTAAAACCCGACTAAATTGTTAACCATGACATTTATCACTTTAACAAATGAATTGATTATGTGAGGAATCAATTAGGATGTCACGCCTAAATATTGTATTTTATATGCAATGCAAACATTTAATAATCTCTAATGTTTATTATATTACGTATTATTTTATTCATAACTTTCGAGTATGATGATTTTAGTTTTTTTTCCACGTGTAGTTGGTGGTTTGGTTCATGAGAAATACTGAACTGTGTTAGATGGTTTGTTAAAACTGAACTAGTATGAAAGGTATTGCACTAACTATATATGTTGAGGTTTTGAACCAAACAATTTTTTTAAGTTGAGTTTGCCTTTTGTGATACAAACAGTTTCAAATTGTTATTGCTATTATTAAGTATTAATTAGGACCATTTCCTAAAATATTTAAAACCCAAGTAAATTGTTAATCATGACATTTATCACTTTAAGAAATGAATTGATATGGAGGTGTAAAAAGTAATTGGACTTAAGATAAATGCAAAGTCCAAAGACACTTTGAGTCCAAAGGTTGGTTGATTATGTGAGGAATCAATTAGGATGTCAAGCCTAAATGTTGTATTTTATATGGATTGCAAACATCTAATAATCTCTAATGCTTATTATATTACGTATTATTTTATTCATAACTTTCGAGTATGATGATTTTAGTTTTTTTTTCACGTGTGGTGGTTTGGTTCATGAGAAATACTGAACTAAATTAGATGGTTTGTTAAAACTGAACTAGTATGAAAGATAATTGCACCAATTATATATGTTGAGGTTTTGAACCAAACAATTTTTTTTAGTTGAGTTTGCCTTTTGTGATACAAACTATTTCAAATTGTTATTGCTATTATTAAGTATTAATTAGGACCATTTCCTAAAATATTTAAAACCCAACTAAATTGTTAACCATGATATTTATCACTTTAACAAATGAATTGATATGGAGGTGTAAAAAGTAACTGGACTTAAGATAATTGCAAAGTCCAAAGACACTTTGAGTCCAAAGGTTGGTTGGTTATGTGAGGAATCAATTAGGATGTCACGCCTAAATGTTGTGATTACATGCTTTCTTTCCACTTCCAAATTATGTTGCAATAATTTGTTTAATTTCCTTGTATTCTAAATTTTATTGTCATGAGATTATGGATTTGTGGCCATGTGACAATCACTATTGTAACTAATTCAAGGCTATATAGTCAAGGAAGATTGATTGAAAGATTAGGCGAGAATTTAATAAACTTTATCCCTCTTATTTTTCTCTTCTTTTTGGAGTTTCCTATACTCTCAATAGCTATATTTGCACTCTTATCATTTAGTGCTTTCATCTCCTTTGCTTTTTGACGGCTCCAAAAATCAAATGTGTTGACGAACCTGATTCGTCTCAGGAAACATTTCTTACCCAGTTACGCGAAATGAAATTTGTAGTGAATGTTATCACGCAACAATAAGGATAGTTCCAAACTTTCCTTTTTCAACAACTCCTTGCACTCAAACGCGAACAACTTACATCATCTGAAACAATTCCTTAGAAAATCCCATCGAAATCATCATCATTACTCGAATTACCCAAAATATTCATTCCTTCTTACAATGGTTCTAATGATTTAGACTAGATCTTTCAAGCTAAAAACTATTTCACCCTCACCGATACATCACCAACGCAACGACTGACGCTTGATTTATTCTTTCGCAAGGGACTAACATTATAGTGGTTTAAATGGATGCACTCTAACCACATATTGTCCACATGGGAAGCGTTTCTCTGCCTCCTTGAGATTCGCTTTGGACCTTCATCGTATGAAAACTATTAGGCAGAACTCTACAAAGCCTATCAAATTGGTTTCATCACCGATTGCCAACACCTATTCAGAACACTTTCCAACCGCATCTCAAGCCTTTCACCCACCTCCTTCCTGAATTGATTTCTTTCTGGTCTTAGATAAGACATCCACCGCGAGCTCACCATTCTCCACCCATCCCCCCCCCCCTAAGCAATGGATCTTGCCAAACTTATTTAGGCCAAAATTCATGATTCCAAATCACCCTTCCCTCGTCTAACTCTTCGTCCATCACATACACCATCCCTTATGGTTTCCCATATGACCAATTAACCCCTACCTCACCAAATCAAATGCCTCTCATTGGACAAGCAACAAGATCGCAGGGCCAAGAGATTGTGTTTTAACTATGAGGACCGTTTTCACCTAGGTCACAAATGCACTCGTAAGTAGTTTCTAGTGCCCTTGGGAGATGATGTCGATGACACAATGGACGTACGAGTAGTGGATTCCATTCCAGATGATGATTCTTTTGAAATTCTAGCAGATGCTACCTCTAGTGAAAACTTCAAATTATCCCAGACCGTATTGGATGGATTACCATCACCAAACACCTTGTGTGTTCAAGGTAGTATATATTCGTAACTTGTCATCATTATTCTGGTCGACTATGGTAACTCGCATAATATTATGCAGCCTCTGACAACATAATTCATAGATATTTTGGTTATGACCATCACACATTTATTCGTTATAATGGGAAACAAAGACACCATTATCTGCTCTGGTTCGTGTTCAGGTATGGCAGTGAACTGCACCAGACAGTCGTTTCAAATGTCTTTCTTAATCCTCCTTATCCATGGGGCGAGCTTGGTCCTTGGGGTACAATAGCTCCAAACTTTAGGTGACTTTCTATCTAATTACTTAGTACCTTCATCCAATTTACTCACAACAAATATATTATTACCCTTATCGGAACTACCCTTAGCTACACTGACTCCAACCAATTTTTCTCAATTTTCTCGATTTATTTCACATCCTAGATCGTATTTATCCACACCATCACTATGACGTCGGATGACTCTTCTCCTACCAACCTAACAAACCCTGTATTAAACCATCCAAATTTCTCCATTAATCACATTCTCTAAAAAAAATCCCCCATAACTAACATTGAGGCGGTGACAATACACATATACTCCATCATCCATCCATTCAAACTTCGGAGGAAATTCATTTGTTTTACGTAACAATTTCTAAGTATTTATAAACTTTTAATAAGATTGGCTCTTTTTATTTTACTTTATCCACCATCTCATCATTATAATATCGTTTATAATTTGACAAACCTTAATAAAGATCGATTTTATGTTATCACACATCCAATTATATGTCTTACTACTTTCAATAAAACTTGTGCATATATCCCACCAAATATAGATATACTTCTCAATGATTGTCTTTTTTCTTTTAAGCAAGATCAATAAATGTGCAATTGGATCCTTTGATCAACTTTCCATTAATGAGGAATTTGTTCAATTCTCCCTCCGATCTCATATATGAGAATATATAAAAAAATCACTTTAAAAAAATTTTGAACGCACGTTATTCCTAGACTTTTTTAATTCTCTTGCACTCTTTTTAATTTTATCCTTATTTTTTATTTTAAAAATCGTTATAAATATAAAAATATTAAAACAAAAATAAGTATATTTAGAATAATAACATCTATAATCTATAACTACCTATAACGTGGACGTATTATTTTGGGGTGACCTATTTTCTTTCCAATTATACCATTATTCCAACCAATCCATTATCAATCACGTATCCTTATTTATAGATTACCGTTACCAATCAAAATATTCAAATTTTTCATTTAATTTAATTTAAAAAAATAGTATTATCATGATTACCATACACAACACACTTATCAAAAACAAATTAAAAATTAAAAATTAAAAATTTAGAGAGAAAATAAAAGAAAAAAAAGAAAAAAATGATGTTGTTGTTGGATTTAGTGATTGAGAAGTTTATTATAATCTTTCAAATATTTAATGCAGGTTTCCCAATTGAGATTTTTTAAGACAATGCTCCCAAGATGACAATCAGGTTCTCAATATCTATAATCATCAACTCTCTCATGGTCTTTGTACGTGTATGGTGATCTTCTTTATCGTTGACAATTAAAATATTCATCTAACTGTCACTCACTTAACTCTAAATCTATTCTTATTCTCATAATTGAAATTGAAGTCTATTACAATTCATTTGTTCTTATTCTGTTTTTAATCTTTTCCTTTTATATATTATCATTTTTGTTTTTTAATTATTCCTATAGTTTCTTTTGACAAAATTTCTATCATATTATTTCTATCTTTCACTTTTGTGTAGTGTTCTGTCAATTTTTGACAAAATTTTAAATAAGAACTTTGTAAATATTCATAGTTAAGTTTCTATCTTAAATTGCAATAAACCTTTGTTATTTTGTAAGATTTATTCGGTGAATATTCATTAATTAATGCGTGTTTTCCCTCTACTATATTTTGAGAGATTATAAATTACCTATGTTAGAAAAATGATTAATCGCTACTATTCTTTTTTCTTTTTTTTCTTTTGCTTTTTATTAATATCGCAAAAAAAATTATTAGGTATCAAATTATAAATATTTTTTTCTTATTTTTCTTAGTTCAACTTATCAATTTTGTTCTCTATCATAATAGAAAAAGTTAATTTGATTGAAAAAAGAGTGAAGAAAAAAATAAAATAAAAGAGTATTCATAAAAACATACAAAAAGACATGAGAATGCTTATGACAACGTTGAGATCAAATACCACTTATATTAACATCAAAATTAAACAAAAAAAATTGTTTATATTTTGACGTGTATGTTAAAAAAAACCGACAAACATACACAGAAGTATAAAATTTAAAGATATTAGACCAGTTTGTTTTAACTTTAAAAAAATAGATTTTTTCTTTATATTTTTGAAAATGGATTTTACAAAAATATTTTTTAAAATATTACAAGTTTTTCTAAATTTGTTTTTTATAAATTAAAAGATTGAATTATTCATTCTATAACATAAATATACATTATTAAAGATCAAAACATAGTTAAAATCACAATTTTTTTAAAAAATTGTATTTTAAAAATGATTTTTATGAAAAGCTATTTGAAATAGCTTCAAAATTAAGTGATTTTTTGAAAATTTGATATCCAAAAAAAGTTTCGATAAAATGATAAAATACCTAAAATAACATTTTAAGAATAACTATTCAAACCGAATTTTTATTTGAAACTTTTATAAAAAGTTTCTTTGTAAAAAAATTTTATATTAAAATATATAACACTATAAAAATCATTTTTAGAAAAAGTCAAAACAAACGGGCCCACTATCACACGATTTAGAGTGTGAAATCTATTCTATGAGGATATACACTTAGAGATACTGTATAAGTAGCAAATGCTTAATTCCAAATCTGCTTATATGGACTTAGCATATGGGTATGTTAATTTAGAGTGTGAAATATGGAGTGTGAAATATATTCTTAGAGCCCTTACTGGCCTGGTCATCCATATAAGGGTAGTTGCCATATATGGCAATAGTAAAATCATCCATATAGAGGTTATACACTTCAAATTTAAGTGTCATGCTTCTATTTTCTTTTTAATTTTATTTATTTCTCAGTCATCTTAATTTTTTGTTGACCTTTTTCTATTTTGTATATTTGTTTTTCAATTTCATTTCTATTTAATCACGATTTTTTATAATTATTTTTTTTACATATTTTTTTTGTTTTTGATGTTTGATTACAAGTGAATTAACTATTACATTTGCAAAAAATGTTCTTTATAAAGTTGGTCAATAACGTGAATTGAAAGGAAAATAAGAGATTTAGAAAAAAAATAGAAAATAAAAATAGATATTCAAATGAAAATAGGGAGAAACTTAATAATACAAAAGATAAAATTGGTTGAAAAAGATAGAAATGTTTATTTATTTCCTTATAATTAATATGATAAATATTCACGTTTTAGTAAATTATTACTTAAATATATGAGAGAGAGGGAGGGAGGGAGGTGATCGCGTTTGACTGAAATGTCTATAGGATTCTTGACTGCAAGTGCACAGTCGTATCGCGTAGTTTTAAAGATTATCGAACTCAAAGGACTAATAATCGAACTTACCTTATCTAATGTTACTATGTAAATCTAAGGCTGAGGATCTCTCTAGGAGTTGAGGGACGAAAAGAAACAACTTCTAACGAAAACAAAATTTTAATAAAAATATTTAATAGCGGGATATCGGTATGTAACACATCAAACCTCGGGGATTCGATAGATAGTTGGTGTAATCTTAAACATCAAAATATTCTTCGGTAGAAATTATTTATTTAAAAGACTTTGTCTCACGCTCTCGTTTTTATTGACTCTGATCATACTCTTAAACCAGAATGCTTTGCACTCGCTGTCTCATTTGAATTAAAAATAATTTTTAGAAATAAATAAAATTTAATTAATCCTAAAGTGTTCTCGTTGTATTTAGGATTAATGCCTAGTTTCAGCTATCCGGTTAAAATCTCAAACTCTCGTTTTTATTGACCGTAACCTTTGTTTGCTTTGCACTCTCGTACGAAAAACAATTTTGAATTTAGAACAAGAAACTATAACCGGAAAATAATATTTTATAAAAGTCAACACCAATTATTTACGAATCTCGTCATTTCGACGGTCTTTGCATACCGATATCGATTGGTTTAGCCGAACATGGATTCGGGAACAAAGATGATTTTCTGATAATTAAACATAAGATAAGGCATAAATAATTAAAATAGCAATTAAAATAAAACCTGGAATATAAACCGAAAACTTGGAATGAATGTTGATTCTTGAATTCAAACAATGTCGGCACGCTTTGGCAATCGGGTACACCGTTACAATCAAATTCGGTTGCTTAAAACAAAAATCGTAATAGTCCCCAATGTGGAGAATCTATCACTTTACAGGTAATAGTCCCCAATGTGGAGAATCTATCACTTTACAGGTAAATATCTGCTTATAAGAAATGCTAACAATAAAATCTGACTAAAAATGCACAACCCCTGGTCTCTGAAGACCGAAGTCTCCATATATATTCTTCACTCCTCCTTAAAAGTAACCTTGAATATCTACTAGTGAGGAGCAGTTTGTTGAACGAGCAAAAACCGAACGTGGAGAAAAGTGTGGAGAGGAACAAGGAGGAGTGGTGATCGGGAAAATAGCAAGTGTACTATTTTGCCTTTTATAGTAATAATGGGGAAATTCCCCGAATGTCGATCGCAAGGACTGCACGTTAGTATTGAGTTTAAATTATCATTCAATTAAACAAAAAATATTAATTTGGTTTTTTTAGCGTAAAAAGAAAGTAATAAAGTGATCCGCTGTCGCACACGGGTCAAAAACGAGTAATAAAATATAGTAAACGGGAAGCGACACCTCGAGTATCGTATCGCAAGGATTCTTGTATTATTCTTAACCTAATGAAATCGATTTAAGGGGGGTTTATGTTTTAGTGGTCGATTTAGAAAACAAAGCAAAAAAAGTGCTTAAAATAAGCGATTATAAAATAAGTCAATCTACTGTTTTCGGTTTCCGGCTAATCATTGGTTTTTACCTACCAATTCCCTAAGCGGCTTCAATCTCTATTCGATTCAAATTCGATTGACAAGCGCAATAGATATATGACAGATTTATATTTCTATATTCCGAATTAAGCAAACGGATAAATACAATCGTGAATTAAGCAAACACGATTTACAAACGCAATTTAACGACAAAGCGACGAAAACGGCGATTAATAGTTAGGAATGCAATCATATAAATTTAATCAAAACAATTCCATAAAATACAGATTAAGTAAATGAAATTTTATAGAATAGAATTGAAAGAGAACGAAATTAAATTGATAGAATAAAAACTCAAAGCCTTGGAAATTCGGTTATAGAAGATTGACTCTAGGAGATTAGTTCTTATTCATTATCGCACAAAAGCAAAAAGTTATTGTGAATAATGTGTATTTGCTACAGTACTGCGGCTTCCCTTTTAAACAGAATAAGGGTTTCACTAATATTTCAAACTGGGCCGGAAAACCTAAACTCGGTCCAACAAATGGCCCAAAAGAAAATATTTCCTAAAATACGAAACTTCAACGAATTAATTGAGACGTCTTCACTCCGAATCAACTTTTGTCTTCAACATAAAAGTTGTAGCTCTTTCTCTTATCTTTCCAACTACTGGTAGCACGCCTCGATCCGATACTCCTATCTCCAGTTATGAATTTATTCGTGCAGAATGCTAATGCTGAAAATAAACTGCGAAAAACAAATAAGTGTAAAAATAAGATAAATTATAAAAACACAATAAAAGGGAAAAATAACCAAACTAAAACATGGAAATGCATAAGTATAAATATAGAAGAATGTGCATCAAAATGCACTGATCAAATTCCCCCACACTTGAACTTTTGCACTCCGAGCAAAATTTAAAATAAAACAAAGAAAACACAAACACATCATTAGTTACTCATCCTAGGCTACAAGTCTTCTTCGGTTAAGTTTGCATCGATAGGTACTAATCTTGCACACTAAGGATATCGTAGGAACACTAATCCACAATTGTGTAGTCATAAACCTCCTAAATACACAAATCAACTCGAATCATGTTATTATGTTAAAGCCTAACTTACTCATCCTTCTTTTTGCTCTTTTTCATTCAGGCGCAATCACATTAAGCCCGTTATCTCCACACACCCATAGCAAGGAGACCGGTTAGTGACTCTGATCCTTTTTAAATGGGATTCTAGTACTTACGTGGCATAACCCTTTGCTTACTCAATTGTAGTTGCGGGGGATCGGACCGTAATCCACCCTACCAAGTTCAGCACCAGAAACCGCTGAACCAACTGACAACGAGTCTTATTTTCAATTTTTTTTGAAGGTTCTACATCCGTTGGGTTAAGTGACCGGGTGAGGGTCACCAAACTTAGAAGGTGCACTCCCTTTTCTTTCTCTTTTTTTTTTCTTTTTATTTTTCGGAACACATACTTATATTCATCGGTTTCCATGCGTAGATTATGTGTGAGATGGTGCTGACTGCTGAAATAAACTACTCAAGAGTTGTCAGAGAATGAGAATTTAAGGCTAAAACATAATATGAATTCGAATCAATTTCCATATGCAGGAGACTTACGGTGTTAAGACGATACCGATCTTGTGAATTTTTCCCAAGTCTCCGCAAACTAATCTCAAATTAGTCAGTCTATAGCCTAAAACTTTCAAGAAGATGCATTTTTTTTAATTTAGCAACTAAATACCAAAAACAGAGAAAAACTGAAAAACAAAATAAACAAAACAAAAGAAATAAATGGTTCCCTCCCCCACACTTAAAACATACATTGTCCTCAATGAAATACCATAAATATAAAATAAGTGTGGGAGAAAGGAAAGAACACACCCGAGGAGTCAAGGAAAATAAGTGATTGCATAAGCAGCCTTTCCCAAAGAGAGTTCTTCTGCAGTCTCTTCTTCCAAAGTCGGGTTCTCATGTAGTAGCTTTGGGTAGTGTCCATTGACCTTGAAATTTTGATTAGTGTATTCGCCTTGTGTTCCAGGATCAAAGAAGAATTTTTGATAAGTAAAAGTGTTGAATGGGCGCGTGAAAGTGATCTCCTTTTTCATAACACCAAGAGTTAAAGGATTACGGGGTTGCCTCACTACTTTTGTTTCATCTTTAAGTGAGATCTTATACATACATATGGATGGGCTAATATCACGAGTGTCAGCTAAGGTCCATCTAATTCCCTTCTTATGTTTCTGCTTAAGTTGAAGCTTTGATGAATAATATAAATCCTCAGGAAATGGTTTAGGCTCTAAACAATGTGGTTGCTCAATGGATGGTATGTTTGGGGCAACCGAAATGTCAAGAGCTTCAGCTACATAAACAACTTTATTTACAATATCACCCTGCAAGGCAGCATCAATCTCAACACAAACAACACAAAGGTTAGTGTTAGTACAATCATCACATGAGTAAATATCATCAATACTAGATAAATTTGGAAAATCAGCTGAAAACAAATCAGAATAAGCTTCAGCAACAACTTCAGAGAGCAACTCTATTTGAAAAACAGAATGCTCTTCCTCGTCAATCTTCTTATTTTCCAGTACTCTTTGTGGGAAAGGGATTGATGATACATACTTTTTTCCAACCTCAATAATAATAGGATGTTCTGGTTCTGTAACTTTTTCGGATCTCAAGGAAATTGCACTCACATTAGAGCCTTTTGGATTAACTATTGTTTGGGCATGTAGTTGGCTTGATCCTTGAGCTTGTTGCATGACATTTATTGAAGTGGCAAGTTGTCCAATTTGTGTTTGCAAAGTCCGAATACTATAATATGTTTGTTGTTGAAATTGGAGACTATTTACAATCATTTGCTTGACAAGTTCCTCTAGTGAAGGTTCAGAAGGTGAAAAGGTGGTTACTTGTGGAGGGTTATATGGTGGTGGTGGTGGAATGGGTAGCATCAATTGTTTCACTAAAGAGGTAAGTTCATCAATTCTAGTTTCTAGAGCCTTGCTGGAAGAAGAAACCTGAATCTCATTCACACGTTTTGCTTGGACCACAAAATTATCCCTTGTTATGAACTGTTGGGAGTTAAGTGACATGTTCCCAATCAAGGATTTGACAGCAATATGATATTCAAAACACAAAGCATTATAATCAACATCAGGGACAACAAGTTCTCTCAGAGTTCTTTGGTTAGGCATGTTAAACTTAATAGAAAAGAAAAAAAATCAACAAAATAATGAGAAAACACAACTGATCATACTCTTTGTCTCACACTCTCGTTTTTATTGACTCTGATCATACTCTTAAACCATAATGCTTTGCACTCGCTGTCTCATTTGAATTAAAAATAATTTTTAGAAATAAATAAAATCTAATTAATCCTAAAGTCCTCTCGTTGTATTTAGGATTAATTCCTAGTTTGAGCTATCCGGTTAAAATATCAAACTCTCGTTTTTATTGACCGTAACCTTTGTTTGCTTTGCACTCTCGTACGAAAAACAATTTTGAATTTAGAACAAGAAACTATAACCGGAAAATAATATTTTATAAAAGCCAACACCAATTATTTACGAATCTCGTCATTTCGACGGTCTTCGCATACTGATATCGATTGGTTTAGCCGAACATGGATTCGGGAACAAAGATGATTTTATGATAATTAAACATAAGATAAGGCATAAACAATTAAAATAGAAATTAAAATAAAACCTGGAATATAAACCGAAAACTTGGAATGAATGTTGATTCTTGAATTCAAACAATACAGGCACGCTTTGGCAATCGGGTACACCGTTACAATCAAATTCAGTTGCTTAAAACAAAAATTGTAATAGTCCCCAATGTGGAGAATCTATCACTTTACAGGTAATAGTCCCCAATGTGGAGAATCTATCACTTTACAAGTAAATATCTGCTTAAGAAATGCTAACAATAAAATCTGACTAAAAATGCACAACCCCTGGTCTCTGAAGACCGAAGTCTCCATATATATTCTTCACTCCTCCTTAAAAGTAGCCTTGAATATCTACTAGTGATGAGCAGTTTGTTGAACGAGCAAAAACCGAACGTGGAGAAAAGTGTGGAGAGGAACAAGGAGGAGTGGTGATCGGGAAAATAGCAAGTGTACTATTTTGCCTTTTATAGTAATAATGGGGAAATTCCCCGAATATCGATCTCAAGGACTGCACGTTAGTATTGAGTTTAAATTATCATTCAATTAAAAGAAAAGTATTAATTTGGTTTTTTGAGTGTAAAAAGAAAGTAATAAAGTGATCCGCTGTCGCACACGGGTCAAAAACGAGTAATAAAATATAGTAAACGGGAAGCGACACCTCGAGTATCGTATCGCAAGGATTCTTGTATTATTCTTAACCTAATGAAATCGATTTAAGGGGGGTTTATGTTTTAGTGGTCGATTTAGAAAACAAAGCAAAAAAAGTGATTAAAATAAGCGATTATAAAATAAGTCAATCTACTGTTTTCGGTTTTCGGCTAATCATTGGTTTTTACCTGCCAATTCCCTAAGCGGCTTCGACCTCTATTCGATTCAAATTCGATTGACAAGCGCAATAGATAGATGACAGATTTATATTCCTATATTCCGAATTAAGCAAACGGATAAATATAATCGTGAATTAAGCAAACACGATTTACAAATACAATTTAACGACAAAGCGACGAAAACGACGATTAATAGTTAGAAATGCAATCATACGAATTTAATCAAAAAAATTCTATAAAATACAGATTAAGCAAATGAAATTTTATAGAATAGAAGTGAAAGAGAACGAAATTAAATTGATAGAATAAAAACCTCAAAGCCTTGGAAATTCGGTTACAGCAGATTGACTCTAGGAGATTAGTTCTTCTTCATGATCGCACAAAAGCAAAAAATTATTGTGAATAATGTGTATTTGCTACGGTACCACGACTTCCCTTTTAAACAGAATAAGGGTTTCACTAATAATTCAAACTGGGCCGGAAAACCTAAATTCGGTCCAACAAATGGCCCAAAAGAAAATATTTCCTAAAATACGAAACTTCAACGAATTAATTGAGATGTCTTCACTCCGAATCAGCTTTTGTCTTAAACATAAAAGTTGTAGCTCTTTCTCTTATCTTTCCAACGACTGGTAGCACGCCTCGATCTGATTCTCCTATCTCCAATTATGAATTTATTCGTGCAGACTGATAATGCTGAAAATAAACTGCGAAAAACAAATAAGTGTAAAAATAAGATAAATTATAAAAACACATTAAAAGGGAAAAATAACCAGACTAAAACATGGAAATGAATAAGTATAAATATAGAAGAATATGCATCAAAATGCACTGATCATAAAGAAATATGCAAATAAGGGTTTATAGAGAAAAAGGAACAATGTCAAGGAAGGTGTATGATTTATCCCTGTAACAACTCTGAGTTACTATTGCATCAACAAATATCAATTACTACCAGTTCTCAAGGGTATTTTCTCCCAAGTCCTTGGTGAGAAAACCTTTAATCAATCTACCATAATTCCTATGTCCATAGCCAATTAGGGTGAAGTTAAGCTGTATAATATCAAGAATGCTCTGGTTCATACAGGGTATCCCTAGTCCTAGGTGATATCTACTGCAGAGTAATCTGATGAAAACCTTATCACTGGCGGTCCTGCCTAAGTGATAACCATAGATCAATCTCAATTGGGCCGAAAGATAAAGCAATAAACACTGCAAAAGGTTATCATAAACAAAATATTATAAATAAAAATGTAAACTCAAATTCATTACAATTCTAAATCAGGGACACCCCCTAGCATTGGGGGGTTTAGCTACTCATATTGTTTAAAACCAATTCAAGATAAAAATTACACATTACAAGTAATTGGATGACTTTGATCTTCAATCGCTCCCACTCATGAATCTCTTCAGCTCTCCAAATGCCTTGATCTCTGTAATACTTGATTGCTTCACAATACTGTGGTTTGTTGTATTCCAAGATGATTTTTCCTTTGGCATAAGACCTCTTTTTATAGTGAAAGTTCCCAACAGCAGTTGGACAGGTCCAAAGATGTCTCCACAAAGCCCGAAGAATGAAACGCCCGAGAAAATTGGAAATATTAGGCTTGGGCTGACACGGGTGGCCGTGTCAGCCTACTGTTTCTCCTGGAAAGCCTAACACGGGGGGTTTCTTCCTGACACGGCCCTGTAAGACCCTAATTTTGACCCTAAGATCCCTCATGGCATCATAACATTTGCATTGACATTGCCTCAAGGATCATAAGCATCTTGGCTCCTTACCTTTGGGTAGGACCTCTTGTGAGTTGGTTTGAGATCACCAAGCATACTTGAATTGTATATCATTGCCTTTCTCATTTGATTTACTAACCAAAAGCACAAAAATATGTCACTAACATCTCTTGTTTGTAGCTTGAGCAGTCAGAAGGTCTAAAGCTTCTAGGAGATCCTTTGTGCATTGATATGGCCAAGAGAAGATGAAAGCAAGCATGGATATGGTTCTCAAAGCTCTCATCCATCAAATATTCCTCCCAAGTATCTCAATTCATCATTTTGATCAAAGCAAATCAAGGGGCTTGAGGCTTGTTCCCCAAGGAAACCCTAATTCATCTGTTCATCAATTGTGCCTTGCTCATGAAGCAACCTCAACCCCTGATCAAATACAATCAAGGGAAGTTCTTTAATTCATAATTTCATGCATATTTGAGCTTATTTGAGTGTCCTCAATCACCAATTCATCAAGATATGAGTTTTGGACTTGAGAAGTTGATCAGTCAATTCATCTGACTATTTTGAAATACACTGAGACCTAACATTTTATGTGTTTGTAAAATGGAGATGACCCCAAGAGAAAAAAGTTTCTTAAGGACCATATGAACAAATTTCATGTTCATAAAAAATTGATTTGAAGCTTCGAAGGTCATCATCCATTCTAAGTCATTATAGGTCATTTTGACTTAAACCCTAATTTTGGGTCAACTTCCCAAGGACACAACTCCTTCAATTTTCATGATTTTGAGGTGGGATCAAATGAATTGGAAATATTAAGATGTATACTTAAAATTTTATGTTGAGTAAAATTGCAAAATCTCAAAGGAAATACATGTGATAATGCAAAACATTATAGGTCACTTTGGACCAAATGCATTGAAATGTGAAAAAGTCCAACTTCAAGTGCCCATAACTTCTTCATCAAAAATCCAAAGGATGCAAACTTTAAGTCCAAATTGATTGCCTTGAAAATATGTACAACGTTCATGTTGAAGAGTTTGTCATTTGGAGCTTGCATCATTGAGACATAAGGGCTTGAACTTTGGCCAATTTTGAAATTTTCACATATGCATGTTTTGCACCCTACACTTCAAGTTCAGTTTTCATTAATTTCCAAGGCCCAAATGGAGTTTTGATCAACATAACATTTGTTCCTTATGCAATAAGATTTCCAACCATTACCCATAAGGCTATGTTTCATTTTTGGAAATATCATTTTCGAAGAGAAGAAAATTTGGGTGCATTTTTGTAACTTATTGAAAACACATTGCATGAGCTCATTACATTACTTCTGCACGTCCATTTTTTTCCATTTTGTATCAGCTTTCAATTCCAATCAGAATTGGGCCCTCCATGCGACTATACATGCCCATCCATGGAGGCCCTTTTCATTCATGCAATGCTTTGTTCATGCTTCTACCTTGCCAATTGCTATAAATAGGAGTGCTAGGCTTCATAATTCAGCAACCTTAAGGCGCCCCAATTGCTGCTGAACTCAAAACTCAACCCTCACTAAAGGAACTATTGCATTTCTCTTCAATTTTTCAGATCTGAATTTTGATTTCCTTGATCAACCTTCAGATCTCAAAGTTCCTAAACCTTCTCCTCTTGATCCATAGTGCTAACTGTTTACAAAAGAATCCAAAGATCTTGACTCAACTCCTTGCAATTCAAAGGTTTACTTCAATTGTATTTTGCTTCGAGCCAGCTTGTATATTGATCTATTTGCTTTGTTCTTGTGTGATCTGAAGTCCTCTGCATAGAGGCAACATTGCTATGCTTTCAATTTTTGAAAATCATTAAGTTCACTTGAACACCACAGAATTTCCACTTCTGATTTCTCTCCATCTAGAGATCTAGAATGGAATTGAGTGGTACAGGGGTGATGTACATCACCCCAGCTTTCGAATGATGCCTGGATCGTGCCATTTGATTACCATTTTTTCTCTGCAACTTTTGAATGTGACCGAAGCTTGGCCGGAGAAGACGGTGGCGCTAGCCACCGTCTGGTCTCCAGATTCAATCTGGATCGTTCATTCATTTTTCCAGATGCAATCACGTGTGTTCATTGTTATGACTTTTCATTTGGCATGGTGTGATGCGTTTGACCCGCGTGTATGGTGAACACGCGCTTCTTAGCCGTGTGATGATCCACGTCAATTAATGAATCACCATCAGACGGCTCACGCTTTTTCTATTTTCCATTTTTCTGATTTTAATTTCTTTTATTTCTTTTAATTCCATTTTATTTCTAAAATTCATATCTCTCTCATTATTGGTCCAAAAATTATGGGACCAGTTTCATTCCTCTCCTTTTAATTTCTAATTTCTAAAAATGATTTTTAATATTTTTTATTTTATCATTTGATATTTTTTAATAATTTTCTCTTTTCTGGTTATTTTTAATTCATTTTAAATAGTTTTTGATATTCAAAAAATACAAAAATATTTTCTCAACCTCTTTGAATGATGGTGGATCTATGAAAAATATTCTCATCAATTTATTAATTGATTTGAGATTTATTTGAGATTTTAGTTCAATTAGGTTATTTTTATGCATTTTTCATTGATTTAAAATAGTTCTGACTTTTAAAAATGCTGAAATTTTTTGTCAAACTTTTTTTGACCTTGTTGAACTTGGGATAATTCACTTGGACTTTTCAAAGTTGATTTGAACTGAGTGTGAAGTTTGACCTTTCTTTATTATTTTAATTCAAGTTTTATTTTAAATATTAAAAATGCCAAAAATATTTTTATTTGTTTCTTGACTTCTAATTCTCATTTTGCTTCTGTTTTCTATTACTTGACCTTGATCCTCTCTATCTTTGGTCATGGCTTGTTGATTATCTCATTCCATTTCATTTAATGCACTTTATTTTCTTCTTCTTCTTCTTCTTCTTCTTCTTTTTCTTTTTGATCAATGAGTTAAAGATTGGTGGTTAGCATTGATTAGGGAGGTTTAATCTTCCTTGATTCAAATCTAATTCATCTTGATAATGGATCAAGTGAATGGCTTTGCATTAACGATAGATTGCTTCCTAAATCATGCAAAGGACCTAAATTAATACAAGATCATTTCTCATCTTCTTTTTGGCATGGCAAGTTGTTGGAGTTTGATTCACTAATCAAGACCTCTAACTTGTGTTGTTGCCTACATTATTATTGACCGGCCTCAGATAGTTGTGACTTCTACATAAGTCCAATTACGATTGCTTAACGTAGCGTTAAATTTGCCTTATGGCACACTAACTACTAACATTAACCATTAACTATTAACATTTACTTCTTGCATTTTACATTTATGCAATTTACTATTCTTGTACATATTATTCATTTGCTTTTCCCCCTTTGCTCATTTGAGCACATGTTTATGTTAATGGAATTTGCATTTTGCTCACTTGAGCACATAATTGTGTATATATATTATTGTGCTTGTGTTTTGTTTTGATTGTTGTGGACCAAATGCAAAGAAATGGATAAATGGACTTAGTTTCTAGGACATTCCCTATGCAAAAATGGAGTAAAAGGACCTTAATGTTGAAGAAGGATTAGAAGGACCAAATCTCTAAACTCACTCTTGTGCATTCTTGATTTGCTTCATAAAACTCTTTGATGTGTGTGATTTTGTGCTAGGGAATCCTATGAGAGCTCAAATTGAAGAACCATTGCCAAGTTCATCCAAAGTGAGAGATACAAGAGACATTTGAGGATCTTCTAAAAGCTTGTTTGATTATGTTGATTGCTTGAGCTTACAATTATTTTGCTTGCATATTCCAAAGGATGGGAGCTACTTGGATCATCAATATGATCTCAAGAGAGGAACTCCATTTGTGGTCTTGTTTCTTATCCCTCATCTCTTGTATGCTTAGGACTTAGCCATTCTTCTTCTTCCCTTCACACTAACCCAAGCCAAAACTTTTGTGCAAACATTAACATTTGTTTTCAAACACTAGAAACCTAAGCCTTATGCTTTTGATTTTTAAACATCATTTTCATAACACTTATTTTGAATTGAACTTTAAGTCAACTTTGACCATATTTTGTAAATACTTTTCATTGGTAAATACCACTCATTCAAATACCTTTTTGTGGTTTCAATGGCCACTTTCTTAATCAAAAATGTTTCATAACCTTTAGCTATTAGGTTTGAGTTATCCTTGAGGTAAATGTAATACTCACCTATATCCTTAGTGATGGACAATAAGTCTTCCATGCTTATTATAGGGTTAACCCCTCACTAGCATGTTGAAGCTATCCTCACATGGTGGATTTGTGGTTTTAGGTTGAGTTTTCTCCCTTGGATAACAAAAGATCTTAAGGCTTTTGGATCAATCAATTCACCAAGGACCTTAGTTTACCAAGCCCATCTTGGCCTATTCTTAGGATGTAGTGCGAAAGTCGTTCAAGTGTAAGATTTGATACGATTGTTACGCGATACTACACTCATAAGAGTCTTTCTTGAGAATATTTTTGGAATACGAGTAGTCGTTTATCCGATAATATCCGAAAGATGGGATGATGACTATGGGAACCTCTTGTAGAACATGTTTGGCAGGTTTAAACCCTAGTACACTCCCTTTGGGTGGTTCTTAACCAAGACTCCATGCTCGTGACTTGCAACAAACCCTTGATTCATGGTTGATCCGTTCTTGTATCCTTAATATCAATGAAACTTGGGTGTTGATAAAGTGTAAACCATAATCCACCAAAATGGATGATTGATATTAAGGATGACATGATCCATCCCATGACCTTTGTTTGGTGTTCTTTGCTTGATCCTTGAGTGTGATTGTTGCATTCATGCATTTATGCACCCATTTGTATCCATATCATCAATAATGAGAAAATTTTCAAGGAACTTAAGAGGTCTATTTGCAAATTTTCAGACATGGAAAGACAAAGAAGGAATACAAAGAAGTACAGTTTCAGACAATCTGACTTGAAAGAGCTAAGGAATTTGACATCCTATGTATTAGATCCCTTGGGTTTCAAGGCTCGTTTTGGGAAGCTTCTATCTATTCTGGCTACTCAAGTGGACGAAGGATTGATGAGTGTATTGGTTCAGTTTTATGATCCCTTGTACCGTTGCTTCACATTTCCGTATTTTCAGCTTTTGCCCACGCTTGAGGAGTATGCCTACCTTGTGGGTATACCTATTCTAGACCAGTTGTCGTTCAGTGGCTTAGAGAGTATTCCTACTTCTCAAGAGATAGCTGACATGTTACATATAGATGAATCTCTGGTTGATGCTCATATGACTACCAAAGGTGGAATTCAAGGTCTCCCTTCTGAGTTCCTCATTGCTTAAGCTACTATGTATGGGAAGGCCATGAGTGAGGACGCCTTTGAGACCATATTTGTACTTCTCATCTATGGGCTAGTGTTATTCCCCAACATCGACAAGTTTGTGGATGTGAACGCTATTAGGATTTTCTCTATTCTTAATCCCGTTCCGACTCTGTTGGGTGACACTTACTTTTCTTTGCATATGAGGAATGCAAAGGGTGGTGGTACCATTGTGTGCTGTTTGCCACAGACGGTCGCCTTCAAGGAGAACAAAGGATGTCTACAGTGGTCTACGAGACTTATGTCTCTCACTAATGATGATATATTTTGGTACAACCGTGTATATGATGGTGTGCATATTATCGACTCTTGTGGTGAATTCTCCAATTTTCCTCTTCTTGGTACATGTGGTGGGATTAACTACAACCCTATTTTAGCACGTCGTCAGCTTAGGTTCCCCCTAAAGGATAAACCTAATAACATTCTGTTAGAGGGTATGTTTTTTCAGGAGGGTAAAGATCCCCAAGGCTTGAAGGGCAGGATGGTCCGCGCTTGGCGCAAGATCCATTGGAAAGGAAGGAAGGAGCTAGGTCTGAAGAACTGTATCACTTTGGAACTATATACCTCTTGGGTTAGGAGGAGAGCTTCTGAGTACCTCATGCCTTATGAGTATCCAAGACCTACACCTTTGGTTGTGGCTGGGCCTTCAACCCTCCCTGACCAAGGAGTAGAGGAGTTGAGAGACGAAGACCGTTCGCGTGCCTGGATCCGCGAACGAGAGGAGTTGCTTCAGCAGATCAAGGAGAAGGATGCTTTGATAGAGTTCCTCGAGCACCAGATTATTGATGATCCTGATGATACATGGACTTCTCTACTTCCTCAGTCTTCTAAGTTTTGGAAAAGGAAGTATGATCGACTCGCCAAAGAGAAGGAAGACATGGAGGCAGCCTACGAGAGGGAGGTGAAGAGGCTTCGTGCAGCTTATCTTCCTGTGTCTAGAGCTTTAGATGATTGCTTCTAGGGTTCCGTAGGATGTTCATTTTCCTTCTCTCTTATATTGTATTTGGTTACCAAGACTGTACTTCTTTGGTGTAAAAATATTTTCCAAATATTATTGATGTGATATTTCACTATATGTCTAAATAATTAATATTTTCAAATATTTGCAAATAGGACTCTAAAGTTCCTCTGATAAAAAATTAAATCATATGCATTGCATACATCATGTGCATAAGCAGGTTTTGCTCCAGGCATCTTGTTCAGTGGTCTAACTCTGTGTTATTCATTTATTTTGAATACAAGCTGACTCACCGGTACTACACCCGAGCCAACGCATTAAGACTAATGAATCATTTGGAACAAGAGAACCGTGAGCTTAAGGAGGAAGTAGCTAGATTGACTGCCCTGATGAAGTCATTCATGGCCGCCTAGAGCTAGTCGTCTCCGACGCCTTCAACTCCTCCCCAGAGGACAGTCATCTCTGAGATTGTCTCTTCAACTATGCTTGCTGTCATACGGTGAACTGACTTGGGGTATTTTGCTTTTTATCGCAATGTCGCGGATAGCAAGAGTCGCCACCGACTTTTCTTTTATCCAATAAGGAAAGGTGGAAAAGAACAGGAAAGACCTCAATAGATTTTGGGTTCGGGAGGTACATTATATAAAGGGAAGGTATTAGCACCCTTTGTATCCATGGTTATCCATGGGCTCTTAATTGCTGGATCACTTATATTTTTGTCTGAAAAGTGTTGGTGAATTGTTTAAAAATGTTTCGAAAAGAGAGTTTAACTTTGTAATGATTCTCGTATGAGTGTATACAAAGTATTTATCTCGTTTGATTTTGAAAAACAGTTTAGAAAAATATAACTTGGTAATGATTCTAGTATGAATGTATACCAAGTGGTGATTTTCTAGGACTTGCAAAGTGTGAGGGGTGGAAAATGTTTTAGGTTATGATCCAGTAATTGAGAGTTATACCTTCCTAAGGTCGTTATGGGCATTTCCTATCCTTATGAGGGTAAAACTGTCCTTACTATGGAGAAGTAAGTAGTTTTATCCTTTGGATGTAAAAGGGTCATTGTAGGGTCATCGATAGGTCATTGAAGGCAACAGTTGTAAGGATACCTTAGCATTCGAAGGGACGATCATCATTTAACCGTAGGCTACACCGAAGGGTCATCGAGGGACAAAATCGTATTTTCGAAGGCAACATCCGAGGGACCATGATTTATTTTATGATGATTTAACCGAAGGGTCTTTGCTAAGTGTATCCCTACATTCGCGGGACACGACCGTTTATACCGTAATACCGTAGGGCAGCAAAGAGAGGTCCAAGATCACATATTTAAAGGCCGTATTTTACAATCAATTAGGCAATTAGGATGAATCTCCACATTAAAATCAATACATTAAAATCAGCTAAGTAATTGAGGGTGGATCTCCACGTTAACATTAATACATTAAAATTAATTAGGTAATTTAGGGTGAAACTCCACAAAGGGCATCCCACAAATAAAGTGGAATACCTATCTAGCTAGCTTTCCCGGCGATGTGTGAACCTTTGCAAAACTCAGCAAACATGTCAGAATACCAAATCAGGGTGCAATCGAGAATTACACCACAAAAGAAACCAGAACAGCAGTAGGGTCAGATAAACAATGCATGGCTATGATAAAAACATGACAGGTGGGCAAAAGTCAGAACAGAAAAGTCGGCTGCTGTCGCGTTCGCTTCTGCTTCGCCTAGCGAAGTCTTAGCGAACACTCGTTGCATGCTCGCTTAGCGATGTGCTAGCGAGCGGCTGCGGATTCCGGTTTTAATAACGATATAATGGTAGCAAGCTTCACACCTTATAGCATTCATTACAGAGATTATGTGGTTAGACATTCAGATGTTCATGCATACTTAAATTCATATGTAAAACTTAAGATAGTTTCATAAATTCAATCATGATACCATGTGCAAATTAAGAACATAAGGTAGTAATAGCAATGCCAACCTGTTTGTAATCGAATTGTAACCTTGAATTGGCCGATCGGATCGAATTGAGCGGAAGTGACCTTGCTGCCGCCGGCTTTTCCTTCAGGGTTTCCTTTAGGGTTACTCGGAATTCTCAGGGTTAGCCTCCAGGGTTTTCCGTCTGTGAGCGCGAGGGTTTGCTTGCTAGGGTTCTCCTTTCGTCATTTTTCGTCCCCTTTCGTCCTTTTTCGTCCCCCTTTTCGTGACTGAAGCTTGGCTATTTATAATGCTCCTGTTGTGACCTAATGGGCTCAGAATGAAGCCCGAAAATTTTCTGTTATCTGCCAGCTTCGCTAGGCGAGCGTGTAGCGAACGTTCGCTAGGCGAGCGTGCAGCGAACGTTCGCTAGGCGAAGGATTTGCTCGCCTAGCGAGCAGGCCAGTTTGGGCCATTTTCTGGATTGGGCCACTCGTGAGCTGGGCCTTTGTTCCTTTAAGATCAGTGTCATAAAAATGAGTCAGAGTGCCCTGAAAAATGTCTTGAAATATTAATGGGCAAATTTTGGGGTACGACAGCTGCCCCTGTTCAATATTCTTGAACCGAGAGAGTCAGAATGGTATGTACGCCATTCGTGGTCTGGAGGTGGAAGATTATTGAACACTTAGGATGCCCCAAAAATTTGCACTTGTCAATTAGTTAGTCTTGATGGAGATGGGTTTAAAGATGCCATCTAGGAAGTTTGATGATGAGAGCTTCAGAGTATGTCGTACGTTAGAAGATATCTGAAGTCATGGGTGTCACTGGGTCATACGCTAGACCGTATAGTGAGTCATTCATTAGGCCGTCGACTTCACTGGGGAGTTAGAATGGGTCATACGCCGCTGGGGATAACAGATCAGAATGGATCATACGCTAGATCGTATCTGAGTTGCAGAATGGGCCGTCTGTTAGGCTGTATCTGACGAAAAGTAGTCGTACGCTAGACTACACCTCGGGATGTACCGTACGCTAGGTAGTATCTGAGGAATGAAGATCCGAATGGGTCGTACGCTAGACCATATTGTTGGAGGAGTAATATGTTGTGCCGAATCAAAATGAGATAAGAATCCGAATGAGTCATACACTGCTGGGGATAAAGGATCAGAATGGATCGTACGCTAGATCGTATCTGAGTTGCGGAACGAGCCGTCCGTTAGGCTGTATCGTTACTGGGGGTGAAGGATCAGAATGGATCGTATGCTAGATCGTATCTGAGTTATAGACTGAGCCGTCCGTTAGGTTGTATCGTTACTGGGGGTGAAGGATCAGAATGGATCGTATGCTAGATTGTATCTGAGTTGTAGACTGAGCCGTCCGTTAGGCTGTACCTGATGATGAAGGGGGTAGTCATACGCCAGACTACACTTCAGAATGTACCGTACGCTAGGTAGCATTTGAGGCCTTGAAGGTCCAAATGGGTCGTATGCTAGACCGTATTGGAGTTGTTGAAGGTCGGAATGGATCGTACGTTAGATCGCATCTGAGTTGAAAGAGTCATATGTTGAGCTGAATCAGAATGAACCGTACGCTAGGCTATATCTGATAGTATTTGTATATGTTGTATTTGCAATAAATGTCTGGGATGGGCTTATAGATGCCATCGTTAGGAGGATGTCAGAATGAATGTTGACATGGAGTATATCTGAAAGATGTAGTTGAATCCTGAACGTAATTGATGAGGATGTCCGTCTGAATGGACCTTTGTTTTGACTGTATCAGGGGGATAATTAACCTGAAAAATAAAGTTAGTTTCATGCTATGTCATGATGCATGAGATGTTTTATGCTTATGAAAATAAATGCGAACAATGTATACATGCATATGCTGTGAAATGATGTAATGAATGAATTATGCATCTGAGAAGTTTTTTCCTGGCGACTCCACTGGAGAAAATAAATCTCAATCTTCTGGTTGGGAGATACTGGTATCGATGACCCTTTCTTAGTCGGGGATGCTTGATTTCTGTCTGATGGTAGAAATGTTCAACAGAAGCCTGGCTGGGGGTGGAAGAGATGACCCATTTGTCTAGTAATGCCACTCTCTTCTGGGAATGACTGGCTTTGCTGGGGGATAGGATTAGCAACGGATTCATTGGAAAGCCTGGTTAGACCTTCTCCTCGATCCTGAAGTCTTGTAGTAATCGCTATTTCTATTTTCTGCATGTATTTTTGGTAAACATCGATCATATTCAAATGCATATATTAATTCAAATTAAATCAATGGACGTTTACGCAAACAAAACAGAGAAAGTAAAACAAAAGCATCTTTTTGGAAATAAAATTGTATTGATTTTAAAGAGGGCCTATAAACAGGCAATTTGTGTACAAGGAGACAGAAATCCTAGTAAGAGGAAATTGTCAGGCAAACAAAGAGAAAGCTATGCAGAAAAAGTCCTATCGATTCTAATTCCACTACCGTCATTATGTCTTCAAGCATCTCATCTCCTGCTGTCGGATGGAAGTGATTGGCTTATTCAGTCCTTAGAACTTGGTTGAAGCTGACTGAGAACGGGACATAGTCATACGCTTTTAATCCCTAATTTTTGCCTGGACCGCCTTTTCAGGTTTTCAGTCCACCAGGATACCCTTTTTTCCCCAAGCCGCCTTTTCAGGTTTTCGACTTGCCGGGTGTACATGCGTAGTATTTTTTAACTATGTCCGTGTTCACGGGATGTGGGAAGTCTTCGCCATCCATCGTAGCAAGTATCATGGCTCCACCAGAGAATACCTTCTTAACTACAAATGGCCCTTCGTATGTGGGAGTCCATTTGCCTCTGGAATCACCTTGGGGTAGAATGATACACTCTATTACCAAGTCGCCACTTCGGAATTATGGTGTTTTATTTTGAACTGCGTGCAGAGTTCAGTAATCATCTTGTTGTTCAAATTAGCACCATGGTCAGTGATAGCTCTTTCAGGAGACAGCAGGTTTCTCAAATGTATATTTGATAAGATCCATCTCAGAAATCAATGAAGTGGTATGATTCAACATATATTGTCTTAGTCGGTGAGCAACCTAAGCCAAAGCATAGCAAGCTTTCTCGAGCTGTGAGTATCTTGTTTCACAGTCGGTACCTTTTGCTAAGGTAGTATATTGCATGCTCTTTTCGACCAGACTCGTCATGTTGCCCCAACACACACCCTATTGAATTTTCTAACACGGTCAAATACATGATCAGAGGTCTTCCTTCAACTGGTGGCATCAGAATTGAAGGTTCTTGGAGATATCTCTTGATTTTGTCTCAGTAATTTGGAGATGGATTTGCAAGTAGCGGTCAAATGGGAGCTGAATCGGGCGACGTGGTCCAGATTTACGATTTCGATCGATGCCCCATGCGGCTGAATAGTCTTTTCTTCTTGCAGTAGTCTGGCAAGCTCTCCAGGTACTTCACAATCTTCCTCACTTCCATCGTCGGCTTGGTAGATCGGATTTTCAAAGTCATAATGAACAGTAGCAGAATTACTATCAACAGGATCTAGAGTGGATATGGATCTGCGATTTGTTACGTGAGTGTGTGCAAGAAAACATAGCTTATTTGAAAGATGACAGGAAAGATAAAGAGCGCAATATTTGAATGCAAAAGGTCCATTGATTTATTGAATGTGAATATGCTTATGAAAAATGACAAAACCCTTGAAAAATTAGCTATTGTGCCCCGGGCATAGACACAATGCTTTAAAATGCTAAAATAGCAATAACAATTACTCCTGACTAAAGGAAATCGGGATAGTGTCTTCAGCTTTCCAATTATTGAGTCTGTCACCAATTGTTGGGAAAATCCAGCTATCCAGGTCGCGATCGCTATCAGCATCTTCTACAGCATTAACAGTCTCGTCATGATTAGGCAGAGGAGCAGGGATGTCATTAGGAGTCTCCGGAGTATCAGAGGTAGCCGCCTGTATCTTTCCACTTCGAATACCGCGTTCCACATGCTCACCTGTTAATATAAGTTCAGTGAAACCCAATGAGGAACTCCTCAATAGATGGCTGTAGAATGGGCCAGTCAATGTGCTCATGAACATGTCCACTAATTCTCGATCAGTCATGGGGGGTTTGACTCTGCCAGCCAAATCTCTCCATTTTTGAGCATATTCTTTGAAACTTTCTTTAGATCCCATAGTCATATTCTGCAACTGTAGCCGGGTAGGCGCTAGTTCAGAGTTATACTGGTAGTGTTTGTAGAAAGCTGTCGCTAAATCAGTCCAGGTGCGGATGTCAGAGCTCTCGAGCTGATAGTACCATTCTAACTGTGTGCCAGACAGACTCTCTTGGAAGAAATGGATCCATAGTTTCCTATTGGTGGTATACGGCTGAATCTTTCTCACATAAGCTCTCAGATGCATCTGAGGACAAGATGCCCCATCATACTTAGTGAAGGCGGGGACCTTGAATTTGCGGGGAATGACCACGTCGGAGATCAGACCTAAGTTTTCGAAATCCAGACTGGGCGTCTTTCGACTCTCCATAGCTAGCATGCGTTCTTCCAGCAGCTTGTACTTGCCATCTCTTGGAGAGTACTGTTCATTCTCATAATCTTCATCTTCATCCTCAGGGTTGAAGGGACCAACATTCTCATTTTCTGAATCTGTCTCCGTTTCCTCTTCTTGATCCTTCGGAATTCTAATCTCGACCCCTGCGGCCTGTCGTTTGAGCCTTCTTCCCGGGTTAATGTAACTCACAGGTTTCTTGTCTTCCTTTTTCTCGAGCAAGAGAGCCTTCAGTTCCTCCTGCCCCCTGGATAAGTTCAAGATCATCTCCTAGAGTTGAGCATTCTGAGCATGGAGATCTTTGACAGTTTGTTCGAGGTCCATTTTTCTGTTTGCAGGAAAACCGTGAGAACACTGATCCCTTTAGAGTACCTGTTATGCAATGTTATGCTATGCTATGCAATGTATGAAATGTTTTCAATGTTTAGAGTCTTTGAAATGGTTAGTACAATGCCATGAGGTTATGATGTTATGATGTTATGATGTTATGATGTTATGATGTTATGATGTTATGTAAATAACAAGCACAAGCAAGTCACACAACCATCATTCCTAAGTTTAAAGGCTTGCATGAGTTCCATAGGTAAGTACCCTCCCCACTGAAGTTTGGTTGGTTCAACCTGTCCTAGAATAGTAACCGGGTTCTAGAAGGATCTCAAATCATTGACCTTTCCTTAAGTCCACTTCAGTGCAACACCAAGTGGTTGACCGAAGCTTCCCTAAAGTCCAATCTCAAAGAGTGTAGTATCGAGTCTCAACCAACCTCAGTCAGAACCGAAGCCAGTTATCTCACTACTTTCTAATGGCTAGGATGAGTCAATTAGGGTTCTAAAGGTCTGGTTAATGCTTTGATGACACCACGCGAATGCCAAATTTTTCCTCAAGTAAACATGAGGAACATCAGGACATCCAAAGTGTCACATTAACCGTAGCCATCATTTTAACCATTCCAGTATACGCCGGATAGTCGCAATGATCTATTGCTACTTACCTAAGGTACACTAGATCCGGGTGTAGGATCTTTCACTCAACAATACCCAAGCAATCCCTTAAAAGTAAATCAGACAATTTTAAATAAGTGATCTTGTTTTTTAAGGTAACCTCTCTTGTAATCCCTTGTCCCCAGCAGAGTCGCCAGTTCTGTCATACGGTGAACTGACTTGGGGTATTTTGCTTTTTATCGCAATGTCACGGATAGCAAGAGTCGCCACCGACTTTTCTTTTATCCAATAAGGAAAGGTGGAAAAGAACAGGAAAGACCTCAATAGATTTTGGGTTCGGGAGGTACATTATATAAAGGGAAGGTATTAGCACCCTTTGTATCCATGGTTATCCATGGGCTCTTAATTGCTGGATCACTTATATTTTTGTCTGAAAAGTGTTGGTGAATTGTTTAAAAATGTTTCGAAAAGAGAGTTTAACTTTGTAATGATTCTCGTATGAATGTATACAAAGTATTTATCTCGTTTGATTTTGAAAAACAGTTTAGAAAAATATAACTTGGTAATGATTCTAGTATGAATGTATACCAAGTGGTGATTTTCTAGGACTTGCAAAGTGTGAGGGGTGGAAAATGTTTTAGGTTATGGTCCAGTAATTGAGAGTTATATAAGGTCGTTATGGGCATTTCCTATCCTTATGAGGGTAAAACTGTCCTTACTATGGAGAAGTAAGTAGTTTTATCCTTTGGATGTAAAAGGGTCATTGTAGGGTCATCGATAGGTCATTGAAGGCAACAGTTGTAAGGATACCTTAGCATTCGAAGGGACGATCATCATTTAACCGTAGGCTACACCGAAGGGTCATCGAGGGACAAAATCGTATTTTCGAAGGCAACATCCGAGGGACCATGATTTATTTTATGATGATTTAACCGAAGGGTCTTTGCTAAGTGTATCCCTACATTCGCGGGACACGACCGTTTATACCGTAATACCGTAGGGCAGCAAAGAGAGGTCCAAGATCACATATTTAAAGGCCGTATTTTACAATCAATTAGGCAATTAGGATGAATCTCCACATTAAAATCAATACATTAAAATCAGCTAAGTAATTGAGGGTGGATCTCCACGTTAACATTAATACATTAAAATTAATTAGGTAATTTAGGGTGAAACTCCACAAAGGGCATCCCACAAATAAAGTGGAATACCTATCTAGCTAGCTTTCCCGGCGATGTGTGAACCTTTGCAAAACTCAGCAAACATGTCAGAATACCAAATCAGGGTGCAATCGAGAATTACACCACAAAAGAAACCAGAACAGCAGTAGGGTCAGATAAACAATGCATGGCTATGATAAAAACATGACAGGTGGGCAAAAGTCAGAACAGAAAAGTCGGCTGCTGTCGCGTTCGCTTCTGCTTCGCCTAGCGAAGTCTTAGCGAACACTCGTTGCATGCTCGCTTAGCGATGTGCTAGCGAGCGGCTGCGGATTCCGGTTTTAATAACGATATAATGGTAGCAAGCTTCACACCTTATAGCATTCATTACAGAGATTATGTGGTTAGACATTCAGATGTTCATGCATACTTAAATTCATATGTAAAACTTAAGATAGTTTCATAAATTCAATCATGATACCATGTGCAAATTAAGAACATAAGGTAGTAATAGCAATGCCAACCTGTTTGTAATCGAATTGTAACCTTGAATTGGCCGATCGGATCGAATTGAGCGGAAGTGACCTTGCTGCCGCCGGCTTTTCCTTCAGGGTTTCCTTTAGGGTTACTCGGAATTCTCAGGGTTAGCCTCCAGGGTTTTCCGTCTGTGAGCGCGAGGGTTTGCTTGCTAGGGTTCTCCTTTCGTCATTTTTCGTCCCCTTTCGTCCTTTTTCGTCCCCCTTTTCGTGACTGAAGCTTGGCTATTTATAATGCTCCTGTTGTGACCTAATGGGCTCAGAATGAAGCCCAAAAATTTTCTGTTATCTGCCAGCTTCGCTAGGCGAGCGTGTAGCGAACGTTCGCTAGGCGAGCGTGCAGCGAACGTTCGCTAGGCGAAGGATTTGCTCGCCTAGCGAGCAGGCCAGTTTGGGCCATTTTCTGGATTGGGCCACTCGTGAGCTGGGCCTTTGTTCCTTTAAGATCAGTGTCATAAAAATGAGTCGGAGTGCCCTGAAAAATGTCTTGAAATATTAATGGGCAAATTTTGGGGTATGACACTTGCGGCCAGCGCCCACTTCGCACCAACAGCCATGCCAGCCGGATTTCCGTGGGGGATGCCTCCCAATTTCATGCTTGAGGGTCCTGCACCCACTTTTGCTTCTCTGGCGGCATCTAGCCCGGTCCTAGTTGTTCCTCCTCCTGTCGTGCATACTATGCCTAAAGTAGACGACACCATCTATCATTCTGAGCCGTCTGAGGGCCCATATGTTTATGAAAAGATGGATGCTATGAATGATCAATTTCTTGAGCTCCGCAAGGAATTGAAATCTCTTCGAGGAAAAGACCTTTTCGGAAAATCTGCTGCTGAACTCTGCTTGGTCCCTAATGTCAAAATCCCTGTAAAGTTCAAGGTACCTGACTTTGAAAAGTATAAGGGAAATACTTGCCCTCTCAGTTCCTGGTCATGTATTCCAGGAAAATGTCTACTCAAACCGACAACGACCAGCTTCTCATTCACTACTTCCAGGACAGTTTGTCCGATGCTGCCCTAAGATGGTATATGGGCTTGGATAGCGCGAACATCCGATCCTTCAATGACCTTGGCGAGGCCTTCGTCAAGCAATACAATTATAACGTGGATATGGCTCCCGATAGGGATCAATTGAGAGCCATGTCCTAGAAGGACAAGGAAACTTTCAAAGAATACACCCAGAGGTGGCGAGAGCTAGCAGCACAGATTGTGCCCCCGCTGGAGGAGAAAGAAATGACCAAGATCTTTCTGAAGACCTTGAGTTATTTTTATTACGAGCGGATGATTTCCAGCGCTCCTTCTGACTTCACCGAGATGGTGAACATGGGGATGCGTCTGGAAGAAGGAGTCAGGGAAGGGCTCCTGACCAGAGAAGAAGGCTCTTCTGCCAAACGTTATGGAGCGTTTACGAAGAAGAAAGATGGAGAGGCACATGTTGTGACCTCCCATGTTAAACCAAGAAGACCCTCAGTGAGGAGGAAGACCGTGCGTCCTGCCGGTAACCAGCACCAGGTGGCTCACATATCACCTGTTTTCAGAGACAATCAGCAGTATCAACATCACAACAATAATCAGCAACAACAACATCCGCAATATCAACAACAGCACCATCCTCAACAGCAGGCCTACCAGCCTCGAAACAGTAATTAAGCCAGTACAAGCTATGAGAGGAAGAGGGTCACCTTCGATCCTATTCCTATGACATATGCAGAATTATATCCCTCTTTGATAGAGAGGAAATTGATCACTCCACGAGACCCACCAGCTATACCTACCAACCCTCAGTGGTGGTATAAGCCAGAATTACACTGTGTTTATCATTCCGGTGCTCCCGGACATGACGTGGAAAACTGCTACCCAGTGAAGACCAAGGTTTAAGACCTTGTGAGATGTGGTATTCTGTGTTTCGAGGACGTAGGTCCTAATGTAAAGAAGAACCCATTGCCCGAGCATGGGAAGTTTATCAACATGGTCCAGGGTTGCCCTGGTAAATACAAAGTCAAATATGTCAGCCATATTCGAAAATCTCTGGTCGAGATGCATAGACTGCTATGTGAGTACAGTCATTACGAGCACGACCACGATAGACGCCGAGTTTGTTCTATCAATCAAAGAGGATGTCGCCAAGTCCGCAAAGAAGTTCAAGAAATGCTGGATGAAGGAGTCATTGAGATACTTCAAAACAGAAAAGTTGATGAAGATGCTGATGAAGTCAACGTAATTTCTCTAGTATTTCGGATCCCTGAGCCTGTTATTATCAAGTACGATGGTAGCAAGCAAAAGGCTTCTCCTGCTTTGACCATTAAGCCAGTCGGCCCTGTGCTCTACTCTTCTGAGAATGCGGTCCCCTATCGCTACAATGTTGTAGCATTAGAGAATGGGAAAGAGGTGCCCCTGCCTTCTACATCTGTTATTGATATTGCCGACGTCAGCGGCCTAACCCGTAACGGTCGTGTTTTCTCGGCTCCGCCGAAATCTCAAGCTGATGATCGAAGGGCTGATGTTGTTGATTATGTTGAACGCCCTGTTGGGACTACTGTGAATACTGCGAATCCGGCACTTGTTGCCAAACCTTCCTCTACGTTGAAAACTCCTGTCTCTGCTGGCCAGAGTGGCAATACGAAAGAAGATTGTGATGAGATGCTGAGGCTCATCAAAAGAAGTGAGTACAACGTGGTAGATCAGCTTCTAAAAATGCCATCCAAGATCTCTGTACTATCCTTACTGATGAATTCATAACCACATCGAGAAGCTCTGCAGAAGGTGTTGGATGTGGCGTATGTGGATCACGACGTCACAATAGAGCAGTTTGACAGTATTGTTGCAAACATCACTGCTTGTAACAATTTGAGTTTTTGTGATGTTGATCTCCCCGAGGAGGGAAGAGACCACAACTTGGCATTACACATATCTATGAGCTGTAAAGATGATGCCATATCCAATGTACTGGTGGACACTGGGTCATCATTGAATGTGTTGCCAAATTCCACTCTTGCAAAATTGTCATATCAGGGGCCTCCCATGAGGCAGAGTGGAGTGGTGGTGAAAGCTTTCGATGGGTCCCGTAAAATTGTGATTAGAGAGGTTGAGCTCCCAGTCAAGATTGGACCGAGTGATTTCCAGATCACCTTCCAGGTCATGGACATTCACCCATCGTATAGCTGTCTTTTGGGCAGACCATGGATTCACGAGGCAGGCGCCGTGACATCCACCCTACACCAGAAACTGAAATTTGTCAAAAACAAGAAGTTGTTGGTGGTAGGGGGAGAAAAGGCTCTCCTGGTTATCCATTTGTCTTCCTTCTCTTATATAGACGCTGAGGATGAAGTTGGAACTCCATTCCAAGCTTTATCTATTGTTGAGCCTATCAAGAAAGGAACTTCTTCATTTGCGTCCTATAAAGATGCAAAGTTGGCCATTAAGCATGGTACAACAGCTGGATTGGGGCAAATGATTAAGCTAGAAGACAACAAATCCCGGGCTATCATAGGGTATTCTTCTGGCATCTTCAACGAGCAAGGGTTGTTCAAGAGTGGTGGATTCATCCACACCGGTCAAGATGAGGAAGCTGCTGCTATTGTGGAAGAGGATGTAGAGGATTCTGGCAACTTTGTCATCCCTGGAGGGGTCTGCAATAATTGGGTCGTTGTTGATATTCCAACAGTTATCCATAAGCCAAAGTAATGTTCGTTGTGTTTAAAAACCCTCTTCCCATGCCAAAAGGAGGAGTGATGACATTGTTGGCTCATAAATACAATGATATTTTCATTCAATAAATTCATGTTAAATGTCTGTCTTTGCAATGATTTTCCCTTTTCGCTTTTGCATGAAATTGGTGATCACATAAAACCTTAAAAATAAGAATAAAATCAATCTTTTCATCTGCATAATGGTTTTCCTTGTTTGAATTCTAAAATCCCTTTGTATCCAAAATCATTATGCAGGTTGATCAAACCCATTGAACATAATGATCCAACACCATCTCCCAACTTTGAGTTCCCTGTATTTGAGGCGGAAGAAGATGATGTTGAAGAGATTCATGACGAGATTACCCGTCTACTTGAGCATGAAGAAAAGATCATTCAGCCGCATCTTGAGAATCTGGAAACAGTCAACTTGCGGTCTGAAGATTGTGTGGGAGAAGTAAAGATTGGGGCACTCCTGGAAGAATCTGTTAAGAAGGGGTTGATTGAGTTGTTGCGAGAATACGTCGACGTCTTTGCCTGGTCATATGAAGACATGCCTAGTCTAGATACAAATATTGTGCAACATTTCCTGCCTTTGAAGCCTGAGTGTGTGCCTGTGAAGCAGAAGCTCAGAAGAACTCACCCTGATATGGCAATGAAGATCAAAGAGGAAGTTCAGAAGCAAATTGATGCGGGGTTTCTGGTGACTTCTACATATCCTCAGTGGGTGGCCAATATTGTGCCCGTGCCTAAGAAAGATGGAAAAGTCCGAATGTGTGTGGACTATAGAGACTTGAATAAAGCTAGTCCGAAAGATGATTTCCCTCTACCACATATTGATATGTTGGTAAATAATACGGCCAAATTCAATGTCTTCTCATTTCTGGACGGATTTTCCGGATATATTCAGATTAAGATGGCACCCGAGGATATGGAGAAGACAACATTCATCACACCTTAGGGAACATTTTGTTATCGAGTGATGCCCTTCGATTTGAAGAACGCCGGAGCCACGTATCAACGAGCTATGACTACCTTGTTTCATGATATGATGCACAAGGAGATCGAAGTATATGTTGATGATATGATTGCAAAGTCAAGAACGGAAGTTGAACATGTAGAGCACTTGTTGAAGCTTTTTCAGCGTTTGAGGAAGTATAAGCTTCGTCTGAATCCTAACAAGTGTACATTTGGAGTCCATTTCGGCAAGTTATTGGGCTTTATTGTCAGCGAGAGAGGTATTGAGGTTGATCCTGCGAAGGTCAAAGCAATACAAGAGATGCCTGCGCCCAAAAATGAGAAGCAAGTCCGAGGTTTTCTTGGCCGCTTGAATTATATCTCCAGATTCATATCCCACATGACTGCCACATGTGCACCGATATTCAAGCTCCTCCGGAAAGATCAGTCTCATGACTGGACCGAGGATTACCAAAAGGCCTTTGCCAGTATTAAATAGTATTTGTCTGAGCCTCCGATTCTGTCTCCGCCTGTGGAAGGGAGACTGTTAATTATGTATCTGACAGTTCTTGAAGACTCAATGGGTTGTGTCCTTGGTCAGCAAGACGAATCAGGAAAGAAAAAGTATGCTATCTACTACCTGAGTAAGAAGTTCACTGAGTGTGAGTCTCGATACTCGATGCTTGAGAAAACATGATGTGCTTTGGCTTGGGCTGCTAAGCGCTTACGCTAATATATGTTGAATCATACGACTTGGTTGATATCCAAAATAGACCCAATCAAGTATATCTTTGAAAATCCTGCTTTAACTGGGAGGATTGCCCGTTGGCAAATGTTGTTGTCAGAGTATGATATTGAGTATCGAGCTCAGAAGGCTATAAAAGGTAGTATCTTGGCTGACCACTTGGCACATCAACCTATTGAGGATTATCAGTCAGTCCAGTTTGAATTCCCAGATGAGGAGATTCTGTATTTGAAAATGAAAGATTGCGATGAGCCTACGCTCGATGAAGGGCCAGAACCTGGTTCCCGATGGAGCATGGTATTTGATGGCGCTGTGAATCAATATGGAAATGGTATTGGGGCAGTGATTATTACTCCTCAGGGCACACATTTTCCTTTTACAACAAGGCTAACTTTCAAATGCACAAATAATATGGCTGAGTATGAGGCCTGTATTATGGGATTAGAAGAATGTATTGATCTTAGGATCAAGCATCTTGATGTTTATGGTGATTCGGCCCTTGTTGTTAATCAGATTAAGGGTGAATGGGAGACGAATCAGCCTGGCCTCATCTCATATAGAGATTATGCGAGGAGGATTTCAACGTTCTTTACTGAAGTTGACTTCCATCATATTCCTCGAGATGAGAATCGGATGGCAGATGCTCTTGCTACACTTGCTTCAATGATTGTGGTAAGACTTTGGAATGAAGTTCCCAATATCATTGTGATGCGCTTGGACAGACCAGCTCATGTATTTGCAGTAGAGGAGGTGCAAGATGACAAGCCGTGGTATTATGATATCAAGTGCTTTCTTCAGAGCCAAATTTACCCGCCTGGGGCATCTGTAAAAGATAGGAAGACTTTGAGAAGATTATCAGGCAGTTTCTACCTCAATGGCGATGTGCTTTATAAGAGAAATTTTGACACGGTCTTGCTCAGATGCGTGGATAGATGTAAGACCCCAATTTTGACCCTAAGATCCCTCATGGCATCATAACATTGCATTTGCATAGCCTCAAGGATCATGAGCATCTTGGTTCCCTTTGCCTTTGGGTGGGACTCCTTGTGATTGGTTTGAGATCACCAAGCATGCTTGAATTATACATCATTGTTTCTATTACTTTTGTTTACTAAAAATAAATAAATAAATAAATAAATAAAATATAACAGAAAAAAATTTGGACTTGGGCCTCTCTCATTTGAGCCCACAGGTCCACAAAAACCAGGTTATAAATTCAGAGTTTCAGTGAAACAAAAGGGGATTCTATTCCTATTACCCTGTCAGGAAAAAGAAAGTGAGAGAAGAGCTGACAGAGTTCAGAGCAACCTCCAGAGGCAAACCCTCAGATTGCTCTGCAAACCCAACGGTGCAATTCAATTTCATTCGATCTCTCCAATCAGGTTTGCCCTATATTCATCATCTTTATGCCTTCAATTTGAATTTTCTGAATATATGAGGTATTATGGGTGAATTTGATACCCTTTTGATGCATGTGTTTGACAGGAGGTTTAGGCCTCCTACCCTTGGTTGCTTTTTGTGAGCTTTTTTGTGAATTTTAATGGCATGATTCATGTGGTTACATTTTGATTTGGGGGGCAACCCTTGATTACCCTTTTTTTTCTCTAACCTGTTTGTTGAGTTTTTTTTGTGAGGGCTCACATGACTCTTGCAGAGATGGCCTGGTGTTCCACTTTATTTGTGGGATACCACCTGGAGGCTTATTCCGATTACCTGTGCTTAATGGCTTGAGATATTTGTTTGTGACTGCTTATTCCAAAGGATGGGAGCTACTTGGATCATCAATATGATCTTAAGAGGGGAACTCCTAATGTGGTTTTATTTTCTTTTCCCTTATCTCTTGTATGTTTAGGAATTTAACCCTTTTTTTTCTCCCCATTCTAACCCAAGTCAAAACTTTTTGTGCAAACAATAACTTTTGTTTTCAACATTAGAAACCTAAGCCTTATGCTTTTGATTTTCAAAACTTATTTTTCATAACACTTATTCTGAATTGAACCTTTTAATCCACTTTAACCATATTTTTGTAAATACTTTTAATTGGTAAATATAACCCATTCAAATACTTTTTGTGGTTTCAATGGCCACCTTCTTAATCAAACCCTTTTTTTATAACCATTAGCTATTAGGTTTGAATTATCCTTGAGGTAGATATAATACTCACCTTTATCCTTAGTGATGGACAATGATTCTTCCATGCTTATTATAGGGTTAACCCCTCACTAGCATGTTGAAGCTATACCCACATGGTGGATTTGTGGTTTTAGGTTGAGTTTTCTCCCTTTGATAACAAAAGACCTTAAGATTTTGGGACCAATCAATTCACCAACTTTTTTTTGAATTTTTTTACCCCGAACTACGAGGTTTTGATCCTAATCTTTTTTTAAGATGGTACGTAGGCAATGGGTTCATCCATTCAAACACAAAATGTAAATAAATTTGTATATTCTTTTCTCATCCCTTCAAACATGTTTGCATAAATAAATTTTCACAAAAAAAAAACAACAACCTTACAACAAATGTGAAAAGGGCTCCCTAGGAGTACCTAGGATGCTTTGGGTGCCTAACACCTTCCCATTGCATAACCAACCCCCTTACCCAGATCTCTGATATTTTTACTAGTTTTTGATTCGATAAAACTTCTAGGTTTTTGTTCGCTTTCTAACCATTCCTTTGGATAAATAGAAGTGCGATGGCGACTCGACTTGTATGATTTACCTTGGATTTAGTCAATATCTCTAATGGTAACGAATACCCCGCTACAATAGACACGAAGCAGACCTGTTAATGACTGAGGTCCATGAGGGTTCATTTGGTACTCATTCCAATGGACATGCCATGGCTAGAAAGATATTGAGACCAGGCTACTATTGGCTGACAATGGAGTCTGACTGCTGCAGATATGTGAAGAAATGCCATAAGTGTCAGATTTATGCGGATAAGATTCATATTCCTCTGACACTTCTGAATGTGATTTCATCACCATGGCCTTTCTCTATGTGGGGAATTAACATGATCGGCATGATAGAGCCGAAAGCGTCCAACGGTCACAGATTTAGTCTCGTAGCAATTGATTACTTCACCAAGTGGGTTGAAGCGGCATCATATGCAAATGTGACCAGGCAGGTGGTCGTGAAGGTTATCAAGAATCAACTTATATGCCGTTATGGTGTGCCAGATAAGATCATTACTGACAATGGATCTAACTTGAACAACAAAATCATGAAAGAGTTGTGTAGCGAGTTCAAGATAGCACATCATAATTCTTCTCCTTACAGACCCAAGATGAATGGGGCTGTTGAAGCTGCTAATAAGAACATCAAGAAGATTGTCCAGAAGATGGTCGTTACGTACAAAGATTGGCACGAGATGCTGCCATTTGCTTTGCATGGTTATCGTACATCTGCCCGCACTTCAACAAGGGCAACCCCTTTCTCTCTTGTTTACGGCATGGAGGTTGTGCTCCCAGTAGAGGTGGAGATCCCATCAATGAGAGTCTTGATGGAAGCCAAGTTGACTGATGCTGAATAGGTTCAGAGTCGTTATGACCAACTGAATTTGATAGAAGAGAAGAGATTGACTGCCATGTGCCATGGTCAATTGTATCATCAAAGGATGAAGAAAGCCTTTGATAAGAAGGTCAAGCCTCGTGTGTTCCGAGAAGGTGACCTCGTGCTCAAGAAAGTCTTATCTTTCGCGCCCGATTCCAGGGGCAAGTGGACTCCAAACTATGAAGGTCTGTATGTTGTTAAGAGAGCCTTTTCAGGTGGTGCTTTGATACTCACAACTATGGATGGGGAGGATTTCACTCGTCCTGTGAATTCAGATGCAGTCAAGAAATACTTCGCCTAAAATAAAAACAGAATAGCTCGCTAAGTTGAAAACCCGAAAGGGCGGCTTAGGCAAAAATGAGCGTCTCGGTGGATTGAAAACCCGAAAGAGCGATCCAGGCAAAAGTTATAGACATAAAAAATGGATATGTATCCCGCTAGATTGAGTACCTCATCCTGGGGCAATCTAGGCAAAAATTAGGGATTTGGCAAGTAACTGCATCCTGACAAGACTTTGTTCTCCAAATTTGTCATCTGTCAGAGATTCTCGCTCAGTCATTATCAACTGAAGCTTCAAATACATCGGATTCAGAGTTGGTGGAGAAATGGTCATTATGTTCAATGTAGTCCTTTTCCAATACATATCACCAATTACAAATTTGTAAAGATCCATGGAGTCTTGCCATTTGCAGACTAAATCCCATCAAATAAATTTGAGCCTTTATCCAATTACTTACACTCTTATTTGTTTCTGTTCAACAAATGTTTTGCATGTTTTAATTGAGAAATATCATTATTTTAAAATAAATTGTTCATAAATTGTTTTTAAACAAAGTGAACATTCGCAATGACGAAAGGATACTTGGGATGTCTTCAGTGCTCTCCCAAGGATGGCATGATTCCCAAAAGGGTAAGACATTTATTCATATTCCCAGCATGTTTTTATCCCTTTCCTTCAGAGCCCGCTTGGGTTTTCCTCCCAAGTAGAGTGGTTGATGAAGAGGTTTATTTTTCCTTCAGCGGAGTTATTATCCTTCCTCCTCAGCAGATGTGATTTCGTCAGTAGTACGATATATGGTGGTGACCCTTGAAACTTGTTGTTTGGTGGTGGTTCCCCACAGAGTTCCATTTTCTCCTCTGATAATTTCCCTAGTAGAGTTACTTCCGCGCCGGATTTTATCCATGGGTGGCCCATGTCCCCAGTTGGAATGGCTGATGCTCATTCCCTTGCAGAGATCTTTGTTTCCTGGTATCTCTTGCCCCCATCAGATTGGATGTTCTCCAGTGGGCCTGGCTTTCTCTCTCGAGATGTAGTACCGGATGTTTGTGCATCGATCATTGGACCTATTTGTGTTAGACATGTCTGTTTTGTCAGCATTCATCATACATAAACCATGCATATCTGCATAATTTTGACATTCAAATATTCATGTCACATTATTTACCATAAATACCTTTGTTTGTTATCCCCTGCTAGTCGGTGATACATATTTCACCAAGTAAATGTTCGTGTCTGATCTCCACACGTAGAGTCAGCCCAATAAGCAGAAAGTGTTTATCCTTCCTTCCATATTCCCCACTGAGTTATGTCCTCGCGGATGATGGTTGTTTCTGTTTCCTCCCAACACATATATTGGGATGAAGTTCCCTTTGAGTTATATCCTCATAGGGATGAGTCTTGTTTCATCGTGCCTCTCTAGTTTATTCCTAGATTTAGCCTCTTATGATTCTCCTTGCACTTTCGCGTTTAGTTTAGATGAATGATTTCTCAGTAACTAGCAATTGTCCATCTTTTCCCCGGCGGAGTCTTTGGTTTTCTACCCTTATACCGGTAGTTGTGAACCCTATTTTATCCTCTTGCAGAGTTAACCTCGCTTTTGTTCATCCTAACCGATGACGGTTACTCTTCCGTGGTTTTCTACCCAGTATCCGGTAGATGTAATCCCCTCTTTGACGGTTATCTTTATCCAACATTCGGTATTGATATTCCTTCACCTTTTTGAGTATATCTCCCAGTAACCTATGATATATCTCCCGGATCGTTGCCTTTGTCAATGTATCCCCAGCGGGTCGTCTTTCATTTACCTTTTGTTGGTAATGATTGTTTCTCTCTTTTGATTGGTCATCATTTTATACCTAGTTTCGGTATCCCGATGCCTTTTCTTTTCGGTCGATTTATCCTTTATTAACCCAGTAACCGGTTGTGGATAATCTTCCATGCGAGTATGTTATCTACGTTCTGACGGTAATAGATAATATATCTCATGCACTCTTTGGTCGAAGTCTTTTGCTCTTCCCCAATCAAGTAAGATTCGTATCCCCTTTTTTGCGGAGTCGAATGCCCATCCTGTAATCGAGTTTGCTTTTTAGCCCTCTTTTGGATGATGAGTGTCTTGGAAATATTCCCCAATTCACGCTTAGTCGGTCACCTATTATATGCCCAGTAACCGGTATCCCTGGTGTTCCTTCCTCTCTGATCCCTATTATGACTTTTGTCCCCTGTGGAGTCAGATTTTCTGAGTTGAAATATACCTTTTTAGGTTTTCCTCAGATGATTTTGGATGTTTGATATCTCTCACCCTTATACCGATCTTAGATATTCATTCTCCCCGAGTATGTTGTTCTCTCACCCTTATACTGGTATTTCGATCACATGTCCCCTTGAGCTTATTACCCAGTAACCGGTAATACCTCATCTTGTTGTTTCCTCAGATGAGTCCTGTGTGGACATTCCCCAGCAAGGTCCCTCGGTGGATTTTCCCCATCTGAGTTCGGATGTTCATCCGAAGTATCCCTTGTGGATAGTTCCGCTCTATTGGCATATTCCCCGATACATGCATCTCTGAGTCAGCTCGAGTCTTTCCGTTGATTTATTCTCACGGAATTCTGCTCGTATCTCTCAGCAAGTTCTAAGTCGTGACCTGCTCATGCATTTTCCCCTATCTTATCCCCGTTAGAGTCCCCAGAGTCCCTGTCCCATGGAGTGCATTACTCATATGGATTGTCAGTTTCTCCAGATTTCTTTTCTTCTATGTGGACACATATCCCCACGGAGTATTTCCTTTTTGCATACATACATTTGCATCATGAGGTCTCTTAGGGACCAAAATTCGTCTCTTTGTTATTATTTAAGCCCATTCTACTTCGTCGAGACGATAATTTTAACCTTCAGTTCTCCGGCTAGAATGACCTTAAATAGGGGCATCTGTAAGACCCTAATTTTGACCCTAAGATCCCTCATGGCATCATAACATTTGCGTTGACATTGCCTCAAGGATCATAAGCATCTTGGCTCCTTACCTTTGGGTAGGACCTCTTGTGAGTTAGTTTGAGATCACCAAGCATACTTGAATTGTATATCATTGCTTTTCTCATTTGATTTACTAACCAAAAGCACGAAAATATGTCACTAACATCTCTTGTTTGTAGCTTGAGTAGTCATAAGGTCTAAAGCTTCTAGGAGATCCTTTGTGCATTGATATGGCTAAGAGAAGATGAAAGCAAGCATGGCTATGGTTCTCAAATCTCTCATCCATCAAATATGCCTCCCAAGTATCTCAATTCATCATTTTTATCAAAGAAAATCAAGGGGCTTGAGGCTTGTTCCCCAAGGAAACCCTAATCCGTCTGTTCATCAACTGTGCCTTGCTCATGAAGCAACCTCAACCCCTGATCAAATAAAATCAAGGGAAGTTCTTTAATTCATAATTTCATGCATATTTTAGCTTATTTGATTGTCCTCAATCATCAATTCATCAGGATATGAGTTTTGGACTTGAGAAGTTGATCAGTCAATTCATCTGACTATTTTGAAATACACTGATACCTAACTTTTTATGTGTTTGTAAAATGGAGATGACCCCAAGAGAAAAAAGGTTCTTAAGGACCATATGAACAACTTTCATGTTCATCAAAAATTTATTTTAAGCTTTGAAGGTCATCATCCATTCCAAGACATTATAGGTCATTTTGACTGAAACTCTAATTTTGGGTCAACTTCCCAAGGACACAACTCCTTCAATTTTCATGATTTTGAGGTGGGATCAAATGAATTGGAAATATTAAGATGTATACTTAAAATGTTATGTTGAGTAAAATTGCAAAATCTCAAAGGAAATACATGTGATAATGCAAAACATTATAGGTCACTTTGGACCAAATGCATTGAAATGTGAAAAAGTCCAACTTCAAGTCCCCATAACTTCTTCATCAAAAATCCAAAGGATGCAAAATTTAAGTCTAAATTGATTGCCTTGAAAATATGTACAACGTTCATGTTGAAGAGTTTGTCATTTGGAGCTTGCATCATTGAGACAGAAGGGCTTGAACTTTGGCCAATTTTGAAAATTTCACATATGCATGTTTTGCACCCTACACTTCAAGTTCAGTTTTCATTAATTTCCAAGGCCCAAATGGAGTTTTGATCAACATAACATTTGTTCCTTATGCAATAAGATTTCCAACCATTACCCATAAGGCTATGTTTCATTTTTGGAAATATCATTTTCGAAGAGAAGAACATTTGGGTGCATTTTTGTAACTTATTGAAAACACATTGCATGAGCTCATTACATTACTTCTGCACGTCCATTTTTGTTCCATTTTGTATCAGCTTTCAATTCCAATCAGAATTGGGCCCTCCATGCGCCTATACAGGCCCATGCATGGAGGCCCTCTTCATTCATGCAATGCTTTGTTCATGCTTTTACCTTGCCAATTGCTATAAATAGGAGTGCTAGGCTTCATAATTCAGCAACCTTAAGGCGCCCCAATTGCTGCTGAACTCAAAACTCAACCCTCACTAAAGGAACTATTGCATTTCTCTTCAATTTTTCAGATCTGAATTTTGATTTCCTTGATCAACCTTCAGATCTCAAAGTTCCTAAACCTTCTCCTCTTGATCCATAGTGCTAACTGTTTGCAAAAGAATCCAAAGATCTTGACTCAACTCCTTGCAATTCAAAGGTTTACTTCAATTGTATTTTGCTTCGAACCAGCTTCTATATTGATCTATTTGCTTTGTTCTTGTGTGATCTGAAGTCCTCTGCATAGAGGCAACATTGCTATGCTTTCAATTTTTGAAAATCATTAAGTTCACTTGAACACCACAGAATTTCCACTTCTGATTTCTCTCAATCTAGAGATCTAGAATGGAATTGAGTGGTACAGGGGTGATGTACATCACCCCAGCTTTCGAATGATGCCTGGATCGTGCCATTTGATTACCATTTTTTCTCTGCAACTTTTGAATGTGACCGGAGCTTGGCCGGAGAAGACGGTGGCGCTGGCCACCGTCTGGTCTCCAGATTCAATTTGGATCGTTCATTCATTTTTCCAGATGCAATCACGTGTGTTCATTGTTATGACTTTTCATTTGGCATGGTGTGATGCGTTTGACCCGCGTGTATGGTGAACACGCGCTTCTTAGCCGTGTGATGATCCACGTCAATTAATGAATCACCATTAGACGGCTCACGCTTTTTCTATTTTCCATTTTTCTAATTTTAATTTCTTTTATTTCTTTTAATTCCATTTTATTTCTAAAATTCATATCTCTCTCTTTATTGGTCCAAAAATTATGGGATATTCATTCTTCTCCTTTTAATTTCTACTTTCTAAATATAATTTTTAATATTTTTTATTTTATCATTTGATATTTTTTAATAATTTTCTCATTTTTGGTTATTTTTAATTCATTTTAAATAGTTTTTGATATTCAAAAAATACAAAAATATTTTCTTAACCTCTATGAATGATGATGGATTTATGAAAAATATTATCATCAATTTATTAATTGATTTGAGATTTATTTGAGATTTTAGTTCAATTAGGTTATTTTTATGCATTTTTAATTGATTTAAAATAGTTTCTGACTTTTAAAAATGCTGAAATTTTTTGTCAAACTTTGTTTGACCTTGTTGAACTTGGGATAATTCACTTGAACTTTTCAAAGTTGTTTTGAAGTGAGTTTGAAGTTTGACCTTTCTTTATTATTTTAATTCAAGTTTTATTTTAAATATTAAAAATGCCAAAAATATTTTTATTTGTTTCTTGACTTCTAATTCTCATTTTGCTTTTGTTTTCTATTACTTGACCTTGATCCTCTCTATCTTTGGTCATGGCTTGTTGATTATCTCATTCCATTTCATTTAATGCACTTTATTTTCTTCTTCTTCTTCTTCTTCTTCTTCTTCTTTTTCTTTTTGATCAATGAGTTAAAGATTGGTGGTTAGCATTGATTAGGGAGGTTTAATCTTCCTTGATTCAAATCTAATTCATCTTGATCATGGATCAAGTGAATGGCTTTGCATTAAGGATAGACTGCTTCCTAAATCATGCAAAGGACCTAAATCAATACAAGATCATTTCTCATCTTCTTTTTGGCATGGCAAGTTGTTGGAGTTTGATTCACTAATCAAGACCTCTAACTTGTGTTGTTGCTTACATTATTATTGACCGACCTCAGATAGTTGTGACTTCTACATAAGTCCAATTACGATTGCTTAACATAGCGCTAAATTTGCCTTATGGCACACTAACTACTAACATTAACCATTAACTATTAACATTTACTTCTTGCACTTTACATTTATGCAATTTACTATTCTTGTACATATTATTCATTTGCTTTTCCCCCTTTGCTCATTTGAGCACATGTTTATGTTAATGCAATTTGCCTTTTGCCCACTTGAGCATATAATTATGTATATATTATTGTGCTTGTGTTTTGTTTTGATTGTTGTGGACCAAATGCAAAGAAATGGACAAATGAACTTAGCTTCTAGGACATTCTCTATGCAAAAATGGAGTAAAAGGACCTTAATGTTGAAGATGGATTAGAAGGACCAAATCTCTAAACTCACTTTTGTCCATTCTTGATTTGCTTCATAAAACTCTTTGATGTGTGTGCTTTTGTGCTAGGGAATCCTATGAGAGCTCGAATTGAAGAACCATTGCCATGTTCATCCAAAGTGAGAGATACAAGAGACATTTGAGGATCTGCTAAAAGCTTGTTTGATTATGTTGATTGCTTGAGCTTACAATTATTTTGCTTGCATATTCCAAAGGATGGGAGCTACTTGGATCATCAATATGATCTCAAGAGAGGAACTCCATTTGTGGTCTTGTTTCTTATCCCTCATCTCTTGTATGCTTAGGACTTAGCCATTCTTCTTCTTCCCTCCACTCTAACCCAAGCCAAAACTTTTGTGCAAACATTAACATTTATTTTCAAACATTAGAAACCTAAGCCTTATGCTTTTGATTTTTAAACTTCCTTTTCATAACACTTATTTTGAATTGAACTTTAAGTCAACTTTGACCATATTTTGTAAATACTTTTCATTGGTAAATACCACTCATTCAAATACCTTTTTGTGGTTTCAATGGCCACTCTCTTAATCAAAAACTTTTCATAACCTTTAGCTATTAGGTTTGAGTTATCCTTGAGGTAGATGTAATACTCACCTATATCCTTAGTGATGGACAATAAGTCTTCCATGCTTATTATAGGGTTAACCCCTCACTAGCATGTTGAAGTTATCCTCACATGGTGGATTTGTGGTTTTAGGTTGAGTTTTCTCCCTTGGATAACAAAAGACCTTAAGGCTTTTGGACCAATCAATTCACCATCTTATTTTGAGATTTTTACCCCGAACTACGAGGTTTTGATCCTAATCTTTTTTTAAGATGGTACGTAGGCAATGGGTTTATCCATCCAAACACAAAATTGTAAATAACTTGTACATTCTCTTCTCATCTCTCCAATCATGTTTGCACAAATAAATTTTCACAAAATACCAACCTTACAACAAATATGAGAAGGGCTCCCTAGGAGTAGCTAGGATGTTTTGGGTGCTTAAAACCTTCCCATTGCATAACCAACCCCCTTACCCTGATCTCTGACATTTTTACTAGTTTTTGATTCGATAAAACTTTTAGGTTTTTGTTCGCTTTCTAACCATTCCTTTGGATAAATAGAAGTGTGAAGGCTACTCGACTTGTATGGTTTACCTTAGATTTAGTCAATATCTCTAATGGTAACGAATACCCCGCTACAGGCTCGTGTCAGCTGACACGGGTGGCCGTGTCAGGCTACTATTTTCCTTCTTCTACTTCCCTTGCCCTGACACGGCCACCCGTTTCAGGTGACACGGGTGGTCGTGTCAAGCCTCATGTACCGGGGTTTTCAGCTCTTTTGCGTGCCGGACTCTCGTACTGTCGTGTTCTGAGTTCTCCGGTTCTTCTACCTGGATCTGTCGGGCAAAAACACAGCTATCCCACGCATAAAATCAAGATAAACAAAGTAGAACATAACAAAGATTAAAAATGCTTAAATAAAATACCGGAAGTAAAACTAATTGAATTGTACCTTAAATGCTTGCACAATGTATCAAATGTCTCTATTTTGAATCGGATCAGTAATGAAAACTTACTATAAATGGTGACTGATCACAACCCTAAACTTAGCTCATTGGTTGTCCCAAGTAATGTTTCATGATCACTCCCCAGAATTCTTTATGCTTTCCACCACTGCTGAGATCATTCGCGAACGTCTTCCCTTTTCCTTCCGCAAGTCCTACCCATCCTCGTAAGTCATCATTCACACTTCCACTTTAAAGCATCGTTTCACCTGTCAGCTTATTTCATATTCTCACCAATTCTCTTGGGGTTAACTGTTTACACTCATAATTCAAAGTATGCAATATCACTCACAAGCTTGAATAGTCTCTCTTTTCTCATCACCTACACACAACACACACACTTTTTGAGGTCTTTCGGGTTGTAACTTGACTTGGGTTAGGGTGTGGATTCAAAAAAAGGAAAACAAGGGGCTTTTAGTTCAGAGTCGATGTTACATCCTGTGTTTGTTTCTTTTATTTCCTCGGTTTTCTTTTCTTGAATTTTTACCGACTACCCTTTTTCGTGCTTTTTCTTTTGAATCATCGATTATTTGATTTTTTTTTCTTTTTTTTTTTCGATTCATCAATTTTTCTTTTTCTTTTGTTTTTGCACTTTCTAGGGCTTTGAGAGCTTTTGGGGTTTTTACCCCAAACTTAGCTTTTCAACACAGTTGGAATGTATTCTCATGACTCTGAACAGGGTGAGGAAGTGTTTTGGCCAATGGTTACATTCATGGTGTTTTGAACAAAAAAATGGATATAGGCTCGAAGGGGGTTAACGAGGGATATAATAATTCGGGATGGCTAGAAAGGCTCGGGGTTAATTACAAACAACGTGCCTCAGTGTGTGTATCATGGAGTGACAATCCTAGAGAGTCTATGCAAATTCAGAGTGATAAAGACAAACCTGAATGACGCTCATGATGATTAATGTGTTTGGCCTTTTCTGACTCACTTGGTTTGGTTCAGCTTTGACAGGATCCACATTGCTTCTTAATTTGGTGCAATTGCTTTCTTACTTCGGAGTGTGCAGGATACTCGTGTCGGTTAAGCTGTATACGTTGCGTCCGATCTTTACTTTCAGCAGTGTCACTTTCTGGGGAGATCCTTCATAACAAGCCATGGTTAGTGGTGTGATCTTTCATCCACTCTCAATTGTGATCATTACTTTTCCAACCTGTCAACACAAACTTGACACACACACTTGCAGCATAATGTACATTCAACAGACAAATGAAATTAAAAAGTAAAAATAACACAAACAAGTTACAAATAAAAGACATAAAATCTCCCCCACACTTGAACTCAACATTGTCCACAATGTTTGTGAACAAGCGCGGAGGAGGGAACTCACATGGTCCTACTGAGGAGGAGGGTGTGGGAAATGCAACATCAACTGTCGCATCATGTTGCTCATCTCATCCAACATCGCGCCCTGACGGGCTTGCTCGATGCCCTGCCTTTGCTGTTCAGTCCTCAAGTCAGTACCCAGCCGCCTGCTGGGTGGGTTCCTGATGTTGTGGAACAAACTGCTCAGGAGGTGCTTGAGGATATTCTTCTTCTCTTCCTTCTTCCTGGTCATCTACAAAGTTCTCACGTGCATTAAAGTGGTCAGTGATAGCCACTCTGTCCGGATCCGGCAGAGCGATGATAAACCTTTTATGAATGAGGACAGAATAATAGGTAGGGGCAACTGCAATCATACCTTGGGAAATCAGAGCAGCCATGTCAATTTTTGTATTACCTAAAATTGGCGTGTCCTCGAGTAAAACAGCTTGATACCCGAAATGCAATGCAATTTGGGTGATCATACCTCTCACAGATATGCCTCCGGAGTTCGCTCGACCGACTCTCCCCAAGTAATCTGCTGCAAAGGCAGCTACATTGATGGTTTTGGTTTGAGCCATCGAGTACATGAAGAATATCTCTCTCTGAGTAGCTACTCCAGTGATGTCGCCTCTATCGAACAATGTGTAGGCTAAACCTTTTTGGGCGTACCTGAAACAGGGATTCTGGATGCCCGAGGCTTTCGCACCTTAAGAGGAGTAATCCGTCCTCCCAGTTATGGTGATCCAGAAATCCATAGGAGAAAACCCGTCTAGGACCGCTCCGGGTCCGTTCAGCGGGAGTCGGAGTATGACAGCTAACTCCTCAACAGACAATTCGTGATAATTGTTAAACAATCGGAAGCGTAAGGTGCCGAAATAATACCTGGTTGTGTTAACCCACCGCTTTTCAAGCTGGAACTCCAAGGTGTTAAGGAACTCAAGAGTAATGCGCTCGTAGGTCGGCGCCTCCAAACTCATAAACTCGAGCATGCCCAAAACATGGAACATTCGGTCTACCTCAATTTTCAGCCCTAGAGCGGTCAGAGTATTCTCACACATATACCTGATCGGCGTGAGCTTGCGCTTCCGGTGACTTTGGTAATGTCGCTCTTGCTCCGGTTTGTCAAACATAATATTGTGGGGATTAGGATTCCGGCTCGGGCGCTTCCGGGACTTCGCCATCTCTGCACGTTGTTGCTTTTTGGTAAGGATTCTGTTCGAGGACATTTTGGACCTGTAAAAAATAGCAAAATTCCGAACTTTTGAGTTAGAAAAATCTAAAATTGTGGTTGCGACCAAGACGGCGAGGTGAGAAATATTTGTGAAGGGTGTTTGGGCTATAGGTGAGTGGAACTTGGTTGCATGTAGGGTTTTGTGTGGTGAGGTGAGTGATTTTTAATGGAGTTTGTGAGAGAGTGAGAGAAGAAGATGAAAAAGTATGAGAGAGAGTGATGATAAGTTTTGTAAAAATCTGATAATGATGAGTGAGAAGGGAAAATAGTGTGGTTAAGAGTGGTTTAAGTGGGTGGGCCCCACAAAAATTTAAATTTTTCAAAAAAAATTCAAAAAATCCGCACGCCTGACACGGGTGGCCGTGTCAAGCTACTGTTTTACCATTTCCTCCAACTTCTTTTATAGTGATCCTGACACGGGCCGTGTTAGGCCACTGTTTTACCAAACCACAAATCAATTTTTTTTAGTGCTCCTGACACGGCCCGTGTCAACTGACACGGGTGGCCGTGTCAGGCCACTGTTTTCTGACCTCCTTCAAGCATTTTCCCTCTCCTGACACGGCCCGTCTTAGGTGACACGGCCCGTGTCAGGTGACACGGCCCGTGTCCGGTGACACGGGTGGTCGTGTCAGGCTGTCCTTTTGGCCTTTTTTTGATTTTCTTGTCAAGTCAACCGTTGGTTCCTCTGGCTCCTCCTTGTGGGACTCTTGTATACCTACAAACACACACACATGCTTAGAAATAAAAAGCGTGGGTTGCCTCCCACGAAGCGTTGCGTTTAACGTCGCATGGCTCGACGGTTCATTTCCCTTATCATGAAGGGGGTATTTCAGGTTCAAAACCTTGTTGCACCTCTTGTCTATAACTCGGACGTTGTCTCTTTTATCAGTATGGACTCCTTTGTGCCACGATTCCTTTTTAACCTTCCTTTCTGTGTTAGGAATCTTTCCATTTAGGGTGGCTACTGACAGTGGTGAGATTTTGATAGTATTCAAAGTTCTGATTAAGCCCACTTGATACTGAGATTCTGTATCTTTCTCCAGCTCCTGGTCTTCAATAACATTCAATATTATTTCCTTGTTGTGAACTTTCAAGGTTAACGTGCACTCATCCATGTCGAGCTTGCATCGACTCGTCTTCATGAAAGGTCGACCCAGAATGATGGGTGCCTCATTGTCTTCAGGTATGTCTAGGATTACAAAATCGACTGGAAAATTCAAGTCCGCTATTGTTACCAGCACATCTTCAGCTATACCATATGCATCTTTTCTTGAGTGATCCGCAAACTTCAGATTGGTCTTTATATCACTAATATTTTTAATACCCAGCCTGTGATAGATCGATAATGGCATCAGATTCACACTAGCTCCAGAATCTATTAGCACCTTTTTGAAGGTTCTTTCTTTGATTGTGCATGGTACTATGACAGTTCCTGGATCCTTTTGTTTGTTAGGAATGTTCTGCTCCAGTGAGTTTGCATTGTATTGTTCCTTACCGGGTACCTGTTCTTCAGTGGTTGGTTTCTTTTCAGCCATTACCTCTTCCACGAATTTCTTGTACATGGGCATCCTTTCAAGTGCTTCAAACAAGGCCATATGACCCTCAATACTTTTAAACATTGTCATGAATTTCTCCAAGCCTGACTCACTAGGTTCCTTCTTTGTCATTCTCTAAGGGTAGGGCAACTTAATCACTGGTTTAGTTCCTTTTGTAGTTTCTTCTTTAGTCGGCTCGCTCGGTGATATAATTTTTTTCTTTTTAGCAGCCTTTTTCTCTGTCGTCGTGACAGTATTAACATTCTCCTGACCTCTCGGATTTTGAACTGTTTCACTTGGTAGGGAACCTGGTGTTCGAGAACTTGCCAGTTGCTGTGTTATCTGTCCCAGCTGAACTTCGAGATTCTTTAGGGAGGCGGTGGTGTTTTTCTGATTGTTTTTAGTCTCTTCTTCAAATTGCCTATTTTGAGTTGTCAGGTTTTCAATGGAAATCTCCCAATCTGCCTTTTTAGGTGCCTGTTGTTGTTGTTGTTGCTGATACTCAGTCTGATATTGCCCTGTACCCTGTTGCGGAACATTCCCTCTCTGATCTTTCCAGGAGAAGTTTGGATGATTCTTCCAACCTGGGTTGTAAGTGTTAGAGTAGGGATTATTCTGCTTCAAGAATTTGATCTCTTCAATTTGTTGGGGAGTCGCAAAGCAATAGACAGTGTGATGAGGTCCATTACAGATTTCACAAGTGCTCTCCCGAGCTGGTTGAACCCGCGCTATCTGTTGAGTACCTATATTCATAGCTTTCAGCTTTTTGTCTACTTCAGCAGCAATAATGTCTTCCAGACGGATTTTATTTGTCTCTAATTTTAGATCAATCACCCCATCTGGCTTCCTAGCACATCTGTCATATAGCTCTAGATGCTCATTAGCAAGTATTGCTTCAATAATCCTCTTGATACCAGTGGTTGTTGAGAAATTTGTTGAGCCACCGGCTGCTGTATCAATCAACTGTTTAGTCTTTATTTTCAGCTCATTAACGAACATCTGCATTTGTTCTGTCTGATCCATATTATGAGTGGGACACGCGACTAAGATCCTTTTGAATATTTTGTAGGTGTCTCCCAATGATTCACCATCCTTCTGTTTGAAATTCAGAATTTCATACCTTTTTCTTAGGAATACTGATGCTGGAAAATACTCATTTAAGAATGTAGTTTCCATCTCCTCCCAGAAAGTGATACTACCGGCAGGGAGAGAATAAAACCATTCTTCCGCGTCTTCAGCTAAACTTAACGGGAAATTCTTAATTTTTTTGCTTCATCAGTGTGACCATCAATTTTCAAGGTGGTGTTCATGGTCAGAAATCTCTGCATGTGTTTGTTGGCATCTTCATTAACCTTTTCGGTGAAAGGTTTTCTTTCCAATTGATTGATTGTGCTAGGATGCAGTTGAAAATTTGTCACATTCACCGGTTGGTTAACAATGGCCAGTCGACCACCCGGTGCGTTTGCACCTACATAGTCACCTAGGAGTCTTTCCGGAGGTGGAATTGGAGGAACTTCAGCCATTGGTTCCTTGACTTCTGGTTGATCCGAGGTACTTTCTTCTGTAGAATCCACTATTGTTCTTTGCATCTTCTGTGAAGGGTTCTCTTGATCTCTGCGTCAAAAAGAATTTCAGCTGAGGGTTTTCCTCGCATACACTGGTTAGTAAAATATAAATGACAGAAAAATAATTTTATTGCAGAGCAACAAAATTTTAATTGAAATAAAATTAAACTCTATATTATTGGCAGTCCCCGGCAACGGCGCCAAAAACTTGATCGGGAAAATAGCAAGTGTACTATTTTGCCTTTTATAGTAATAATGGGGAAATTCCCCGAATGTCGATCTCAAGGACTGAACGTTAGTATTGAGTTTAAATTATCATTCAATTAAACAAAAATTATTAATTTGGTTTTTTGAGTGTAAAAAGAAAGTAATAAAGAAATATGCAAATAAGGGTTTATAGAGAAAAAGGAACAATGCCAGGGAAGGTGTATGATTTATCCCTGTAACAACTCTGAGATACTTTTGCATCAACAAATATCAATTACTACCAGTTCTCAAGGGTATTTTCTCCCAAGTCCTTGGTGAGAAAACCTTTAATCAATCTACCTTAATTCCTATGTCCATAGCCAATTAGGGTGAAGTTAAGCTGTATAATATCAAGAATGCTCTGGTTCATACAGGGTATCCCTAGTCCTAGGTGATATCTACTGCAGAGTAACCTGATGAAAACCTTATCACTGGCGGTCCAGCCTATGCGATAACCATAGATCAATCTCAATTGGTCCGAAAGAGAAAGCAATAAACACATCAAAAGGTTACCGTAAACAAAATATTATAAATACAAATGTAAACTCAAATTCATTACAATTCTAAATCACGGACACCCCTCTAGCATTGGGGGGTTTAGCTACTCATATTGTTTAAAACCAATTCAAGATAAAAATTACACATTACAAGTAATTGGATGACTTTGATCTTCAATCGCTCCCGCTCATGAATCTCTTCAGCTCTCCAAATGCCTTGATCTCTGTAATACTTGATTGCTTCACAATACTGTGGTTTGCTGTATTCCAAGATGATTTTTCCTTTGGCAGAAGACCTCTTTTTATAGTGAAAGTTCCTAACAGCAATTGGACAGGTCCAAAGATGTCTCCACAAAGCCCGGAGAATGAAAAGCCCGAGAAAATTGGAAATATTGGGCTTGGGCTGACACGACACGTGTCAGCTGATACGGGTGGCCGTGTCAGCCTACTGTTTCTCCTGACACACCCATGGCAAGCCTAACACGGGGGGGTTTCTTCCTGACACGGCCCGTGTCAGCTGACACGGGTGACCGTGTCAGGCTACTGTTTTCCTTCTTCTGCTTCCCTTGCCCTGACACGGCCCGTGTCAGGTGACACGGGTGGCCGTGTCATGCCTTCTGTACCGGGGTTTTCTGCTCTTTTGCGTGTCGGACTCTCGTACTGTCGTGTTCTGAGTTCTCCGGTTCTTCTACCTGGATCTGTCGGGCAAAAACACAACTATCCCACGCATAAAATCAAGATAAACAAAGTAAAACATAACAAAGATTAAAAATGCTTAAATAAAATACCGGAAGTAAAACTAATCGAATTGTACCTTAAATGCTTGCACAGTGTATCAAATGTCTCTGTTTTCCGTCGGATCAGTAATGAAAACTTACTATAAATGGTGACTGATCAACTGGGTTGGTGGCGGCTGCCACAACCCTAGTTTGATCACGTGGCGGATGCCACTTCCTTATGTGGTGGGCGACACATTCTTCTAATATGGTGGGTGACACCCTTCTTCAATCCATGTGGCGGGCGCCACTCTCCCATGTGGTGGGCGTCACATTCTTCTAATGTGATGGGCACCACCATTCTTTATTTTTCTCCATTTTCTTCCATTTTTCTTTCCTTTTTGCTATTTTCCCTTTTGCTTGCCTAGACATCTCTTATTCGATAAATACCTGAAATAAACATAAAGTACGACGTGATACTATGGAAAATCAAGTAAAAAGCAATGCATGTTAAGTCAAATATGATAAATTTTTGTGTTATCAAACTCCCCCATACTTAAATATTTTCTTGTCCTCAAGCAAATGTTGCGTACATGAATAAAAGAGTTTTGTAAAATTTGCAGCATACAGTATCAAGACTCGTGAAAAACACAGTTGCATTAGGATACTCATTCTAGCCTACAAACTCTACTTTGGTCAGAAATTGCATCAACAAGTACTAACTTCCACACTAAGGGTATCGTTGGAACACATAGTCGCAATCGTGCAATCATAAGTCTCCCTCCTATACAAACCAATCTGAATCATGTCATCATGTCTAATCCTACCTTACTAATCCTTCTTTTTATCCTTTTTCATTCTAGTGCAATCACATTAAGCCCGTTATCCTTTCACATTCATAGCAAGATAATCTCTTAGTGACTATGATCTCATCATTATTTATTTATTTCTTTTCTCGCACTTTGGCTCAAATAACAGCTAAAGATGGTTATACCGTTGGGTTAAATGACCGGGTGAGGGTCACCTAACTTAGAAGGAACAATATTTTTCATAAATTTTGTCAATCTTTTTCTCTTTTAAGCCTGAGATCATACACTTATTTGCATCAAGTTCTTGCGTAGTGTGTGCTTAGGATGATGCTAACTGCTAGATAAACTACTTAAGGAATATTAAAGGATAGAATTTAAGGCTATGGCATGACAAGTACTCAAATCGATCTTATATTTGGGAAATTTAAGGTGTTAAAACGATACCGATCTTGTAAAGTTTTTCCAAATCTCTATAATCCAACCTAAGTTTTATTTATAGTTTAGAATTTTCAAAAGATGCACTGTATTTCTAAGTCAAGATTTTGGCAAAATTTTGGTATGGCTTAAGCAAATGGGAGAATCAGTAAACAACGTAAACCATGCATAAAGACTCGACAGTGCAATGATATTTGACTCAACTAACACTTAACAATTTAACAAAGGAAATAACAATAATTAAATCTACCTAGAAAGCGATAAATAAAAGCGGTAAAGCTTCCTCCCCCATACTTAAATCGAGCATTGTCCCTAATGCAACGATATAAGATAGGAAAGAAAGGTGGAACCTGGGTAGCCTGCTACTGGCGCCTTCTGCCACGTGTTCGTCCATGTCCACCATTTCTAGGCTGGTGAGGTGGCATACCCACATAAGAGGCATAGTCTTATAGATCTTGCATACGCACTGTCAATGCTTCCATTTCATCGATCAAACCAAACATGTTCTGTTCAGTCCTGAAAACGTAATCATGCTGGTCATGCTGTATCTGGCGAAGGATTTGCATCATTTCTGTTTGCTGAGCTTTCATGTTTTGGATTTGTTGGTCGCGTTGAGCGTCTAATTCACTACACCGTAGCAATTCAGCATAGATGTCATAAAGAGTGGCAGATGCCACATTTCTTCTTCTGGGTCTTTGGTTGGATGATGTACCTGCAACATTTTCAGAAGAAACGTGTGTAGTGTGTGAATTGGGTTAGGGAGGATGGACCCTCCAGCAACTACATTCTCAGGAATGTGCACGGGGACTTGGTTAGGCACCGGATCATGAATATAATAATAATTGTCTAGGTTGCACACATCTGTGCGAATTGGGTTGGGGAGGATGGAATCTTGAAGAACACAATTGGCAACCATTAGGTGAAATTTATCGTCTTGCCTTCGTTTTACCAATTTCATGCTCCTTGTCATGTCAATGTCAATGGCACGAGGCGGGAGCGGTGTTAGGCTGGAGAATTTATCTTCGAGTCCTAGGACTCGGGCTATTGAGGTTATTAAACCTCCAAAAACAATTCGTCCTCTTCTCGCATTGACTATGGCCTGCATGTGAGAGAACATGAAAGGGACGATATTCATCTTTTGTGGCACAAAAGTGGCAAACAGTTAGAAGAATTCTTTCTCGTCCACCTTGTTAGAGTTGGATCGGCCAAAAATGGTGCAAGCCAATATTTGACGGAAATAACGGATAACTGGATTTTGAATTAAAGTGGCTCCATTTCCCTCAAAACTGTGTGTTATCATACCTGTTATTGCCCTCCAGAATGGTTGAAAGGCGTGTTGCCAACCCTCAGTGTCTGGGACCTCACTTACTACGTCATTCCTATGGGAGAATTGTATCAGGTCTGCTAGTTGGGCAAAGGTAAAAGCGTACTCTACATTGAACAAGCGAAACTGGACAGTCCCACTGGAACAGTTTGTGTTGGGGGGCGGGACTAAAAATAAGGGAACTAAGGAATTCTAGTGTTAATTGGGCATATACCAGGTCTTTAAAAGATAGGAAATAATTTAAACTTAAAGTATTTAACATATGATTAACACTATCAAGAATTCCTAAGGCTATTAAACAAGGTTCATCAGCGTACCTTGTTGACTATATTTCTCTTGTGCTTAGAGCCATGTAGATTTCTTCCTGCAATTCCCCTGATTCATCGGTTCTGAACAATATTTCATATTCGCGCCTTTGTGCCATGACAAAAATTCACACTACTCGTGTATGTAGTAATAGTGTAGCAAGAAGGAGAAGAATTACGTTTATGAAAGGTATGTTTTGTGAGGTTAATTTCCTGGTTTATATAGAGGTAAGGGTAGTTGGAAAATAATTAATGGAATAACTTGCAATGAATGGTGTTAAATGCATCGGTCGAAGTATTGAAAGTGGTTGAATAGGGTTTAATATTTTATCTGGCATGCAAGGGACAATGAATTATGGAATTGATGGCACACAACGTGAGGAATAAAGAGTGTGGCAGGCGCCACTTTGTGAGAGTGTGGCGGGCGCCACTATAAGGGTATGGCGGACACCACAATATGTAAGTGGGCGCCACAGCCTGTGTGTGGTAGGTGCCACATGCAGTGTGTGTTCCCCATGTATTATCTTTTGACCCTACATTTTCTTTATTGACCACAGCTTTTGCATGTGAATTTGTTTGACCAGCAATTAATAGTTGTTGAATAATTAGGTGAAAGAAAAAATAAGAAACAAAAAAATTGAGAATTAAATAGGGCATGGTAGAATGAAATTAAAACATAAAATTGAAAGAGAAAAGAATGAGGTAGATGGAACAGAATAACATGATTCATTTGTGAAATAAATAAAAAATCCTGATGTGTAAAAACAACAAGAAAATCCAAACATGAAAATAAAATGTAAAATGTCAGTAAAGCGGTAGAATTCATAAATATTAGCCATTACGGCGACTGCCGGCAGGAGGAGCGAATGTGTAAAAGTGATAGTAAATGTGATCCAAGTTCTCTGTCACTACATCCATAAAGTCGTGGAGGTCCACGCGCAGAGTGCTCAATTCTCCTCTTAGGTTGGCGATGTCGGTCTGGACAGCGTCAAGGACAACAACATGATTGGTAGGAGGCGCAGCAGGTACACCAGGGGCGCATGAGTCATCGTCAGAGAGATAGGTGTCATAATGGTCATAGATTTGGGGTGTCTTTGGAGGAGGGGGTGGTGCATCTGGTGGTCCCTCCAAATGAAAGAGCCAGTTGTTCCTATCATGTACACTCGTCCTATGGTCTGGCAGGGTAAACAGGTGTACGACTAGGTTGTTAATTAGAAATTCAAACACATCCGGGCCTAAGTTTCTAATGATACCAGTGTTGAAACAGAATTGAATGTTCATTGGTCATATTACACCTAGAGGGTTAAGTCTGATAAGTGGTTGTCTCAGTCCAATAGCATTTGCGATCATGGTCACTAAGCCCCCAATTAAGATTGGTCCATGGTTAGCTTGTGCCATACGGTCTAGGTTGGCTATCATAAATGTAGCGGCATTAACAAGACGGGTCTGTGATGCACAATACATTATAAAGTGTTTGTCTTTGGACACAGAGGTTATGTTTATTTCCAAATAGTGTGTGAGATAGGATCTTATAAAAGTAACAGATGGCAGGATTGTGGATGTTCTCAGAATGCATGAGATCCGGTTTGGGATGGTTATTTCCTATAATGCTACCCCAAAAGTAATCTAGTTCAAGGTCAGTAAGCAGGTCTTCCTGGGTGATGGTAAATGTATCGGGACCATTAGGGCGTCCTAGGACTTCAACTATTTCTCTATGATTGTAGCGATACTCAATATCAAACATCCTAAAGGTGATGAGGCCTTTATTAAATCCAATACCATGGCTTGGAAAGTATACTAGGGAGCTTAGGAATTCTAAGGTTAGCCTACGGTAAGAACTAAATTTTATTTTGATAGCAAAAGTATCCCAGTCAGTTTGGTTAATTAGGAATATAATATTGTCTCTTATACCTAACTTGGTCATGGTGCATCCATCGGGGTATATGGTTAGCGCTATCTCTCTTTGAGCTAGAGCCTCAAAGCGTCTCCTTTGACCTCTTCCTCTGAAACTATATCCATGTAGTCTACTTGTTACATTGTGAAAGTCAGTAGCTAGATAAATTTAAGTAGACGATAACACTAAGTCAGTAATGGTTAATAATAAAGAAAAATACCGAGTGACTTTATGAAAGAGAAGAAAGAAAAAATGGATAGATAAAAAATGACATTAATAAAACAGGAAATATCTGCTATGTTTCACGTCAATAGCGTGACGACTCAGGAGTGTAAGTACTCATGGTGGTTCTTTCGAGGATGAATCCTCGGCCAAACTTTTAAATATCCTCGATTTCCATGGCCACTTATCAAGCCATCTCTCATATCCATCACCTTTTCTTCTTTTTCTTTTGCGAGGTAGTTTATCCTTTTGAGCATGTGGTAGTGGTTCTGGCTCTATCTTGAGAGCTAGCTTTTCAAGTTTGGGTTCAATTTTTTCATCCACCACCTCAAAGTCTAACTTGCCCCTTTTAATACTAATGAGTTCCCTAGTTTCATGGTCTTCTAATTTTCTCTTCTTATTCAGGGTCTCAAATAAAGGTGCATTGGTGTGGATATTTTCCAATAGCTCCTCATACCTTTCGGATTTGGGGTCTATTTTAACTTCCACAGACCTTCGCGAGAAAGGAATTAGTGACTTATAGGGAGGAGGAACAACACATAATGCTTCCTTCTCTACCTCTTCGACAACCTCCCTTTCGGGTGGTGTCGGTGGATCTTTCTCAATCTTTACTCTTTTCTCACCTGAACCCTCCTCATTATCACTCTCCTTAGGATTTTCGGTAGATTTTTCACTAGTGATTGTTACAACATCCGCATGTTTCTCATGGAGTGGTCCTAGAGGTGTCTGTGCAAGCAGGGAGATTTGAGTCTCCAATACCTCGTTGTGAGTGATGAGGGACTCGACCACAGTGTCCAGTTGCCTAAGGGTTTCATTGGTATAGAGACTTTGTTTTCTAAATTCTTCATTCTGAAGAGGTTGTGTAGCCACAAAGCATTCCATCATAGATTCTAGCCTATAGTGAGTTTACGTCACAATGAAATCCTCCATTAATATTTCCAGGTCGGATTTATAGGAATCTCGCGATTCCTTAAAATACTGGGAGTGATAATTGTAGAGAAAATTTGGGTGATACATAGTAGTAGAGAAAAAAGTGCCTTAGTCTATACTGCACAACACTGGAGTTTCGATATCGACTAAATTAGTCCCTAGCAACGGCGCCAAAAACTTGATCGCGTCTGAATAAAATGTCTATAGGATTCGTGACTGCAAGTGCACATTCGTATCACATAGTTTTAAAGATTATCAATCCCAAAGGACTAATAACCGAACTTACCATTATCTAATGTTACTATATAAATCTAAGATTGAGGATCTCTCTAGGAGTTGAGGGACGAAAAGAAATAACTACTAACGAAAATAGAATTTTAATAAAAATATTTAATAGCGGGATATCGGTATGTAATGCATCAAACCTCGGGGATTCGATAGATAGTTGGTGTAACCTTAAACATCAAAATATTCTTCAGTAGAAATTATTTATTTAAAAGACTTTATCTCACACTCTCTTTTTTATTGACTCTGATCATACTCTTAAACCAGAATGATTTGCACTCGCTGACTCATTTGAATTAAAAGTAATTTTTAGATATAAATAAAGTCTAATTAATCCTAAAGCACTATAGCTGCATTTAGGAATAATGCTTAGTTTCAGCTATCCGGTTAAAATCTCAAACTCTCGTTTTTATTGACTGTAACCTTTGTTTGCTTTGCACTCTCGTACGAAAAACAGTATTGCATTTAGAACAAGAAACTATAATCGGAAAATAACATTTTATAAAAGCCAACACCAATTAATTATGAATCCCGTCGTTTCGACATTCTTTACATACCGATGTCAATTGGTTTAGCCGGACATGGATTCAGGAACAAACATGATATTCTGATAATTAAACATGAGATAAGGCATAAACAATTAAAATAACAATTAAAATAAAACCTAGAATATAAACCGAAAACTTGGAATGCATGTTGATTCTTGAATTCAAACAATGTCGGCACGCTTTGACAATCGGGTACACCGTTACAATCAAATTCAGCTGCTTAAAACAAAAATCGTAATAGTCCCCGATGTGGAGAATCTATCACTTTACAGGTAAATATCTGCTTAAGAAATGCTAACAACAAAATCTGACTAAAAATGCACACCCCCCGGTCTATGAAGACCGAAGTCTCCATACATATTCCCCACTCCTCCTTAAAAGTAGCCTTGAATATCTACTCATGGGGAACGGTTTGTTGAACGAGCAAAAACCGAGCGTGGAGAAAATTGTGGAGAGGAACAAAGAGGACTGGGTTGGTGGCGGCTGCCACAACCCTAGTTTGATCACGTGGCGGGCACCACTTCCTTATGTGGTGGGCGCCATATTCTTCTAATGTGGTGGGCGCCACCCTTCTCCAATCCATGTGGCGGGCGCCACTCTCCCATGTGGTGGGCGTCACATTCTTCTAATGTGGTGGGCACCACCATTCTTTATTTTGCTCCATTTTCTTCTCCTTTTCTTTCCTTTTTTCTATTTTTCCCTTTTCTTGCCTAGACATCTCTTATTCGATAAATACCTGAAATAAACATAAAGTATGGCGTGATACTATGAAAAATCAAGTAAAAAGAAATGCATGTTAAGTCAAATATACGATACATTTTCGCGTTATCAGAAGGGAGAGAGAGAGAGAGAGAAAGAGGTTCCGCCTTTTTTAATGTTGATTTCTCAAATTTAATTAATAATTTACTAAAACATATTGAAAGTGAATATATATCATCTTTATTTTATTTTTATGAAATGTGTTCAAGTAATATTCTTATTAACAAGACATATGTGAAAAATATCATAAAAGATATACACACGCCCGTCTGAAAGCTAGTAATATATAAAAGGAATGCCGGTTTTTGGACTGTACTGTTTTTTTTCCAGTTACCCTTAACGTTGGATATGTTCATAACCTATAGAGTATTTCAAAACAAATTAAAAAATCCAATGCTTTTCAAACACCATGGCAGTTTCAAAACACTAACCGTTATATCTAAACACCAATAATTGTTTTTATTAAAAAACAAAAGGCTTTTTTAACTCACATTTCATTTAATTCACTACTTATGGCAATTTCGTTCTCTCATTTCTACAACTGATGCACGTCTATTATCGGATGTTAAACTCTTTTCTTCAACAAAAAAAAATGGAACCAGCATCAATAAAATTCTCATTCCTAACAAATACTCTGTACATTTTACGAGGAAGAAGGTAAATAATGGTTGGAATAAAGACTCACTCGATAAAGACTAAAGGTAATTCGAAGAGTAAAAAGAGACAATTGCTGAAATTTTTATAAAAGAATATAATGTGAGATCGAAGAGTAAAAAGAGACAATTGCTGAAATTTTTATAAAAGAATGTAATGTGAATTCGAAGAGTAAAAGGAGAAAATTACTGAAAATTTTATAAAAGAATATAATGTGAAAGAAAGATGGAATAACTTTATTCTATAAGTCATTGTAAAAGGCATGAAATACGGTAATTGGTAATTGGTAAGAGGAGTTTAAACTTTTTTTGGTTGAATTTATGTCTTACTTTTATTACAAAATATTGTTAAATATTACTATAATTTTCATTTTTTTTAATATTTCTATTTTTTAATGATACTTATTTGTATTTGATCACTATATAAACACACAACAAAATGTGAAAGTATCATATCTTAACTTTCTAAATATAAACAGTTATTTCATCACTGTAACTTCCTTAAAAAGTGTGGTTTTTAAAGTGTTTATTTTTTCATTTTTAAATTTTAATGTTTATCTACTTTTGATTTTTCATTGTAAGGTACTCCCCCATCCAATTGACCATTTCACACCAATTAAGAAAAAATAATAATTGAAAGAGAGATAATGATATTTTTACGAAAATACCCTTATTATGTATTGAGAATGATAAAAATAATACTAATTAGAGGGTAAAATTTAAAAAGATGCATTGGAAATTGAAATGAATCATTCATTTTGAGACACACTTTTATTTCAAATGGATCTCTCATTGTGGGACGAAGGGAGTAGCATAGAAGAGATAGGAAGATGGGATAAGGGTGACATATGTCAATTACTCAAATTGATTTTTTTTTCTGTTTTGATTGAATTTTTATTAATTTCACAAGTTAAAATATTTTTTTAAAATATCAATGTAAATGGTGTTTATACTTACAATCACACAAACCAAAATGAAAATTACATAAAGTCATCATATATTACTCATCTATAGAATTCATTTTTGGTTACTTCCGTTTTTAAAAGTTACACACCAAAAAAATTAACTTGCAATTGAGTTAACCAAAACAAAAGAAGAAAGGAAGAAAAATAACAGAGAGGAACAAATGAAAGAAAAAGAGGAGTATTGGGGTGGATGAAAAGTAAGGATAACATGTGATCGATGGAATCAATTGAGACATTAGTTGTTCTTTGTACATCACAATGTGATATGTCTTATATTGAAGTATTTTTGCATTTTTTAAGTTATAATATGTCATTTGATGAAATTTCGGGCATTATTCAAGTTTTTATTCTAATTGTAATTAAGACATTCTTTATTTCATATTTTAAAGAATAAAAATGCATGTGTTTGATTTCTCACTGTGAGGTAAGAATATAGTAATGCTTCTTATCAAGTGATCCATTAGATTTTTCTAAGGCGTCATTATTTTTTGGGTAGTTCCAAAAGAGTTCATCAATTTAAATTTTTTTTATTTGGCTCATTTTTCGCTTGTTTTTATCGATTATTCACCTAATTATATGTAATGACGGATTGTCATCACAATCTCAAACTTTAATCTTTGCTTATCCTCAAGCAACTCACTTGTAACTGCACATTTCAACAGACAACAAGTCGTACAATAACAATTAAGCATCACCATATTTTTTCATTACCTGACCATTGTTCCAGCTTCCAACTTCTATCCGGGAAATTTTGAAAATATCCTTAATATTGACGAGTACTCAACCAATCTCTCAGCTCACTTTACTCCCTCAATGGATATGTTATCACTTAATCAACATGCAAAATAAATTATAGTTAGCTTGATCATGTTCTAATAGAGTTTATCATATAAATCATCACACACACACACCTAAGAGGTCTTTTCCGGTTTTAAATTGGCTTATGTTCGGGTATGATATCTTAAGGAAAGCAGGTTTAAATCTTTGGAGTTAGGTACCTAGATTTCCTTCTATTGTCATATCGTTTCGTTCCTTTTTGTTGGTACTAGAGTTTTGGTCATTCTATTTTATTTTAAAAGAAGTGACTTTTTCCACTTCTTATTTTCTCAATATTTTTGAAATTTTGACCACTTAACTATAGTACCCCAACCCCAAACTTATAACTTTGCTCACTTCCAAGAGCAACCCCAAACTTAATCTTTTTCATTCAACTTTAAGAACCAAAATTCTACCTAACTCCAAAGAGAGTGTGGAAAGAAAGAATCTTTCAAGTAAAATGATTAAGAGTTGTAGGTTACGTCACTGAAAGAAAGGCTTAAGCTCAAAGTGGCTAGAAAAGAATGTTTCTAATACTACAAGGTGGCTACAAAGGCTCAAAGTTATAAATAAAAAACTTGCCTCAATGTGTGTCAATCAAACTAGAAAACTTAATCGGAAATAGATCAAACCAGATAAAATAAAATTGCACGGATACACTCTAAGAAAGAAAAAAAATGAATAATAGAAATATTTTGGCTCAAGCCTTACCAGATGAGGTATCTAAAGTTTGAGTACAAGTCTGTTGATTCTTTTCTCTTCCTTTGCCTTCAAGTTGTCAGTTGCTTTCATTATGATCAAGTCCCTCTTTTTTATTTTTCTTGGATCATTTGTTCAATGCTAAAGTTAGATCTTGAAATATGAAAAAACATAAGCAACTACAAATAAATTTATTAAGGTCATAGCGATCATCATGGAAAAATTGACGCTTGAGTAGCTACTCGCTCTTAGGATGGCCTTGAATTGAAAATAAAAGAAAATTTGTAAAACAAAAACTAATAAAAAAAATTGATGGGTTTCCTCCCATCCAGTGCTTCTTTTACGTAAATAGTTTGACGCTCAATGCTTGAAACACATCAGGCGCAAGGGATACCCTTACGTCGGTAAAAACTCCTTTTTTCATCCTCTTGAGAACTTCACTACCTTTCTCTTTTAATTGATAGCATGTCTCAAGATCATCCACATATTTTGCCCGTTGATAGGCATGAAATACCAATTTCTCCTTATTAAACTTCAAAATTAACTCATCGGTCTCCATATTTATTTTTGCCTTCCCGGTTGCCAAGGATGGGTGCCCAAGAATCATGGACCCTTCCGAATCATTTTTCATGTCGATTACCACAAAGTCTGCAGGGAAGGTAAATCCATCGACATGAACTAGCACATCTTGTACAATACCAAGTAGACGAGTCGACCAAAGTTAGTGTCATATTTCTTGGTATAATCTCTCCTATCTCCAATTCCTTAAAATTTCTCAACAACATGACATTGATGTTTGATCCTAAGTCACATAAATCGTGTGGGGTTGTCATCCCCTCAATGGTGCAAGTAATGTTGAACTCTCCGGGATCATTCATCTTTGGTGGAACTTCCTCCCTTTTTATCATCTCCTCTTTTCCATCCATGTTAACCTTTTCTTGATTCAACTTCTATTTTCCACCTTTAAGCAATATCTGCATAAACTTAGAAAACTTGAGAATTAATTCTAAATTTTCATGAAAAGAGAGACTTACCTGAAGTTGTTTTAACATTTCTTTAAATTTCTCAAACATTCCGACATCATCCTATTGTACCAGTTTCTTCTTAATGATAATATATGGTAGTTTTAGGTAATTTGGTAAAGGTGAGCTTGGTTCGTTCAGAATTTGATCTTTAGTTCTCTTCCAAGTAGAATTTTTATCAATGAAGTAATCAAGGGTGACTCATCTTTCCTCTTCGTCACCTTGATTTCTATTTCCTCCTTTTCACTTTCACCTACCTTTTCCTTTATTTCGTCCTCTTGAACTTTTTCTCCTTTCTCCTTTCTAGTAACCAACCAAAAATACGCTTCCACAACTTTGCAAGTTTCATTCTTGGGGTTATCAATGGTGTTCCCCGTGAATCCTCCACTTAAGCTAGGTAAAGCTACTATTTATCTAGATAATTGACCAATCTGAGTCTCCAAATTTTTTATTGCTGCATCATGGTTTCTAGCCAAGATTTCATGATTCCTATTTTCTTGCTCTAAACCAATCTGAGTGGCCTTGATGAAATTTTGTAAAGTCTCTTCCAACTATGAAGGCTTCTTTTAGAAGTTGGTAGCTTGTCCTGTTTGTTGCATAGCTTGGTTACCACTTTGGTTTTGATTGTTGCTCCAACGAAAATTTGGATGATCCTTCCATCCCGGATTGCAGGTATTGGAATAGGCATTGTTTTTATGAAAAATTGCAAATTGGGCCTCTTCACTCACCCCTCCCAACGAACACCTTCCATTTTCATGTCCACCTCCACAAAAGTCACACTTAAGTGCTTGTACCTGGATCATGTTAGATTTATTTAAGCAGTCTTCTTCTAGCTGCTTATTTAACAATTCAATCTGAGCTAATAATGCAGTACGAGTATCAACAGTTAACATACCTTTGGGTGTGACACTAGTTTCGAGCTTAATTGACCTTTCACTTTTAGAATGGTACTCATCCATGCATATCTTTTCAATGAGGTCCTTTACATGTGGTTCGGTCATTTGTCTAATGGTGCCTCCCGTGGAAGCATCTAGCAACATATGTGTTTGACTCTTGAGGCCTTTAATAAAATTTTGCATATGCTCCATATTGTTTATATTATGATTGGGGTATCCGCGTAGCAGTAACTTGAATCTCTCCCAAGAGTCATATAGTGACTTGGTGTCTTGTTGCTCAAAGTTGACAATCTCAACTCACCTCTCAGTAAACTGACTAGTGGTAAAAAAAACCTTTCTAAGAACTTGTCCTCTCGCTCCTTCCATGTTCAAATGGTTCCATTTGGAAGGTATAGTAACCAATCTTTATCTCTTTCAATGAGTGAGAAACCAAACAACTGAACTTTACCTGGTCGTCTGAGACACCATCATGCTTGCACATCGAAACAGTTTCGTAGAAGCGTGCAAGATGAGCCCATGGATCTCTGATAGCGTTCTCGTCAAACATATTGTCTCTTAGACCTGAAAGCACATAATTCTTAATATCAAAGTTAGTAGGGTTTTCCGGTACAAACCCTCTAGAAACCTGTCCTTCGTCAGTCTGTTTGCAATAATCCCCCATAGTGAAGGGTTGTGGTGCTGCCATGTTATCCTCCTCTTCAGAATCCTAAGAAAGTATTGGTGGATCACCTTCAATCAGACTTGCTTCTCTAGCTGTTTTACTTAGAGCAAGTGCAGTTCTTTCAATTTCCAAATTAAATGGTAGTAATGATGATCCTGACCCGCACATACAAAAATAGAAAATACCTTCTTAGCACTATGATAAACAAAGAAATAAACAAAAAACAATAAAAATTAAGAAAAATAAATATGTTGCACAAAGTGTTCCCCTATTGCAATCAACAGTCCCCCGCAACGGCACCAAAAACTTGATGACTTCTCGACAAGTGTACCAAAAGTGTCGCAGTAATAAAAAGATCGAACCCACAAGTATTATGTTCGAACAAGTCAATAATCTTGCAATGTAAAGGGAAAACAATAAATGAGGGGGATTTTCAGGTTTTTAAACAGAAAATAATTTACAAGTTAAAATAGAAGAAATAAAGACAGTTAGGTTGTGCATTAGAATCCCCTTATCCTCCCATGTTGATGTATGATGCCTTGTATGAATAGTCTTATCCTTATAATCTCACAAAAAATTAACAAAACCGTTATAGCCATTCCCCCACGAAATAACTCACTAACTACTAATCGGAGTTGCGCGACGGTTGCAGCGGCGGAGGTCATGGGAGTTGATTTGCGCCCCGGCGGCGGTGGACGCGCAATTCGCGGTTTCACATTTTTGCGTAATTCTCGCAAATTCAAGTTTTCGCGGTCCGGGGGCGCACCGCGGTCGGGGGGCGCACCGCGCTCAGGTGGCAACTTCGGTGGTCGGCGTGACGGAGTTGTCGCGACCTGTCGTCGACGATCGGCCATTTTCTTGCGGTAATTCCCGATTTCCTTGTGTTTTTGACTTTTTTTCGACGTTTCGAGCATTTTTGACATTTTTTTAGTTTCGGGCATTTCCTGGAGTTTTTCGAGTTCGGGAGTCCTTCAGGGATGATATTGAACCGTTTTTTATGTTAGATTTATTTTGGTGACCTTAGGGTCACTTTTGAGTAAATTGAGGAAAATTTGTCTATTAAAGTTATCGGTTGTGAACCTTTACCCTTATAGCGTTTGGGTGCTTTACAGTACTTTTGGGGTTCTCGAAGGTTATTTTGAAAATGATGAGTTTTTGAGAAATATGAGTTTTTGAGACATTTTGAGAATACAAGTCTTTAAAATATTTTGAGAAATTGTGAGTTTTGAGACATTTTGAGAAATTATGAGTTTTGAGACTTTTTGAGTTTATTGAGTATTTTAATGAGTTGAAGTTTAGGTTAATAACATAACTTTACCTTTTGAGGAGAAATAATTAAAATTGTTTTGAAAACACATTTTTTAGCATAGTAATCCAGAAAGAGGTTACAGTGAGACCCTTATTGGCGATTTAAGTATAGTAATCCAGATATGGATTATAATGATGACATGTGAATGACGAATTATGGGTTCAAGAGTGGAACCTTTTTGAGGATGTTTTGAGATTTGTGTTTTCTGATTCTATGATGTTGATGATGTTACATGTTTGTATTGTTCATAGCCATGCATTCATTTATTTCGGAGATAGGTAGGACTTCGGTCTAGTGATGGCCTGATTCAGATAAGAACTATGACGGTCTCACGTCCAGAGATGGACACAATTCAGAGAGGAACCAGGGACATGGAAAAATCAGTAACATACCTCTGATCCTAGTGATTTGGAACAACATGCATTTTTAGAAGGAGTTGTGGCATTCACATTGCATTTGAATTATCATCTAATTGAATGTATTTTGAGTGTGATTGAGATATTTCATAACTCGTTATTACTATCCTATTTTGCTGAATTTCACGGTTAACATTTGTTAGATGTATTCTCACCATCTGTTTGTTGTTGTGGCGTTTGTGCTCTTCGGGAGTACAGACAATCAGGTACAAGAGTAGCCGCTTGAGTTAGAGGACGGTGTCAATGTCTTTTTAGCTTTTATCATTGGGTCTTAGAGGATTCACTCTGATATGTAGTATTGAGGATATGATGTCATTCGTTATTTGTGTTATGCTTTACCGATGTTGGAGTTTTTGTTGTTAATACTTGTATGTCGAATTTGTTTATTTCCGTAACTTACTTTCACATGACTATTTCATGTTTGATGTTTTTATGCTACGGTGAAGCATGTGTGACACTCTAATTATGGATTTTTATTTGAATTATTTTATTAAATGTTGAGTTGATGATTACAGTGTTATAGTTGCACCCAGTGTAAAGGTATCCAACATTGGTTTTGTCTTGAGTTAATTGTGTATCGACCATCAAATTGACCACTCCCGAGTCATTACTTCCAACATTAGTAAATTGTGTTACACCCTTGTCATTTTTCTTCAACTCTTTGTTGAAATAAAAGTCTCTAGCATAATGTCCAATTTTTTTACAACAAAAGTATTAAACTTCCTTTATCTCCACCTTCTTGAGTTTCTGATTGTGAGGAACACCATTCTTCCTTGTCTCATCCAGATTATTGCATGCACAATCACCTTCATTATAATTCTTCTTCCATTTTTCTTTTCCATTGATGTTCTTTGAAGAATTTCTCCTACAAAATTTGTTCAGACACCTTCTCCAAATTTCTCGATTCCAGTCCCAACTCATAAGCTTCAAGATATGCTTATAATTCTTCAAGCTTCATCTTTGACAAATATTTGTACTCCTTAACGACCATAATAATATGATGAAACTTGGCAGGAAGAGTTGTTAGAACCTTCTCCACACGATTTCATTTGATTTTTCAAAACCCTTAACTTTGATAAGAACTCAGCAATGGCATATGCAGATTCTTATATTGTTTCCTCAAAGATTTCAGCTTGACTTTCTTTAATTTCCCATCTCCGCCATACAACCCCCTTATAGTATTCCATGCATCTTTGACCGTTTCTTGCTCAATGATCTTCTCAAGACATTTGAATCCAGACACTGATGGATCAAGAACAAGCATTTCTCATTTTTCTTGCTCATTTCACAATGAGCATATTTGTGTGTCTCAATAGCATTTTCCTCTAATACCAAGAACCCATCATTCACCTTTTCCAGCACATCTTGAAATATGAATATCACTTTTATCTGCATACACCATCTATCATAGTTTTCTCCCTTGAAAACTAGCAGATTGGCTGAGAACTGATTAGAGGTTGTACTCTCAACTTATTAGAGGTTGTACTCTCATTTGTCATGGATGGAGATTGAAGGTCGAACTGATGCTCAAGATACCAATTTGTTGGATAACTTGCAAATTGAGGAAAACAACAAAGAATAAAGAGCAACTTACATAGATAAGTATTATTGAAATGAAATTGAGTGTATTACAAACATATGTTACATCTTTTATATAAGATTATATTATTAACTAACTAATTTTTAGTTAATAACCCCATACATTAGCATAATCATATGTATAACTATCAGTAACCACATGTATAATTATCAGTAACCACATATAATTTCATATATAATTAACTTTTAACTTCTAAAACTGAATTATATATTTTGTGTTGACCTGTTAAACAAAAAAATATCAAATATACGTTAAAAAACATTAAAAATAAAATAATTTTTAAAATTTTGAAGAATTAAACGCAGAATTTCTAATAGACAACATCATATAACTTAGACAACATCATATAATTTAGAGCTGTTGTGATTTATGTATGGAGATAACTTAGATACAATTTTTTAGGTGTGGGTTTTATAATTTTTTTATGAAAATATAACATGTATACTTAAATATCGTTTAACGAATAAAAATAAGAAAAAATTATATATGTTTAGAAAAAAATTATAAACTTTGTCATATTTTCGTTGAAAAATAGTAAAAACTATACTAAACCTATGAAATTGTATAGTATATAAAGTTTTTCCACCTTTGAATATATGCACGCCATGACACAGCAGCATGTACCAGTTATTCACAATGTTTGGTCAGTGTGCGAAAGAGAAAAAAATGGTGATCATGCATATGGTCAACTGTAATGTAACACTTTCCGTTTCAATCACGTATTTGGCAGATGCGGTCCGTTCCAAGGCAACGTGGACTATCTACGTCGTATAGTCGCGGCGTAAAATACACCACAAAGTTTCGCTTTCTGCAACTTAAAAACGACGAAGCATCCTAATTACAAGGTTCAGTTGCTGTCACTGTCACATTCCATTCACACAAAACAGAGCTCTTTCTTGTGATGATGATTAAGAAAAAGAAAAGTGCTATTAAAATTTGCTTACCTTCCTAATATTAATAATTATCTTTTATTTTGAAAAAAAGTGTTACTCGACGTGGCCAATTTCTACTCCAAGCCCAAAGTCGGTGTTGCATTTCTTGCTTCTATTCCGACCATTCAGTTTGCTTCGTTAAAACTCAAAAATACAAACACGAAAACTGAACAAAGCGAGTTTCAGAATTCAAACTCATCAGAAAGAAAAAGAGATTCTGCGCACTTCGGAAATGTGGCGTTGCGTGGTTCGTACTATTTCCAAGAGATCCAATCCTAATATTCAACCACTTAGATCTCACCTTTCAAGATTTTTCTCTGTTAGTACCAATCATTTCCTTCTCCTGTTCGTACTATTTGTGTGGTTTGTATTTATGGTTTTACTGAAAAGTCGTTTTTGTTGTTGTTGTTGTTGTGTAGAGTGGTGGGAATTCGTCGTACAATGTGGTGGATCATAAGTACGACGCGGTTGTTGTTGGTGCTGGTGGCGCAGGATTGAGAGCTGCTATTGGACTTTCAGAACATGGCTTCAACACTGCATGCATTACCAAGCTCTTCCCAACTCGTTCGCACACTGTTGCAGCTCAGGTATGCGATCTTTCTTATCTTATACTGGTTTCTATGTTTCATATGCATATGCATGTGGTAGTTGTTATTTATGGATCGTGGTTTATGATTTTCCTCTTCATTGGTCATTTTTTATTATTGTTTGTTTTGGTTGCTTACTCTGTATGAAACTTAACCACTCTTTGATCAAATTACTTCTGGATGTGTATTTGGCTGGTTGAATTGATTCCAGTTAATTACTTACAAAACTTGTATGACAAGTTATACATTCATGGACATGGGACATGAGTTTGATTATTTAGAAACTAATAAGATTAACCTTAAATCTTTGTACTAATTTTTCTATTTATTCATTGAACTTGTTATCGATCACATCACTTTTAGCCAGATTCAATTTTATAGAATCAGTTCACTCAAAATCAATCTTCGTCACTACAGAACCAAACACACGTGCATCTGGCTTCTTTTGAAACCTGAATATATTGGCTATTCTCATGCATGTGTATAAAATTGTATGCAGGGTGGTATAAATGCTGCATTGGGAAATATGAGTGAAGATGACTGGAGGTGGCACATGTATGATACAGTCAAGGGAAGTGATTGGCTAGGTACATAGTTTCTCATTCTTAGAAATCTTAGAAATTTTATTTTACTATTCGCCTCTAAAGTTTTGATATGATTAGAGAAAGTAGTTTTCCATTATAAACGTTGTGGTGGGTAGAGATTCTCTTATCATTTGCTTTATCTTTTGTGGATGCTAAAATACAAGCTCTGTGTTCTGCAGGAGACCAAGATGCTATCCAATATATGTGTAGGGAGGCACCAAAAGCAGTCATTGAACTTGAAAATTATGGATTGCCATTTTCGCGAACCGAAGATGGAAGAATATACCAGCGTGCATTTGGTGGTCAGAGCTTGAACTTTGGAAAAGGTAAATGTAGATTATGGGATAGTGATGTTAGCTTTTATACTCCAAGAACTCTGATCTTGACTTCCTTATGTTGCTATTCTATAGGTGGTCAGGCATATCGTTGTGCGTGTGCTGCCGATCGAACAGGGCATGCTTTACTGCACACTCTCTACGGCCAGGCTATGAGGCATAATACACAGTTCTTTGTGGAATATTTTGCGCTGGATCTGTTAATGAACAGTGATGGTAAGATGCAGCACAAAAAAAACATGTTGTCTGTCTGTTGGAGTTGATGGTAAAGTTAACTAGTTTTCCATAATGGAATGCAGGTACTTGCCAAGGAGTAATAGCCTTGAATATGGAGGATGGAACATTACACCGTTTTCAAGCTGCTTCAACAATTTTGGCCACTGGGGTACATGATTCTCTATTGCTTTTTTGACATCAGATTTTAATTTAGGTATTTAACTTATTATGGATATTTGAGTATCACTCTTCTGTATTATGTTAGGGTTATGGTAGAGCATACTTTTCTGCAACTTCAGCACACACATGCACCGGAGATGGCAATGCCATGGTTGCTCGTGCTGGACTACCACTCGAGGTTTCTTTCGTACCATGCAAATTCAATATTAAGCTTATATCCTATGTAGCGAATCTTTGATCACTCACTTTCATTGTTGTATATTCCGTAGGATTTAGAGTTTGTGCAATTTCACCCAACAGGTATATATGGAGCTGGTTGCCTTATCACAGAAGGTTGGTATATTTTTTAGTTTACAGTTTACATATAGTGTACTTAGTCCAACTAAACTGCATTATACAATGTTTCTCATTTTCTTTCTTACACTTTGTAGGCTCTCGCGGCGAAGGTGGAATTCTTAGGAACAGTGAAGGTGAGAGGTTTATGGAAAGATATGCTCCTACTGCAAAGGATCTCGCATCAAGAGACGTAGTTTCAAGATCAATGACTATGGAGATTCGGGAAGGTCGTGGTGTAGGTATGCTGGCTTTAAATTAAACATTTATATTAAACATACTTACTGCTATATTGCTCAAGAAACCAGTTTTTGAGCATATTGATTTGTATGTCAAGTTTGATTTTTCTAGAAATACCCATTCCTGAAAGTGACGTTTCTGTTTTTTCTTTAGTTAAAAATATTTTACCTTCCATTCAAGTTGGACATTTTGTTAGTAATGATATTGGAAACTGTTTGCAGGACCAGAGAAAGATCACATATATCTCCACTTGAATCACTTACCCCCAGATGTTCTTAAGGAGAGACTACCTGGTATATCTGAAACTGCTGCGATTTTTGCTGGCGTGGATGTTACAAAGGAACCCATTCCTGTTTTACCAACTGTGCATTATAACATGGGTGGTATCCCTACTAATTATCATGGAGAGGTACATTGTTGAAATAAGCTTCTTAAACTTTGAAGTGAGGCCTCTAATTGAAAAAGAAAAAGAAAGCCTAAGGATAGAAAATATAACAAATGGAGATTAAAAATCCGGCGTAAAATGTAGCATATTAATCAAACTGCCTTGCTTATATGTAACTTTATTGTAGAGTAGCTGTTTACTTTAATCACAAACTAGTGCTCTTTGCATATTTGACAAGTCAAATTTACAAAGAGCTTATACCAGAGAGCCTAATAAGATAACTATTTGGGTTTGTTTTTCAAAGCATCACATTCATATTCTAGCCTCGATGGAACATTTGGATTTATCGGGTTACTTGTGCAGCAAAACATGAAAAATACGAACACTTTATTCTAATATACAGTTTTTTATTCAGGTGGTTACCATTAAAGGTGACAATCCGGATGAAATAGTTCCTGGGCTAATGGCTGCTGGGGAAGCAGCCTGTGCTTCAGTCCATGGTGCCAATAGGCTCGGTGCAAATTCACTTCTGGACATTGTTGTTTTTGGTAGAGCCTGTGCAAACAGAGTTGCAGAAATCCAAAGGCCAGGCAAGATTTACTCCCACTTATCAAAATAGACTGTGCACTCGAGCCGAGTGATAAAAGTTAACATGTTTTCTATTTTGCAGGAGAGAAACAAAAGCCTTTAGAGAAAAACGCTGGTATGAAAACTATCGCCTGGCTTGACAAATTGAGAAATTCAAATGGATCATTGCCCACTTCGAAAATTAGGTTGAACATGCAACGGATAATGCAAAACAATGCTGCTGTATTCCGCACACAAGAAACATTAGAAGAAGGTAAGCCGTTTTTTCCAATAGTGCTTGAGATTCTTACTTCTTCTTCTCTTTCCCTAGGTGCATATTTCATCTTCACTTATATATGTTCTCTCTGAGTTTAGTCTGATGTGTGACAGGATGTCAATTGATTGATGGAGCATGGGAGAGCTTTCATGACGTCAAGTTGAAGGATCGGAGTTTGATATGGTAAAACAATTTTCTTTACCATATATTACATTGTGTTATAGAACTTATAGTATTTAAAGGAATATGCTTGTTCATTTTGAAAGTTTCTTGACTGATAATCCCAGGAACTCTGACCTAATTGAGACTATTGAGTTGGAAAATCTTTTGATAAATTCCTCCATTACCATGCACTCTGCTGAAGCCAGAAAAGAAAGCAGAGGTGCTCATGCCCGCGAAGACTTCACGGTGAGTATGCTGTATGTTATTATCTAGTGTAAATTTACACCATTACTAGTAATCAGTAGTTGCTTAACTGAATAAATTTTCATAATTTTGCAGACAAGAGATGATGAGAAGTGGATGAAACACACATTGGGGTAAGTCATGTTTCAATTAATTTGTTAATGCAGGAGTAGTAGAGTCGAGTTAGTTCCCTTAGGCCTTCTGATTGTAAGAACATCAGAGCTCTCGTTTCTCTTAAAACGTTGAAGCATTTATGCAACCAATAAACTAGTGATGCTTTTGCTGATAAAATACTTTGTCTGCGAGTTTCATCTGTTAGCTAAGCTTTTATGCATAAATTTTGCAGATATTGGGAAAATGAGAAGGTTCGATTAGATTACAGGCCAGTGCACATGAATACTTTGGATGATGAGGTCGAAACATTCCCTCCTAAAGCTCGCGTCTATTAAATTGTTAATATACCTGCACATTGTTCTGAATTGCTTATACAGATTGTTTTATGAAATGTGGATGACATTGATGATTATTGTTCTATTCATCATCAATGAAGAACTGATCTATGACAGGGTATTCTCATCCTTATATTGCACTTATAATGTATATGAAGCTACAAATATTAGCAATAAATGTCATCAGTTGTTAGTTTGCTGATAAATCATGACTAGTGTATCACGTGCTAAGTTTTTTTATATATTAAATAAGCAGTATCCTGTACTAAGTGGATTTGTTGTTGCTGATGAATATCCTGTGCTAAGTTGATATCTACACGCTCGTAGTTTTACATGATCTGCCTTGTTCCATTTGTTATGTGTGTAACCAAAATAGTAAATTAGTAATGGATATGGCCAAGGTTTGTATTCGGGGAAATGTTAAATAAGTAAAGTGTAGAAAGTAATAGAAACGCCTTTTCGGTCATAGCATCTCCCACTCTGCTATTATGTTAAGACTCTGTACCCTAAACTTTTATTAGGGAATTACTTTCTAAATCTCATGGATGATTCTCCACCACCATAAAAAATCACAACTACTCTTGAAATTTGAAGATATATTTTTGGACACCTCCTTTTTAAGCAATCTCATCGTATCGTGAATTATCCTTTTTTACATAATCATCATCTCAAATTGGTGAGTCATCCTTATTTTGTTAAAATTTAGTTCGGAGATGCATCTCCGTATCATCATTAAAGTGAATTCGGAGATGTATCTATATAATAACCCTTAATTTAAAACACAATGAATTTTATGGAAATGCATCTCCATAATATGTTTTGTTAGGTTAAACCAGGAACAATTGCAAAATCTTGGAAAAACAACTAAAATTAACATTCAAATACTTAACATTACATAGATACTCGTTAACATAAATTTAACATTTCATTTCATTATAAACGGGTGGTCCAGGATGTTGCAACATCCTTAGAGTATCTTCATCGATTTTGCATTCGTCGCATCCACTTCAATCGAATCCTTTGATGAATAACGGTAAAATATGTTAGGTCATGAGGAGGAGCATCAACATTGGACTAAGAGCAACACACAAGTGAGAGAGATACCACATATCCACCTAAAATCTTAAGGTAATAGGTGTGTGGGTTCTCCTACTTATAAATGCTTAAGTCTCCACATTCATAACCAATGTGGGACTCCAACTCACACTTGACTTATTATTCTTAACACACATCCTCAAATGTGAGTCAATGATGCTCCCCCTCAAGTAAAAACTCTTTCGCCTACATACACTTGTGCCGCCGTTGACACCTCTTCCTGTACATTTCGATACACATCTTCCTAGGCATTTCGATTTCAATGGGACACCTCTTCCTGGACATTTTGATACAAGTAAGTCGGTCCATTTACGAACCAAAGTCTCTGATACCATTTGTTAGTGCTTAAGGCACTTTTAGTGAGGAGAGAAAGAGAGAATAAGGAAATAAGGATTGTATTATTGAATTGAATGATAATACTGAATTACAAAGTGTCTATTTATATACACCAAAGTGACTTGAATACTAAGTAAAATAACAAACTAAGTAACAAACCATAAACCCTAATTAGGTTTGGATTTTGGTCACATAACTCAACTTGGATTATGTCTAATATCTCAACATACCCCCATATAATCCAAGTTGTCAAAACACATTAATCATTATCGATCTGAACTATTCCTAATTTCTTTCTCAACGTTAGAAACTTGTCGAGCTTCAATCTTTTGGTGAAAATTTTGGCTAATTGTGCTTCACTTGAGCAATATCTTACTTCAAGTTCATCTCGATTTACCTTATTCCTTAAGAAGTGAAATCTAGCTTCTATGTGCTTACTTCTTCCATGCAAAACTAGATTCTTGCAACATTTATGGCTGACTTTTTATCGATCTGCAGTACCGCAAGTTTTTTCACTATGACCTCGATCTCTTCCAGCACAGATCTGATCCAAATTGCTTGACACGCAACATAAGATTCTGCTATATATTCAGTCTCACACAATAATAATGCCACCACATGTTGTTTTCTCGAGCACCATGAGATTAGAGCACCAAATACTTGAAAGGAATATCTAGTAGTGCTTCTTCGATCTTTCTTATCTCAACACCAATCAGCATATGAATAACAAGTAACCATAGTTTCTTTGCTTTCATAGTCTCTTCGAAATGAAATTACATAGTTTATCGATCCTTTTAAGTATCTCAGGATTCTTCTTGAAACCTTCATGTGTGACACCCTTGGTTCACTCACATATCTGCTCACTAATCCGAATGAGAAACATATATCAGATCGACTGTTGCACACATATCTTAGAGATCCGACAATTTGTTTAAATAAAGTTACATCGACTTTGTCTTTCTCTCCATGCTTCTCCAATTTCAAATTTTGTTCGATAGACGAAGATGCATGATTGAATCATCCATCCTGATCTCTTGAGTATCTCTTTGACATACTTTCTTTGATGTAGCACCATACCTTGCTTTGAAATTTGAAATTCCTTGCCTAGGAAGTATGACAACTTTCCCGTATCAGACATTTCAAATTCCGTCTTCATCAGCTCTTTGAACTTTGACAAGTTCTTCAAGCTATTTCCAGTTACTAGCAAGTCATCAACATATAAGCAGATGATTTTTATATCTTGTGCCAAAACTTGAACATAGACACCATAATTAGATTTGCATTGACGAATCCCAATTTGACCAAGTATGAGTCGATCTTCTTGTTCCATGCCCTAGGTGTCTGCTTGAGATCATAGAGCGTTTTGTGTAACTTGTATATTTTCCTTGCTTCCTCCTGAATCACAAACCCATGAGGTTGCGTGACATACACTTTTTCATCTAAAGGTCCATTCAAAAATTCTGATTTCATATCTAAGTGAAATGTCAACCAACCTTGCTTATATGCCAAGGTTATCACTAGTCGAACTATTTCCAATCTTCCGATATGTGCAAAGACTTCTGTGGCGGTAAATTCATGACCATCAAGCTATGGATAAGCTAGAGATCAAATAACAAGAGTCGCCACCGCGCTTTTATTGTTTCCAAGGGAAAAGGGAAAAAGTACGAACAAAACCCAAAAGTAAGAAGTTTTCAAATCAAAACTAATAAAATGTCAGAGATTACAGGTAAGGGGGTTGGTTACACAGAAGGAAGGTGTTAGCACCCAAAGTGTCCTAGGTACTCCTAGGGAGCCCTTTTTGTGTGCATATATATTTTGTACAAAGTGATGTTTACAAACAAATATAATGGGGGGATGAGAAAAGAATTCATTAATTATATTTTGTGTTTGACAAGACCTTTGGTCTTGTGCCTACGTACCAACATAAAAATGAGGGATCAAAACCTCGTAGTTCGTGATACAAATTTCAAAGTGGTTGCATTGCTTTTAACAAAAATTAAGTTTGAAAGGCACAAAGGCCTAAAAATGGATTGAATGAGTTAGTTCTTTTTGGCTTTTTGAAAGTTTAAGTCAAGTATAGTTAAGTCTATTTACAAGTTTGGTTTAAAAAAGAAGTTTGAAAATGCAATGGCATAAGGTCAAAGTTTTTATTTTTTTTGCAAAAGTGGTCAAAGTTTATAACAAAACAACTTCAATCAAAGAAGGTTTTGAAAAAAAGAGGGAGATATTTTGAAATTAAAGAAATGGGGAGAAGATGAAGAGACTAATCCTATGTGCAAAATTAAAAGTTTAGAGTTGAAAAGATCTTACCAAATGGGTAGCAATCCAATAGACAAGAATGTCAATAGAAACCCATAATTCCCTTGGACTTTTAGAATCAAGCAACACACAAATGCACAATTATATTATCTTGAAGAGCAAAGGCATAAAATAAAGATGGCCACATCCAAGCTTATCCATTCCATGATCTTCTTCAAAATAGCCCTTGTAACAGGTGAATTCGACAAGTCACAGGTTCAAAATAACAGCTTCACAATGATCATGTTGCAGATGAACTTAGAGAGATCTTGAATGATCTATCAGATGAAGTTTCAAATTACAAGCACTTGGTCTCTCAATAAGTTGGCATTGGCCAAGTCCTTTAGCATAGGAATGTTGCCTAAATTCTAAGTCCATTTGTCCAAGATCAAGCCAACAATCCACACAAAAGTTTTTTAGGGTTTTTGTTGTTACTATGTACATTAATGGTCAAAGACCACACAAACAAACAAAGTATACACAAACAAAGTATATCACACAATATGGTCCAAATGGACAAAGTGAAAATTGCATTAACATAAACAATTAGAATGATATAAACAATGGCAAATGTATAAAAGCTAGAATTAAATGACATTAAAGTAAAGGGCTTGAAATTAAAAGTTAGTAGTTAATAGGTTAGAAGTTAGTATTGTTTTTGCTTTTCATTCTTAGACATTCTTTGGAGAACACTCAACCCACTTATCACAAGCATGGATCCTTGAACCAAGACATCTTTCAAAGGAAGGAAAAAAGGCCAAGTTTCCACACAATACCATGAAAAAGGGAGACTTACAATCTCACTAACTAGAATGCTATGCCTTTTATGTCACAAATTTAGCGCTATGTTAAGCAATCATAGTTGGACTTATGTAGAAGTCACAACTATTTGAGATCGGACAATAGAATTTTGGTGTTAATGCATGTTAGAGACATAGTATTATGAACTATGCTCATGAAACATACCACACACAAAAAAAAGAATATGCAAAAGGTGTGGCCTAATCTCATCCATACTCATGTTAATTTTTCAATCAACTAGCTTTAGGACTTTGAGATATCATAGGCCAAATGAGATGAATGCATAAAGAAGGGGAATGAGATGAAGAGGGAGGGGAATAGATGAAATCTCAAATTGATCAAAGGAGGACTTTTACCAAATTAATTTCATTCATTCATTTTGGGAGATGGAATGTACATTTCATCAATCCCCTAAATCCAATGATATTAATTTGACAAAGTCAAATCAACCTTGACCAAGGCCCAACAACAAGAGTCAAACACCAACAAGTCATCACAATTGGTCAACAAAATTATTTGGCATTTATTCCAATTAAAAATACTAAAATAATACATTTAAATTAAATATGGTTTATCAAATTCCTAAAACCTCATCAAAACACCAAATAAATGGCCATGAGATGTATCATAGGTCAAACAAGGTCAAAGGACCTTGGAGAAAAAATTTCAGAATTTTAAAAGACTTAAAAGTATTTTTAAACAATTAAAAAGAAATGAAAAATCAATTAAATTATGAAAAATATTAATAATGATCCAAAAAATAATTTTAATCCAGAATATGAAAGAGGAAAATTTTTGAATTTTTTTGGTGAAACTCTCATATTTTTTGGATCAATATTAAAATTAATATGAATTAATGAAAATCAAAGGAATAAAAATTTAAAAAACAAAAAACAAAAAAAAACATGGACAACTTGATCTGCCTCATTAATTGAGGTGGCAGATCAAGTGGTGAGAAACGTGCGTTCCATGGTACACGTTAGTCAGCGCGCCACACATTTGGTCATTACAAGCAACATCCCTGATTAAAACATTTTGAATCAATCCAATGGCTCTGGACCTTGCCACCTCATTGCCAGAGCAAAGCGCCGATCGTCTTCTCAGGCGACCTTGGCCGGACTGGTCCATTCATCACCACATCAAAAATGAAAAAGGAAGACATGATCTGAAAGGAAAAATGGTGTAGATCACGAATATCACCTCAATTTTAACTAACTCCTCACATATAGGAAGATATGAGGAGTTGAATTTTGAGGCATGTCAACTGAGTTGCTTCGATTTGACCTCTAAGTAACTCAATCTTCTTGCCTACATTGGTAGGACTTCAGACAACCAAAGAATCAAGAGAATTGAGCAAGATTGAGAGAGAATTGTTAGGGACCAATTAGTACTACTTTTTATATCATTTTATTGGTCCCTTTTACCAACTTTTGATGTAATTACACACTTTTATTCTCACTATTTTGTATAAATGCAATTAGGTTTAATTTATTTTGTTTTGAATAGTTATTTCACCTTTTTGTTAGTTTTGTAGAATTTTGGGATAAGAAAGGCCTTGGATTGCAACACCACATCTTAGAGGAAGCTTGCCAAACAAGGAAGCTGGAGAAGCAACAGTTCGCGCCGCGAAGGCTGCGAATCCAGCAAGCTGACTGAGGGTCAAAAGTGCTGTTTTGCAGGAAAAGTTTATTGCCATTTTGATGCCTGCCTGGGAATTGCTTTTCTGCTTTAGATGACAAATACCAATTAGGGAAATGTCAACCTTTTTTGTTAGAAACAAATACATTATGCTAGGGCATTGAAAATAGATTTTTTATCATTCACACATTGATATTGAGAGCTTTTTGTAAGAGAGAAAAACAGAGTTTTTCTTCTTTAACTTTCTGCTTTGAACAATGATGATGAGGAGCTAAACTCCCCTTTGTCAAGATTGGAGGTAGTAGTTATTCTCATATGTTTATGTATTCCATTTGATTTATATGTATGATAAAGATTGTTGATGTATTGAATACTGTTTTTGCCCTAAGTTGAAAACCAGATTTGAGTAGTTGTCGAGAGAGATTATTTGAGTCTTGACATAAAATAGATTTTCAAGTAGTGAATAAGTTGTAGAGATAGATTTACTCATTACTCTTCTTTGGTATTAAACATTAAAGATTGCTATATTGATAGTTAGGTGGAGAGATCGTCTAAGGATCAATATAGTGATTATCACAATATCATTTAGACATAAATGACTTTGAGAGGATACTTGAACATCATCAATAATCTTGAATCTATTTATTTATCATAAGGAATCATAAGCATTTGAAATAGTGAACTCCAATCTTGCCAAGCCTTTATATTTGATTAAAACCATTCTACTATTTTTAGTGACCTTTACTCACAAGATAATTTTCCAAACAAAACGACCTTGTTACTTTCTAAACTTATAACATTTGGATTATAGAACGGAGGTAATATCAACCAATCTCTGTGGATACGATATAAAATATTTGCCGAAGATATACTTTTCAACAAATTGGTGCCGTTGCCGGGGATTGGTGTCGATATTACAAGCATTGCAATAATTCTTTGTTTTAAGTTGTGTTACAATTATTATTATCCCTCTTTTGTTTCACTTGGTTTGTTAGTTTTGTAGATTCTAGTGCATGCGAGGAAAAGCAACCGAGGAGCAACTTCAATTCGATCCTGAAATTGAAAGAACACTTCGGAAGCTCAATAGCAAAACACGAAGAAGAAGGAAACTAGCCGAAGAGAGGAACCAGAGAGAAGAAGCATCTACTTCCGCACTTGTTCCAATCGAAGAAGTGGTTGTAGAGGCTTGTGACGGGAACATGGCGGATGACAATTGTACCGAAATGTCCGCTAATAGTCCAAGAAGAAATGCTCAATTTGCCCATGGAGGAAGAAATACGGAGATGAAGACCGGAATCCTCCAACTTCTCTATGCAAATCCATTCACCGGAATGGATCATGAAGATCCGTATACCCATCTCATCAAATTTTATGAGATTGCGGGTTCTACGGGAATTGATGAAACGGGTGAAGAGGCATTATTCAAAAGGATGTTCCCACACTCCTTAGTGGGGAAGGCAAAAGAGTGGTACCTTGATCAAGCGGCAAGAGTAATGACGGATTGGAATTTGTTAGAAGAAAAGTTCTTAGAAAGATACTTCCCTCAATCCCGATTCATGGAAGCCAAAACGGCTATTGCGGTATTCACTCAAGGAGGCAACGAGTCTCTAAATGAAGCTTGGGAAAGATTCAAATCAATGTTGAGAAAATGTAAGGGACATGGTTTTGATGAGCTCACTCAAATCCATATTTTTCTAAATGGACTCCAATCAACTCACAAGACACTTCTGGACGCCACCGCGGGTGGCTCGCTTATGTCAAAAACTGCGGAAGAAGCTAAAGTCATTATTGAACGGATGGCCCTCAATGATCATCAAGGTCAACATGATCGTAGCCCTTCACAACGTAAGCCGGGAGTTCTTGAGTTAAATACCAATGATGCCATCCTTGCTCAAAACAAGCTACACTCTCAACAAGTGGAGCTTCTCACTCAACAAATGGCCAAGCTTCCACAGCAAATAAAAGAGATTCAAGGGTTTCAAGTTCAGCATCAAGTAGCATGTTGCGAATTATGTCAAGGGGATCACCCTACTGGTTTTTGTCCTCCACCCCAAGAAGAAGTGAGTTATGTGAACAATCAAAATCAGGGCTATCAAAGACAACAGCCTAACAATCAAGGCTACCAACCAAGAAACAATCAAGGCTATCAACCGTCAAGGTTCAACAATCAAAATTTTCAGCAGCAAAGTCCTTACCAACATCCAAACTCTCAAGGACAGCAGTCGCAAGGAGGAAATTCCAAGCTAGAAGACACTCTTCAACAATTCATGCAAGCTTCCATGGAAAATCAGAAGAGTAACGAAGCAGCAATTAAAAATCTGGAAAATCAAGTAGGCCAACTCGCGAAGCAACTGTCGGAACAAAACGCAGGGCCTTCTTTCTCTGCTAACACTCAACTGAATCCAAAGGAGCATTGCAAAGCAATTGTCACAAGGAGTGGTAAAGAGTTGGTAAGTGAAAAAGGTGAAGAGATTGTAGAAGAGAACATCACTGATGGGATGCTGGAAGAAAAAGACATAGTTGGTGAAAGGGAAAATGCTACTGGAAATGCTCAGTTCGCGCCGCGAACCACCTTCGCGCCGCGAAAACAGCAGGTTTTGCCAACTGAGCAGCAGATTGATCTGGAAGGGAAAAAAGATGCTGAATCAAAGAAGAAGAAGAAATTTGAGAAAGGGGTGAGCGTCATTCCAACTCAACATCTACCCTATCCACATGCTCCATCAAGGAAGGACAATGCTAGGCATTATGCACGGTTCATAGACATCTTCAAGCAACTCCAAATCAACATTCCATTTGCTGATGCATTAGAACAAATGCCACGGTATGCTAAATTCATGAAGGACATTCTTACCAAGAAAAGGCGACACGTGGAAGATGAGACCATATTGCTTGATGCACGGTGTAGCGCCATCATCCAGAAGACTCTCCCAAGGAAGGAGTCCGATCCGGGCCGGGTTGTTCTACCAGTAACCATTGGAAGCACATACGTTGGAAATGGGTTGATTGACTTGGGCTCTAGTATAAATTTAATCCCCCTCTCCATTGTCAAAAGATTGGGGAATGTTGAGATTAAATCGACGAGAATGACTTTACAACTAGCCGACAAGTCTACCACCTCACCATACGGAATCGCCCAAGACATGCTTGTGAAAGTGGACAAATTTTTGTTTCTGGTGGATTTTGTAATAGTAGAGATGGATGAGGACCGTGATGTACCCCTAATTCTTGGAAGACCTTTTATGAAAACAGCTCGGATGATGATCGACATAGATGATGGGCTAATGAAGGTGAGAGTGCAAGATGAAGAGGTGACTTTTAATCTTTTAGAAGCAATGAAGCATCCAACCGACAAGCATGATTCTTTCCGAATCGATGCAATTGAAGAGGAAGTAGTGGAGGTCGCGAACCAAATTCATATTTCTAATCCTCTAGAAAGATCCCTTATCGGAGCATACAACGTGTTAACTGACAATGAGGAACGAGAGATCGAAGCAATGTTGCACGAGCTAGAATCTTGTGGTGAGCTGGCCTATCAAGAAGAATTAACGGAAGACTTGGATGCAAAGAAGAAAACGGAAGAGCAAAAGTTAGAGTTGAAAATGCTTCCGTCACACTTGAAGTATGTGTTTCTTGGAGACGAGTGTACCAAACCAGTGATTATAAGCAACGCGTTGTCCACACAAGAGGAAGACAAATTGATTCAAGTATTGAAAAAGAACAAAGGTGCAATAGGGTGGGTGTTATCCAACTTGAAGGGTATTAGTCTGGCCTATTGCATGCATAAGATCATGATGGAGGAGAATTTCAAACCAGTTGCGCAACCTCAGAGGCGTCTGAATCCATCAATGAAAGAGGTGGTCCGGAAAGAAGTTGTCAAACTGTTGGAAGCCAGAATGATTTATCCTATATCCGATAGTGCATGGGTGAGTCCGGTACAAGTGGTCCCCAAGAAAGGCGGAATGACGGTAATAAAAAATGATAAAAATGAGTTGATTCCGACAAGAACAGTGACAGGGTGGAGGATGTGTATCGACTATAGAAGGTTGAACCAAGCCACAAGGAAAGATCATTTCCCACTACCCTTCATGGATCAAATGTTGGAGAGGTTAGCCGGTAAAAATTTCTACTGTTTCTTGGACGGATATTCGGGGTATAATCAAATTTCAGTAAACCCGGCAGATCATGAGAAGACAGCTTTTACGTGTCCTTTTGGCATCTTTGCTTACCGAAGAATGCCTTTTGGGTTATGTAATGCACCGGCCACATTTCAACGGTGTATGCAAGCTATATTTTCGGACTTGATAGAAGAATGCATTGAGGTGTTCATGGATGATTTTTCTGTTTATGGATCATCTTTTGAATTGTGCTTAAAACACCTTGATGTAGTTTTGGGGAGATGCGTGGAGACCAACCTAGTGCTCAACTGGGAAAAATGCAATTTTATGGTCACTGAAGGTATAGTACTTGGTCACAAGATTTCTTCTGAAGGGTTAGAGGTGGACAAAGCCAAGGTGGAGCTTATTGAGAAACTGCCACCTCCAACTAACATTAAAGGGATAAGAAGCTTTCTAGGACATGCCGGTTTCTATCGGAGATTCATACAAGATTTTTCAAAGATCGCAAAGCCATTGAGCAATTTGCTCAACAAAGGTACGCCTTTTCTTTTTGATGAGTCATGTCTTAAAGCTTTCTTAGATTTGAAAGAAAAGTTGGTCACCGCACCAATAATCGTAGCACCAAACTGGAACCTTGATTTTGAACTCATGTGTGATGCTAGCGATTATGCAGTTGGTGCGGTGTTAGGACAAAGAAGCGATAAAGTTTTCCATGACATACACTATGCTAGTAAGGTGCTTAATGAAGCACAAGTTAATTACGCAACAACTGAAAAGGAATTACTAGCCATAGTATATGCATTGGAAAAGTTTAGAGCTTATTTGATTGGTTCAAAAGTTGTAATTTACACTGACCACTCGGCGATAAAATATCTGCTTACCAAGCCGGATTCAAAACAAAGGCTTATTCGTTGGATCCTTTTATTACAAGAGTTTGATCTAGAAATTCGGGATAAAAAAGGTTCTGAAAACTTGGTGGCAGATCATTTGTCTCGGTTGGTCAATGTAGACATTACAAACAAGGAAGAGGAGGTGAGAGAAGAATTTCTAGATGAAAAACTCTATGCGATTCAAGTGAGGCCTTGGTTTGCTGATTTTGCTAACTACAAAGCAACCGGTTTAACACCGGAAGACCTCACTTGCAATCAAAGAAGGAAATTCTTGGCTGATGCAAAATATTATGTTTGGGATGATCCTTATCTGTTTAAAGTAGGAGCAGACAATATTTTGAGAAGGTGTGTAACAATTGAGGAGTCAAGAGACATTCTTTGGCACTGTCACAACTCTCCGTATGGAGGTCACTATAGTGGTTTGAGAACAGCCACTAAAGTACTCCAATCGGGTTTTTATTGGCCATCTTTATTCAAAGATGCGCACGAACATGCGAAGAGTTGTGATACATGCCAACGGAGTGGAGGAATAGGAAAACGGGATGAAATGCCTCTAACCAACATGCTAGAAGTGGAAGTTTTCGATTGTTGGGGTATTGATTTCGTTGGCCCATTCCCCTCTTCTTTCTCAAATGAGTACATACTAGTAGCTGTTGATTATGTTTCGAAGTGGGTGGAAGCAATTGCCTCACCTAAGGCCGATGCCAAAACTGTGATTAAATTTTTAAAGAAGAACATATTTTCACGTTTTGGTGTGCCTAGAGTGTTGGTAAGTGATGGAGGCTCACACTTTTGCAATACACCCTTAGAAAAAGTTCTGCAACATTATGGTGTAAAGCACAAGGTGACCACTCCCTACCACCCACAAGCGAACGGTCAAACTGAGGTTTCAAACCGGGAAGTCAAACGGATCCTTGAGAAAACAGTCTCGAATTCAAGAAAAGATTGGTCCTTAAAACTGGATGAAGCTTTGTGGGCATATCGCACTGCCTACAAAGCACCTATTGGGCTGACTCCGTTTCAAATGGTGTATGGGAAGACTTGTCATCTTCCAGTGGAAATGGAGCATAGAGCATTATGGGCTCTTAAGTTCTTGAATTTCGACTCCACTCTAGCTGGAGAAAGAAGGAAAGGCCAACTCCATGAATTGGAGGAACTGAGGAACGATGCATACCATTCTAATAAGCTGTACAAGGAAAAGGTAAAGGCATACCATGATGGAAAGGTCCGCCATAAGGAGTTTCATGTTGGACATATGGTATTGCTTTTTAACTCAAGGTTGAAGTTATTTCCGGGTAAGTTGAAGTCGAAGTGGTCAGGACCATTTGTTGTCAAGGAAGTACGGAATTATGGAGCCATTGTGATAGAGGATCCAAAGTCACAAGAGAGCTGGACTGTCAATGGTCAAAGACTGAAAGTCTATCATAGCGGTGACATAAACCGTGATGTGTGTGTCATTTCCTTATCTGGACCAGGCTAATCGAGGTACCGTCGAGCTCTTAACGACGTTAAATAAAGCGCTTGTTGGGAGGCAACCCAACGTTGTAAGTTTGAATTTTATTTTTCTCTGTTGTGTGTTTTTTATCTCTGTTAAAGTTTTAGAATTGTAAAGTTCTATTTTTTTCTGTTCGCGCCGCGAACTGAATGAAAAATTTTGAGTGGGTTCTATTTTTTGCAGTTCGCGCCGCGACCCCTGTTCGCGCCGCGAACTGAATGAAAAATTTTGAGTGGTTTCTGTTTTGTGCAGTTCGCGTCGCGACCCCCTGTTCGAGCCGCGAACACTGCGTGACAGAGTCACTTAAATTCTGTTTAGGTCATTTCTTTTCTCATTTCAAACATTTCTCATTTCAAACCAACCTTGCCGCGCTTTCACCCCACTCTCAAAATCCCACCAAATCTTAAAATTCTTCAGTTCCCATTGTTCAAATCTTCAATTGTTAGCAAGATTTAGTGATTCAAAAGGTATGTACTCTTCAATGTCTCTTCTCCAATCCTTTTTGGGTTTTTCATTTAGGGTTGGTTAGAAATCAAATTTTTCTGTAGATTACCTCTTGAAATCACTATGCATGTTTGATTTAGAGTAGGATTAGGGTAGAGTTGAGAATTTTGATTGATTGGGAGTAGATTGCTTCCCACTTGAGGAACCCTAGGAAGCTCTGGGAAATTTCCTGGATTCGCAGAGTTCACGCCGCGAACGGGCCTTCGCGCCGCGAACTGTGAATTCCAACACCATGTTTTTGTGTTGATTGTTTGCTAATCCTGTTCATGTTTGTTCTGTGGTTGTTCTGGTGTTGATTGCAGATGTCCAAAAGAACTAAAACCACGGCACCTCCTCAAGCCCGTTCATTCCGAAAGTTCATAAGCGATGAACACGAGGCACGATTCGAGAGCCTCATTAAGAGAACCATTTTGCCTGAGCGGTTTATCCGGCTAGCTCCAACCGGGGTGTATCATAGCGTGGTTGCTGCTTTTGAACGACGAAAGTGGATGAAGTTATGCGAACCAGAAGCAGCAATCAACTACGATATTGTTCGAGAATTTTATGCGAATGCTATGCATCGCGAGGAGGGTACGACTTTCATTTACCGATCCAGGGTAAGGGGCAAGATCGTTTCCTTTGGAAGGGATGACATTAATTCTTATTTGGGTAATCCCCTAACTCTCGGAGAGGGTGAGTGTTGTGAGTACAGTACCATGGAGGCAGCTAACAGGTGGAATCTGGAAGCTGTCAATGCTACCCTATGTCTCAGCGGAAAATCCTACGAACTGAATGATCAAGGACAGACGAAATTGTGGAAAAGAGAAAATTTTAATTTGGGAGCTAGGGCTTTTCTGGTGCTACTGTTGACTAATATCCGACCAAGAAGCCACACCACCACAATTCCTATGGACGTAGGGTGTCTATTGTACTGCATCATGGTCGGGAAGTCTGTGGATGTCGCAACCCTCATTGCAGGCGAACTGAGAAAGATAGTTTTAAGCGGAACCAATTTCGGTGGCAAAGCTGGTGTACTCGCATATCCAGGACTTATCATGGGACTGTGCCGTAAGGCAAATGTTCCCATCCCTGAGGAAGTACACTTCTCGATCACCAGTGTGATCAATGACTCGTATCTGAATAGGTTTCTGCAAAACCCAAATGATAAGACTGATGCACCTGGTACTTCTTCATCCAGAGCCCGAGCCAGACCTCGACCTCAACCTCAACCTCAACCTCACACTACCCCAGGCTTTGATCAGATGGCTTTTGCCAACTACTGTTGCGAGAGCTTTGAGGCCTCCAGGAGGTCTCAATCATTTCTTTTCGATGCCATGCAACAGCAGTTCCAGAACACGTTTCTGGCACCAGAGGCACGTGTTTTTCCTTCGCAAGCGGACTATGCAGCTTATGCAAATTGGCCTGAGGGCAGGCCAAATTTTATGGGGGGTGTAGGAGGCAGTGCTTACCCAAATGAGGAGATGGAGGATGTTCTTGGAAATGTAGGTGGTGACGAAGAGGAGGAGGATTGAGAATGTGGAGATTTGAGAGTTGTTGTATTTCTGAGTTTCTTTGTACTATTTCTGTTTTTGTTTTTGGGAATTTGTGATGTACTTTTGGGTGGCTCTAGTTCACCATAACTTTATTTTGGCACTTTATTTTTGTTAGTATTTTGACAATTGCATGAATGCTAGTTGAGATTTAAGTGTGTTTTAATCAAATTGTGGTTTACCAACAATTTTGTTTAATTGTTCTTATTCTTAAGTTAAGCTTTAAGCAACCGAGAAATGATCGCAAAGAAAGAAGCATAGGACACTTCGAGTGGTGATGATAAGAATTAGTGTCGGCATTTCAAGGTACACTTTATCGCTTTCTAGACTTAACATGAGTAGTTTGATGGTGTGTGCAAATTCCATTTCATAAATTCATTGAAGTATATGTCAGTTTTGAATCAAAATAGGACTTAACCAATTGTGAGGAAACTTTCCATTGTACACTAAAAAGCGGGAAACCGAGCATTATTTTAACTCATTCTTATCATGCTAAATCATGCATCAATCTATTTTTGTGTGAAATTTTGAAAATGATAGAGGCATTTTTTGTGAGAAAAACCACTTGACCAAAAAGTTTGAATCAACTAACCTTGTGAGGAATAATCCGTAGTTAAACCCCTTTGAGCTTATTTTAGGATTCGTTTGATTGATCATTGTAAAATCAATTGAAACTTGTGGAATAAATGAATCCTAATTTCTTTCGTGTCAATTGAAACCTTAAATCGAGTTGTTGAAAATTTTGCCTTTTGCTTATGTCTAAGTAGGGAGCATTATTGAATAAATTTGGTTTTGGAATCTAAAGTTGGGGAGAGTAAAGTGAAAAGTTGATTAGAACTTGGAAAAGTGAATTTTTATGAAAGGGTGAAAATTTGAAAAGAAACAAGAAAAAGAAAATACCCTTGAAACCATAGAGCATAGAAAAAAGATTAGAAAAAGAAAGCAAAGAAAATGCTCATGGTTGTGTGGAGTTGAAAAGAAAAAGAAAAGAAAAAGATAGGGACCAAGGAAAAGGAAATTGTGTAGAGTTGAATATTTGGGAATGCTCCCTTAGGATAGGCAACTTTGTAAATTCTCTTAATCATATCCTTTCTTGTAACCTAAGCCACATTACAACCTTTGAAAGACCTCTTGATTCTCATTTTTCACATGATTTGGTATTTGTTGTGATAACCGCATGATTTGAGTTGTTGTTGATTTAATTGCTTGGATGAGTGAAAGTAACCCTTCATGTTATTCATCATTATTATGATGTGTGTGTAAGTTTGATTCAATTTTGACATATATGGTTTTGAATTCCATTGGAATGATTTTTGCACTCAACCATTTTCCTTATTCATGTTTTGTCTAGAATTAAGATAGGTGGACTGAGAAAAATCGCCAAACACTTTTGAACCATTTGAATGTCCTTGGTAAATCCTTGTTCCAATCTTTTGTGTTATTGTCTTGGTTGTGAGGGTGGAAACTTTTGTTTAGGGACAAACAAAATGCTAAGTTGGGGAGAGTTGTTAGGGACCAATTAGTACTACTTTTTATATCATTTTATTGGTCCCTTTTACCAACTTTTGATGTAATTACACACTTTTATTCTCACTATTTTGTATAAATGCAATTAGGTTTAATTTATTTTGTTTTGAATAGTTATTTCACCTTTTTGTTAGTTTTGTAGAATTTTGGGATAAGAAAGGCCTTGGATTGCAACACCACATCTTGGAGGAAGCTTGCCAAACAAGGAAGCTGGAGAAGCAACAGTTCGCGCCGCGAACTGCCTTCGCGCCGCGAAGGCTGCGAATCCAGCAAGCTGACTGAGGGTCAAAAGTGCTGTTTTGCAGGAAAAGTTTATTGCCATTTTGATGCCTGCCTGGGAATTACTTTTCTGCTTTAGATGACAAATACCAATTAGGGAAATGTCAACCTTTTTTGTTAGAAACAAATACATTATGTTAGGGCATTGAAAATAGATTTTTTATCATTCACACATTGATATTGAGAGCTTTTTGTAAGAGAGAAAAACAGAGTTTTTCTTCTTTAACTTTCTGCTTTGAACAATGATGATGAGGAGCTAAACTCCCCTTTGTCAAGATTGGAGGTAGTAGCTATTCTCATATGTTTATGTATTCCATTTGATTTATATGTATGATAAAGATTGTTGATGTATTGAATACTGTTTTTGCCCTAAGTTGAAAACCAGATTTGAGTAGTTGTCGAGAGAGATTATTTGAGTCTTGACATAAAACAGATTTTCAAGTAGTGAATAAGTTGTAGAGATAGATTTACTCATTACTCTTCTTTGGTATTAAACATTAAAGATTGCTATATTGATAGTTAGGTAGAGAGATCGTCTAAGGATCAATATAGTGATTATCACAATATCATTTAGACATAAATGACTTTGAGAGGATACTTGAACATCATCAATAATCTTGAATCTATTTATTTATCATAAGGAACCATAAGCATTTGAAATAGTGAACTCCAATCTTGCCAAGCCTTTATATTTGATTAAAACCATTCTACTATTTTTAGTGACCTTTACTCACAAGATAATTTTCCAAACAAAACGACCTTGTTACTTTCTAAACTTATAACATTTGGATTATAGAACGACGGTAATATCAACCAATCTCTGTGGATACGATATAAAATATTTGCCGAAGATATACTTTTCAACAAGAATCGAAGAGATGAAATTTTCTGGAAAATACCTTCAATGTAGGTATGGATTCAACTGTTCTTGCCTTGGCTCTTGCTTGATCTCACTCAGAATGCTTGCAGGAGTAGAATGAAATGCACAAAAGGTCTTGGATCCCTGGAGTTTTGAATCTCAAAACAGTAAGATTCAAACTTAATTTCAAGATGAAATTCTTAGGATTATCCTCTCAAATGGAAGGGTTAGGGGTTTAGGATCAAAGCTGGCGCGAATGTGTGTTCAATTCTGATGCTAGAGGTCTTTATTTATAGTTGTATCTCATGATATTTGCACCTTCCAAATCACTTTCCAAAATTGGCAATTCATGATGCATGGGTGCATGGGAGTGTACAGGCCCATGAGATCATTGTTTTAGGTCCACAAATGAGTGTAAGAGAGTCTGAAGTCAACTTGGATTGCAAGGCAATTGTGTGTGAAGATTTGAAGTTTGATCTTTGCCAAATGATGATACCATGTTCATGCCATGCGCAGCCTTAGCAATTCTTGTCTGAAATGGATGAACTTAGACTTTTTCGAAAGGTTAGATCAAGAGGAACAACTTTCATGTTCAACACGTTTCCATTTGAAGATTGTATCCTGATGAATTTTAAGGTGGAAATTTGGAAATTTCAACATATTGAAATTTTTTCTAAGTGTCAAGTCATATATCTCAATATTCCACCTTGCTTAACTTTTTATGTGAGCTTCAAATGAGAAAAGTGTCTTCATCAAAGTTGTAGATATTTAAAATACATTCAAAATGGTGACCAATTTCATATCATTTGGATTTGAAATGATAGAGTTATGAATTTTTGAAGTTTGGAAAAATCACTTGTTCAATTGTATAGGTCAAAAGTGACCTATAATGTAGCCTCATATCACATGCTCAAACAAGTTGAATTAGCTCTCACTCCAAACATAAAAGTTGAAGTAGATATATTGAATTTGATTTTGAAACTTGAAAATATTTCATATCATAAAAATTGAGCAAGTTATGGCCTTGGGAAGTTGACTTTCAAATTAGGGTTTAGACAAAATGACCTATAATGTTTCAACATAGAAGATGTTTTTCCAAGCAAAACTAGACCTAGGTCTCAACATGAAAGTTGTTTGGAATGCCATTAAGAGTAAGTTTGAACTTGGAATAATTTTCATATGGTAAAAATTGTAGGAGATAGGGTCTAGGGATACCCAGTTTTGATGAGATGAATTCATCTGGCCAACCACCATCAACCAACTTGCTAATCTTCAATTCTCTTGACTTTCTAGGCTCATGGTAGATCATATATGATGAATTTTGAAATGTACCTTGAAAATTTTGATCAATTGGTGAGATAGCTTGTTGGAGAAGTTACTCAAGATACCCAATCAAACTAGGGTTTCCAAGGCAAATCATCCTCAAACTCTTGAGGAAAACTTGATCAATATAACATGTAGAAATCATTGGGACTCATATATGATGCTTATAACCATTATTTGATCAATCCATGGTTGTGCTCTTTGTCATGAGGGTCTCAAACCCTAGATATGAACTTGATAGATCAATGGAGATCATGCCCTACCTACAAAAGAGTTAGGCAAATGCAAAGGCATATTTTTGGTATTTTGGTTAGTAAAAATGATAAAATACAAGTATGATACAATCTCAAAGTGCTTGGTGATCTCTACCAAAACAAGCCCAATGAAGGAAGGGTAAGGAGGATGCCAAGGTATGATCCCAATGCTAATGCATATGATGAAATCGCATGAGGGATCTTAGGGCCAAAATTGGGGTCTTACAACTTTAGAGTAGTCGAGTCTTGCTCACTTAAGAAATCTTCTAGCTACCAATCTCGCCTTATGTCTTTCTATCGACCCATCAACATTGTGCTTCAACTTGAACATCCATTTGACTTCGATAACTTTTGTATGGGCTGGAAATTCAAACAACTCCCATATGTTGTTTCTTTCGATTGCTTGTAACTCTTCGACTATAGCAGACTTCCATTTCATATTATTTAAAGCCTTGTTATACTTTATTGATTCAGTACTTGCAAGTAAAGAAAAATGAACTAGTTCTCCATTTGTTGTGACTTCATCATCACCAACCACTTCATAGTCTTGAAGTCTTATTAGACGAGCTCTATTTCTTTGAGGTCTCTGACTTATGCTAGCCATAAACTCTCTGACTTCGAATGTGTTGGGTATGTCAGCAACAACTTTGACTTTAACTAGAATATCGATAATATCTTTGACTTCAACATCATTACTTGCTTCGTCGAAATCATAACTCATAAATGGCTTGTCAATTGCATTACTAAAATTCCAATCCCAGGAAAAATTTTCATCAATCACAATATCTCAACTAATCATAATATTTTCATTAATTGGATTTAACAGTCTGTATCCTCTAGTCCCATGATTCCTTTTTTGGGATCATGAGGAGAAGTATCAATATTGGGCTAAGAGCAACACACAAGTGAGAGACATACCATATATCCACCTAAAACCTTAAGGTAATAGGTGTGTGGGTTCTCCCACTTATAAATGCTCAAGTCTCCAAATTTATAATCAATGTGGGACTCCAACTCACACTTGACTTATTATTCTTAACAAAATATACTCCACATAACCTTTAAATCTTCACTATCTTCAGTCAAGCTTGGTAAACCATATATTTTTCAAAATATTCTTCACGATCGGTGACAATTACTTTTGGCATATTTTTTTGTCATTCAACATAGTCTTGCACATTTCCAAAGTCAATATAACATTGCTCTCTTTTTAGGATTCCAAAAATTCAAAATTCATTGAAAAAGTCTTTTTAGGATTCCAAAAATTAAAAATTCATTGAAAAATACTTTTTTGTCTTATACGTAAAATAAATTATGAGCATAGTGAGAAATATGTTAAACAACTTGATGGAATCGGGATGATACCAAAATAAATCTCGAACAATGACACTATCCTCACAAACTTTGTACCTAGAAACATAGTGATCATCATCCAAAAGCTTTAAGAGTTGTTGCATTTCAAAACTTGGACCTCTTACTACCTTGTTGTTTCAGTCATCACATTGTACAATTGCTTGATATTTGAAATATTTTGAAGTATTTTTTATTTCAAAGTTTCAAGTATGTTTTTCGGCGCCACCATGTTTAATGCCATGTTCGATACAAGTTCCTTCTCCTCCGATATAAGGTAACATATAATGGGATTATCGGCTAACTTGTGGCACAAGACATGATTATGTATACCATAAACCATATTAAATTTCCATGTATCATTTTCCTTATGGTATTTGTGCAATTTAAACAAACACTCACATTTTCTCGATTTGGTGTCATCACGTTTCAACTTCCTAATCGGTGATTGGTATGTGACACTTCCATGCGAATCCATTGTAGCATATGTTCACAAACAATAAACTCTTATTTATTTGTAAATTTTTCAAGAGCATCTACCTCGACAATAAGTAGTCTAGCACTCGGGTTAACACCGTCCTTCATTTCATCTTGTTTAACATTGTCTTTCAGTTTATCCGGTTTAACATTCATTTTTTGCATCTCGAAAAATACGACCCTTCGCGAAGCGTTCGCACGCTCGCGGAAAAATTGATTCAAACAGATTCGCCACCAAACTTTATTTATTCCTAAAAGAAGGAAAAGGAAAATATTGATAAAACCCTTAAGAGAAAAAGAAAATGGTCGTCGCAACCAAATTGGGGTTCGGGAGTTGATTACACAAGGGGAAGGTATTGACACCCCTCACGTCCGTTGTACTCAATAGGAACCTTTTAGTTAAACTTGTGATTGATGTTAGCTTATGTTAATTGTCTTCTTCGACTAATAAAAAATGTAGAAGGGAAAGGGTTCGCAAAAATGTTTTTTATTAGGGTGCTTGAAGAGATTATGGGTCTTGCTCCTACGTATCCTCAGGTACAATGAGGAATTCAAAGTCATGTAGTTCTGCATATAAAACTACGTATTAGCTGATTGAGAGTGTCACTTTAGACATTTTGAGTGATTAAATATTTGCTTGTTGCTTGTTCTTGGAGGCAGAAACCTTTGTTTGTTTCACATCGAAATGGATAAAACATACTCGTTTCTAGAAAAAAAATTAATTGGTTGATTTGTTTTATTGGACGCATGCTTAGGTCATATTTTAACGGTTAAACGTTGGCTTGCATACTCGCGAGGGAGACTTAAGCTCTATTTTTTACACACGTTAAGTCGGACTAAACAAATGCCTTTTTGAAAAGTTTGTCGATCACACAAGGGAGAGAAAATAGATTTGATGTGTTAGGTATTTTTAGAAGAATGATGAACACTTGATGAGAATGAGAGTTGGGCCTCATGACCAATTATTCAGGATATCACCGAAATGCTAGACTCCAACGTTACCTTTTTCATCCAGTGTATTTATGAAATTGTTTGTTGGACAATGAACATTCAAAAGATTGTTCAAAGGTTATACCGAAGTGATAGAATCCAATGGTCCCTCTGTTTGTCTAACTGTAAATTAAGTGTTTAGAAGATAAAGGATGAACAAACGACTCACCCAAAACGTGTGCCTCAGGACCTATCATTCGAGGATTCAAGGAATGTGAGACTCTAAGGATCCTCTTCTTTCGCGTTTGCTTAGAAAAATGATTTTAGAATTAAACTTCACGGAAAAGAGTTTGAATCGCGTTGAGAATGATTTAATCGGGGTAAAAATGAAATATTTGTTATTGGAGCAAAATTTAGTTTATTTTAGAATAAATAGAGATGGTTTGTTTATGAAAATTACTCGACGTTGGATCAAGGATTATTTTTTAGTTCCCCTTTTTTTAAAAAAATTGATTGATTTTATGTTATTCGTGATTAATAATTTATCTAAGCAGAGAAAACCTAAAGAAAAACGTACGTTAATGGGAGAGGGATATATTATGCTAAATAAGGATTATAGAAAAAATCAAATCAAACATAAAAAATTAAAATGTTCAAATCAACTAATCAAAGAAAAAATAAATTGAAATAAGAACAATTAGACTATTTAGAGTAAATAATAAAACAAAGTAATAAAAAAAGCAAAGAAAAAAAAGAAAAAAAAAAGGTTGCAAAGTGGAGTAAAGGAGGGTAACCAACAAATATTTAAACCCAAAGAAAAGAGTATGCCTAATTGATACCAGTCAAATCCTGAAAGGCGTTAGTCAACCATTTTGTAGATACCTTAATCCACTACAATTAGATTACAGCAAGCCACCTGATCCATCAGATCACAACCAACAGTTGATGGGTTATGATCATCATCTAGAATCCAAGGGTCCAGACTTTGTGGCCCATGACAAAATGTTGACTCATAGCCACACGGTACACCGAATACCAAGTCAAAACGACCACACTTTTCACCAGGGATAAACTTAGATAAAAACAAAGGAAATGAACAAGCATCAAAACACAAACAAAAATCTAGGTTTGAAACTTTGAAACCACATCTCCTCCAACCCTCCTCTTTAACCAGTCATCGATTCAAACTCAACAAGGTAACAAAATAAAGCCTGCTAGATCAATGTATCATCGCTCTTTCTCTTACAACAACCATACATCGGTTTAGAAATGGAAAAATGAAAACCCAATTCTTATGCGACCACTCGATCTGACCTTCAAACCTCAACAGTTGTTGAGCTGAGTTAGGAAAAAAATCCATGATCATCATTGGGGTGTTCTACTAGAAGAAACCAAAGAAGCAAAAGTAAACAGCTTAAATAACCATAAATTAGAAGTTAACGTAACTCTAATTGTGAATCGTCTAAGAAACCAAAGAGTGATTGTTCTAGGTGCAAAAGGTACTACAGAATGATAATAAGATTCATTAAATGGTGGCGTGTCTACCTAAAAGGAACAAGGTAAATACCAGCGAGAAAATTCGGCGAGGGAAGAAGCGGTTCAGATAATGTCCTCTCCTTACTCTTACTTTTAGTTCTAATTCCTACCTCACCCTTCTCTCCTCTTATGAATTTTCCATGAGCTGAGCTATTTAGGGATTTGTGTGGAAATCTATTAGAATTTAAACAGTGTTTCAGTAGTGAAAAAAACTTTTTCCAATGAGTGAATTAGACACTTTTTTATAGAGTGGGATTTGAGAGACAATTTTTTAGTTTTGGTGTGTGCGGTGTATTGATAACTTTTACTGAGTTGTGTAGAGTCTGCTAGAAACATTTCCTAAATCCCTGATTTTTCAGAATTTTCTTTCTGATTTGTAGGGACCAAAGGGTGAGTGGAGTGGTGTGAGGCGTGTGAACCATGTGTTGATTTTGAATCAAATCTTCTTGTATTTTTTTTTACTGCTGTACAAGGTGGTATTTATCTTCTTTGTTTCACTACAATAAGTTTTCTATTTGGATGAAAATGGAATGCTCATTTCCATTCTTTTACCATTGTAATAATTTGTGTTCTCACAATTGCATATACCTACCTTTTTCTGCAGTGAATATTGTGGTGATTGGAAACAAAACCTTGAGTCTATGTGTTTGATTTCATTTCAAAGTTGTGTTGGATCATGAACATTATGCCTTTCCTTGCGTGACATGCTGCATAAATTATTTCGCCCTGCATCACTTGTATTTATTTGATACATGCTGCACTTATTTGCATTACCTTAGTTGTATGATGAATATGATGTAAGATGGTTCTTTTGCTTTTTGAAGATCGTGCTACATATGTATTGGTGTGTTTTAATAACTTATGCAATTTGGATGACATGGCTTATGTTTTGACTAATTTTCCCCTCTTGGTGCTAGGTTTCAAGTCATGAAGGGTTGGCACATTGGCTTCTAATGGTGAATATGCATGGAAGAGGGTTAGAGGTAGGTTTGGATGATGAAGAAAATAGAGGTCAATGTGAAATTTGTAATATGGTTTAGCATTAGTCTCTACTGAAGCTTGAAGATGGGCAAGGGGCTTGAAGATTAATACTCGAACAAACTAGCTTCAAAACTTGATAGTATTAGGTTCTAATTCTATTTTTTTTACTGTCTAGTCTATTAGAAGTAATTCATATTTATTAATTATATTATTTTCTTAGTCCCTAAGTTTGTTAGAGGGTATTTCAGTATTTTATCCTATTCTAGTAACCCTAGTTTTAGCTTATAAATAGGGTGACAATCATTGTAACTTTTATCATGTTTTGTAGCCGTCATTCTCTTAATAGAATATTCATCTTTCATTCTACCTTTGCACCAACAATTGGTATCTAGAGCTCCGGTTCGGATTCATTGGGAAACACGGGAAACACGAGTGAACGTGAGGTCTTGTGTGTTTGATTTTGATTCTTAGATTCGTGTTGAATCTTGAACAAAATCTGATCAGAATTTTAATTCTGTGGGTTGGGAAACACTGTGTGAGAAATCTGAGTGTACTGTGCAAGGTAGAAAGATGAACGGAAACGGCAACATGAACACCAAACTTCCAGTATTTGACGGTAAAAACTGGAATCGTTGGATGATCCAAATGCGTGTACTGTTCGGTGCTCAAGATGTTCTAGATCTTGTCACTGATGGTTATGTTCCGGTAGCAGCAGATGCGACGGATGAACAGAAAAACGCGCAGAAGGAAGTAAGGAAGAAGGATCAGAAAGCATTGTTCTTCATTCATCAATGTGTTGATGTAAATGTGTTTGAGAAGATTGCAGATTCAACGACAGCAAAGGCTGCGTGGGACACACTGGTTAGATGTTATGGTGGTGACGCATCAGTGAAGAAGGTGAAGCTTCAGTCCTTGAGAAAGCAATATGAGAATCTCAACATGAAGAATAATGAGAAAGTTTCTGAATACATCTCCAGAGTGATTCTAATCACTAATGAGATGAAAGCGTGTGGAGAAACTCTTTCTGAAGAAACAATCATGGAGAAGGTATTGAGATCCCTTACCTCTCAATTTGATTACATTGTGGTAGCAATAGAACATTCCAAAGATCTGAGCACCATGAGAATTGAAGAGCTGCAAAGCAGTCTAGAAGCGCAAGAGTTGCGTTTGATTGAGAGAACTTCTGAAAGGGAAGTAGAGCAGCAGACTCTGAAAGCAACTTCTGATAGGAGGTATTAGAAGCAGTCAGAAGCCAGGAGAAGATCTGATGGTGGTCAGAAGTTAGAAAGCTCAACCTCTGACAGACAAAAGAATGTTCAGAAGGGAAAAGAGAAGTATGACAAGAAGAAAATCCAATGTTACTGCTGTAAGAAGTTCGGTCACTTTGCTAGAGACTGTTGGTCAAACAAGGAGAGAAAATCAGAAGAAGCAAATATAGCCAGAAGTTCTGATGACGAATCTGTGCTATTGATGGCCTCTGAATCTGATAATATGGATCTGATAGACTGGTGGTATATGGACACTGGCTGCTCAAATCATCTTACTGGAAACAAGAAATGGCTGGTTGACTTTGACTCTGAAAAGAGGACAAAGATCAGATGTGCTGATGACAAATATCTTAATGCAGAAGGTATGGGAAATGTCAGAGTGACTCTGAACAATGGGAAAACAGCATTGATTCAGAACGTGTGGTATGTACCTGGCATCAGAAGCAATCTGATGAGTGTGGGACAATTAATTGAGAAAGGTTTTTCAGTTACCATGAAAGACAATCTTCTGAAGTTGTATGACTGCAATCAGAAGTTGATTATGGAGTCAGAACAGGGAAGGAATAGAACATTCAAGGTGAATGTCAGAACTGCAGACTCAGAATGTCTTAGTGCAACAAGTGCTGAGAAGGAGAGTGAGCTGTGGCACAGAAGATTTGGTCATTTGAATTTCAGAAGCTTAAAACATTTGAATTCAAAGAAGTTGGTACATGGAATTCCTGCAATTAAGAAGCCTGAAAAGTCATGCAAAGTTTGCATGAAAGGAAAACAACCACGATTGCCATTTGCGTCAGAAACTGCTCCAAGAGCAAAACATGCCTTGGGAGTTGTACATTCTGATGTGTGTGGTCCATTTCCAGTAGCATCGATTGGAGGGAATAAATACTTTGTGTTATTTGTTGATGAATTCACAAGAATGACATGGGTATCCCTTATTAAGTTTAAACACGAGGTGTTTGATGAATTCAAGAAGTTCAGAATGAAGGCTGAGAATCAGAGTGGTCAGAAGTTGAAGATTCTTAGAACTGACGGTGGAGGTGAGTATAACTCCAAAGAATTCCAGAAATTCTGTGAGGAGAATGGAATTGAGCATGAGGTTACTGCTCCTTATACCCCTCAACACAATGGTCTTGCTGAAAGAAGAAACCGCACTTTGCTTGATATGGTGAGAAGCATGCTAAAGGAGAAGAAACTTCCTCAGAAGCTCTGGGGAGAAGCTGTTGCCACTGCAACGTATGTACTCAACCGATGTCCTACGAAGAAGTTGAAGGAAATAGTTCCAATACAGAAGTGGACTGGAGATAAGCAAAGTGTTAGTCATCTGAAGGTGTTTGGTTCTGTTTGCTATAAACATGTTCCAGAAGCCAGAAGACAGAAGCTGGATGATAGAAGCAAAGTGATGATTCTGATAGGGTACCACAGTACAGGTGCATACAAGCTCTATTGTCCAGAAACCAATAAAATTGAATTCAGCAGAGATGTGATTGTGAAGGAATCAGAAGTTTGGAATTGGGATAAGTCTCAATCTGATTCTGATGTTAGAACTTCTGAAGAAAGGTCAGAGTTCAGAATTTCTGAGGTTGGAGTAAATTCTGACGTTGATTCTGACTCTGATAGTGATCCAGAATCTGATGTTCCAGACTCTGATGTTCCAGACTCTGATGTTGCAGACTCTGATGTTTCAGACTCTGATGATCCTGACTCTGATGACCCAGACTCTGATGGTAATCCAGATTCTGGTGGCAATTCAGACTCTGGAAATATGCCAGCCCCTGAAGATGGTCAAAGCTCTGGAGGAAGTCAACCATCTGAAGCTAGAAACTCTGGAGCTCAAGACTCTGAACAAGTTCAGAGACCACAAAGAATCAGAAACATCCCCAGAAGATATGCAGAATTTGACATGCTGCAAGACACTGAAGTAGACTCTGAAGGAGAAGTTATTCAGTGTGCCATGTTAGTAGACTCTGAACCCATAAGTACAGAAGAGGCTCTTAAGCAGAAGCTCTGGCTGAAGGCCATGAAAGAAGAACTTGATGCTATAGAGAGAAACAAGACTTGGAAGCTGACAGAACTTCCAAAAGACAAGAAAGCCATCAGCGTCAGATGGGTTTTCAAGCAGAAGTTAAAGCCAGATGGTTCAATTGGCAAACATAAAGCAAGGTTGGTAGCCAGAGGATTTCTACAGAAACCTGGGTTGGATTACTCTGAAGTGTTTGCACCTGTAGCAAGACATGAAACAATCAGAATGGTGATTGCAATAGCTGCTAACAGGAATTGGCCTCTGATGCATTTAGATGTAAAATCTGCATTTCTGAACGGTCCATTAGAAGAAGAAGTTTACGTGTCACAACCTCCTGGATTTGTGAAAAAGAATCAGGAAGGGATGGTGTACAGATTATACAAAGCTCTATATGGATTGAAACAAGCGCCCAGAGCTTGGAATCAGAAGATTGATTCATTTTTCAAGAAGCAAGGCTTTCAGAAATGTGAGATGGAGTACGGTGTCTATGTTCAGCATACTTCTGAAGGAAATATGACTCTGGTATGTTTATATGTTGATGATATACTGCTGACTGGAAGTTCTGAACAGGAGATAGCCAAGTTCAAGAAAGTTCTGATGAATGAATTCGAAATGACTGATCTAGGCAAAATGACATACTTTCTAGGGATGGAATTCAGATACTCTGAGAAAGGTATTATTTTGCATCAGCTCAAGTATGAATTAGAACTTCTGAAAAGATTTGAACTGAAGAATTGTAAGATTGCTGTCACACCTTCTGATACAAATCAGAAACTGGATTCTGACTCTGATGGAAAGGATGTGGATGCTACAACCTTCAAACAGTTGGTTGGTTCTCTGAGGTATTTGTGCAATACCAGACCTGATATTTGCTATTCAATTGGGATGGTTAGTAGGTTCATGAGTAAACCTAAGTGGTCCCATTACCAAGCTGCTGTCAGGATTCTGAGGTATATCAAGGGAACTCTGAAGTATGGAGTATTATTTCCTTCTGGAAGAAAGGATGAGTCAGAACTTCTGAGTTATTCAGATTCTGATTGGTGTGGAGACAGAGTTGACAGAAGAAGTACGTCTGGGTACTTATTCAAATTTCTGGGAGGTCCCATTTCTTGGTGTTCCAAGAAGCAACCTGTTGTGGCATTGTCAACTTGTGAAGCTGAATACATTACAGGTGCTGTTACTGCATGCCAAGCTGTGTGGATTCTGAATCTATTGCAGGATCTGAAGATTAAAGTAAACAAACCTCTGAAGCTGATGATTGACAACAAGTCTGCAATCAATCTTGCCAGAAACCCAGTGTTGCATGGGAGCAGCAAGCACATTGAGACCAAATATCATTTTCTGAGACATCAAGTTCAGAGGGGAGTGTTAGAAGTTGTACACTGCAGCACTCAGAAACAGTTGGCAGATGTTCTGGCGAAAGCTATCAAGACTGATCAATTCCTCAGATTAAGGGATGGAATTGGTGTTACAAGCTTTGATGGAATATGAATTAAGGGATGGTATTAGAAGTAATTCATATTTATTAATTATATTATTTTCTTAGCCCCTAAGTTTGTTAGAGGGTATTTCAGTATTTTATCCTATTCTAGTAACCCTAGTTTTAGCTTATAAATAGGGTGACAATCATTGTAACTTTTATCATGTTTTGTAGCCGTCATTCTCTTAATAGAATATTCATCTTTTATTCTACCTTTGCACCAACATAGTCATGTTTATGCTTAGGTCCAAGGTCATGGCTATGGTAGTGTGAGCAGTTTTTTCGCTTAGGACATGCATAGAAAGAATTCTTGGATCGTGGTATAATGTAAAAAATTCAAATAAATTTCTATTTTTTTTTAATCGAAAGTAACTCTGTTTTATATTTTAAAAAAATATAATCTTGCCATGTACTATAAGGGTGCCAAGTAACCTAAATACACACTTAACCAAACTCAATGTTAACTAAAAAGAAAAAAAAAGTCCAAGACTGTCATAAAAAATGTAAAGGTAAAAAAAAGACCTCAATTTCTTCGGTGTTCTCTAATCTCAAAAATGAAAATTATTGGGTGCTAAAAATGAAATTGGCACAATGTAAATCAACTAGTATTAAAAGTCTAACTTTGACTCTTGACCCTCAAATAAAAAAATATATCGATGAAATGGCAATGATGCAGAGGACTAAAAATAAAGGATCACTTCTTAGACCTAATATATCTAACCAACAATCATAAATACAATGAAAACAATGATTTAGATGAAATGACATTAGGATCCATGATTAAAACCAATTGCAAAAGTCAACTCTTGGAATTTTGACTTATGATTCTCAATCATGAAGACAATGATGCTTTTCGGAGACATAGATGGAATCAAATATTCTTGATTTATCATCCATTTGGTACCCGGATAAATGCAATGGAATGGAAAATTCTCTAAGGATAAGGAATAGCCATGATTCCTCAACCCATAGATAAAATAATGCATGCCACTAAAATCCTTTAAAATGTTTTATCCCTGGTTGATTTTTATACCTAATTCTAATGAATTTCTATGGTTGATGGACTGCATGATCAAATGGAATGATCATGCTATGCTGATGAAAAAACATGGGATAAAATTTAGGATATGATACCATCCTCGCAGTAGGTTTGAGAAACATATTTGGGGGAACCATATCTAACATCATTCATAACATATAAATATATTCAAAACTCAAAGTATCAGGCAAATCCTAAGATGCATCTCCAGAACACGTGAAGCTTAGTCCAAATATACATCTCCGGACTCAACGTTCTTTTTCTCAGCTCAAAAATCAAATTAATGAAAGGAATGAAAGATGAAATGAATGAAATTTACCTTAGATTTCAGCTTCTTGTACTCCCTTTGATGTGATAAAATACTATAATGATGTTTTGGTATTAAAATAGTGATCGAGAATGGAAGAATTTTTTTTAAGGGTTTTGAGTGTGAAATATGCTTTGATTATTAGGAAAAGGAACATGCAAGATGGTGTTTTATTCAATTTCCCGCTTGACATTTCCAGACATGCATCTCTGGAAATATTACTGAGTTGTTAAATAAACCAGCTAAATGAATAAAAACACTATAAATGAGTACAAGGGATTTTACATAGATGCATCTTCGGATACACCTCATAAAATTTATGGAGATACATCTTCGTACCATATTTTGGCAAAATGGAGCATGTGGCTGAATTATGAGGGTTGGTGTGGTATTAGGTGCATTCAAAGATGCATCTCTAACCACCATTAAGGGATTTTTTTGGATTTTCATAGGTGTGGGGCGCACCCCATGGGGTGGGATGCGTATTTCCTCTTTTATTATGGTCATACTGTGAAGTATTTTCGGACTATAAATGAATATTTTAAAGAGTTGCACATCAAATAAGATATTACTTGAAAATATGATTATGTTTATAAGTATTAGCAATTATTACTTTCAAGACAATTTAGTAAGGTGTTTTTATTAAGAATCAGTTAAGACCAATATGATAATCTAAGTGATTATTAAAGGCTATTCAATATGTGTTGGGCCACTTCCTATTAGAATTATGCTATCTAACCACACAACATAACATTATATCATTGCACCAAGCGTGCTAGACGTGAGGGTATGTCAAAAGTCTCCTATCTAACCATCCAACATTTATATTCACACACGAAGCATGCTAGATGTGAAGGGTGTGTCAAGAGTCTCTTATTAAATATGGTTTTGAAATATCGTAATAATTTATTAGATGAAGAGAAATTTGAAGGTTCGTGAAACATAAGAAAGGGGGGGGGGGGGGGGGGGGGGGGTTGAATTGGTTTCAGATATGACAATATTTTGCAAATCAATGACAAGAACAACAATGATATAAATACATAAGATTTTTGTACTGGTTCACTATTAACTAAGCTAATCTAGACCACTTGTCAGAGTGATTTTTCCCTTTCACAATGACTTAATCCACTAATCAAACAGATTACAAACTCAAATACCAATTGTCAATAACTTCCCGAGGCTACAAGTTAAACTTAGTCCCTCAAGGAATTTAACCAAAGTTAAAATATAAAGAGTGTGTGTTTACATCAATGCTTCTAAACAAGCAGATACACAAGATGAATTTCAAAGTTTACACTTAGAAAAATATACAAGTAAAAGCTCTAAGTGTAATGAGGTTGCAATTGTTGTTTCTCTCGTTTGTTGTTCTTCTTTTTCTCACATTGTTGTTATTCTTCTTCTTCATGTATTCTTCAAAATTCCGTGTCCTTTTTAAATAGATGATGAATAGTACTATTGGAGGATAGAATTGGAAACTTCTTCAATTTCACAGTTGTAATAATGCTGCGAGATTGAGTTATGAATTATGGAGATCTATTGGTAGTACATTCCTTAATAATTCCAGCATATTTGTCCTTTTAAAGAAACATTTGATTTTGCTGCTTGAATGTTCTATTTCCAAGAATATTCCTTCAACATTATTCTCTAAATCATTGGATTCGTATTTGAGTTGATTTGAAGCTTGATCAGAGTTCATAGCCATGAATATTAGACATCAGAGTCAAGTGAAAATTAGGCTTGGGTTATGAGAGTAAATTTGTGTTGTTTGTTCCAGGAGTCTTGACTTGGTTATCCAGATGGTTGACTATCAGTTAAACACTTCTTCATATTTAACCTTGTTTTTTAGAATATGTTAAAGTCTAGAGTCCAGAGTCTCTTATTTAGAGTTCAGGGTCTCTTGTCCAGGTTCGTAGTGTCTTGTCCAGAATCTAGAGTTTGCTTTGTCCATAGTCTGCTTTGCCCAAAGTCTGCTCTATCCAGAGTCCACTTAATCCAGAGTCCAGAATTTTCTTTCCTTATCTTTAAGATTTTGGACACTTAATGAAACTATTAGTGTAGAAAAATTTTCTTTTTACTTTGTTATCATCAAAACTTAAGGATTGTAGACGTAAAACCAAACTTGTTCCAACAATCTCCCCCTTTTTTATGATGACAAATACTAGTATTTTGATGGACAATTTTTACTTAATAAAAAATCAACTCAAATTAGAGTTAGGTTTGTAAGCTCCCCTTGAGTTTTAGACCTTCAAAATCTTCTTAGCTTAAGTACACAAAGTGAGGTTTGCGAGCTCCCCGTGAGTTTAAGACTTAGAAAAAGAATTGATTTAGCAGAAAATTCAATAAGCACAATAATCTCATAAATTATCCAACAAAATTGTTAAACGTTCTGGATTTATCATAGGATAAAAAGGAATCAAAATCATATTTGGTTATCAGTTTCTCCTTTTCTTCCCTTTTGTCATCTATAAAAAAATATAGATAAGACTGGAAGCATAATATCATTGATTAAGAAGGAAAAGAAATACTCCATTAATCAGTCAAAATTATCAGATGTATATTGAAAAGGATAAAAAATATATGAGAAAAGATAGTTTAGAGGAGAGATTGGTGGTGACTAGAAGAGGTTACAAGAGCATCAGTAAAGCCAGCTTTTTGCACCTTTTTAACTATTCCTTCCTGAGAGAAAAGTTCTAAGAGAACTCGTCCATAAGGAATGAATAAAGATATTTCCTCATGAGAGGCCATGATATTTGACTTCATGAAGTTGGAGATGGTGAGAGGTAGGCTAACTTTAGGCCTTGTTAGTAGGAAGTAAGGGAGATGCTTGTCATCAAAAGTGAGCAAGTCCATATCCGTTTCTCTTTGCATGAAAATTGTCACCAACAATAAATGCTACATTTTTTCCATGGGAGTGAGAGTATAGGCATTTGCAGAATTTTCATTGTTGGCATAAATATGTTGAAGAATGTTGGATATGAATGGGTTGTTATTGATGAACTGCTCAATGCAAAAGCCATTATCTTCACACTTTATTGCTTTAGTAATAAGTGATGGAGTAACAATGATTGGGAATATAAGGATATCATAATGGATTTCAAGAGCATCCTGGCCAATTTGCTTAATGGATGCATTCACCCAAAATTCTTTGACGAGAACAGGGTAAATAGGTCCATAGATCATGTCAAAAAAGTTGTCCCACCGTTTAAAAGAGACAGTTCTTTGAATATCAAACATTGTTCCTTTAGTTCTTCAAAGACAAGAAACTTTTCATTTAGGATGAACAAAAGGTTTTCATAACCAATGAAAGTTCTGGAAGCCATCTCTATGGTTTAGGGTTGGCTAAGTTGAAAGAGAAAATAATAATTTTCAGAGAAGGTTTGAAAAGAAAATATAGGTTATGAGGAGTGAGTAGTGGATAAGGTGTTTAAATAGAGTGGTAAAAGGAAGTGTAAAATATTTTGACCGAATCAAGGTTCAGAGCTGATACGAATGAGAACTCAACAGCCACCTCAAAACCCACGGTAATAAATTCTACAACAAGGGATGTTAATTGGAATGCTTGATATAGGAAATCATTACTATTTTAGAAAGGAGAAATAATTAATGACATTGGGGGAGCCAAAACATGGTTTTATTTTACCCAAAAAAATAACTCCCAAAGGTCATTCAAGCGTTTTTTTACGGATGAAAGAATTAGTTGGACAATCGTCTCACTTCTTAGCCACAACAATAGCGCTTGATTTTAACCATTAATATAACTCAGAGTCCAGAAGACAGAAATTCCCAAAGGGATTCTTACTTAGGACCTTCTGACCTAGAGAACCTTCTAAATTCAAAGGGCTAACTGGTTCATAGTCACGTTTCCCAGAATCACATTTTAACCATTCAGAGGCTATACATATTGACATTTATCATTTAATTTGGATAATTTTCCATTTTCAAATTCCTAAAAATAAAAAGAAATATATCTTTAGCAAGGGATTTTGTAAAGATATCAACACATTGATGGTTTGTATCTATAAATTTGAAGTTTGAAAATCCCTTCTAAACATAGTCTCTAATAAAGTGATTTTTCATCTCAATGTGTTTTGCCCTAAAGTGTAAGATGGGATTCCTAGACAAACAGATAACATAAATATTATCACAAAAGATAGAAATGTTACTCTCTTTTAATTGATAATCTTCTAGTTGACTCTTCATCCAAAGAATTTGTGTGTTACAACCAGCTACTGCAATGTACTCAGCTTCTGATGTTGATAATGCAATGGTTGATTGTCTTTTATTGGACCATGAGATTAGATTGTCACCCAGAAATTGACAGCTTCCATTGGTGCTTTTTCTTTCAAGTCTATCTACAGCATAATCAACATCATAATAACCTACTAACTTGTAATCTTTTGATATTTTACACAATAAACAAAGTTAGTTGTACCTTTCAGATATCTAAAGATCCTCTTAACAACTATTGATTAGGATTCTCTAGGATCTGATTGGAATCTAGCACACAAACATACACTAAACAAGATATTAGGTCTATAAGCAGTTAAGTATGTGAGAGAACCAATCATACTCATGTATACTTTTTGTTCTACCTTTTTACTTTCGTCATATTTTCCCAGAGTGCAAGTTAGATGCATTAGAGTCTTGACTGGTTTGCTATCAACCATATCAAACTTTTTCAAAAGTTATTTTGTATAATTGCTCTAGTGAATATAGAATCCTTCTAGACCTTGATTGATTTTTATTCCCATAAAGAATTTTAATTATCCCATCATGCTCATATCAAACTCAACCTACATAGACTTAGAGAATTCTCGACAAAGAGTAGCATTAGCATAACCAAATATAATATCATCAACATAAATCTAGACTATTAAAATATAATTTTTGTATGATTTACATAATAGATTTGCGTAAATCTTTCCTCTGGTAAATCCATTTTTCAAAAGAAAGTTACTAATTCTGTCATACCAAGTTATGGGAGCTTGTTTCAAACCATACAATGATTTCTTAAGTTTGTAAATAAAATCAGGATTTTTATGACTTTCAAACCCAGGAGGTTGATGAACATACACTTTTTATGTTATGTATCCATTCATAAATTTACTTTTAACATCCATTTGATATAAAAACAATATCATAGTTTACTGCAAAGGATATTAAGAGACTAATGGATTCTAACTTGGCCACTGGTGCAAGGGTTTAAGTATAGTAAATCCCTTCCTATTGGGTATAGCCTTGTGCAACCAGTATGGCTTTGTTTCTTAACACATCTCCTTGCTCATTTAATTTGTTTCTAAAAATCCACTTGGTTACACTGACATGTTTTCCTTTGGGTCTTGGCACTAGATCCCACAACTCATTTCTGGTGAACTGATTAAGTTCTTCTTGCATAGAAAATATCCATTATGTGTCTAGTAGAGCTTCATCAATTAATGTTGGTTCAATGATAGACATCAAACGAAGAAGAATTTCTTCATCTTGTCTAAATGAAGAATTGGTTCTTATAGGTTATGTCTTGTCCCCCATAATCAGTTCTTCAGGATGAGAGGATTTTTGCTTATACTTTCTCTAAGGTATTAGTGTGTCAACAACTTCTGGTGTTGATTGTTTAGTTTCATGTTGATCATTTCCATAGTAATTATCCTCAGAGTCCTTATCTTCATTGTTTGAATAGATAATTTTCAAATCTGTAAAATTTTCAACTTGGTTTGACTTTTCAGAGTCAAACTTATCATCAAATTTAACATGAATTGATTCCTCAACAATTTTGGTTTCAATGTTATATACTATGTATCCTTTTGAGAATTCAAAGTATCCTAACATGATACACTTCTGAGCTTTATAATCAAACTTGTTTAAGTTGTCTATAGTATTGAGCATAAAACAAAAACAGTCAAATGAATGAAAGTAAGAAATGTTGAGATTTTTGTTCTTCCATAATCCATCAGGAGTCTTATCCATAATAGGTGTTATAGTGATTATGTTCTGAATGTAACATGTAGTATTCACTGCTTCGGCTCATAAGTGTTTTGCAACATTTGTCTCATTAGTCATGGTTCTGGCCATTTCTTAGAAAGTATAATTTTTCCTCTCTGCAACTCTATCATGTTAAGGAGTTCTAGGACAAGAGAAATCATGAGAGATTCCATTATCTTCAAAAGGTTTTTCAAAATATTTATTTTTAAATTCACCACCATGATCACTTCTGACTTTAAGAGTTGTTAAACCTTTTTTGTTTTGCACTTGTGAACAAAAGATACTAAACACATAATGTCACTCATCCTTATGTCTTAAGAAGTTTACCAATGTCCATCTATTGTAGTCATCTAGAATGACTAAACCATACATCTTGCCCATTACTAAAGCTATTTTAACTGGACCAAACAAATCAATATGCAATAGTTCCAAAGACCTAGAGGTGGAAACAACATTCTTAGTTGTAAAAGAAGTTTTAGAAAACTTTCCTTTCTAACATGCCTCACAAAAAGTATTTGAAGCAAACTTCATATTTGGAAGGGCTCTGACTAAATTGAGCTTCTTGAGCTTAGAAATTTTTCTTATGCTAACATGGCCCAACCGTCTATGCCAATTCCATTGTTCTTCATTCACTGATAAAAGGCATTTTACATTTTGTTTTTCTAAATCGGAAAGTTTGATTTTATAGATGTTGATTTTCCTCTTACCACTGAAAATTACAGAGCCATCCTTTTGAGTCACAACTTTAGAGAACTTTTAATTAAATATAATACCATAACCATTCTCACTTAATTGACTTATGGATAGGATTTTATGCATTAGACCTTCAACTAATAAAACATTTGTAATAGAGGGAAGGGAATCGTTACCAATTGTTCATGTACCAATGATCTTTCACTTCTGAATTCCTCAAAAAGTCGCAGAACCTCCAGGCTTAGTTCCATCTCTTGGAGCATATTCCTTCTTCCTGTCATGTGCCAAGAGCACCTAGAGTCTAGGTACCATGAATGGTGTCTCAACTTTGTCGTTAAGGAAATATGCAACATAAGTAAAATGAGAATATAGAGCTTTTGGTTTTATCACCATTTCTTTGGGTTTAGATTTAAACATAGAGTTCTTTGGTGGAACATAACCAATGCCTATTTTCCCATTTCTACTTATTCAATAGATCATGGAATCCATTTCACTACTATTTATGTTTATTGCTAGAAATTTTTGAAAAGATGTTTCATATTTCTTTGAGACACACTCAGAATTTATAGGAGCTTCTGAAAGAATTTCCTTATATAATTTTTCACTCTTGCTTTTGAGAGTAGAGTTTCATTTTTCTAAACTATCAATTTTTTATTTTAAAATATATTTTTCTTTTATTAGCTCACTATGGGATCTAAAATAAATTACATTAATTTGTTTCAGATTCTTTTATCTTTTTTGGAGTCTCTGACTCTTTTCAAGAATTTCAGCTAAAGATAATTCAAGTTCAAACCGAGTTAGATGAGAAAATACCTCTTCAGTTTCTGATTTAGAGGATTTCTTTCTATCCATAAGTGTCATTAGCTTTCTCTTATTCAGAGTCATCCTCAGAAGAGTCATATTCATCCCATGTTGACATTAGCCTTTCTTCTTCTCTCTGAAGAATTTATTCGTAGGCTTTTCTTTGTTGATTGGGGCACTAATTTTTGTAGCGGTCAGGCTCTTTTCACTCATTGGAGTTAACCTCTTTGTTAGATCTAGACTTCTTCTTCCCAGAGGTTGACTTAGAGTGTCCATATGTTCTTCTATAGCCTTTGGACTTCTTCTATATTTGCTTCTAGAGTTGGTTGGCCCTTCTGGATAGTAGAGACAACTCATCCTCTTCACCAAGACCTTCTTTAGACTCTTCTTCTTTAGCTTGAAGAGCTTTAGGCTTTTTACGCTTGACTTTAGACTTCAAAGCCACAAATGTCCCTTTTCTCTAGGGCTCATCCTCTTCTAGCTCGATCTCATGACTCCTTAAATAGCTTACAAGCTCTTATAAAGATATGTTATTCAAATATTTTAACACCTTGAGTGTTCTCACTATGGGCATCCATTTCTTAGGCATGCTTCTGATGATTATATGCAGTGGTGTAACCCTTATTCAAAACTTTCAATCCAACAAATAGAGTTTGAAACCTTGAGAACATATCCTCAACATTTTCATCTTCTTCCATTTTGAAAGCTTCCTAGTTTTGGATCAAAGTCAGAGTCTTAGTTTTCTGCACATGCTCATTTCCTTCATGAATCATCCCTAAAGAATCAAATTTAGACTTTGAATCAAATTTAGACTTTGAATCAAATTTAGACTTTGAATCATCCCCAAAGTCAGAGCCTTAGTTTTCTTCACATGCCTTAGTTTGGATGTTCATCCATCTTGTTTCTTTCAAAATTTACACCATTTGAATCCACAGAATATGTGTAACCATCTGTTACCATATCCCATATATATACGTCATGCCCAAGAAGAAACTTTTGATTCTATCTTTCCATTAGTCAAAATTTTCTCCATCAAAGATTGGAGGTTTAGAGGAGTAATGATCTTTTTCATTGTTGTTGGTAGATGTCATACTGTATTTCTAAAAACGGATCTTTATCTAACACGGTTAAGTTTTTGACACAAAAAGGCAATACCATAACCAGAGCTATGATTCTAATTGAAGGTTCAAGAAACACAATAAAGAGGGGGGGGGGGGGGGGTTGAATTGGGTTTCAGATATGACAACTTTTTGCAAACCAATGACAGGAACAACAATGATAGAAGTGCACATGATTTTTATATTGCTTCAATGTTAACTAAGCTAATCCAGTCCACTCGTCAGAGTGATTTTGTCTTCTCATAAGGACTTAATCCACTAATTAAACAAATTGCAAACTCAAAGACCAACCGACAATGACTTCTCGAGGCTAAACACTAAACTTAGTCCCTTAAAGAATCTAACCAAAGTTAAAATACAAAGAGTGTGTGTTTGCAAGAATGCTTCTAAACAAGAATATACATAAGATGATTTTTAGAGTTTACACTTAAGAAAATATACAAGAAAAAGCTCTAAGTATAGTGAGTGTTGTAATTTTTATTTCTCTCATTTATTGTTCTTCTTTTTCAAGCTTTGTTGTTCTTCTTCTTCTTCATGTATTCTTCGAAATTCCTTGTCCTCTTTAAATAGATGATGAATAGTACTGTTGGAGGATAGAATTGGAAACTTCTTCAATTTCACAGCTATGATAATGGTACAAGGTTGAGTTGTGAATTATGGAGATCTGTTGGTAGTACATTCCTTAATAATTCCATCATATTTTTCCTTTTAAAGAAACATTTAAATTTTCCGCTTGAATGTACTATTTCCAAGAATATTCCTTCAACATTATTCTATAAATCATTGGCTTCATATTTGAGATGATTTGAAGCTTGATCATAGTTCTGAGCCTTGAACATTAGACTTCAGATTCTAGTGAAAATGAGGCTTGGGTTATCAGAGTAAATTTGGATTGTTTGTTCTAGGCGTGTTCACTTTGTTATCCAGATGGATGACTATTAGTTAAACACTTCTTCATATTTCAACCTTATTTTAGAATCTTTTGAAGTCTAGAGTAGAGTCCAGAGTCTCTTGTTCAGAGTCCATGGTCTCTTGTCCAGTGTCCAGAGTCTCTTATCTAGAATCCAGAGTCTGCTTTGTCCAGAATATGCTTTATCCAGAGTGCACTTATCCAGGGTCCAGAATATGTTTTCTTTATCTTTAAGATTTTGCACACTTAATGAAACTATTAATGTACAAATTTATTCTTTATATTTTGTTATCATCAAAACTTAAGGATTATAGATGTATAACCAAACTTGTTCCAACAAAATTTTCTTGAAACTAACTAACCTCTATAGATATTTCTGGGAAGAAATATTTTCTTTGTAGAGAAATATTTTTGAATGCAACAAATGAACACTTAAAAGTATCAATGATTAGAAAGACAAAAAGTTACAAAAACTCAAAGAATAGACAATATAAAGAGGATTGTGATGTTTTTGCGTGAGTATAAAGCTTAGAGAAGAGGTTTTACTGGAAGTAGCGTACTAGGTAAGAAGTGGCATTTCCAGAATCATGTAAATAGTCTATCAATCATAAAGTTCCTAGGAAATAACAAGCTAGTAACATTGTTTAGTACCTTACTACATTATAGGAACCAAGATCCTTTATAGAATTACACTCTCAAAATTTGGTACGCAGACCACTCGTAATGATTTCTTAGACAAAAAGAGAGACTTTTGTGGATTTATGTGCTTGCAAGTACAACTATATGCAATGATTAGATGATCATGTTGGTTTTGATGATGACAACACCTTATGTTAAACAAAATTTTGTGAAGTATTTATCTATCAAGACAGCTAAATGGTCAAGATGTTCTTTGTAAAATCAAATGTCAAGCCACATCAATGATGACAACACCTAAGGTCAAACATTGTTTGATAAAGTCTTTGGTGACAACTATCCAGCAATCTCTGATGATGGCATCCGAGAAAGAAGTAATCTAAAGGCTCATTAGTTGTAAGAGTCAAGTTGTAGTTGAATTTCTAAGTCATTGATGAATCTAGCAAAGGGAACTGAATCTCCAAATTTGTGAAAATGAGGAAGTATGAAAGCTCACTTGGTTTTACATTTAGCGCGTGTTTTGCCCCTCTCTTTTTCCATTTTCTTTTTTTTTCTTGTCTTGCTCAAGCTAAATTTATCTGATCACCATAAAAAGTTTCATCTGGTCCACCTTACATTTCATTTTACGTAATGGTTCAAATGTTCTCCATTAATTGACTATTGATTAACTTTGATCATTTCAATATTGTTAACCATGCTCTAGACAGTGTTGACTTTTACCATTACTATTGACTTTTTTTACACGTTGACTTTTATCATAATTATTGGCTTTATCGTTACCATTGACTTTTAATTATTATTGACTTTTCGTCACTGATTGGATGTTACTGACTTTGAATTGTTATGAATATTAATTATTGTTGACTATTTCCTTATTATTTTTACTTTGACCATGCTTTGACTTTTGTTGACATTTTGGAAAGAAAGGAAATATCTTTATTCGTGAGTAATTGGAATAACAAGCATCACAAGCTTTATTACAAGGAAAGAAATCAATTACAAGAAAAACAACAAAAGTTTGGTATAATTGACTTTTAGTCAACGATTGAAATTTGGTCAACTATCAACCATTGACTCGATTTTGACTCATGAATTTTTCTAGATCTATTCTACAAACATTTGACCAAAGGATTCATCATTATTTATCAAAAATCAATTATTCCATGATTATGTTACGAATACTACTTTCCAATAGCTCAAGATTTCATCTTCCATCAAGCTCCATTCTCATGGTTTTTTCTTCATTCTCTGATGTCCCCTTAAGCTCATTCTTCCACCAAAATGTTCGCTTTGCTACAAGGAATAAGGTACACCAAGGTATACATTTATATCATAGATTAAAATCATTAAAATTCTATGGAAAAGTCGTAAAAAAAATTGGCCATACTTCACTAAAATTTGGCACCATTCATTAAATTCAATGCTTGTTCTCTCAACACTTTCCAACATTGATTCATGCTCAAAAAGTCATAATTTTATCCATAGGTTTACACCATTCAAAATTGGACTTTTTCAATATAAAATCACTTCTCAAAAGCACTTAATATCACGCGATAATTCACCAAAAATTCATGGCAAAAGTGACAAAAAATCAAAGGCAAAAGCAATTAAAAATTCCAAGTTTCATGCATAATCACCAATGACCTTCTATCTTACATTCATACTTGTTAATTTTTCAAAAACCAAGTATCATTTGTCTCTAACTACCTATACATTCACAATTATTCAATTACACAATTAGCCCTTAACTACATTACTACCAAACTAACACAAATTCCAACTTCCATTTTCAACCAAATCTCCATTCAATCCCAGCCATTCATAAAAATCAATCTAAGGATTGGAAGTAGTGATCCGCAATTAAAGCTTAAATTAAATTCCAACCATTTATAAATCTCTTACTTGGATAACAATCTAAGGGTCCTCATTCCTCTCAAAACCCTTAATTACTTCACTACCCTTAAACTACCTAGGTCAAATCAAAGCTTAACCAACTACTAACTTCCAAACTAACACAAATCAGAACTACCATTTTGGGGAGCATTCTCAACCCTTGATAAGATTCTCCTTAGGATCTTTATCCTAGGGCTAGAATCATTTCATCCATAATCACCCTTCCCTTTGAAAATTATAAAAACCTACTATTTTCATCATTCTTCAACCATAAAAACCATGAATTCAACGTAAAGTTATTACGTCAAAATTCATCACCATCACCTAAAAGCTCATAAATCAAGTTGATGGAGTTTCATCACTTGAAACTCCATTCGATTGAGCATAAACTCCTACCATTTTTCCATAACCATCTTCATTCTAAGTCAATCCAAAATGCAACATTTCCATCACCATTCATAAAATCCGGTATTACTTCTATCAAGAATTCAAGGCTTTGGATCAACATTTATCATGGATTCAACCTTTCTATCCTATATTTATCAACCAAAAATTCGTCAACATATTCATCATCTAAAGTTTAATTCAACAAAGTTTCAAGCATCATCAACATTCAACAATAATTCACCAAGGCTTTCTATTCAAGAATAATCGTTATCATTCACAATCATATATTCATCAAGAGCTTGGTAATTAATTGGATTAAAGGAGCTTACTTTTAAGTTTTTCGGGTTTCACGTTGGTCAATTTGTCAGTGATTCTCAACACTAATCAGGGCAAACCTCCGCTCTGTTGGTAAATTATTTCACCTCTCTTTTCTACACTTTACATTACCGCTTCCGAATTGGTTGAAACATTCTAGCGAACACCTTGCATGCAATAGCGAAAATCTATATTTTTCTTCAATTCCATTGATAAATTCTCGTCGCATTTATCATTATAGAGTTGTATGCTTGCTATTTGTTGTGTTCGAATAAAAGTTTACATCAAAACCAGCCCTGAATCGCATGTAATTCGAACCCGTAATCATGTCGAAATCGTACAAAATGCAAGAACGAGAACCATTAAGTCGGGACTGAATTGCACGCGGAAAATTCTGCATTGAACCAGAAAGTTCTGCACCAAAAATTATGCACTGCACGCGTAAAAGTTATGCACTAAAGATAGAAAAACTCTGAACTCATAAAATCCCAATTGAGTCACGTGTACATAATGCTTGTTCCTATTTTTCTTCAATTATTCCTATTGAGTTTTATATTGTTATTATGTGAGTGATATATATGTATTTGTTGCTAATAACAGGATTCATATAGAAACATATCTTTAATTATATAATAGTAATTATATTACTAACTATTAAGCATTTGACAAATTATCAACATATAGACAACTTTTTTTATATATTTTACTACATGTCTTAGTTTAATTGGTAATGATTTTAAATGACATAAATAATTCTATATTTTTGTTTTACTCATTTTATCCTTTTACTCATTTTTTTGTTAGCAACATTATGTGACTAAATTTTAGTCTTTAGGTGATTAATTTTGCTAATCAAATTAGATGAATTTTTTCAATGGAATTAATTTTGACAACTAATTTTAATTAGTTTAATTTTAGTTTTTAACTTGAGATGATTCAATTGCTATGTGATTAGTTTAATTTTTAACTTAAGATAATTCAACTGCTAGTTCAACTAAATCATGTTCTAGCATTTATGTAAAACATCTCGCTTTCAAGGTTCTAAGCCTATTGAGATAATCATCAACACTTTCAGCTACGTTTAGCCTTACACAAGTTAATTCCTTGAGACTAATCTTACATTGTCCCATGTAGAATTGCTCGTGGAATGCTCTTACTAATTGGGCCCATGTAAAGATGGAATTTAGGGGCATGGCGGTGAACCATGTAAAAGCGTTATTTGTCAATGAGTTCGGAAAATACTTGATTTTTAGATTCTCATTTTTGGATAAATCACCAGCCTCGGTCTGGTACCGGGCGACATGTTCGATGGTGGATTCATTAGTATCACCGGCGAACTTGGTGAACTTGGTGAGCTTTGGGACTTTCCAGTCCCTAGGCAATTTGGTTTTCCTTACATACTCAAACATTAGGGATATATATTTTTCCCTAGGGAGGCCTACGTTGAGGCCATTATGGACCAAAAACGCATTCGACGACATTAGTTATATTATCATGTACCCCTACATTGTCTTGTCGGACTTGTCTCAGGACTTGATCAACATCATGGTTGCATTGAACTAAGACCATGTCGAGGCCTTCTGGCCCTTAATTGTTTTCGACAACCCTATTTTATGGGGGTTTATCCCCCTGAGGAATATTAAGCACTAAAGTCGGTGGCGCTGGTGGTGCATCGAAAAAGTCAACAATCTTACCCATTTGATGGGTTAATTGTTGATAACTCATATTCGTGTTTTGGATAAAGTGGGCTAAACATGTTTCCCACCTCTTATGTAATTGTGTGAACCATATCATGGTTACTTTTGTCCATTAACAGTCTCATGACTTGAAGCGAGTTAGTTGTCAAGGACAAAGCACCCTGGGGAGAAAAATACCTCATACCTCCTGGTGGTTGTCCTAGTAGGCCAAAGTTGCCCATGGTGGACGCTGAAGCCAAATACGGATTAAAGGGCAATGATGTTGCCATCACGTTTTCAAAATATATTGATATACTAGGGTGCAGGCTTGCCACCATTGCAGTTGGCATGTCATACGATTGTTCCTTATGAGGTATCGAGAAACCTATATAAGGAGGCCTTTGGTCTTCTAAATTACGTAACTCCCTAGAAAAGGTTGGTGTGATTGATGCTTGTGGTGATAAAACTCCCACATCTGGTGGTATGTAATACGCTACTACCTGGCTTATGGCAGTGGGCATTTCCTCGACAGAGGTTGGAGCCACAAAAGTTCTAACACTAGTAGTTGTCGATTGTCCCCATGGGTTTGGAGTATTACTTTGGAAAGGGGTTTGGTATTTGCGAGACATTTTAAAAAGTTGCTTACCACTCTTCAAGTGCATACAACACCAAAAATCACACAAATGGAAGACACTACAGAGAAAATAACGTAAGACGCATCTTTTCCACAAAAATACTGGCACAAAAGGGTCTCACGAGTGTTCCAATTTGTTTATCGGTGTTTTTGGTAAATAATCACGAGTTTGAAAGTTTGTGAGATTAACTCGAAAAATCTCCAAAGCAATTTGTGCAAATGATTTGTGTAAACACATGTGCGTGTGAATTGAATGTAGTTGTCGCGTCAACGATAACGGCATAGAAAAAGAATTTAAATGAAGTCAGGATGTGATAAATGATAACGTAAAATGCAATAAATGATATTAGACAATGCAAAATTAAAAGTACATATTACATTTAAGGAAACAAAATACAAATGAAAAAGACTAGACACAGATGCATACATGTTTCCCGCGCGACTGTTTCTCTCTTTGACTCAGGTCATTGGTATGGAAAGTATGTATGAAATTTTGCAACCTCTGATCCCATGTATGAATCTTCTATTTATTCTATTTACAAAGTAATCTTCAATGACGGTTATGACCACTAAGGGATTACTGTATTTACTTCACGTTCAATCATCAAGTTTCCACTAATGTGTTTACGTGTGATCCATGACACTCTCTATTTACAAACTAGTAAATGTTGTTGCATTCTTGTTCATATTCATCTAGATTGTAGTACTTTCAAACCTCACTCTAAATAGACTTTGTAGTTTATATCATTTAGGCTTTGGACTCTGATAAAGCTTCACTTCATCTATTATATGAAGCCTCTGATTACGACGAGTAGTATACTCAAGGAAAGTACAATCGAAAAGAGATTTCCTTATTAAGACAGCTTTTGATCTCTACTCAAGCTTTAAATCACTTTTATAAGAAGCCTTTTACTAGAATATTTGAATTAAAGGTCTTTACTATTTGATGTGACAGAAGTTCAAAAATCATATCTACTTTTAAAGTAAATAATACTTCTCACGTCCCATCATTAAACAACTCTTTGCATCTCATATATATATGAAGTGACCTCATACAACATATACGTTAAGGTCAATTTCTTTTCTACCCTCCAACGGATCTATCCTTCAATGGATCTTTTCATATCATATATATTCTAAAGAAGAAGAATATGGAAACAAGAGAGAGCGGGCATAAAAGAAGAAGAGAGAAGAACGTAGAAAGGAAAAAAGAGATAGTGTGTGAATGCAAGCATGCATATGGATGTGTGTGAATCTTAGCAGACGTTGAAGCCACAACACCACAACACAGCAAATAGAGAAACACTTAGAAATTTCATTGTATATTTTTAAGTGTAATCATATGAACTTCATCTTATGTAATATGCTTAACAAAGAAACACTCTTGTAAACACAATCTGGTATAACTCAGTTGGTTATGTTCCTCAAGAAACCAGGTTGGTCAGACTCTTAAGAAGTCAGTGACAGGTAGTCATTGAGGGAGAAATCTTCTTAAGCAACCAAGTAGGTAAGGTCTTAACGAGTCAATGACCGTTGAGGTTTGTCAAGCGGCCGTGTTGGTTAGGCTCTTGAGGAATTAGTGACAAGTTGCCATTGCTTTGTAATCATGATTTGATTATTGGATTAAGTCCTTGGCTAAGACAAATCACCTGATGGGTGGACTGGAGGCAGCCTAGTTAATAATGAACCGGGTAAAATGCTTGTGTCTTTTATCATTGTTCTTCTTCTTATTATTTTTGTTATTAAGTTTGTTTTGGGAAGGAAAAATGTATCAAACTGGAAACCCAATTCAAACCCCCTATTTCTTGTGTTTCCTGCATCCTCACTTTTATCCCTACTCATTTTGTTAATAATGAAGTGTTGAATAAAGTGAGTAATTTATGGACCATAGAAGAAAAGATAAAAGTTAAATTAGGTTTTAAAGAAAAGTACTTAATGATTAGTGCCTTAAACATTAGAGATTACTTTTATGTTTTAATTGCAATACTACTAAGGAAGCATGAAACACTCTTGGAATGATCTATAGAGATTTTCTCGAGATCAATCAAGAAAAAATGAACATGCATATTCAAGAAGATGAGACATCAAGTGACAGAGAAGATCATCTTCAACACTTGCCTAAATGTTATGTTAATGCACTTTGAATATATCTTGTCCATCTAACCTCCTTGAAAGGCATACTTCATAAGAATGCATTCCCCATCATTTCACAAGTAAGATACTATCGTTTCATTTTCCATTTTTGTTTAAGCTTTCCTTTTTGCATGTTGTTAATGGTCCATATAATTGATGTTCTTGACGTATAAGATAGTCCATGTATGTTCACTTCCAACAATGTCCAATTGATGTATGTCAATTTATATGCTTATAGTGACTTTATGCTATCTTCTTTCAACTTCAAATATAGTGATTAGTCCATCGCTTTGTTATCTATTTTCTCAAGGATTGTGATTGAACATGTTACATATTTAACAATATTCTTGATAATGTGTCATTGTTATGTTTTCATCTCTGTTTTTTTTTTGTTTGTGTGGTGGTACTTCGTTTATCGCCTTGCTAGAGCACATGTGTGTGCAGTATTTCGGGAGCACCAAAGGCATATGTCACGTAATCGTGTTGTTTTTGTAGCAACTCAAGAATTTTTTTTACATTGTATTCTTCATTTTTCATGTTTGTGTTGTGTTATTTGGCATAAGTTGTGACAATTATGTTCTATTGTTGCATTATTATCTTTTATTTATGTTTAGTAATTCTTTTTCAATATGCACACTGTCCCTACGCAAAAAATACAGAGTCTCCATTGGTTTTTATTTATTCTAAAGGAAAGGGAAAATATCGAGAAAACCCCAAAGAATGGTTATCGCAACCACGAACAGGTTCGGAAGTCGGTTATGCAAGGGGAAGGTATTAGCATCCCTCACATCCATGGTACTTCATGGGAACCATCTAGGATGTTTGCGCTTGAGTGGATATTATTTATCGAATGTTTGCTTGCCAAAGGTTTGCGGAGTGGAGGCATATTTTAAATTAGTGTGCTCGCCAAGGATTTGGGTCCTCGTGCCTATGTATGCCCACTTGTTAAAGTGAGAAATCAGAGCCCCGTAGTTCGTGGGTAAAAGATGTTTGTTTTTTTATTCTATTACCTTGAAGAAGGGTTTTCAATTGTGTCGCCCTAAGGCTCAAACAAAAGGTTTGAATGCGTTGATTTGTTTTTAGGTTTTGAGAAAGGTGTTATTGATTTCGGATTGCACTAAAGACTATGGATAAAGGTGAGTACCTCGAACTACCAAGCCTAACGTCTTGTGTTCGAAGTATTCAGAACGAGTGTAGGAAAGCTCCATTCTCATCCCTTCTTTACCACTTAAGGCTCGTGGCATACAATCCTAATCGTATTTGTTGTGTTTTTGAGTTTGATTTAAGAAAAGACCGCTTGACGTTGGATTAAGGGTTTGCTTATTGATTTTGAAATGGTGATCGTTCCTAATGCCTAAGGAATAGCTATCAAGCAATAAGAAAGATAAGGAAAGCGAGTAAAAGAGTACATCCGAAAGGGGAGGGGGTACATATAAAGTACAAGGGAGTGCAAAAATAAAAGATCTCATTGTCAGATAGCCCAAGAGAAAGCCTTGTGTGTGTATTGTGTCCTAAACTAATAATCGGATAATGGAAATACAAATCATGTATCCCTAAGGTAGTACCATGAATGCTCTCCATTCTTGCAATAAAAGATTACAAGTCCACAGAAACTCCAAGTTGCATAGGTCAATCACACAGTCCAAGTCCAAATGCTAGGGTCCTAATGAGATGTCCCTAAGTCCATTGTCCCTTCCATGCTTAGGTCTTATTATCCCTTTTTTACATTTTTTAGGTCTTTACCATTTTAAGTCCATTTAGAGGAAGTGGGTGATAATGAATATCCTATATGTGTAAAGTGACATAAAGCAAATGAAACCGATGAAAAATGAATTTTAGAAGTTAGGTTAGGCACTAGGATTAATTGAATTAAAAGAAGAATATAAGAGAAATAAAATCAAACAATAATATTCCAGTATTCTAATATCATCTAAAATATTCAAAACAATATTCAAAATTAATACCAAATGGTACTCTAACACAATCAAAACCAAATTCTAAAATTCTACACTTAAATCTAATCCAAAAATCAAATCAATATCCTAACTATACCTAATTCTAAGATCAACCTAAATTAACCTACTATTAAACTAACTGAATCAATTAGCTAGACTAAACAATAATAAAAAACAAGTGAAGTAAAAAAACCAGAATGGGCTTTGATCTGGGAAAAGGAATCAGGCCCATTCGTAGGGGGTGCATGTTGGTGTAAGCCCTAGAGGCCAATACTTTTGGTACTTGTATCGAATTATTTATTAATAATAAAGGCTTTTTATTTATAGAATAGCTATTCCGTTTAATGTATCAAGTGTGACTTAATCATGAGATTCCATTAAACATAAGGAAACTATTCTTAAAGTATTTGTAGTCGAGCATTGTTGTGAAATAGGATAACATTAAAGCATTAAGACTATTATGTATATAGACTGATGATCACATCTCATGGATAATGGATAAGGAGTTATCAAGTCTTAAACATAAGTATGAATATTGAGAGTAATATTTATACTGGACTAAACCGCTATGAGAATACTATGTAGAATGTTATGCTAAGTGTCATAAGTTATTCTCATGGTGATAATGGTGTATACCACCCTTTGACCTAAAACCACTGTGTACCCTAGATGTAGAGTCTAGTGCCTTATTGCTGATCAAACACTATCCGTAACTGAATGACCATAAAGACAGTTGATGGGTACTCCACGAAGCATGTTGAGGGACATGAGTGACCTAGATGGAATTTGCCCATCCTGCGTAACAGGATAAATGTCTACTGGCCCAATATTGAACTGGACAAGGATGACACGGTCTACGCCTTGTGTTCAATATAGACATAAGGGCAAAAGGGTAATTATACACATAAGTATTATCACAAAAGGATTTGTCAGATCACATGACATTTTTTGTGTCTTGGGTAGCAGTTATGTGTTGCTAGATACCTCTTACTGTTTATTATGTTAAATATGTGACTTAAGGTAATTGCTAATGTCGCAAAAGCCTACAGGGTCACACACAAAAGGACAGATTGATGAGAGATACAGTAACTAAGGAACACCGTAAGATACGGTGCACTTAAGTGAATTATAGAACATCGTAAGGTACAGTGTACTTAAGTAGAATACGAAATATGGTAAGGTACCACACGCTTAAGTGATTTTGGCATATCATAAGATATGGGCTACATACACTTAAGTGGGCTTTTTAGCTTGCAGCCCACACAAGTGGTTCTATAAAGAGAACCCTTGTGCAGAAGCATTTGTGCAGTTGTAATTTTGTTTCTCTCTCTCTCTCTCTCTCTCTCTCTCTCTCTCTCTCTCTCTCTCTCTCTCTCTCTCTCTCGCTTGCTCGCTCACGCACACACACACACACACACACACACACACTCAAAGTCTTCATTCGTAACATCTAGCACTGAGATTGAAGGAATCCGTTCGTATGGACTGAGTAGAGGCGCTGTCACTATTCAACGTTTGTGATCGCTCCGTAGATTTGCATCAAAGGTTTCAATCGCTACAAGAGCTAGAACTGAGATTGAAAGAATCCGTTCATGCGGACTGAGTAGAGGCGTTGTCACCATTCAACTTTCGTGATCGCTCTGTAGATCTGCATCAAAGGTTTCAATCGCCACAAGAGGTAACGATTCTATCACTGATCATACCCATTTGTAAGGACCACTAAAGGAGAATTTTTTTTAAATTCCGCTGCGTTTTGGATCGCTCTTCTCCTTCAGTGGTATCAGAGCCACTTACAAAACCATGCATCTGATAGCTGCTTATTTTCTGTATTTTTTGTATTAATAGGATTAGAAGACAAAATGAATTAAAGAATAAATGAGTAATTAAATTTGGCATCATGTGTGTACGATTTGGATGATTGATGTTGACTATGCTTCGGAATCCGACGTTAGTATGGTGAAGCAGCGATACATCGATCGTCCGTAGGTTACGCAATTGAGATCGATCAAGTTATATATATGATATAAGTAATCATGATGCAAAATACGGTATATATGATATATTATTTCTGGTTCGTTCATTCAAACACTTAATGGTTGTTTTCCTTTGAGCGATCCATGGTCATTTGCTTCTTGATATGACATTAGTATGGTGAAGCAATGACGTGTTAATCAATCATACTGAATTAACAATCGAGGTGTGTTTGACGGTCTGAAATTGGTACATTAGGGTTCATGACGGCACAAGGGTTATGTTGTCAAATAGTTATGAGATTAGGATTGTGACTAGGCAAGATTTGTGCTTTAAAGTATCAAGTGTTGATGCGAAAAACGACATCGATTTCAAATGAATTTTTCATTAAAATTTTGCGTCGGGGCTCTTCCCGGGCAGCGGAACCCCTGGCTAACTCTGTGTAGTGTGATCGATCACCGAAATTTAATTTGGTTTTAATTAATTAATAGAATTTAAATTAATAATAATAATGTGTTTATTATTATTGTCTTGTGGTGATCGGTTATGGCCTTAGGTTTCCTTTATTTTGTTTTGGGATTTTAAAATACGACTTGCGTGTCGTGCCTTTCTTTTAATCTCTTAATGTAATTTCTTTTCTTATCTCATTCTCTCGTATGTAAAATGAGTTTCTTTTATGTAATGTAATGTTATGAAGAAAGAGAAGAATAAAATATCAAAGGAGGATAACCTTGAAGATCTTGCTTGGAGAAGCTTAGATCGTTATTTTGGTTAGCTTAGGTTCTCTCATTGGCTTGGGAGAACAATTACGCTAGGGGCCATAACTATTTCATTATGTATGTTGATGCATGTGAGAGACGACTTATATGATAAATAAGCCGGTGAGATCAGAATAATTGCAAATTCCCTCAAATTAAATATTAAGTTTATACTTTCCAAGTTTTAGCACTCATCAAGACTAGTATCGAATAATATAGGTTTCGCCTACGCGAGGTGCATATTCTATATTAGTAAGGTGCAATGGGATAATTATAATATCCAATTGCTAAAACAATGGGTCAAACTTAACTAAACAAATTATAATAAGATTATATATGTTTAGAAGCAAGAGTTGGAAATGATCCATGTGATGGATTGGAATAAGGAGTTATTCACTCAACTAAAATATTCGAGAGTTGTATTAGATATAATTGGAAGGAGTTCCTACCTAAATAACCTAGTTTTGTGTAATCCGCCTACGCAGACTTAAAACAAAGTGAAATGTGGATCTCGACCCACTAGAAAATCTTCCAATGGGATTTTCCAAATCAAATGGTGATGGTCATTTATTTTGAGTAAAATAGTGGGAGCATATTTAATTAAAGGCCTAATTAAATATGTTATTGATACTTATATTTTAATTATTTTCATGTAGATTACCATGACAACAAACACCTCTAACAATATTTTGCAATCAATCCTTGACAAGGAAAAATTGTCTGGGACAAATTTTCTGGATTGACATCGAAATCTGAGGATTGTCCTCAAACATGATAGAAAGTTGTATGTCTTGGAGAAACCTGTTCCTAAAGAGGAACCTCCTAGTTCTTCACCTAAGGCAGAAATAGATACTTATAACAAGCATGTCGATGATGCCAATGAAACTGCTTGCCTCATGCTAGCTACCATGAACTCAGAGTTGCAAAAGCAACATGAGAACATGGCAGCGTTCGATATGATCGAACACTTGAAGATGCTCTATCAAAAGCAAGCAAGGAATGAAAGGTTTGAAGTTTCAAAAGCCCTTTTCAAGGCAAGTTAGCTGAGGGAGCCCCTGTAGGTCCCCATGTGCTCAAGATGATTGGGTATGTGGAGAACCTTGAGAGGTTGGGTTTTCCCCTCGGAGAGGAACTTGCGACTGATTTGATCTTACAATTGTTGCCAGATAGATTCAGTCAATTTGTCCTTAATTTCAATATGAATGATATTGAAAAATCTCTTCTTGAACTGCTAGTCATCTTAAGAACTGCTGAGCAGAATCTGAAGTCAAAAGGGAAGTCCATTCTGATGATCGGAAATGGAAAAAGACAGAACAAAAGACCCACCAAGCAGGGTGATAAAGGGAAAGGAAAGGAAGTTGCCAAACCCAAACCCACTGCTCCTGCTTTGAAGCCTAGTGGAGGCATAGCAAAGGAAGGAATCTGCTTCCATTGCGGTAAGACCGGACACTGGAAGAGAAACTGCCCAAAGTACCTGGAAGATAAGAAGAATGAAGTAGAGACTTCAACTTCAGGTATTTTTGTTATTGAAATTAATTTATCTACTTCTGCATCATGGGTATTAGATACTGGATGCGATTCTCACATTTGTACCAATGTGCAGGGGCTAAAAAGGAGTGGAGATTTGACAAAAAGTGAAGTTGACCTACGAGTTGGCGATGGAGCAAAGGTTGCTGCTTTAGCCGTAGGAACTTATGTATTGACTTTACCTAGTGGTTTAATAATTCAGTTAGAGAACTATTATTATGTACCTGCAATTAGCAGGAATATTATTTCCGTTTCTTGTTTAGACAAGTTTGGTTTTTCATTTATAATAAAGAATAATTGTTGCTCCATTTATTTGAATGATATATTCTATGCTACTGCACAAATGAACAATGGACTATATGTCATTGATCTTGAAATGCCTATTTATAACATTAATACTAAAAGGGTGAAATCTAATTAGTTAAATCCAACTTACCTTTGGCATTGTCGATTGGGCCACATAAATGAGAAACACATTTCCAAACTCCATAAAGATGGACTCTTGGACTCTTTTGATTATGAATCATATGAGACATGCAGATCTTGTTTAATTGGAAAGATGAAAAAGTCTTCATTCATAGGAAAAGGTGAAAGAGCTAATGATCTTTTGGCCCTCATACATACTGATGTATGTGGACCATTGAACATACCAGCCAAATGAGGTTTTCAGTACTTCATCACATTTACTGATGATTTCAGTAGATATGGTTATGTGTATTTAATAAAACACAAATCAGAGTCCTTTGAAAAGTTCAAGGAATTCAAGAATGAAGTACAAAACTAACTAGGTAAGAATATTAAAACTCTTCGATCAGATCGAGGTGGTGAGTATTTAAGCCTAGAGTTTGATGACCATCTGAAAGAGTGTGGGATCCTATCCCAACTTACTCCTCCTAGAACACCCCAATGGAACGGTTATCTGAGAGAATAAATTGAACCTTGTTAGACATGGTCCGATGCTTGATGTGTCACGCCGATCTTCCAAACTCCTTTTGGGGACATGCACTATTGACAGTAGCTTACACACTTAACCGTGTTCCATCCAAAAAGGTTGAGAAGACACCATATGAGATATGGAGTGGTAAGAAACCACATATGTCTTACATGAAGATTTGGGGTTGCGAAGTTTATGTAAAACGACAAATTTAAACTAAGCTTGAGCCCAAATCTGACAAATGCTTATTTGTGGGGTATCCTAAAGAAACAAGAGGTTATTACTTCTACAATCCTTCTAAGGGCAAAGTGTTTGTTGCTCGAACTGGAGTTTCCCTAGAAAAGGATTTTATTTCCAAAGGAATCAGTGGGAGGAAAGTAGAGCTTGAAGAAATTCAATAACCAAAAAGCATTGATACACCTATGGAGGAATTAGAGCAGGAAACACAAGTAGTTGTGGAAGAGCAACCTGCTCAAGTAGAACAAGACCAGCGTAGGTCAAGCATGATACGTCACCTACCTGAGAGATATGGATATCTCATAACTGATCAAGGTGATGTATTACTCATGGATCAAGATGAGCCTGTGACCTACCAAGAGGCCATAACTGGTCCCGAGTCTGAGAAGTGGCTGGAAGCCATGAAATCTGAAATGGATTCTATGTACACAAACCAAGTTTGGACCTTGGTAGAGCCTCCTGTAGGAATTAAACCTATAGGATGTAAGTGGGTCTTCAAAAAGAAGACTGACATAGATGGTAAGGTACATACCTATAAGGCAAGACTGGTTGCAAAAGGATATAAACAAATTCATGGGGTTGACTATGATGAAACCTTTTCACCAGTTGCAATGCTTAAATCTGTTCAGATGTTACTTGCTATCGTTGCATATCATGATTATGAAATATGGCAGATGGATGTCAAAATTGCTTTCCTTAATGGGAATATTCTTGAGGATGTGTACATGACACAGCCTGAAGGATTTGACATACCAGAAGAAGCCCAAAAGATATGTAAGTTACAAAGATCAATCTATGGATTGAAGCAAGCTTCCAGAAGCTGGAATCTTTATTTTGATGAAATAGTAAAACAATATGGATTATCAAGAACGAAGATGAGCCTTGTGTCTACAAGAAGGTTAGTGGGAGCATGATCGTTTTCCTGGTATTATATGTAGATGACATATTACTCATTGGAAACGATGTCCCTACCCTACAACAAGTAAAGTCGTGGTTAGGGAAATTCTTTTCTATGAAGGACCTAGGTGAAGCAGCCTATATATTAGGAATCATGATCTATAGAGATAGATCACAGAAACTACTTGGCCTAAGTCAAAGTACATACATAGACAAAGTGCTGAGACGCTTTAATATGCATGATTCCAAGAAAGGATTCATACCTATGCAACATGGCTTGTGTCTATCAAAAACACAAATCCCTTCAACTAAGGAAGAAAGGGATCGCTTGAATAAGATTCCATATGCATCTGCAATAGGATCTATCATGTATGCCATGTTATGTACTCGACCAGATGTCTCGTATGCTTTAAGTGCAATGAGTAGGTACCAATCTGATCCCGGTGATGCTTATTGGGTAGCTGTCAAGAATATCCTTAAGTATTTGAGAAGGACTAAGGACTCATTCTTGATATATGGAGGTCAGGAAGAGCTTGCTGTAATTGGATACACCGATGCTAGCTTCCAGACAGATAAGGATGACTTTAGATCGCAATCTGGTTATGTGTTTTGCTTAAACGGTGGCGCTGTGAGCTGGAAAAGTTCAAAGCAAGATACAGTTGTTGATTCTACAACTGTGGCTGAGTATATTGTTGCCTCAAGTGTAGCAAAGGAAGTTGTTTGGATCAAAAAGTTCATTAGTGAACTTGGCATAGTTCCTATCATTATGGATCCCATTGGTCTCTATTGTGATAACAATGGTGCTATCGCACAAGCTAAGGAACCTAGATCTCACCAACGATCCAAACACATACTTAGGCGTTATCACCTCATTCGAGAGATAATAGATAGAGGAGTGTGAAAATATGCAGAGTATCCACACTTGACAATATTACTGACCCACTGACAAAGCCTCTTGCGCAGCAGAAGCATGATGGCCATACTAGATCTTTGGGCATTAGGGGTATGCCTGATTGGCTCTAATGCTAGTGGGAGATTGTTGGTGTAAGCCCTAGAGGCCAATACTTTTGGTACTTGTATCGAATTATTTATTAATAATAAAAGGATTTTTATTTATTATGTTTGTTTAATAAAGTCCCTATAATAGCTAGTCCGTTTAATGTATCAAGTGTGACTTAATCATGAGATCCCATTAAACATAAGGACATTATTCTTAAAGTATCCATAGTCGAGCTTTGTTGTGAAGTGGGATAACATTAAAGCATTAAGACTATTATGTATATAGACTGATGATCACATCTCATGGATCATGGATAAGGAGTTATCAAGTCTTAAACATAAGTATGAATATTAAGAGTAATATTTATACTGGATTGACCCGCTATGAGAATACTATATAGAATTTTATGCTAAGTGTCATAAGTTATTCTCATGGTGATAATTGATAACACGAAATTATATCATATTTTAGGACTTAATTCCATTAAATTCTATGACTATTTATTTCGGTTTACTGCATTTTATGAGATATTACGTGGTATTTTCTTCCTATTTGTCTCAGGTAGTCCATTTTGAAGAACAAGTGAAAACGGAAGAAAAGAAGGTGCAAAAAGGAGAGAAAAGGAACCAATTGCCAAAGCCCAGCCCAAAGCGCACAAGTCACCAATGATGTGCCTGTGACGGACGTCACAGGGTGCGTGACGAGCGTCACGCAAAACAGCCTTGTGACGGACGTCACACATGGTGTGACGAGCGTCACACCGTTCCACTACCTTTTTGGCGCAAGTAACGCCCTCAGAAGACTTGAAGAAGAGACGTTGAGGAGTTGGTCTCCTATATCCACGCCGTGCATTTAGCCACGTTGAAGAACCGGAGAAACGGAAGGCAGTTACCAGCACCAATATAAATAGCCATCTCAAAAACCTAAAACTCTTGGTTTTTCCACGCTCATACTGCCGAAGCGCTGCCAATTTTCTTTTCACGCTTTTGCTTAATTTTCTTTTCCAGCAACTTAACATTGTTTATTTTATCTATTTCTTTTGCAAGTTCTACATTCTTTTTCCCTGGCAATTTACCTTTCCCTTTTTAGCATTTAGATATTTTTCGCATAATAGTTTCTACACCGGAAACTATTGTGCAACTTTTTATCGGATCTAACCTTACGTTAGATTCTAGTTTTATTTCCTTGGTTTAATCTATTGTTTAATTGAAGAATCGAAGAACAAATCCTACCGGCTTGTGGTGGAGTGTTCAAGACTATTGTATTACGCATTCAGGTTCTTTAATCATTATTTAATATTTTGTTTTATTATTTATCTATATTATCTGCCTGGAATGAGTTTGTTCATGCATGATATGTATTCTTGTTTATTTAGCATGTCTGGCTGATTCGCCTAGGTATCGGTATGTAAAGTAAGCAGAATAAGGGATCAAGACTGAGTCGGTCTATCTAAACTTAAAATTAAAATCAATCTTTTTACGGTCTCAACTTACAGGTTTAATAACAAGATTTTTTACAAAAGTAAAGGACATAAAGAAGTTAAAATCAACAGAGCGAGAGTTTGAGGTTTTAACTGGACAGTGTAAGTTAGGCATTAATTCTAGATCAGGGCGAGAGCAAGTTTTAGAGTTAATTAAATTCTGACCTTTTCCAAAAAGTATTTTTAAAGATTGAATGTGAGGACGAGAGTTAAGCATTTGGATTTGATTATATAACCTAAGTCAACAGAGCGAGAGTTTGAGATAAGGGTGTTTAAAACGGTCAGTGTTTTCTTAAAAAGAGTTTCTGCAACTTTATTGTTTTCAAAATATGGTTTTTGACTTAATTATAAGTGACAGCTACATTAATATAAAATCATGGTTTATTCAACAGAGCGAGAGTTTGAGATAAAACCTTTAACCAATAAAGTTAACTGAAACGATTTATTTTAAAACCAAGAAACCGACAAAGACTTGATTCCCTAGTTTTGACGAACTACATACCGATATCCGTTTTATTAATATTTAATCCAGATCTTAGTTTAGCCTTTAGTTTTTCCCCAAACAATCAAACATTTTTAACCTTAGATTTACGTAGTAACCTTAGATAACGGTATATCGATTCATAAGTCCCTGTGGGATCGATATCTTTTAAAACTACGCGATAGAACTGTGCACTTGCAGTTTGTACCCCATTCTCGACGCACACAGTCGAGCGATCAAGTTTTTGGCGCCGTTGCCGGGGACTTTTATTCAATCGATATCGTAACTCTTCCGTTACGCTGTAGAGACTAAGGTTTCTTTTTCTTCTATTCTTTCTTTCGTTGATTTGTATGCCACGCACTCGCTCACAAGGTGAACCGCTCTATCTACGAATCAACGATATCGAACTATATCTCCGAGTCTTACGACGAATTCGGGAATATCGTGCTGAAAACAATCTCCCTCCTATAGACTTTCCTGATCTCAAAGATCTTCCTTCTTTAACCGAGATGGCAGAACCAGCTCGTGCTCTTAGAGATTACGCCGCTCCATCGCAAGATGAACCGCATTCAAGTATTGCTCCGCCCGCAATCGAAGCAAACAACTTCGAACTCAAACCTTCGCTGTTGCAGGCTGTGCAACAGAACCAATTCTCTGGAAATCTTACCGAAGATCCAAACCTTCATTTATCTGTATTTGTTCAATACGCCGATACTGTTAAAGCTAATGGTGTCACTTCAGAGGCAATTCGACTTCGTCTTTTTCCTTTCTCATTAAGAGATATCGCTAGAAGATGGCTTCAATCTCTTCCTTCCAACTCAGTCACCACATGGAACAAGTTGAAGAAAGTTTTTCTTGCCCGATATTTTCCGCCAAGCAAAACAGCTATGTTAAGAGCCCAGATAAACGGATTTAAACAGAAAGACAACGAGTCTCTTTTCGAAGCATGGGAAAGATACAAAGACATGATGAGACTTTGCCCACACCATGGTTTGGAAGACTGGTTAGTAATTCACACATTTTATAATGGTCTCTTATACAATACAAGGTTAACAATAGACGCCGCTGCAGGTGGTGCACTAATGAACAAACCTTATGCTGATGCTTACCAGCTTATCGAGAGCATGGCCCAAAACCACTATCAGTGGGGAACCGAACGAACAACGATGGAAAAACCTCAACCGAAAACTGGCATGTACGAGATAAGTAACCTTGATCACGTTAATGCAAAAGTGGATGCTTTGGTCCAGAAAATTGAAAGTTTAAACGTATCACCTTCAGCCGCCGTGGTTGCTATAACTCAGAATTGCGAGGTCTGTGGAATCCAAGGCCACACTCCTGCGGAATGTCAACTCTTGACTGGAATCCAAGCAGAGCAAGTAAACTATGCTCAAGGAAGCCCCTACTCGAATACCTATAACCCAAATTGGAAGAACCATCCAAACTTTTCATATAAGAGTAATAATGCTTTATACGCACCTGGACAGTCTCCAAATCAAGCCCCATCTATACCTCCGGGATATCAGAAACCGAATCCTAACAATAATACCCCTAGAAAATCCAACTTGGAAATCATGATGGAAAACTTTATAGCTTCCCAACAACAAACCAATAAAGATTTCTTAAACCAGAACATACATACTGGCGAACAACTTAAACAACTAGCAAGCAAAGTAGATGCCTTGGCTACCCATAACAAAATGCTAGAAACACAAATATCACAAGTAGCTCAACAACAAGCACCTACTGCTGCCCCAACTGGTACATTCCCTGGACAGCCCCAACCTAATCCGAGAAGCCAAGCTCATGCAATTATATTAAGAAGTGGAACGGAGGTGGAAGGACCGTCTGACCCAAGGATAGAAAACCAAAACCCTAAGAAATCAACTGAGGAAAGTGAACCTAAGGAAAAGGAAGAGAGTAATAAGGAAACCCTAGAAAAGAAGGAACCTTATGTACCTCCACCACCTTACAAACCACCTATACCGTACCCTCAAAGGCTTGTTAAAACCAAAGATGCGGGCCAATTTAGAAAATTTGTTGATCTCCTTAAACAATTAAACGTTACAATTCCGTTTACCGAAGCTATTACGCAGATGCCCTCATATGCTAAATTCTTAAAAGAAATTCTTTCTAATAAGAGGAAACTTGAGGATAGCGAAACCGTTACACTCCCTGCCGAATGTAGCGCTATAATCCAAAACATGCCTCCTAAACTCAAGGATCCGGGTAGTTTCTCTATACCCTGTCACATAGGAAAATTTGTCATCGACAAAGCCTTATGCGATTTAGGAGCCGGAATTAGCGTTATGCCTTTATCCATATGTAAGAAACTGGAAATGGGAGAATTAAGACCGACCAAAATGTCCGTGCAACTAGCAGATCGTTCCATCAAATATCCTGTAGGAATCCTTGAAAACGTTCCCGTACGCATAGGTCAGTTTTACATTCCCACTGACTTCACAATTATGGACATTAGAGAAGATGATACTACACCTATTATACTAGGAAGACCATTCTTAGCAACTGCCGGTGCAATCATAGACGTAAAACGAGGACGACTCACCTTCGAAGTAGGTGAAGAGAAAATTGAATTCATTCTTTCCCAATTCTTGAAAGCACCTGCAATAGAAGATACATGTTACTTCATGGATATCATCGATGAATGCATAAAAGAAGCAGAGTTAGGAGAAGACAAATCATCAGACTATCCTTTAGAAGACAAATCTAAACAATGCTTAGCAATAACACCGGACCCTACGCAATGTCTTAACAAACCAACCCCTGATTTGAAAACACTTCCCAAAAATCTGAGATATGAATTCCTAGACTTAGAACTTGAACGACCTGTGATAGTTAATGCAGATCTAGGAAGACTCGAAACAGAAAAACTCTTACATATCTTAAGGAAATATCCAACCGCACTAGGATACCACATCACCGATCTTAAAGGAATAAGCCCTTCTATTTGTATGCACCGCATCATGTTAGAAGAAGACTGTAAAACCTCTAGGGAACACCAGAGAAGACTAAATCCGATCCTAAGTGAGGTAGTAAAGAAAGAAATAACCAAGTTATTGGAAGCAGGTATTATATATCCTATATCTGATAGCAAATGGGTCAGTCCTGTACACGTTGTACCAAAGAAAGGAGGCATAACCGTTATTGAAAACGAAAAAGGAGAAACTATAACTAAACGAATCGAATCGGGATGGAGAATGTGCATTGATTATAGGAAACTAAACAAAGCAACCCGAAAAGATCATTTCCCTTTACCATTCATTGACCAAATGTTAGAACGATTAGCTAAACATTCACATTTCTGTTATCTAGACGGTTATTCAGGCTTCTTTCAAATACCAATTCACCCTGATGACCAAGAAAAGACAACGTTCACATGCCCTTTTGGTACCTTCGCTTATAGACGAATGCCGTTTGGTCTGTGTAATGCCCCTGCAACTTTTCAAAGATGCATGATGGCAATATTCGCCGACTTTCTCGAAAACATCATGGAAGTATTTATGGATGACTTTTCTGTATACGGACAAAGTTTCGAAGAATGCCTTGAAAACCTGGAAAGAGTTCTTGAGCGATGTGTAAAAGTAAACTTAGTACTTAATTGGGAAAAGTGCCACTTTATGGTACAAGAAGGAATTGTTTTAGGACACATCATCTCGAACAGAGGAATTGAAGTAGACAAAGCCAAAATAGAGGTAATCGAAAATCTTCAACCCCCAAGAACCGTGAGAGAAGTACGAAGCTTTTTAGGACACGCCGGTTTTTACCGACGATTCATCAAAGACTTCTCTAAGATAACTAAACCCTTAACCGGACTGTTGACGAAAGATGCTGAATTCATATTCGACGATAACTGTTTAAAAGCATTTCAAACTCTTAAACAAGCATTGATCTCCGCACCCATTATGCAGACACCAGACTGGAATGAACCATCCGAAATAATGTGCGATGCCAGTGATTATGCTGTAGGTGCTGTTTTAGGACAAAGAAAGGATAAAAAGCTTCACGTTATATATTACGCTAGCAGAACCCTGGATGAAGCGCAAATGAATTACGCCACTACCGAGAAAGAACTCCTAGCGGTGGTATTTGCGCTAGATAAATTTCGTTCTTACTTGGTAGGAGCCAAAATAATAGTTTACACCGATCACGCTGCTATCAGGTACCTTTTAACAAAAAAGGATGCTAAACCCAGACTCCTAAGATGGATCTTGTTGCTACAAGAATTCGACTTAGAAATCAAGGACAAGAAAGGAACTGAAAACGTAGTAGCAGACCACCTCTCTAGACTTGAGAACCTTGAACCGGAAAGAACATCAATTAATGATGATTTCTCGTACGACAAACTTATAGCTACTTTGGAAGAGAACAACTCCGACATGCAAGTAGAAACCACCTTAGCTATATCTGTCACACCATGGTACGCTGATCTAGTCAATTATTTAGCTGCCGGAATAGTTCCACCTACTTTATCTTACCAGCAGAAGAAACGATTCTTCCACGACATAAAACACTATTACTGGGATGATCCCTTACTTTTCAAAAGAGGCCCCGATGGTATTTTCCGTCGATGTATACCCGAAGAAGAGGTAGAAAATATAATCCAACACTGTCACTCCGCTCCTTATGGTGGACACACAAGTACATCCAAGACCTGCTCTAAAATCCTACAAGCTGGCTTTTATTGGCCAACTATATGGAAGGACGTACATGCGGCTATTAAGGAGTGTGACAGATGTCAGCGCACGGGAAACATATCTAGACGCGACGAGATGCCACAAAAAGGTATTTTGGAAGTAGAGATTTTTGACGTGTGGGGGATAGACTTCATGGGACCTTTCCCATCCTCTTTCGGTAACAAATATATACTCGTGGCAGTTGACTACGTATCAAAGTGGATCGAAGCTATAGCTTCTCCAACAAATGACACCCGAGTAGTAACTAGACTCTTTAAAAATATAATATTTCCGAGATTTGGCATCCCAAGAATAGTAGTCAGTGATGGTGGATCACACTTTATATCCAAGGTACTCGAAAAACTACTACTTAAGTATGGAGTGAGACATAAGATAGCAACACCTTACCACCCTCAAACCAGTGGACAAGTGGAAGTGTCTAACAGAGAAATCAAGCAAATACTAGAAAAAACGGTCGCCACTTCAAGGAAAGATTGGTCATTAAAATTACCAGAAGCTTTGTGGGCATACCGAACTGCTTATAAAACCCCCATAGGGACGACCCCATTTAAGCTCATTTATGGAAAATCCTGTCACCTCCCGGTAGAATTAGAACATAAAGCCTATTGGGCTATTAGAAATCTAAATTGGAATTATAAAGCTGCCGGTGAAAAGAGAATCCTTGACATAAACGAACTAGAGGAACTCAGAAGAGACGCCTATGAAAATGCCAGAATCTATAAAGAAAGAACAAAACAATGGCATGACAAGCATATATCAAGGAAAATCTTCAAGCAAGGCGACGCAGTACTTTTATTTAACTCTAGACTAAAGTTATTCCCGGGAAAACTACGATCCAGATGGTCAGGGCCTTTTCATATCACTAAAATCTTTCCCAGTGGAGCGGTAGAAATAAAAGGACAATCTACAGAACCGTTCACCGTAAACGGGCAACGTCTGAAACACTATCACTATGCGGAAACCAACGAGGATTCGCAAATTCTACACTTAGACGAAACGCCCCCAGGACTCATAGACTATATTTAACAGTTTCTTTGTCGAGCTTGCGACATTTAAACAAAGCGCTTAGTGGGAGACAACCCACAAATTAATTTGTTATTTTATTATTCTATTATTTGAATTCATGTTTATTTCTCTTTCATTTCATTGTTTTCCTTTCCTGTATTACATTATGATCATTTTTATTGAAGCTGTTTAGTTAATTTTATTATGCAAAAGCTATTATGCTCTACTGTTGCTACCTATGAATTATTACTATACAAAGCAGATTAAGCGTGCACAATAAATTAAATTGCAGACTAAACTGATCATAAGCAAAACAAAACATTAAAATACACTACCAAAATAATCCTGTGAAGCGCCACTAAGCCTTTCCAAAAGGGAATGCGTGACGAGCGTCACACTACCCATAACGGACGGCACGCTTAGTGCCTGTTACGAGCGTCACATCCCTGTGACGAGCGTAACACTCCTCAGACTAGTGAACGTTAAGGAGTCGTTGGAGACGAACGTTACACCTTTAACTTTTTACCTTCCCCATTCATTTTTCATTTAACCACACTTAATTACTTTTCAACCACTTTTTCTTTCCACCTTCCAAATTCTTCTCCTATAAATACCCACCAAACCTTCCTTCATTCACCACAAAACAATTCTCTCCTATCAAATACACTTCTTTTTCCTTCCAAATCATCCCTTCAAAAATTCATCACAATGGCGGGAAATCAGAATTTCGGAAATATCATCTTCCGATCCGTAGATGACAATTATCAGAGGGAGCAATTCGAGCGTTTCCAACAGCGAGGCGTCGCTTCCACCAGGTACCCCGATTTACCTTGTTTACAACAATTAGGCTTACTCCAAGGTATCTAATGGATGCTCCGTCAAGCCAACTTAACCTTCCTTTGCACTCATAATCAACCCACCTACCCATCCCTAACCTTAGAATTCTTAAGTTCATACGACTACACCACCCCCGCCGGTGAAGACGAATTTCTAACCGGTACGGCAACCTTCCGTATGTTTAACACCGAGTACTCTCTAACCCAAAACCAATTGAGTACCATGCTACATTTTCCCACAGAAGGTCTGCTGCATGCCAGAATCCCTCCAACCTCAAACTGGAACACAGTTGGCGTTTTTGGCCTTTTTAAGAAAATTTCCAGTATAGATACCTACAACTGGGAAGAACTCCTTCTCTCCCATATACATAACCCCACTATCCGGTACTTTATTCGCATCTTGCAAAACACAGTTTTTGGAAGGCCAAACAACAGCAAGGTCAACTCAAAGGAACTATTTTTCCTCCAGTGCGTCTTCGAACCAGATACTCAGGTAAACGCCGCCTCCTTTCTCTTCCATCACATCCGCACCTTATGTGCTAGAGGCAGGCAACCTTTTATAATTGGTGGCTTAATCACCACCATCGCACTTGGCCTACACCTAGGAGATAAACTCCAAACTTTAGAATCCCTACCTCCCCTATCTATGGATACCAGCTACTGTCGATCCAGCCGCTTGATTAAGAACAGAGTAGGCGGAGGATATTATCTTATGGTGAACAACCAGGCAGTCCCAAGCGTTGTTCTACCAAATACTGCCCTCACTGATGTCACAAACCCCGACCGCCACCTTTATGATCTAAACGCTCCTGAAACCACCGAGCCTTTACAAACAAACCCACAAACAGATGAGTTTGAAGAAATGGAACAAGGTGATCATCCGCCTACACAACAGTCAGTCCCGCTCAACCCTTCCGGCAATACAACTGGCCCGTCCTCCCAACGTCGTCGACGAAGAAGGCCTGCAACCAACGACGACATTATGGATGCTATCGATGGAATGCAGGCACAGAATGTCGAGATGCTGCAGATGATGCGTCAAATGCAACAGCAACAGGACGCTAGGAATGCCATAACCGACCAGCGGTTTACTGAGTTGTTCAGCAGGTTCGACAACTTAGACTTACGTCAGAGATCACCAGGTCCAAGAACCAGAGGCGGAAGACAACCTTAGCTGTAGTTTCCTTCTCCTTTCCATATTGTATTTCATTTCCTTAAAACATTGGGGACAATGTTTAATTTAAGTATGGGGGGGAAAACTTGTTCTTCCTATTTCCATTTTTCAAGTATGTTACCTTCCCTTTCATTGTTATTTCCCTTTCTTATGCAAAAAAAAAAAAAAAAAAAAAAAAAAAAAAAAAAAAAAAATTATTATAATTTTAAGTTAAGTCCCTAGTGTGAAATATTTCTATTATCTATTCCCCTCAATTTTCTTGAGCCATAACAAAACAAATTTTAACACACCCAATAAGTATAAAGGTTGCTTACTTTATAAAACTTGAGTGAAATCAAGAAATCATTACCATAACAACGCTTTGAGAACCTCAGCATGTTAGATCAGGATAAGTACCTATTATACCGATTCCTCGAACTTTTAGCTTTAGAGTAACCCCGAGTAGTTTATACGAGAAGTCAGCACCATCTTAATAGCAAACTACGTGGAGAGCCGATGAATATAAGTGAATGATCCCCAAAGTAACATAAAATATATGAATATATTAGAAAATGCACTGATTAAATTAGGTGATCCTTACCAGATCATTTAATCTAAAGGTTGCAGATCATGCAAAAAAAAACACAATATGAAAAATCCATTATGAGTTGGTTCAGTAGGTATCTGGTACTGAACTCGGTAGGGCGGACTACGGTTCGATCCCCCACGATTTGCAATGGACTGAATAACGAAGTTATCCGACTTATGTACCAGAACTTCTACTAAAAGCGGATCAGAATCACTAACCGGTCACTCCACTATGTGCGCGAAAAGATAAAGGGCTTAATGTGATTTCGCTAGAATGAAAGCGGGTGAAATAAGAGTAAAGGAACTAGGATAGCTATAATGGCATTACTTGAACTGATTTGCATAAAGTAGGGTTATCTAAGTTGTAACGGTAGTTGTTGATGTCAAGATTAAACTCAAATTGCTTCTAAACAAAATCCATTTGCAACCTATTACGAATTGATGTGTGTTTTGAAACTTCGCCTGGCTAAATTTTTGAAAACGATTTCTATACTGAATTTTGCTTGAGGACAAGCAAAGATCTAAGTATGGGGGAGTTTGATAACACGAAATTATATCATATTTTAGGACTTAATTCCATTAAATTCTATGACTATTTATTTCGGTTTACTGCATTTTATGAGATATTACGTGGTATTTTCTTCCTATTTGTCTCAGGTAGTCCATTTTGAAGAACAAGTGAAAACGGAAGAAAAGAAGGTGCAAAAAGGAGAGAAAAGGAACCAATTGCCAAAGCCCAGCCCAAAGCGCACAAGTCACCAATGTTGTGCCTGTGACGGACGTCACAGGGTGCGTGACGAGCGTCACGCAAAACAGCCTTGTGACGGACGTCACACATGGTGTGACGAGCGTCACACCGTTCCACTACCTTTTTGGCGCAAGTAACGCCCTCAGAAGACTTGAAGAGACGTTGAGGAGTTGGTCTCCTATATCCACGCCGTGCATTTAGCCACGTTGAAGAACCGGAGAAACGGAAGGCAGTTACCAGCACCAATATAAATAGCCATCTCAAAAACCTAAAACTCTCGGTTTTTCCACGCTCATACTGCCGAAGCGCTGCCAATTTTCTTTTCACGCTTTTGCTTAATTTTCTTTTCCAGCAACTTAACATTGTTTATTTTATCTATTTCTTTTGCAAGTTCTACATTCTTTTTCCCTGGCAATTTACCTTTCCCTTTTTAGCATTTAGATATTTTTCGCATAATAGTTTCTACACCGGAAACTATTGTGCAACTTTTTATCGGATCTAACCTTACGTTAGATTCTAGTTTTATTTCCTTGGTTTAATCTATTGTTTAATTGAAGAATCGAAGAACAAATCCTACCGGCTTGTGGTGGAGTGTTCAAGACTATTGTATTACGCATTCAGGTTCTTTAATCATTATTTAATATTTTGTTTTATTATTTATCTATATTATCTGCCTGGAATGAGTCTGTTCATGCATGATATGTATTCTTGTTTATTTAGCATGTCTGGCTGATTCGCCTAGGTATCGGTATGTAAAGTAAGCAGAATAAGGGATCAAGACTGAGTCGGTCTATCTAAACTTAAAATTAAAATCAATCTTTTTACGGTCTCAACTTACAGGTTTAATAACAAGATTTTTTACAAAAGTAAAGGACATAAAGAAGTTAAAATCAACAGAGCGAGAGTTTGAGGTTTTAACTGGACAGTGTAAGTTAGGCATTAATTCTAGATCAGGGCGAGAGCAAGTTTTAGAGTTAATTAAATTCTGACCTTTTCCAAAAAGTATTTTTAAAGATTGAATGTGAGGACGAGAGTTAAGCATTTGGATTTGATTATATAACCTAAGTCAACAGAGCGAGAGTTTGAGATAAGGGTGTTTAAAACGGTCAGTGTTTTCTTAAAAAGAGTTTCTGCAACTTTATTGTTTTCAAAATATGGTTTTTGACTTAATTATAAGTGACAGCTACATTAATATAAAATCATGGTTTATTCAACAGAGCGAGAGTTTGAGATAAAACCTTTAACCAATAAAGTTAACTGAAACGATTTATTTTAAAACCAAGAAACCGACAAAGACTTGATTCCCTAGTTTTGACGAACTACATACCGATATCCGTTTTATTAATATTTAATCCAGATCTTAGTTTAGCCTTTAGTTTTTCCCCAAACAATCAAACATTTTTAACCTTAGATTTACGTAGTAACCTTAGATAACGGTATATCGATTCATAAGTCCCTGTGGGATCGATATCTTTTAAAACTACGCGATAGAACTGTGCACTTGCAGTTTGTACCCCATTCTCGACGCACACAGTCGAGCGATCAATAATGGTGTATACCACCCTTTGACCTGAAACCACTATGTACCCTAGATGTAGAGTCAAGTGCCTTATTGTTGATCAAACATTGTCCGTAACTAGATGACCATAAAGACAATTGATGGGTACTCCACGAAGCATGCTGAGGGACATAAGCGACCTAGATGGAATTTGCCCATCCTGCGTAACAGGACAAATGTCTACGGGCCCAATATTGAACTGGACAAGGATGACACGGTCTATGCCTTGTGTTCAATATAGACATAAGGGCAAAAGGATAATTATACACATAAGTATTATCACAAAATGATTTGTTAGATCACATGACATTTTCGTGTCTTGGATAGCAGTGATGTGTTGCTAGATACCACTCACTGTTTATTATGTTAAATACGTGATTTAATATAATTGCTAATGTCGCGAAAACCTACAAGATCACACACAAAAGGACGGATTGATGAGAGATAGAGTAACTAAGGAACACCGTAAGGTACGGTGTACTTAAGTGAATTATAGAACATCGTAAGGCACATTGTACTTAAGTAGAATACGAAATATGGTAAGGTACCACACGCTTAAATGATTTTGGCATATCATAAGATACATACACTTAAGTGGGCTTTTTAGCTTGTAGCCCACACAAATGGTTATATAAATAGAACCGTTGTGTAGAAGCATTTGTGCAGTTTCAATTTTGTTTCTCTCTCTCACACACTCAAAGCCTTCTTTCGTAGCAGCTAGCACTGAGATTGAAGGAATTCGTTCGTATGGACTGAGTAGAGGCGTTGTCACCATTCAACGTTCGTATTCGCTCCGTAGATCTGCATCAAAGGTTTCAATTGCCACAAGAGCTAGCACTGAGATTGAAGGAATCCGTTCGTGATGACTGAGTAGAGGCATTGTCACCATTCAACGTTCGTGACCGCTTCGTAGATCTGCATCAAAGGTTTCGATCGCCACAAGAGATAACAATTCTATCACTGATCATGCCCATTCGTAAGGATCACTAAAGTAGAATTTTTTTTAAATTCCGCTGCATTTTGGATCGCTCTTCTCCTTCAGTGCATCGTCGAAATTAGTGGTAAGGAAGCAAACTGGGCGCTGAGGCCCATCCCTAAGGCTCAATGGCCAATGCCTTTGCAGGCAAGGGAGTGTGAAGTAGAGTGGGAGGGTGTTGTTTGGGCCTGAGTACAAACCAAGCCCAGACCAAACAAGTAAGCACTCATAATACTGGAGCCGAAAACGCTTATGCAGAAAAGCCATGAAATCAAACACCGAGATGAAAAGCGATTATCCAAAAAAGTCAGAGCAAGCATCGCGGTTCTCATCGTGGTTCAACACTCTTGTGTTCATGGATTCACATTACGACAATAACATCGTGTTTTGTATTGGAGCATGGCGTTCATTACTGTAGCTCATGGATTTGTATACGTGGATGGCGTTCGACATCGTTCATGGAAGTTCTTCAAGGATTCAAGTCATCAATTCAAATGTTCAAATCATCAACCACGAATTCAATCAACAACCTCCTAATTGTATGTAGCCTCAATGGAAGTAATTGAAACAGAAACAAAATTGTACAGTAAAATCGAGACGAAACTCAGATTGAAACGAGAAATAACTCACCGAATTCGACACGACTTGCAAGAACAGGTACGATTTTTTTGTCCTTCCTTCGTTTTGATCTTCTTCTTCTCCTCTTATTTGATTCATTTTGTGGCGAATTTGCTTTTTGTTGCGGATGCTCGATGAACCGCCTTCGATGAATCTGTCGTGATTAATGTTTGGCGTTATTCCGAGCTTCTTCCGTTTTCGTTGATGGACGAATGAATGCAAAATCTATTGAATCTTCTCCTCTGTGAAAAATGGACGAAGAACGATCTAGAAATCGGTTGTGCATTTGTGGAGGATGAAAATGTGAGCTAGAGATTTTCTTTGCAGAAACTGAATACGTTTCTGTTAAGGGTGGGGAAGTTCGAACGTGAAGTCTTGAAGAGATTTTTTGGTATGAAGATGAATCCCCCTCCCAAACTATGAAGGTTTGTACTTATAGACTTTGATTCTGTTTTGAAACTCACACGAAATGTAACCGAAATTAACTGTAAATCCACTAGTTAGTTACACACACCATACTTAGTTAAAAGTCTCGATGAAAAATGAAATTTAAATGGTTAAATTTTATTCTGTTATAAAACTGAATTTTTTATTCGCTTGGAAGTCAGTTGTTCTTTGTGTGTTAACATTTTAGTTTTCCCGGCTTTGCAGGTATATGGATGCGGTCAGCGGAATGTTGTAGGTTGTCGTTGCAGCGATTTTCATTGCCATTTGAATTGTCGGCTTGGCTTAGTTATGTTGCTGTTGTCTTCTGCTGCGTCTGTAAGACCCCAATTTTGGCCCTAAGATCCCTCATGGCCCATATCATATCATATCATGGCCTCAAGGATCATTGCATACCCTAGCTTCCCTCCTAGTGGGTGGGATACCTTGTGAGTGTGGTTCTTGATCACCAAGCATGTATTGCAGTTGTATATCATTGCTTTTCATATGTTTACTAACCAAAAGTACAAAAATATTGTCATCTAACCTTGTTTCTTGCAGCTGAAGCAATCATCAGTCAAACAGTCAAATCAGGCCTTGAGCAATAGATGGTGGCCATTCTTGAAGAATTTGGACACCATGATCATTCATCAAGAGTTCATACAACTTGTGGTATCATTTGGAACCAAGATCCCATGTGAAAGAGGCTTGGAATTCATCAGAACTTGGCCCAGTCAACCAAAAGTCAACAAAAGTCAACTGTGGTCAACTGTGCGTTTAATCAGGGATTGGAAGGTGTGAGATGGTTAGAAAGGCCTCATTCATGTCCATACAAGCCTCATTTGGCATTTCAAAGATCAAGGTTGAAGGATTTGAAGTCAGATAAAAAGTTTCCAAAAATGGAAATGACCTGTAATTTTCACCTGCCAAAAATGGAAAGTTTGGCTCCTCAAATTTACATCATGATACAAGCTTCAAATCAAAATTTGTCCAACATGAAAGTTGAAGACCTTGTCCTCACCATTCCAAAAAGTCCAAGAACTTGAAAATCCCATGTGTGGTTTGCAAGATATGGTCAGATCAATTTCAAAAATGACCCGTAATCAGGAGGCCATAACTTCCACATGGATTGTCCAAATTGGATGTTCTTTATATGCACAAACTCCATTTGACATGTACTTTCATGGTGCATAATTGGATTTCTTCAAAAGTGGTCAATGCAAAAGGTCAAATTTCAACTGTACAGTTAAAATGACCAGGGGCAAAATCGTCCAACTTGTGAAATAATTGGAATTTTTGAGTGGGGATTTTTGCTACACTTCACAAATGGCATTTGAAACTTGTTGGAATACTCATGACATGCCAAGGCTTCATGGTTTGGAAATTAGCTTTTGAAATGAATTGGAAAAATGGACAAAGTACCATCACATAGTGAAATTGAGAAGTATGAAGAATTTGGACATGGGACCAATTCCATTAGCTTCCAAATGATATTTATGGTTTGCTTGAGGTGATAAACTACTGTTACATTGATCAAAACCATCCAAGGGCAAAAATGCCAAAATTGCACATACAAGCTCACTTTTGCTAATCACTTATTTTTTGCTAATCTTAATTATGAGTGGGATTAAGCAACCATATATAAGTCTAATTATAACTGTTTTCTCAGGAAACTAATCACAATTTACAAATCAAAAAGAAAAATTCTCAAATTCTCTCATTTGGCTCCAATTTTCACAAGACACTTTTTTTGATTTTTCAGCAAGATCTTAGCAATCTATGTGCGATTTCTTCGTTGATTCATAATCTGCAGGTGATGTTGAGCTGCTGTTGATCAAGATTGAGGCAAAATCGAAGCCAATTCGCGACCTGTTGTAAGAAGGTTCTTCCATGGCAGTCGACGAAATCTGTTGATTCAAGCGTGCTGGAGCTAAAGATTCATCATCATTCACCTTCCACAGCAATTTGCTCTACCTGTTTTCGCCATTCAAGCTCGAAATCGCACGGAATCCATCGCTGCACTCCAAGAAAGGTTGGAATCGAATCTCGTAATTGCTTCGATTTTGTTAGGGATGTGGTAGAACGTTCATTGTAGAATAACCTGGAATTTGTAGATTGTGATTTCATTGAGAATCGACTGCGTTATCTTCGATTAAAGTTTGTGTGTAATTTTTTCTTTCGTTCGATTCGCTTCATGTATTAATTTCTGGACGAAATCGCTTGCACATTCGTGATCCTGAGTTAACGCCGATTCCAACGGTATGCGTTTCGTCAATTTCCATGAAGGTTTGATCCTGATGCGTTTTCCCAGCCAAGAACATCAAGAACGACGAAGAACTTTGTGAAAAATCTGGAAAATTGCTCGCTAGATCCATGCATCAGTGTTTCCATTTCAAATTGTTGTTTCCCTCTGAACCGAGCGAATCAGACGCTGACACCTCAGTTTAATGATGCGCCGCGTTTTAGCATTGGCAAGGCTAATTACGAATCTGCCATTTCGTCCTCATTTAATTAATTAAATTCACTAACAACTTAAATAATTATTTCAATAATCCACAAATCTTCTAAAAATCATAAAATCACCAATTTTCATCCAAATAATTTGAGACTTTTTTTGTTAATCTCCATTTTTAGTCTACTTTTTTTTGGCATAGAAATTAAAATTGTGCTTGATGGAATTTTTAATTGGCATAGGGATGTTCATCATGTGTGCTATTTTGATGTGTTTTGCTATTTTTATCATAAAATGACCATGCTAGCTCCGAATGAATTGAAATTTTATAGGATGATTCTTGACACATTTCTGGAGATTTTGACATATGATTTGTAATTTTTGGACCTCTGGTTTGCTAGATGTGATTAATTCTTTTTGAGTGTGACAATATGTGTCACACTTTGATATGCTGAGTTTATGAATTATTTTTTCATGCTTCCCTTAGGCCTATGGTTCTGATTTTTTGCATGAGATGTCTTTGATATGTTAACTTTCAACATGAATTTTTGTGGATTTTAATAATCCATTTTCTAATTGATTAGAATTTTTGTTTGCTGCTTAGCATTTTTAGGGCTTTGTTTGTGTAACATTTTTTAGCATGTTGCCATATCCTCATCCCTAACCCTATGAACATGAAATTTGGTGGAGTAGTTCCTGACATGTGTAGCTTTCATTTGGCTTTGGTCCTACTCATTTCCCATTTAATATCACTGTTTACCATTTGATTGAAGTTAGTGTACATTTTGTGACTTCATTTGGTTGTGTTTTTGCATGTCCTAGCATGTTGATTTAATTTCCAGAGTTCCTTTTATCCAAATGGCATAAAAATTGACATGTAGCTTGTTAAATGTCCTCTGTTTAAGATATAATTTTTGTGGAATTTTCTATGCTGTTTTGATATTTTTTTGGATGTAATCATTCTGGTTGTCTATATGTGATTCAACATTGCTTACTTTACCTTAATTTGTGCATAAAATGAAATTGGTGTATGGTTTAGACATGAGACCAATTGGGATCCCTTTGTATTGAAATATCTTGGTTTTGATTATGATTTAATTGCTGTTTTAGGATTTTTCCCTCCTTTGGACCCTAGGCTTGGCCTAGTGGTCTTGTTACTTATGTTTGAGCTTGACTTTGACTTTTCAGGTTAAAAAGCTAATGCCTTAAGGAGGTTGCTTCATAATTGAGTGGTTTACTTTGATCATTGTGTACTAATTTGTTTGTGTTGTAGGGTGCTTGGTTCACATGGACTTGGTGCTATGCACATCATTGTTTGATTGTACATTGGTTGATTCTTATTGTTGTTGTTTTGTTTATGTTGGGATGCTGATCATTTTTGACTGATTCCAGGTACCCTTAGTTGCTCAGTTCTCTTAAGAACTTGCATTGCTTTGCTTATAAGCAATTGGCATTGAGGTATAGCACCTTCTTCTTCATGTAGTCTGGAGACCCGGCCCGTTATTTGGCCGGGCAAACTGTCTGAAGTCCTCCTTAAGAGGCAATGCTTGTGTGTGTTTATATTTGTCCCAAGCAGGAAAAGTCCTCATTCGAGGCAATTGGTGGATCAAAGAGATAAGTAGCCTATCTCCCACTATTCTGTGTGTCTTCTCCTTGCTCCCATTACATGGTTGTAGCATTGAGATCCAAACCCAAGATCTATCGAGTCTAATTGGGGAAAGAGTTCCATCTTTCTGAACTCCCCCACATTCTTATATTTACATGCTCTCTCGGACTTGAGATAGAAGCAATGAGGCACACCCCTCATATCCTTTCATCTGCTTCACCTTAGCCCCTCAATGGCAAGGTTAAGAGCGACGCTTACCTCTTACAGTGGACTTTCATAGTCAAACCCTTTTGCTTGAGCCTCATTGAATGGTTATAGCGTGTGCTACTTGAATTTATGTGATTGATTACTTGATTCATTTATACATGATTACTTGATTGCCGTTGTGCATTTATCATCTTTGTTTGCCATTAGTGCATGATCATTTCTTTTGTCCTTGTGACATTGATGTTTTCCCATTGAGGACAATTGTAAGTCCATATTGATTGGCTTTTGTTCCTATGACATGGAAGAGATAGAGTGTAAGACCTCATTGGTCACTCATATCTTCTTTGCTCTTTGTTTGAGCATTGTTGTTGTATGTGAGGATTCATTGTAAGTCCCTGTGATGTGGCATTGACTATTCCTAGGATCATACTGTGGAGATTAACATAAGTCCAGATAGATTGGCAGTTGACTTCCCTGTTTGTTTTTTTGTTTTATTCTGATGGAGATTAGTGTAAGTCCATAGAGTGGCTTCTGATATCCTTACTTGTTTTAGGAGGCAGGTATAAGACCATTGAGTGGCATCCAGTATCCGCGTTTATTTACTTTCATCTGTTACCATGTTCATATTATTGCTCATTTGTAGCCTATTCCTAAGGACCCACTTGAATCATCTTCTATATGATTTCAAGAGGCGGACCCTCCTAAGAAGTTTTACATACACACCATTCCATTCACCCCATTGTGTCCTACCTTTTCGCACATGTTTTAAAAAGCTTGAAATAAGTGTTGTGCAAACATTCTCACCTCTTTCCAAATTAGAAACTTGGACCTTAAGTCCATGATCTTCCAAACTCCATCTTTTGTAAATACTTCATTTGTGAATTGACTTTAATCATACCTTGACCATACTTTGTAAATAATCCAAATCAATTAACCTTCACCCATTCAAACGTTTTGTGGCTTAGTCCATGTTTGTTAAGTTTTCATGCATTAGCCATAGGTTTCAATTCTCATTGTGGTTGATGTAAACCTCACCCTATCCGTAGTGAGTCGACAATAAGACTTCCGTACTGAAAACAGGGTTAACCCCTCTAGTACGTCGAAGCTATCCTCGCATGGTGGATGTTGGTCTTGGTCGAGTTTTCTCCCATTGATAATGAAGAACCTTAAGTGCTATTGTTTAAAATTAAACTCACTAATTTTTGGAAGTTTTTAGCCGAACTACGAGGTTTTGATCCTGTAAAGGTACGTAGGCAATGGTTATCCATCCAAACACAAAAATAATTAATTTGTACATTCTTTTCTCATCATCCCACTCATGTTTGCACAATGCTTATGTCATGACAAATAATAATTTTCAAACAACAAAGTGTGAAAAGGGCTCCCTAGGAGTACCTAGGACGTAGTGGGTGCCTAACACCTTCCCATTACGTAATTTACCCCTTACCCCGATCTCTGATCTTTTTCATTAGTTTTCTACGTGTAAAACTTCTTAGGTTTTTGTTCGCTTTTTAACCAGTCCTTAGGATAAATAAAAGTGCGGTGGCGACTCTATGTTCATTGTATACTTTGCTTATGATTTAACCAATAGATCATATAGTAACGAATACACCGCTACAGTAAAGTGGCGACTCTGCTGGGGACACTCTCTCCTTGGTGGTATTGCCAACTTTTCACCATTGTTGTGTGATATATTATTATTTGTTATTTGACATATTTTTGTACAATTTGGGATAACTGTATTGAGTGTAATGTTTGAATTGCTTGATATACAAATGCTGTTTGCTTTGGTGATCTCTGTGAGATGAGTTCTATACCCGAACTCGAGTGCACTCTAGGATAGGAGAATGACGTAGTCTTGTTGACTGGTGTGGAGTATTCCTTAGCCAGTTGACTTGCGAGTCCATTCACTTGGTGGAGGTCATGTTGGATTGATAATGTCACACAAGTTATTTGTGGTTAGGCATTATTCGTTCAATCATGTGCCTTAGAAGCCAAGGACCTTAGTTTACCAAACCCATCTTGGCCTATTTTTAGGACGTAGTGCGGAGGTCGTTCAGATGTAAGATCTGATGCGATTGTTACGCGATACTACACTCATAAGAGTCTCTCTTGAGAATATTTTTGGAATATGAGTATTCGTTCCTCCGATAATATTCGAAAGATGGGACGATGATTATGGGAACCTCTGGTAGAACATGTCTGGCAGGTTTAAACCCTAGTACACTCCCTTTGGGTGGTTCTTAACCAAGACTCCATGCTCGTGACTCTCAACAAACCCGTGATTCGTGGTTGAGTCGTTCAAACATCGTTAATATCGATGGAACTTGGGTATTGATAAGGTGTAAAACCTGAATCTACCAAAATGGCTGGTTGATATTAAGGGTGTTCGAGCCGGTTCATGTACCGTTAATATCAATGGAACTTGGGTGTCGATAAGGTGAAAAACCTAAATCCACCAAAATGGATGATTGATATTAGGGATACAATGAGCTTTCCCATGACCTTTGTTTGGTGTGCTTTGCTTGATCCTTGAGTGTGATTGTTGCATTCATACATTCATGCATTCATCCGCATCCATATCATCAGATGAAAAGAAAATTTTCAAGGAACTCAAAGGAGTTTATTTGCAAAAAATTTCAAACATGAAAAAACCGGGAAAATTTTTTCACCTGATCTATCTGATGAGATATTCTCATATATGATCAAAATGTTAATATTTCAAAGTTTGCAAATAGAACCCTCGAGTTCCTTTGAAATAAAAAACAAGCATATGCATAAACACTTCATGCATCATTTGCATAAGCGGGTGTTTTGGTCCGGTCTCCCGTCCTGTGGTCTGACCCTGCGATCTTCATTTATTTTGAAGACGCACTTTGCCGGTATTATACCAGAGCCAACTCTGCCAGATTGATGGATCATCCTGAGCAAGAGAATTGTGGACTCAGAGGAGGATTTTGCCAGACTAAGTGCTGTTGATGGATTTATTCCTGGTTAACAAGTCCCGGGCTGGCATTGGCTACTGTTCTGGGGCATATAATGAGCTAGGTTTGTTCACGAGTGGAGGATTCATCCATGATGATCAACCTGAAGAGGAAGCTGCTGCTATCATTGAAGAGGATGCAGAGGACATGAGCAATTTCGTCATTCCTGGTGGTGTCTGCCACAATTGGGTCGCTGTAGATGTTCCTACAGTTATCCATAAGTCAGAGTAATATGCTCACTTTGTTTAAAACCCTTCTCCCATGCCAAAAGGAGAAGTGATGACATTGTTGGCAGCATTTAATACAATGATGTTTTCATTCAATTAATGCATTGTTAAACATTTGTTTTTTCATTTGTTTTCACTTTTCGCTTTTTGCATGAAATCAGTGATCACAAAAAACCATGAAAAACAAAAACAGCTTTTTCATCTGCATAAATGATTTGCTTGTTTAAATTCAAAAGCTTTTCATTATCCAAAATCATTATGCAGGGATTTCTAAACCCATTGAACATAATGATCCAACGCCATCTCCCAATCTTGAATTCCTTGTATCTGGAGCAAAGGAAGATGATGTTGAAGGGGATTCCTGACGAGATTACCCGACTGCTTGAGCACCAAAGGAGCTCATTCAGCTGCGTCTCAAGAACCCAGCAACAGTCAAACTGGGGCATTACAAATGTAATGTAAAAAAAAAATGAAAAGAAAGAGGGAAAAAAAAAAGGGATGAAAAATCAAAAATCGGCAAAAAAATTTTTCAAGATTTCTTCAAAAGAAAAAAAAATTATACCCTCAAGTCCCTAGTTGACTGATGCTGAATGGATTCAGAGTCGTTATGTCCAACTGAATTTGATTAAAGAGAAGAGATTAACTGCCATGTGTCATGGTCAGCTATATCAGCAGAGAATGAAGAAAGCATTCGATAAGAAGGTCAAGCCTCGTGTGTTCAGAGAAGGTGACCTTGTGCTCAAGAAAGTTTTGTCTCTCATGCCCGATTCCAGGGGCAAGTGGACTCCAAACTACGAGGGTCCATATGTTGTTAAGAGAGCCTTTTCAGGCGGTGCTTTGATGCTTACAACAATGGATGGGGAGGACTTCACTCGTCCTGTGAATTCAGATGCAGTTAAGAAATACTTTGCCTAAAAAAAAAAGTATATGCAAATGAAAAAACAGAATTGCTCGCTAAGTTGAAAACCCGAAAGGGCGGCTTAGGCAAAAATGAGCGTCTCGGTGGAGAACCCGCAAGGGTAATCCAGGCAAAAATTAGAGACTTGATAAAAGAGTATATTTGTATCCCGCTAGATTGAGTACCTCACCCTGGGGCAATCTAGGCAAAAATTAGGGATTTGGCAAGTAACTGCATCCTGACAAGACTTTCTGTTGCACCAGCCGTCTTTTCGTCAGAGGATTCTCGATTCGTCGTCAACTGAAGCTTCGAATACATCGAGATTCAAATTGGTAGAGAAAGGATCATTATGTTCAATGTAGCCCTCTTCCAATATATATCACTGATTTCAAATTTGTACAGATCTATGGAGTCTTGCCATTTGCAGACTACCATTCCATCAAATGAATTTGAGCTTTTATCCAATTATTTGCACTCTTATTTGTTTCAATTCAACAAATGTTTTGCATGTTTTAATTGATAAAAATATCATTGTTTTAAAAACAAAATTTTTCAAAATTATTGTTTTAAACAAAGTGAACATTCACAATGATAAAAGGATACTCACAGAATTTCTCAGTGCTCTCCCAAGGGTGGCATGATTTCCAACAGGTAAGACATTTATTCACGTTCCTGGTTTGGGTTGTATCCTTCTTCTCCAGATTTTGTTGTTGGGGTTGTTCCCCAAGCAGAGATTTGTTGTTGGGGTTGTTCCCTAAGCAGAGCTTCTGTGGATTTTGACTCCCCGAAGCAGAGTGGTGTATTGAAGACTCGGCCTGTTCTCCAGCAGTAGTCTCTCCCCGGCTTGATTGCTCAGGTGTTCAGGATATTTGTGGTTAGTGGGTTGATATCCCCGTATCCCGTATTTCTCCCCAAGTGAGTTGCCAGCATAATTGCAAGTCGAGTTGTTGGTGGGGTTATTCCCCAAGCAGAGTGTTGTTGAAGACTCAGTTTTCTCCAGCAGCAGTTTTCCCCAGCATGGATGATTTCCTTGTGGAAGATTCGGCGGTTGATGGTTTGCCACCTTGGTGCTTCGTCACTTTCTCCAGTGGATCGCTATCCCCAGACTTTATTTGTCTCCTGGGCACAGTCACAGTAGAGCTGTTATTGATATCCCCATTGCAGTCGCGAGCAGAGTTGTTGTCACTCTCCCCAGCGCAGTTGCCAGCGGATTTGTCTGTTTTCTCAGCACGGTCGCTTTCCTTTTGGAAGACTCGGTAAGTCAGTGGTTTGATACCCGATACCTTACCTTTTCCCCGGCAAAGTCGTCAGTGGAGTTGTTTACTTTCTCTCTATCAGAATGGTTGTTATTCTCAGCAGAGCAGGATTTATTTTCCTACTCAGTGGTTGATTGGGTTGATATCCCAGTATTTTCATCCATCTTTCTCCAGCATTCGTCTGCAGAGCGGTTGTTGTGGCATCATTGCCTGTTGAACCTCCTTCAATCCCCGGTATGGTCGGTTGATAGCTCCGTCATCCAGAGATTGTATTGATTTCCTGATTACTTTTCGATCCTCGGTAGAGCGGATTTTGTTGCAGAATCTGCTGATGTGATCCCTCAGATGTGTGTTCGCCCCGAGTAGAGTGGTTTGTTGCAGAATCTACTTATTTGGTGTTTTCCTTCCTCAGTGGGTTGTTCCCCAAGAGAGTAGCTGACAGTATCCCCAGTAGAGTTGCTTGTGCAGCCAAACTCTATCCGGGTGACCTTTGCTCCCTCAGTGGGTTGTTCCCCAATGGAGTTATGTTGGATCCGTTTCCATAGTAGTGTTTGCTAGGATCCCCTGCAGGACTTTGAGATTCTCTTGTTCCCCGACAGATTTGTCTTTGTGGCTCGTTGCCTGTTGTGACTTTCTGTGCCCTAGTTGGGGCGATCGCTGATCCATTGCTCAGAGATTTGGTATTCTCCAGATATCTCTGATTCTTTTGCTTCTGCTTCCCAGCAGTACCCGCAGATCTTTGCTTTATAGCATATAGATCTCCAGCAGAATTGGCTTTCCAGTTGGTTTTCCCCTGGAAGTGTAATACCGGACGTTTGATTCCTGGACCTGTTGTGTTAGAAATGTCTGTTTTGTCAGCATTCATCAAACATAAATCACGCATATTCATGCATATTCATAAAACATTCAGATATTCATGTTGCATTTTTGCCATATATCCTTTGTTTGTTGTTCCCTGCTATGGTGATATAGATCTCTTTATAGATCTTCCCAAGCAGATGTCGGGTGTTAAATCTCTCCATATAGAGTCAGCCCATAAGCAGAAAGTGTCTGTCTTTCCTTCTGCGGTTCCCCACTGAGATATACCCTCGTGGATGACGGTTTCTTCCGTTTCCTCCCAGCATATATATTGGGATGGAGGTTCCTATTTGAGTTATATCCTCATTAGGACGTGTCTTGATTCAGTCTGTCTTTTCGGATCTTTCCTGAATTGACATTTGTCGTCTGTTCCTTGTGCTTCCCTGTGGTGATTTTTATCCCCAGCGGAGTAGTTTCGGGCCTCTACCCCCATACCGGTAGTTATAAGTCCTATCTTTCCTGGCTTTCTTGGCAGAATTTGTGGTTGTACACCTTTTATTCTCCAGCCAGAGTTTTGGTTTTCTACCCTCATACCGGTAGTCGTAAATCCTATTTTCCTGCTCTCCAGCAGTTTGTGGTTCGTTATAAACCCTATTTTGGTTTCCCGTGCGGATTTGTGATTTATTCTATCCCCACGTGGAGTTGTTGGTCTTCTACCTCGTATTCGGTAGATGTAAACCCTAATTTTGTGGTCAACCCCACCATCTTTTGGCCTTCTGCCTACAAACCAGCAGTCGTAAGTCCTATCTTTGCGGTTTTTCTACAAACCAGTAGTCATAAACCCTGTTCTCTCCTTGCAGAGTTAACTTTGTTGTTCATCCCAACCGATGACAACTCCCTCTTTGTGGATATCTTCATCTAGTTCTTGATGTTGATTTTCCTTTGCTTGGATAAGTCGCTCAGATCAGCACTTATATCCCCAGCAAGTCTTTTGTGGACAATTGCCGTATGCTAGCAATTTTATCCCCAGCGGGTCCTTTCACCTTTTGTCAGTGATTGTGTTACCCGGATCATTGATTTTCATCAATGTATCCCAGCGAGTCTTCTTTCATTTACCCTCTTGTTGGTAATGTCTGTTGCTCCCGTTGACTGGTCATCATTATATACCTAATTTGGTATCCCGATGCCTTCGTTTTCGGATTTTATCCTATAAACAACCTACAACCCGGTTCAGGATAATCTTCCATGTGAGTATTCTATCCACGTTCTGACGGTAATGGATATTATATCTCGTTCACTCTCGAGTCAATCTTTGATTGTTTTCTCCGTAGAGTCAGATTCGTATTCCTTGTGGAATCGAATGTCCATCCTATAAACAAGTCTGCTGTTCTAGCTTTCTTCAGGGTGATGAGTGTTTTGGAACACAAACCAATTCACGTTTTTGGATTTTATCCTATAAACAACCTACAACCCGGTTAAGGATAATCTTCCATTCGAGTATATTATTCACGGTCTGCCGGTAATGAATAATATATCTCATGCGCTCTTTGGTTGGGTCCTTTGTTGATCATCCCCAGTCGAGTAAGATTCGCATTCCTTGTGGAATCGAATGTCCATCCTATAAACAAGTCTGCTGTTCTAGCTTTCTTCAGGGTGATGAGTGTCTTGGAACACAAACCAATTCACGGTTCCGGATCTTATCCTATAAACAACCTACCACCCGGTTCAGGATAATTTTCCATGCGAGGATATTGTCTACGTTTTGACGGCTATAGATAATATATCTCATGCACTCTTTTGTCGAACACTTTGTTTGTTTCCCCAACTGAGTAAGATTTGTATTCTTTACAGAATCAAATTTTCATCCTATAAACAAGTTTGCTTTCGCTCTCTTCAGGATGATGAGTGTTTTGGAACACACACCAAATCACGCCCTGGTCGGTCGCCTGTTACATACCTACAACCCGGTATCCCTGGTGTTCCTTCCTTTCTACTCCCTATTATGACCTTGGTCCCCTGTGGAGTTAGATTTTCCTGAGTTTATGTACCCCTCGTTGGTCTTTCTCAGATGTTGGTTGATTGATATCTCTCACCCTTATACCGGTCTCAGATATTCATTCCTCCTGAGTTTGTTACCCTTATACCGGTGACATCTCATTCTTTGTTGCTGTTCCCAGGAGAGTCTCTTTGTTAGACACTCCCCTGCGGAGTTTCCTTTGGTAATTTTTACCCTTTGCTATATGGGCGTTCCCCCCAATATATGCATTTCCCGGCAGGGAGGTTCTATGTGAATCTTTTCCTGGTCCGAGTCCGGATTTTTATCCGAAGTATCCTTTATGGATAATTGGAGTCAGCTTATGTCTTTCCTATGGATTTATTTTCCTTTGGAATTTCTTTATTCCCCGGTGTGAGTCCTTTGCTTCCCCAGCAAGCTCTCCAGTCCGATGTCTATTATCCCCACTCGGAGTCGTGTCTTGTTCACGTTGTGTCAGTTTTGTCATTACCCTAATCAGAGTCGTGTCCTGCTCACGCATTCTTTTTTCTTACTATCCCCTAAAAAAAGGAGTCCCAATAAGAGTCTTATTAGATTCTCTGTTCCTGGTGAGTGTATTACTCCGATGGATCGTCCTTTCTTCTGTGTGAACAATATATTCCCCACAGAATTTGCTTTTGCATGCATACATCTGCATCATGAGGTCTCTTAGGGACCAAAATTCGTCTCATTACTATTATTTAAGCCCATTCTACCGCGTCGAGATGAAGATTTCTAAACTTCACTTCTCCGGCTAGAATGACCTTAAATAGGGGCATCTGTAAGACCCCAATTTTGGCCCTAAGATCCCTCATGGCCCATATCATATCATATCATGGCCTCAAGGATCATTGCATACCCTAGCTTCCCTCCTAGTGGGTGGGATACCTTGTGAGTGTGGTTCTTGATCACCAAGCATGTATTGCAGTTGTATATCATTGCTTTTCATATGTTTACTAACCAAAAGTACAAAAATATTGTCATCTAACCTTGTTTCTTGCAGCTGAAGCAATCATCAGTCAAACAGTCAAATCAGGCCTTGAGCAATAGATGGTGGCCATTCTTGAAGAATTTGGACACCATGATCATTCATCAAGAGTTCATACAACTTGTGGTATCATTTGGAACCAAGATCCCATGTGAAAGAGGCTTGGAATTCATCAGAACTTGGCCCAGTCAACCAAAAGTCAACAAAAGTCAACTGTGGTCAACTGTGCGTTTAATCAGGGATTGGAAGGTGTGAGATGGTTAGAAAGGCCTCATTCATGTCCATACAAGCCTCATTTGGCATTTCAAAGATCAAGGTTGAAGGATTTGAAGTCAGATAAAAAGTTTCCAAAAATGGAAATGACCTGTAATTTTCACCTGCCAAAAATGGAAAGTTTGGCTCCTCAAATTTACATCATGATACAAGCTTCAAATCAAAATTTGTCCAACATGAAAGTTGAAGACCTTGTCCTCACCATTCCAAAAAGTCCAAGAACTTGAAAATCCCATGTGTGGTTTGCAAGATATGGTCAGATCAATTTCAAAAATGACCCGTAATCAGGAGGCCATAACTTCCACATGGATTGTCCAAATTGGATGTTCTTTATATGCACAAACTCCATTTGACATGTACTTTCATGGTGCATAATTGGATTTCTTCAAAAGTGGTCAATGCAAAAGGTCAAATTTCAACTGTACAGTTAAAATGACCAGGGGCAAAATCGTCCAACTTGTGAAATAATTGGAATTTTTGAGTGGGGATTTTTGCTACACTTCACAAATGGCATTTGAAACTTGTTGGAATACTCATGACATGCCAAGGCTTCATGGTTTGGAAATTAGCTTTTGAAATGAATTGGAAAAATGGACAAAGTACCATCACATAGTGAAATTGAGAAGTATGAAGAATTTGGACATGGGACCAATTCCATTAGCTTCCAAATGATATTTATGGTTTGCTTGAGGTGATAAACTACTGTTACATTGATCAAAACCATCCAAGGGCAAAAATGCCAAAATTGCACATACAAGCTCACTTTTGCTAATCACTTATTTTTTGCTAATCTTAATTATGAGTGGGATTAAGCAACCATATATAAGTCTAATTATAACTGTTTTCTCAGGAAACTAATCACAATTTACAAATCAAAAAGAAAAATTCTCAAATTCTCTCATTTGGCTCCAATTTTCACAAGACACTTTTTTTGATTTTTCAGCAAGATCTTAGCAATCTATGTGCGATTTCTTCGTTGATTCATAATCTGCAGGTGATGTTGAGCTGCTGTTGATCAAGATTGAGGCAAAATCGAAGCCAATTCGCGACCTGTTGTAAGAAGGTTCTTCCATGGCAGTCGACGAAATCTGTTGATTCAAGCGTGCTGGAGCTAAAGATTCATCATCATTCACCTTCCACAGCAATTTGCTCTACCTGTTTTCGCCATTCAAGCTCGAAATCGCACGGAATCCATCGCTGCACTCCAAGAAAGGTTGGAATCGAATCTCGTAATTGCTTCGATTTTGTTAGGGATGTGGTAGAACGTTCATTGTAGAATAACCTGGAATTTGTAGATTGTGATTTCATTGAGAATCGACTGCGTTATCTTCGATTAAAGTTTGTGTGTAATTTTTTCTTTCGTTCGATTCGCTTCATGTATTAATTTCTGGACGAAATCGCTTGCACATTCGTGATCCTGAGTTAACGCCGATTCCAACGGTATGCGTTTCGTCGATTTCCATGAAGGTTTGATCCTGATGCGTTTTCCCAGCCAAGAACATCAAGAACGACGAAGAACTTTGTGAAAAATCTGGAAAATTGCTCGCTAGATCCATGCATCAGTGTTTCCATTTCAAATTGTTGTTTCCCTCTGAACCGAGCGAATCAGATGCTGACACCTCAGTTTAATGATGCGCCGCGTTTTAGCATTGGCAAGGCTAATTACGAATCTGCCATTTCGTCCTCATTTAATTAATTAAATTCACTAACAACTTAAATAATTATTTCAATAATCCACAAATCTTCTAAAAATCATAAAATCACCAATTTTCATCCAAATAATTTGAGACTTTTTTTGTTAATCTCCATTTTTAGTCTACTTTTTTTTGGCATAGAAATTAAAATTGTGCTTGATGGAATTTTTAATTGGCATAGGGATGTTCATCATGTGTGCTATTTTGATGTGTTTTGCTATTTTTATCATAAAATGACCATGCTAGCTCCGAATGAATTGAAATTTTATAGGATGATTCTTGACACATTTCTGGAGATTTTGACATATGATTTGTAATTTTTGGACCTCTAGTTTGCTAGATGTGATTAATTCTTTTTGAGTGTGACAATATGTGTCACACTTTGATATGCTGAGTTTATGAATTATTTTTCCATGCTTCCCTTAGGCCTATGGTTCTGATTTTTTGCATGAGATGTCTTTGATATGTTAACTTTCAACATGAATTTTTGTGGATTTTAATAATCCATTTTCTAATTGATTAGAATTTTTGTTTGCTGCTTAGCATTTTTAGGGCTTTGTTTGTGTAACATTTTTTAGCATGTTGCCATATCCTCATCCCTAACCCTATGAACATGAAATTTGGTGGAGTAGTTCCTGACATGTGTAGCTTTCATTTGGCTTTGGTCCTACTCATTTCCCATTTAATATCACTGTTTACCATTTGATTGAAGTTAGTGTACATTTTGTGACTTCATTTGGTTGTGTTTTTGCATGTCCTAGCATGTTGATTTAATTTCCAGAGTTCCTTTTATCCAAATGGCATAAAAATTGACATGTAGCTTGTTAAATGTCCTCTGTTTAAGATATAATTTTTGTGGAATTTTCTATGCTGTTTTGATATTTTTTTGGATGTAATCATTCTGGTTGTCTATATGTGATTCAACATTGCTTACTTTACCTTAATTTGTGCATAAAATGAAATTGGTGTATGGTTTAGACATGAGACCAATTGGGATCCCTTTGTATTGAAATATCTTGGTTTTGATTATGATTTAATTGCTGTTTTAGGATTTTTCCCTCCTTTGGACCCTAGGCTTGGCCTAGTGGTCTTGTTACTTATGTTTGAGCTTGACTTTGACTTTTCAGGTTAAAAAGCTAATGCCTTAAGGAGGTTGCTTCATAATTGAGTGGTTTACTTTGATCATTGTGTACTAATTTGTTTGTGTTGTAGGGTGCTTGGTTCACATGGACTTGGTGCTATGCACATCATTGTTTGATTGTACATTGGTTGATTCTTATTGTTGTTGTTTTGTTTATGTTGGGATGCTGATCATTTTTGACTGATTCCAGGTACCCTTAGTTGCTCAGTTCTCTTAAGAACTTGCATTGCTTTGCTTATAAGCAATTGGCATTGAGGTATAGCACCTTCTTCTTCATGTAGTCTGGAGACCCGGCCCGTTATTTGGCCGGGTAAACTGTCTGAAGTCCTCCTTAAGAGGCAATGCTTGTGTGTGTTTATATTTGTCCCAAGCAGGAAAAGTCCTCATTCGAGGCAATTGGTGGATCAAAGAGATAAGTAGCCTATCTCCCACTATTCTGTGTGTCTTCTCCTTGCTCCCATTACATGGTTGTAGCATTGAGATCCAAACCCAAGATCTATCGAGTCTAATTGGGGAAAGAGTTCCATCTTTCTGAACTCCCCCACATTCTTATATTTACATGCTCTCTCGGACTTGAGATAGAAGCAATGAGGCACACCCCTCATATCCTTTCATCTGCTTCACCTTAGCCCCTCAATGGCAAGGTTAAGAGCGACGCTTACCTCTTACAGTGGACTTTCATAGTCAAACCCTTTTGCTTGAGCCTCATTGAATGGTTATAGCGTGTGCTACTTGAATTTATGTGATTGATTACTTGATTCATTTATACATGATTACTTGATTGCCGTTGTGCATTTATCATCTTTGTTTGCCATTAGTGCATGATCATTTCTTTTGTCCTTGTGACATTGATGTTTTCCCATTGAGGACAATTGTAAGTCCATATTGATTGGCTTTTGTTCCTATGACATGGAAGAGATAGAGTGTAAGACCTCATTGGTCACTCATATCTTCTTTGCTCTTTGTTTGAGCATTGTTGTTGTATGTGAGGATTCATTGTAAGTCCCTGTGATGTGGCATTGACTATTCCTAGGATCATACTGTGGAGATTAACATAAGTCCAGATAGATTGGCAGTTGACTTCCCTGTTTTGTTTTTTTGTTTTATTCTGATGGAGATTAGTGTAAGTCCATAGAGTGGCTTCTGATATCCTTACTTGTTTTAGGAGGCAGGTATAAGACCATTGAGTGGCATCCAGTATCCGCGTTTATTTACTTTCATCTGTTACCATGTTCATATTATTGCTCATTTGTAGCCTATTCCTAAGGACCCACTTGAATCATCTTCTATATGATTTCAAGAGGCGGACCCTCCTAAGAAGTTTTACATACACACCATTCCATTCACCCCATTGTGTCCTACCTTTTCGCACATGTTTTAAAAAGCTTGAAATAAGTGTTGTGCAAACATTCTCACCTCTTTCCAAATTAGAAACTTGGACCTTAAGTCCATGATCTTCCAAACTCCATCTTTTGTAAATACTTCATTTGTGAATTGACTTTAATCATACCTTGACCATACTTTGTAAATAATCCAAATCAATTAACCTTCACCCATTCAAACGTTTTGTGGCTTAGTCCATGTTTGTTAAGTTTTCATGCATTAGCCATAGGTTTCAATTCTCATTGTGGTTGATGTAAACCTCACCCTATCCGTAGTGAGTCGACAATAAGACTTCCGTACTGAAAACAGGGTTAACCCCTCTAGTACGTCGAAGCTATCCTCGCATGGTGGATGTTGGTCTTGGTCGAGTTTTCTCCCATTGATAATGAAGAACCTTAAGTGCTATTGTTTAAAATTAAACTCACTAATTTTTGGAAGTTTTTAGCCGAACTACGAGGTTTTGATCCTGTAAAGGTACGTAGGCAATGGTTATCCATCCAAACACAAAAATAATTAATTTGTACATTCTTTTCTCATCATCCCACTCATGTTTGCACAATGCTTATGTCATGACAAATAATAATTTTCAAACAACAAAGTGTGAAAAGGGCTCCCTAGGAGTACCTAGGACGTAGTGGGTGCCTAACACCTTCCCATTACGTAATTTACCCCTTACCCCGATCTCTGATCTTTTTCATTAGTTTTCTACGTGTAAAACTTCTTAGGTTTTTGTTCGCTTTTTAACCAGTCCTTAGGATAAATAAAAGTGCGGTGGCGACTCTATGTTCATTGTATACTTTGCTTATGATTTAACCAATAGATCATATAGTAACGAATACACCGCTACAGCGTCTTGTTGCCGTCCATCGTTTGCAGTTCTTCTGCTACCTGCGTTTTGCTTGGCTTGGTTATGCTGTTGAATTGTCGGCTTGGCTGGAGGTAGCTTTTTGTTTTGCAACTTTGGTTTTGTTCGCGGTAGCTTTTTGTTTTGCAACTTTGGTTTTGTTCGCGGTAGCTTTCGTGATGTGTATCTTGTTTGTCTCTGGCGAGGATTAAGGGTCATTGTTATGCTGCAGAGTGAGTTTACTGAATTGGGGTTTATACTATTGTGGGTTTGGAATATTGGACATTATAAGTGGATTTGGAATTTAGATAATTGGTTAATTTTGTAATTAAAATTGGAATTGGAATTGAAATTGGAAATTGGATATGGATATTTGGTTTGTAAGTGGATAATAATTATGGATAATGAATTGGTTTTGATTGGATAAAAGGATAGTTAAAATGGATTTTGGATATGGATATGGAATTGGATAAAAAAATGGAATTATTGCTCAATTGGATTAGATGTTAAAATGGGTTTTATTTGAATCAACATGGCCCATTAATAAAATCAAGTCAAAAAAGAAATTCTAATGATAAAAGAAATGTCAAAATTAATTTGTAATTAAAAACAATGTTTTTTCTAAAATTAATCGGCTAACAAAAAATGATGAGATAGTTTCCCCAAAATCAAACTAATTCTCCAAAGTCGATTTGAATCTCAAAAATCAAATTTTGAATTAAAATAAAATTTGAACTTTTAAAAATCCATTCAAAACTTCTAGAATTAATTCGAAAATGATGAAATGATTATGGATTACATGGTTAAGGATTCAAAGGTTGATGGTTGGCTTTGGTCAACTGGTTGACCAAAAAGTCAATAGTTGACCAAAAGTCGATCCAGGTAAAAATGCGTATTTTCTTATGGACAAACGAATACAGACCGCAACATCCTGAACCAATGACTTAGGGCAATGCTATGAACCAAACCAGGTGAATATCCACCAAACAACAGGTCACGCACAAGATGCTTAACTAGCAAGGTCATGAATCAGGGTTTCAATCCATATGATGTGCAATGCCATAAACTTCAATCCAACTCCGATTTTATCAACCACAAACCCTGAATCCATGATCTGTTAGAAGATGTTAGTCATGAATGGACGATGGCACATGAATGAGTATGAATGAGATATGAATGAGGTTAGATGGATATCAAGTTATAGTCAGATGAAAAAGCAAAAATGAGGACAAAATTTGGGGTATGACACACACTTGCACGCTATATACATCCGTTGGCCTTGCTTTTTTTTTCTTTCTTTTTCATTTTGTTTGATTTAATAGTTTTTTATTATTATTCTTTTAAATCCTTTTTTTTTCTTTTACATGAAAAGTAATTAGAAAACTTTAACACTTAGTTCTTTAGGTCATGATGTTTTTACCTTTTAATCCACATTTGGAAAAATTAACAAAATAATGATGCACCATTAGTGTAGAGATTAATTAATTTTTAGGCTAATTTTTAATATAAGATTTTGGAAAATAACAAATATGCTTTGTTCATTTTAATTCTAGATTAATTTTAATCTTAGAAGTTAATATGCATGATAATACTTTGGTTTTAGATTAATCCATGTGCTCATATCTTGATCCATGCCCTAATTGATTGATGAAAACCAATTTTGGTCAATTAATCATCTCACTTTTACTTGAGCCCCCATCCAGTCAAGTGATATTGATCACTTGATAGGATTATATCTCTGCTTGCTTCACACTCAAGTCAAATTCCAATTCCAGACATTATGCAAGATCTCAAGGAAAACTCAAACCCCAGACCTCAATTCATCTCAAATACAAGTTCAAATCAAGTCAAGCTTCTTATGCAAGGCTTTGAAGAGACTGGGCATTAGGACTGGAGTACTGTTCAAAACACAACACAAATATTTTTTTCCTATCCTTGTCTAGTGTACCTCTGCGTACGGAGCGTAGGCCCTAGTTATTCAGAGTATCCGCCTCCGTTCATAGACTTTAGTGCAATTCGAATCAAATGATTGTCAAGTCTTATTCCACACAGGCAACACTTCAACATTTAAACACTACAATCAACAACCACAATACTCACCTATAAGTCACACTTATTTCTCTAGGTTTAAACACCATTCTTACCTTCCTTTGGTTTAAACACCATTTTATTTTATTCTTTGGTTTAAACACCAGTTTTCCGATTTAAACAATGACTCTTTGGTTTAAACACCGACTCTTTACTTTAAATAACACTTTCCTTTTCTTCTTTGATTTAAACACCACTTTCCCGGTTTAAACACCGACTCTTTGGTTTAAACATAACTTTCCTTTTCTTCTTTGGTTTAAACACCACTTTTCCGATTTAAACACCGACTCTTTGGTTTAAACACCACTTTCCTTTTCTTCTTTGGTTTCAACACCACTTTTCCGATTTAAACACCAACTATGTGGTTTAAATACCAATTTCTTTTTCTTCTTTAGTTTAAACACCACTTTTCCGGTTTAAACGCCTCTTCTTTGGTTTAAACACCACTTCTTCGGTTTAAATATCGCTCCTTTGGTTTAACAACCGCCTCCGTTAGTCTTTTGGTTTAAACACCACTCTTAATATCCTTTAGTTTAAACACCATTTCATTTTCTTCTTTGGTTTAAACACCACTTCTCCTATTTAAACACCGACTCTTTGGTTTAAACACCACTTTACTTTTCTTCTTTGGTTTAAACACCATTTTTCCAGTTTAAACACTGACTCTTTGGTTTAAACACCACTTTCCTTTTCTTCTTTGGTTTAAGCACCACTTTTCCGGTTTAAAGACCGACTCTTTCGTTTAAATACCACTTTTCTTTTCTATTTTGGTTTAAATACCACTTTCCTTTTCTTCTTTGGTTTAAACATCGATTTTCCGGTTTAAACACCGCTTCTTTGGTTCAAACACCACTTCTCCAGTTTAAACACCACTCATTTGGTTTAAAAACCATCTCCATTACTCTTTTAGTTTAAACACCACTCTTATTATCCTTTGTGTAAGACCCTAATTTTGACCCTAAGATCCCTCATGCAATTTCATCATAAGCATTAGCATTGGGATCATACCTTGGCATCCTCCTTACCCCTCTTTCATTAGGTTTGTTTTGGGAGAGATCACCAAGCACTATGTGATTGTATCATACTTGTATATCATCATTTACTAACCAAAATACAAAAATATATCTTTGCATTTGCCTAACTCCTTTGTAGGTAGGGCATGATCTCCATTGATCTATCAAGTTCATATCTAGGGTTTGAGACCCTCATGACAAAGAGCACAACCATGAGTCGATCCAAGAATGGTTATGAGAATCATATATGAGTTCCATTGAATCTTACATGTTATACTGATCAAGTTTTCTTCAAGAATTTGAAGGTGATTTGCCTTGGAAACCCTAGTTTGACTGGGTATCTTAAGTAACTTCTCCAACAAGCTATCTCACCAATTGATCAAATTTCTCAAGGGACACTCCAAAATTCATCATCTTATGCATATATGATATACCATGAGCCTAAAAAGTCAAAATAATTGAAGGTTAGCAAGTTGGTTGATGGTGGTTGGCCAGATGAATTCATCTGATCAAAACTGGGTCTCCCTAGACCCTATCTCCTACAAATTTTCACCATCTTAAAATGATTCCAAGAGAAAAGTTACTCTAAATGACATCCCAAACAACTTTCATGTTGAGACATAGAGCTAGTTTTTCTTGTAAAATCATTTTCTATGTTGAAACATTATAGGTCATTTTGTCTAAACCCTAATTTGAAAGTCAACTTCCCAAGGCCATAACTTGCTCATTTTTTATGCGATGAAATATTTCCAAGTTTCACAATCAAATTCAAGATGTATACTTCAACTTTAATGTTTGGAGTGAGATCTAATTCAACTTTTATGAGCATGTGATATGAGGTTACATTATAGGTCCTTTTTGACCTATACCATTGAACAAGTGATTTTTCCAAACTTCAAAAATGCATAACTCTATCATTCTAAATCCAAATAACATGAAATTCGTGACCATTTTTAAGGTATTTGAAAGGGCTACAACTATGATGAAGACATGTTTCTCATTTGAAGCTCACGTAAAAAGTTAAGTAAGGTGAAATATTGAGGTATATGGCTTGACACTTAGAAAAAATTTCAACATGTTGAAATTTCCAAACTTCCACCTCAAAATTCTCCATGTTCCAAGCTCCAAATGAAAAAGTGTTGAACATCAAACTTGTTCCCCTTGATCCAAGCCATATACCTCAAACTTCAGTTCACAATGCCTTGCCATCCAAGCTTCAGTTCACAATGCCTTGCCATCCAAGCTTCATTCAGACCTTAATTGGAATCATTTTGGACCTTATTACATTGCATCATGGGCCTGTACATGCCCATGCACTCGTGTCGTCCACCTTGCCAATTTTGGACAGATTTTGAAGTGTGCAAATATCATTCCCTTTGGCTATAAATAGAAGGCCTCTGAGCTCATTTGAACAACACTTTGCGCGCCAACTTTGCCCTCCATTGAAACCCTCTCATTCTAAAGGAAAACCTGAGAAATTTCAATTTGAAATTTGAGTTTGAATCTCAACTATTGGAGATTCAAGAACTCTAGGATCCAAAGCCTTGCAACCTCACTAATCACTTCCTGCAAGCTTCTCAAGTGTGATCAGATCAAGGTTGAAGCAAGCAAGATCCATTTCTGCACAATATTGAAGGTAAATTTCAGAAAACTTCTTCTCTATGATTCTCACTCAATTCTACTCAATTCTCTTGGATCTTTGGTTGTCTGAAGTCCTACCAATGTAGGCAAGAAGAATGAGTTGCTTAGAGGTCAAATCGAAGCAACTCAGTTGACACACCTCAAAATTCAACTCCTCATATCTATTTATATATTTGGAGTTAGTTGAAATTGAGGTCAGATTCGTGTTCTACGCCATTTTTTCTTTCAGATCATGTCCTCCTTTTTTATTTTGGTGATGATTGAGGGTGAACCAGTCCGGTGAGGTCCACCGGAGAAGAAGACCGGAGTTACAGCTCCGGCCGTGTGTTGGCACGTCTCCAACCATATGATCCTTTTCAAATGTTTTAATCTCACGCGTTGGTTCTGATTACCATCCCTGTGGCGCATTAACTTAAGTCCACGATGGAAAACGCGTTGAGGACCACTTGATCTGCCACCTCAATTAATGAGGGAGATCAAGTGGTCCACGTTTTTTGCTATTTTCTGATTTTCATTTTAATCCTTTTATTTTCATTAATTCATATTAATTTTAATATTGATCCAAAAAATATGAAAGTTTCACAAAAAAAATTCAAATAATTTCCTCTTTCATATTTTGAATTAAAATTATTTTTTTTGGATCATTATTAATATTTTTCATGATTTAATTGATTTTGTGATTATTTTTAATTGTTTAAAAATACTTTTAAGTCTTTAAAAATTCTGAATTTTTTTCTCCAAGGTCCTTTGACCTTGTTTGACCTATGATAAATCTCATGGCCATTTCTTTGGTGTTTTGATGAGGTTTTAGGAATTTGACAAACCATATTTAATTTAAATGTATTATTTTAGTCTTTTTAATTTAAATAAATGCCAATTAATTATGTTGACCAATTGTGATGACTTGTTTGAGTTTGACTCTTGTTGTTGGGCCTTGGTCAAGGTTGATTTGACTTTGTCAAGTTAATATCATTGGATTTAGGGAATTGATGGAATATACATTCCATCTCCCAAAATGAATGGATGATATTAATTTGGTAAAAGTCCTCCTTTGACCAATTTGAGTTTTGATCCATTCCCCTCCCTCTTCATCTCATTCCCATTCTTTATGCATTCATATCATCTGGTCTATGATATCTCAAAGTCCTAAGGCTAGTTGATTGAAAAATCAACACGAGTAAGGATGAGATTAGGTCACCTCTTTTGCATATTCTTTTTGTGTGTGGTATGTTTCATGAGCATAGTCCATTATACTATGTCTCAAACATGCATTAACACCAAAATTCTATTGCCCGACCTCAAATAGTTGTGATTTCTACATAAATTCAATTACGATTGCTTAACATAGCGCTAAATTTGTGACACAAAAGGCATAACATTCTAGTTAGTGAGATTGTAAGTATCCCCTCTTTCATGGTATTGTGTGGAAACTTGGCCTTTTTTCCTTCCTTTGGAAGATGTATTGGCTCAAAGATCCATGCTTGTGATAAGTGGGTTGAGTGTTCTCCAAAGAATGCCTTAAAAAATAAAAAGCAAAAGCAAAATAATACTAACTTCTAACTCATTAATAACCAACTTTTAATTTCAAGTCATTTACTTTAATGTCATTTAATTTTATCCTCTATTCATTTGCCATTATTCATACCATTCTAATTTTTTATGTTAATGCAATTTTCACTTTGTCCATTTGGACCATATTGTGTGATATATCTTGTTTGTGTATACTTTGCTTGTTTGTGTGGTCTTTGACCATTAATGTACATAATAACAACAAAAACCCTAAAAAACTTTTGTGTGGACTGTTGGCTTGATCTTGGACAAATGGACTTAGAACTTAGGCAACATTCCTATGCTAAAGGGCTTGGCCAATGCCAACTTTTTGTGAAACCAAGTGCTTGCAATTTCGAACTTCATCTGATACATCATTCAAAATCCCTTTGAGTTCATCTGCAACATGATCATTGTGAAGCTGTTATTTTGAACCTGTGACTTGTGGAATTCATTTGTTACTTGGGCTAATTTGAAAAAGATCATGGAGTGACTAAAGCTTGGATGTGGCTATCTTTATTTGATGCATTTGCTCTTCAAGATTGATATAATTGTGCATTTGTGTGTTGCTTAATTCTAAATGTCCAAGGGAATTTGGGGTTTCTATATGACATTCTTGCCTATTGGATTGCTACCCATCGGTCAGATCTTTTCAACTCTTAACTTTTAATTTTGTGCATAGGATTAGTCTCTTCATCTTCTCCCCATTTCTTTAATTTCAAAATCTCTCCCTCCTTTTAAAAATTTCTTTGTTTGAACTTATTTTGTTCTAAACTTTGACCACTTTGCAAAAAGATAGAAACTTTGGCCTTATGCCATTGCATTTTCAAACTTCCTTTCTTAAATCAAACTCGTAAATAAACTTAACTATACTTGACTTAACTTTCAAAAGGCAAAAAGAACTAACTCATTCAAACCATTTCCAGGCCTTTGTGCCTTTCAAACTTAATTTTTTGATAAAAGCAATGCATCCACTTTGAAATTTGTATCACAAACTACGAGGTTTAGATCCCTCATTTTTATGTTGGTACGTAGGCACAAGTCCGAAGGTCTTGTCAAACATGAAAATATAATTAATGAATTCTTTTCTCATCCCCCCATTCTATTTATTTGTAAACATCATTTTTGTACCAAATACATATGCACACAAAAAGGGCTCCCTAGGAGTACCTAGGATGCTTTGGGTGCTAACACTTTCCCTCTGTGTAACCAACCCCCTTACCTGTAGTCTCTGACATTTTATTAGTTTTGATTTGAAAACTTCTTACTTTTGGTTTTTGTTCGTACTTTTCCCTTTTCCCTTGAAAACAATAAAAGCGCGGTGGCGACTCTTGTTATTTGATGTCTAGCTTATCCATAGCTTGATGATCATGAATTTACCGATACACTTTGGTTTAAACACCATTTCATTTTCTTCTTTGGTTTAACCATCATTTTTTCGGTTTAAACACCGATTCTTTGGTTTAAACACCACTTTCCTTTTCTTTTTTGGTTTAAACACCATTTTCCGATTTAAACACCGACTATTTGGTTTAAACATCACTTTTCTTTTCTTCTTTGGTTTAAACACCACTTTTCTGGTTTAAACATGGACTCTTTGGTTTAAACACCACTTTTCTGGTTTAAACATGGACTCTTTGGTTTAAACACCACTTTCCTTTTCTTCTTTGGTTTAAACATCACTTTTCTGGTTTAAACACCGACTCTTTGGTTTAAATACCATTTTCCTTTTCTTCTTTGGTTTAAACACCGCTTTTTCGGTTTAAACACCACTTCTTTGGTTTAAACACCACTTCTCCGGTTTAAACACCGCTCCTTTGGTTAAAATACCACCTACATTACTCTTTTGGTTTAAACACCATTCTTATTATCCTTTGGTTTAAACACCATTTTCATTTATCTTTCGGTTTAAACACCACCTCTATTACCCTTATTCCTTCTTTGATTTAAACACCATTCTTATACTCCTTTAGTTAAAACAGTATCTCTATTACTCTTATTCTTTTTTGGTTTAAACATTACTATCTTATTACCTCTTGGTTTAAACACCACTTCAATTTCCTTCTTTGATTTAAACACCATTATCCAGTTTAAATACCACATCAACCAATTTTCTATCACTTTCCTTTCCGCTTGGTTTAAACCCAATTCCTATCACTCCTTTCCCTTTTAATCTAAGACACTTTTTTTCCATTCTTTGGTTTAAACACTACTTCAATCCCTTTTATTCCTTTTCCATCCTTGGTTCCACGAACTACAGAGCTCTGGTTTCCTTATTACACTATAAGGATATGTAGGCACAAGGGTTTAAATCCTTGGCGATCAAACTAATTATTAAAACTTATTCCCCCTTTTTATCATTTGTAAGTAACCTTTAGATAACAACACCCATTTGAGCAAAGAACAATCAAAATGGTTCCCGTTGAGTACAACAGATGTGAGGGGTGATAATACCTTCCCTTTGCATAACCGACTTCCTTACCCGTTTCTCTTCCCATAGGTTTTATCAATATTTTCCCTTTCCTTAGGGAATAAATAAAGTTCGGTGACGACTTTGTTGTATCTTCGAGCGTGCAATGTGCTCTGGTATTTTTTGCGGCGCGACACACGGGTTAACAAAAGGTTGCACATAAAGATTTGAAGAAGAAACATTATAAAGCCCTCTTTATAATCCATCAATGCGTTGATCCAGACAACTTTGAGAAAGTTAGTAATGCATATTCATAGAAGGAAGCATGAGACATATTGGAAAAGTATTTTGGAGGTGCTGAGAAGGTGAAGGAGGTGAAGTTACAAACTCACAAAAGAATGTATGAAGTGCTTCAGATGGAAGAAAGTGAAAGTGTGGCTAATTTCTTCACTAGGGTAATAAGAATGGGGAATCAAATAAATATGTGTAGAGAAGCGTTAACATCGAGGTCGATTATCGCAAAGATTCTGAGGTCATTACTTCAAAAATTTGATCATGTGGTAGCAGCCATAGAAGAATCGATGGAAGTATCAAGCATGACAAAAGAATAGCTTCAAAGGACGCTTAAATCTCATGAATAAAGAATGGCTGGAAGTTCTACAATAAAGACGAAAGGTGATATAGCTCTATTGGAACAATCACTAAAAAAAAGAAAGTCAAAGGAATATGGAATGGAAACAAAGGTAGATGATGCTAAAATAATTCAAATGATAGAAGTAACTAGCAAGAAGGAAAATTAGAGATGAACTTTAATTCAAATCACTCACATAGGCGGTGGTGCAGGTAGAGGAAGACGTGGTAGAAGGAAACTTGATAAGAGTCATATTTCGTGCTACAGTTGTTATAAGCATGGTCACTGTGCTAGTGATTATCCCGAAAGCAAAATAAATATCAAGAAAGTGATGAAAGGCTTGCAAGACAAGAAGAAGAAGAAGAAGAAGAAGAAGAAGTGTTGCTCATGGTCACAACAAAAGAAGAAGAAATATTCAAAGATCAATGGTACTTGGGCTCAGGATGCTCATCACATATGACTGGAAGAAGAGATTGGTTTTCCAACACCAGTCCCTTAAAGAACAAGTGAAATTTGCAAATAACAATACCATAGATGCTAAATGTATTGGTGATGTCCTGGTCATGAGGAAAGATGGCAAACAATAAGTGATTTCCAATGTGTTGTACATACCGGTCATGAAAAGAAACTTGCTCAGTATAGGCAAAGTGATTGAAAAGAATTAAAAAGTGTGATAGAAGATAAGATGATGAGATTACTCTGCTAAATTGGCAATTTAATTTTGAAGGCACCTATGTCTCAGAATAGAAACATCAAGAATGAACTTGATATGATTGAAATCAAGTGTCTGGCAGCTGCAACTAGCAGGGATGAATGGCTATGGCATTACAGACTTGGATATCTCAACTTCAAAGATATCAATAATATGAAGAGAAGGAATATGGTTTCAGGTCTACCAGAAATCCATATTCCAAATGAAGTGTGTCAAAAATGTGTTCAGGCAAATCAACATAATAACAGCTTCAACAAATATGCAAGAAGTAGTTATAAAGCCACACTTGAGGTCATATACTCATATGTCTGCGGTCCTCTCCAGGTATATTTAATTGGAGGTAACAAGTACTTTGTTACATTCATAGATGACTATAGAAGAAAACTATGGACTTACCTGATCAAGATGAAAAGTGATGTGATTGAGGTATTAAAAAAGTTCAAAGATATGGTGGAGAGACAAAATGTCCACAAGATCAAGACTTTAAGGACTGATGGTGGTGAAGAATATGTGTCAAGAGATTTTGATGTATTATGTGAAAGAGTAGGGATTGTGCATGAGATGGTGCCACCATACACTCCACAATAAAATGGTACTGCTGAAAGAAAGAACAGAACCATCTTGAACATGGTAAGAAGTATGTTATAGGGAAATCATCTACCAAATGAGTTATGAGGTGAAGTTGTGTCGACTACAACATTTATCTTAAACAAATGTCCAACCAAGAAGCTAGAAGGAATCACAACAAAAGAATATTGGTATGGTGTCAAGACTATCCTAAGTCACCAGAAGGTGTTTGGATCTTTAGCACATAGATATGTGTCTGACTAGTTGAGAAGGAAACTTGATGACAAGTCAAGCCAGATGTTCCTGTGAACAAACAAATTATGATCAATAGAGATGTGATCATAGATGAGCTGAAGGAGTGAGATTGGAATGAAAATGTCAAGAAGGATTCAGTAAGAGTCCTATGTGATTAACCAACCAGTGAAGCTAACAAGGAAATTCGACCAGAAGAAGACATGGTTCAAGCAGGCACAAGAAGACCTCGAAGGAAAAGAAATATGTCTGCAAGGCTGCAGGAATAGTTGATCACATTAGATGATGTGGGCAATGATGAAGGAGATATGGTACACTATGCTCTCTATGCAGATACTAAGCCATTTAATGTAACTAAGGCATTTAAGAACTCAAAGTGGATGCAAGTCGTGAAGGACGGACTGAAATCCATAGAGATAAACAAAACCTGGTCACTAGTCAAATTTCCACAAGGTAAGAAGGCAATTGATGTGAAGTAGGTGTATAAAGTGGAGCTGAATCCAAAAGGAGAAGTAACTAGACACAAAGCAAGACTTGTAGCCGAAGGATTTCTTCAGAAAGAAGGAATCTACTTTGATGAATTCTTTGCACCAGTTGCTAGAATTAAAATAATTAACTTGGTTGTTGGCCTAACAAACATAAATAATCGGTCAATGTGTCAGATGCATGTGAAATGTGCATTTTTAAATGGCCCATTAGATGCAAAAGTTTATGTAGCACAACCAATTTGTTTTGTGAAGCAAGGCCTAGAAAGCAAGGTATACATGTTGCATAAAGCCCTGTATTGACTCAAACAAGCTCCAAGAGCTTGGAATAAGAAGATAAATGGTTTTCTAAAGGAGAATGAGTCTGTTAAAGGCATAATTGAGCATGGGTATATGTTAGAAGAAATATAAGTGAGTTGCTCATACTTTTTCACTATGTAAATTACTTGTTGATAATAGGAAGCTGTAAGAAGGAGATTAAAGACTTCAAATGTAACTCGAACAAGGAGTTTGAAATGTAAGACCTAGGCAACATCTCATACTTCCTTCGTATGGAATTTTACAAGAGTAGTAGAGACTTGATGTTTCACCCAAGAATATATGCAAGTGGGATATTTAAAAAAAAATTAAGATGGAAGATTACAATGCAACTTCAACACCAGCTGAACCACGAATGCAATTGATGAAGGACTCAAATGAAGATGATGTTGATCCAACATAATACATAAGACTCGTTGGATCATTAAGATACATGTGTCAAACAAGGCTTGATCTAGCATACCATGTAGGTATGGTGAGTAGGTTCATGAAAAAGCCTAAGGTATGTCATCTTGCAGCCATCAAAGAGGATACTAAGGTACCTGAAAGGAACACTAGACTATGGAATTTTGTTTCCTGCGATAGATTAAGGAAATGAATGCAAACTTGTGGGATACACTGACTCAAGTTGGTGTGGTTATGTTGAAGATAGAAAATCTACAACTGGTTATGTGTTTAGGCTAGATGGTACACCCATTGCTTGGAGCTCAAGAAAAGAACCAGTAGTAGCTCTGTCATCATGTGAGGCTGAGTACATATTTGTCTTTCTTTGTGCATGTTAAGCAACATGGATGGTGAATCTAATTAAGGAGATTGCAGGTAAGAATCATGAAGCAATGATCATGAAGATTGATAACATGTTTGATACCAATTTGGCTAAGAACCCGATAGCACATGGAAGAAGCAATAACATATATATGTGATTTCATTATCTTAGAAAGCAAGTAACAAATGTGAAGCTGAACTTGGAACACTGTAGAACAGAGAATCAGATTGCAAACATCATGACAAAGGTTGTGCAGGTGGAATTGTTCAAGAGATTGAAAACTATGATGAATGTAGATAGCTTAGACACAATAAATTAGGAGGTGTGTTAAATATGTAAATCTTTGTGTTAAGCAAAAATGCAGGATTTGACAAAGTCAAAGTTGTATGTATTCGATAGAGTCGAATATAGTTTGTAGTATTCAAATACAGTATATTGAAGTTAGTTAGTCAGTTATTTTGAGATTGTTTGATGTGCAAGTAATCTCCTTATAAATAGGAAGACACTATGTGTTTGTAGAGGAGTGTAATACACACATAAAGTTTCAAAAAAAGATTTTATTGACAAATTGGTAAAAATAACATTATTCCTTTCACTTTCATACATTCTTCTAATTTTCTCTTCCAAAATTATTACTTTCTCAAATTTTATTCTTTTACAAATTGTTGTGCAAAAGAATCATCTTGCAACCAAGATGTGGCCGATTCACTCGAGTGAAGATTGAAGAACAAGGATCTTGAATCAATCAAAAAAGTGATTGAATCTTGTTCTATCAAGAGCGATTCAAACAGTTATTTCAAAAATTGTGTCTAATGAATATCTTCAATTCAAGAATTGGTGTTCAAAAATTGTGTCTAACGAATATGTTGTGCAAAGGAATCATCTTGCAACCAAGATGTGGTTGATTCACTCGAGTGAAGAGTGAAGAACAAGGATCTTGAATCAAACAAGAAAGTGATTGAATCTTGTTCTATCAAGAACGATTCCAACAGTTATTTCAAAAATTATGTCTAACGAATATCTTATATTCAAGAACTAGTGTTAGAAACCTGACCTAATACTTGATTTCAAAGGTAGAAAGGTTTGTGATGAATTCTAAAAAAAATCCAAGAATAATGAAATTATCCTGAAACTTAAAGAGTTAATCCAACTACTAAAAGATGAAGAAATAAGTACTCCAAGAACATTCGAAGAATCTTCATCAACTTCATCTTCATCAAAATATCTACATGAAAAAATGTTGAAAGATTAGCATCATAAATATGATATGAAAGAATTTTCACTATGTACGAAGGATCCTCTAAAAAAATCATCATCCGAAAGATTTTTTTTTATATTTTAAAATAACCATATTTTTCAAATTAATTTCTAAAATAACCAATATTTCAAAAAAATTACCGGAATAACCATCTTTCCAAACAGATGCGTCAGATCAACTGGCGCATCCATTTAAAAGTAAGATGAGGCGTCAACACCATTGGCGCATGCTTTAAAAGCAATGCTTGGAGGCGCAAACGTTGTTGGAAAATGCATGTGCTTGCGCCCATGCTTCTGGCGCATGCATGTGCATAAGATGTGTGGCGCCTAGCCCTTTGGCGCATGCATTTTGAAAGTTCTTCTATAAATAACTCGCCCTTCACCCATATTTTTTCACACAACTTTTACCCTACAACCATATTTTCTTTCATTCTACTTCAATCTCCTTCAAGTTTTTATTTTATTTTTAACCATGTCTAAATACATTCACAAGAGAAATGCCGATTTAATATTTTTCATCGTCGCGTCTCCGATAAAGATTCGACTTTGGAATATATATTTGTTTGAACGTCTTAATCGGACGTTGAACCGTTGGTTAGATGGAGAAATTAGAGATGGTGAAAGGATTAGAGGAATCAAATGACTTGTGTCCACGTTCAACCAAAATGGAGAAGTGTGTGAATGGGTGGATATTAAGACTGACAGAGATGTTCATAGGATGATGCATAATATGTTTAAAATTGTTTTGATGGTTGTAATCGCTTAGTTATTGTAATGGTATTTTAATTGTTTTAGTTGTTTATGTTGTTGTTTATGTGTTGTGTGTGTGTTGAATGTCTTGTAATTATTTGTGATGGTATTTCCTCACAAACTTATAATCTGAAATAAATTTTGTTTTTATATATTGCAAAAGAGGTACATGTAAATTTATCTTGTTGTGCTCGTTCCAACACTAGGACAGTTAGTACAATTGTAACCTGACTGACGACATGAACTACATAATCTAACCATTTTGTTCGCCGTATCCATTTCGGTTCGAATACGGGTGCTGTTTGGGCGACCCTTTTTCTTTCTTCGCATAACTTCGTTGTGCCAGACAATGTCCCCTTAATATTCTAGCCAGTAATCCTTTTTTGCCACTACTGAAAAACTAATTTTGTAAACATTTGATAGGCTTATGACTTTGTAAACGTTAGATAATAAGTAGGATGGATCCCTTCGAACCTTTGAACATGCCGCAATGACATGGGAGCAAGGCGTATGAAAGGCTTGGAACTTTCCGCAGTCGCACCAACCTCTATCTAGTTCCACTATATATTGTCCCATCGACATGCCTTCATTGTGATCCATGGACTCAACAACACTATACCAACCATTAGTATAGTCAAATACCGTGACCACGTATGTGTTTACTTTGGCAGCTTTGTGACTAATGAATTTCATTGAAGCATCACTGAAGAACTTCCCAAATTGCAACACTGAACTCCATTTGGAACGTCTGGTCTCAAACAACGCCCCTGGCCTGAAATATGTTGCATGCACCAAAGCGGTTATAGGTAGGTTTCGGATGCCTTTGAAGACAGAGTTCATTGATTCCACAAGATTTATTGTCATGTGGCCCCAACATTGACCGTTATTGTATGCCATAGTCCACTTCTCCAATGGAATATTGTTGATCCACCGTATTGCATCTGCATTTGACAATCTTATTTCTTCGTGGTAGTGTTTGAAAGAAGGTTCTGATAACGCGTAACTTGCATTGACAACCTTCTTCCGCAACATTTTGTCTTTGATTTCTTAGGAAAAAACTCCATCCCTCAGCAGTCTCCTCTTCAAAAGGGCAAAGGAGATTGGAAAAATGTTGTTATTGCCATCTTGTGCCACTTCCATCAGTAATGTTCCTTTATATTTCCCGTACAACCATGTACCATCAATTTGTATAATAAGTTTGCAGAAAGAAAAACCTTTGATGCGTGGTTGATACGCCCAGAAAAGACGGTGGAATATTCCATTTCCAATAGCACAAGTCTTGTTTGGTGTATACGCCGACAATGTTTCCAACTTGACAATAGTCCCTAGAGCATACTGTTTAAGAGCCAACAAGTATTTTGGAAGTTGTTTGTAAGACTCCTCCCAATTTCCATACACTTTTTTAACCGCCTTTGTCCTAGCTATCCAAGCCTTCCTATATGATGGAGTGCAGTGGTATTGTGCTATAATATGTGAGATTATTATACTCACCTTTAATGACGGATTGTCGCTAATGACAGACAAAATTTCATCGCATATTAACTGAGAGCTAAGTTTCTGATGGTCTTGCTTTGGGTTTGTGAGCATGCATGTGTGAACTGGACCCATGGATCCAATCTCCCAAGAATCACTCCTCTTCCGGTACGAAGCTGACAACCTGAAAAGGCAGTGCTCATTTGGATAATAAATCTCGGCTTCTTCTTCTTCCTCATCTACAACATTCACTTGGCTTGTTCGTCGTCATCGGTTTCACAAAACACTTGTGACTGGTCAATGAACTGAGACACTTGTTGTTGTTATGGTAATATATACAACTTTATATCGTTGTATCCAGATTGTTCGTGACCTACAAACATATGATAAACATCGTCATCATCTCGAATCTTCTTCTGATAAAACTTTACCTGGTTGTCTGCAAACCACACCGAATTTTTATAGATAATTTGGCCCACATGACTGCACTATAATTTCTTTTCTATTCTTTTTTTCAAATCTGAAAAATTTGATCGTCGATTTATTGTAAACCGAGTTACTTCTGTGTTACGAAAACAAAAACCGAATAATTGATGCTCAAATGTTTCACCTTTGATATGAGCACTGATCATGTAATATGGTGAGGAAGACATTTTTTTAAATGTAACTTTAGTGTTTCTACTAATGGTGAATGCATTGATCTATTATTCACATACAATTAAATAGGGTATATGTTGTATGCATTGATCACGTGATTCATCTACAAAGATAAGACAATGCAATGCAAAGAATACATGCAGAGACAAGATAGTACAATGCATGCGCTTGGTAGAATCTCTGTACACAAAGCGTGCGCATGCACACAAGGAATCTCACAAGGAATATGTGTCATAATAATCCAAAGCATATGCCCATTCCAATGGCGCATAAAGCAACCTAGGCGTCCATGCCTTTGGCGCCTCTTCATTGCATGCAAAAAGAGACATGCATGCGCCACTAGCCTTGGCACATGTGACTATGCATGTCATAAAGCAAGCATGCGCCATAGCCTTATGCGCCTACTCTCTTGTCACATGCATGCATCCAATCCAATGCTTCACATGCTGCGTACCTATTCAACCTATTCAACACTTACTCATCTATAAATAGGACATCAACTCACAATATCTCATCATCTGCAACACTAACAATCATTCTCTACAACACTCCATCTTTACCATACTCAACCTCTACAACATTATATCTCTATTGACTATGGGTGATGAACACCGAGGAACAATCGACAATATCTTGACATTTATATGTTATTACTCTCTTTTTACTTATTTCTTATTTATTTCTTATTTATTTCTTAATTATGTTTTATTAGGATCCAAAACGATTTCGATGCCGCGTACATGAATATGTACCCTACGATCCTTTGATAGAACCATATATTAGAGGATGTGGTTTTGGAAATCCCGTCAACATAGTCTCGTACTCGGTTGACTACAAATTTATTCTTGCTTTACTGAAGAGATGGAGACCCGAGACCCACACATTTCACCTTCCTTTCGGTGAGTGTACCGTCACACTTGAGGATGTCTACATGTTGTTGGGTCTACGTAGAGATGGTAAGGTCGTGAATGGTAGAGTTAACCAGGATAACTCTATCTGCAATGAATTATTGGGTGCCCCTTTGTGTGACGACCAAGTTGGGGGAAAGTCATCTGGTCAAGCTAAGGGACAAGGTATAAATTTAAAATATCTCAAACAATATTATGCGAGTATAATATTGTCCGAAGAATCAACCGAGTACGAAAAAATAATTAAAGCTCGGTGTTATATTATGATTTTATTTGGTAATTTTTTATTTCCAGAAAGTACTGGTAATACGGTAAATATTATGTATTTACCGTTGTTACGCAACATTAATAAGGTAAGCACATATAGTTGAGGTTCAGCTGTTTTGGCCCATCTATATAGTGCGATCTGTAAAATTACCAAAAAAAATACTTGTACTTTTTATTCATGAGCGTTTTTTCTACAAGCATGGGGTTGGTCAAGAATGTCGTCACTCGCCCCGGTAAACGAGAAGTCATTCATATTCCCGTTTACAACAAAGTAAGTTTAAAACTTTACCATATAATTAATTAGACTTTATATTACAATTAACTATAAATAATATTTTTCAATTGTTTATGATCTAGGTGGTCAGTTAGAGGGATGAACTACAATAGGTGTCTGAAACACGCTATAGTAGTTTATCCCAATCTATTGGATCACATTGGACCAGACGATGTGATACTCCTACACAACTCTATTTTAATTTAAAAATACTTATCAAATTATTTATCATCTAATCATGTCGTATTGTTATACAGTTTATCTGGAGGCCATATCTGGGTCTTGATCATCAGGTTAACCATGATGATGATGCAGTTTGGACAACAAAGAGACAAATTATCTGGTTCACTACTGTGGAGATGCGCCAGAGTGACCGGGTAAAACTGCAGTTCGGCATGCAGCAACAAATTCCAGAACCTCTGACGTATTTGGGAGATTGGCATAAAAAAAGAGTCGATGCCCAATGAGATTATTCTGACTGGAGAGACTTCGTAAAAGAGATGTGTCGTCATTAGAGGAATCAACGACAACACATATTAAACAAACTAGTCATACATGGTGCTAGACCAACTCAACAATATATGACATGGTTTAGGTCGGTTACAACGCAATAATTTGTGTCTGAGCCAAGGTACTTGATTGATCCACGCCAACTAGCTTTGTCATCATACACCCAACAACAAGTCCCCGTACAACACCAATGTCAAACCACCCAACCTCATACCATCACCCTACCACATACACCAAACAACCAAACACCCAACTTCGCAACCCATTCATGCCACCCACCCAACAACCAAACACCCAACCTCGTAATCCATTCACGCCATCCACCCAACCTCAAAACCAAGAATTAAACCCTACCCACCAATAACCATACGCATCCACCACAACAGTCTATAGTCCAAATGATTCATATGATTCACTTCATCGTAGCCCCCCCCCCCCCCCCCCCACCCCCTACCAATGACCACTCAAACATCCCATCACCACAACACCCAACCATTATTTAATTATAGTAAACCCCAAGAACCAATGCTTCGTTTCCAAAATGATTAAATGTCCCAATTCGGGTAACTATATCGTCCACAATTCATCCAACCACATCGACCTAACTACGACAACATAGGCACCGAACTATATTACAGAAGCGTTGTTGGCCAGAGCCCCCTAGCTATTGGACACAAATGATGACACATCTATCAAATACTACTGGAACTTCCACTGGACCTTCACACCAACCATCATTGGATCAGGTCAGCACACAAAGACCCCAAACACCTCAGGAAAATCGTGGGAGACCTCGAAGATAGACTAACGCACCTAGATGTGGAACAGGGGGACGTTTCGATCGGGCCGATCATTGAATTTTTGTCAATCCCATGTAACTTTTATTATACCATGAATATATTTTTTTTTATAATATTTTATTTAATTATTTATTAAGTAAACAATAAATATTAAAAAAAATTAAAAACTTAAGGTGTATGCACCAGATGAATTGACGCATACACCAACGCACATGCATAAGCCCCATGGTTGCTGGCGCCTCCATGCAATTCTTTGAAAGCATGCGCCAACACTAATGACGCCTCCTCTTCCTTTTAAATGGATGCGCCAGTTGATCTGACGCATCTATTTGCAAATGTTGTTATTCCGGTATTTTTTTTGAAATATTGATTATTTTAGAAATTAATTTAAAAAATATGATTATTTAAAAAAAAAATTATTAGATAAATGATTTCAAATATAAGAAAAGGTGAATTGCTTAAATTTGAAATATATTTTTTTTTTATAAAATCAAAATTTAAAACAAAATAAGATATGATATGATATTAAATAATATTATTTTACTGAAATGATTGGTATCTATCAAACTGAACCCTTGTATTGTTGATAAAATTTAAAGAAACTATAAACCATAGAGAATAAAAAGAATATTTAAAAGTAGAGAAAATGGATGATGCACTATGATTTTACAGTATCAATCGACGACCATGCATTCCGTCAAATCAGAATGAAAATTTTAAAATACTGATATGATATGACAAAATAATATATTCTTATTAAATGACAGTGTAAAATTATTTTAGACGGTAAGTGCATCATCTTTAAACCCTTAAAAGTGTATACCCACTTCATATCTATATTGTTTTAAAAAAAAAACTAGATAACTATTGACCGGTACCTACCCAAATTCCAGTTCAAATACAGCCCGGTATTTATTTTTCCTATTTTGCCTTAAAAAAGGAAAGAGTGACAACCATCACCGCGTCAGCAACACGAATATGACCCCTTTATATAGCGAGAAATGGAGGTTGAATTTCACAAATTCCTCCCTTCCTTTATTCTTATCTTCTTCAATATCTCCTTGTAGCTTTCTACACACTTTTTCACATGGATCGGATCCCGATCTACTCGCCGATGTCTAAATTTCAACGGTATGGTTAAGCTTACCTTTGTTGATTATTTTTCTTTAACTACTTTTGTTGATCGTTGTTCTAATTCCATTTTCACCTGCATCCATTTTTCTAGGTTTTCCATGGATCTGAAATCCGGCTCATCAGATCTTTCGTTCCTTGGCGAGATCTGCGTATTCGTATTACTTTTGAAGTCCCTTCGTGTTCGTCACTGTTGTTGAATCACCCTCTTTGCAGGTACAATTGGATCGTTGCGATGATTGCGAATCTCGTCGCCGCTTGCTTCAGTATCATGTTTTGAAGAGAAGATTATTGTAACGGAAGCGTTGCTGGCTTGTTGCGTCCTATTAACGTCAAATATCTATTCATGTTGTGAATTTAGATTATGTGATTGTTGTTTGGGGGATGAAGTGGTTCTGAATAATATCTTTGTGAACCGACCTTTGCCATGACAGGTGCGCTTGCATGGCAGGTCCAAAAAAATATGAATAAAAGAATATTTTGTTGTTTCTGAGAGAGATCGCACGGAAATTGTCCGGGATCTCTCTCTCGTGTGTGTGATCTTCTTCTTCTTTTGTTATGCTTTCGTTTTTTTCTTTACTGCTCTACCACGCATCACAACACTCATCGCCACAGATTTATCATTACACTGGATTTTCTCCTCGCTAATCAGATAAGGTATAAGTTGAGAACTGTATTTCGATGAATTAACTTTGTGCTTATGGCAAACAAGATTGCGGATAGATTTCAATTGCTTTAGATTTACTCAATTAAATTGAGCTTTGATTCCAATATTGATGATGTTGTTTATTGGCAGAGATTTGCTTAATGGAGTTCTTCAATAATTACGTTATCAGTTAAGGTAATTAGTGTTTTGGTATTTATGCTAGAATTTAATTTGCATTGATAAGATTGTTGAGGAAAGGTCTATTGAGGATAGTCTAATATTAATGAAATCATTAGTAGTTCCATACTTATGATATGTGAAATTAATAAGTTCCCTAATTAACATGGTCTATTGGGGAAGATTTGGTTCATTAGAATTGCTCCTCTTAAAATCTAGGCATGGATCTTCTGCAGTGGCTGACTGAATGGTCCAGCTCCATCTCATTCATTTATTTTGGTCAATTATAAAAAATAATTAATATTAATTATTGCATAAATTGTTAAGATTTAAGCAGTATGAAAAACATGAGAGAACAGAAGAGAATATGTATATTGTTATTCATCGTTGTGTTCGGCCCGTCTGTAAGTAGATGGTAGGATGATCCACTTGAATTAGTCTATCTCATGTCGAATATTTAGTTTTAAAAAATTGATTGGCTAGTCTTCGAATTAAACTTAGATTTATCTTTTAAACATTTTTTAAAAAAGAAAGTGGTTGATTTATAAATATTAAAGTAGTTGATATTTATAAATCAACGAAAAAATTTCTAAAAAAATATTTAAAAAATTAATGAAATTTTAATTTGATAGTAAAGTAATTGATTTTTTAAAACTTATTAAAATTTTTTAACTTTTTCTTTTTTTCAAATTTCAATAGTTCCTTTAGATTTTGTGTATTGGTATAAAATTTGATTTGGTATCTATAGATAAATAATAAACTTGTAAAAGTTATTGCTATATAGGATGCAATGATCGTGAGTTTTGTGACTGATTCACAACATGTTGTATGAGGGATGAAGTGGTTTTAAATAAACATCTTTGTTTGTCATAATAGGTACGTTTGCATGGCATGTAAAAACTGAATAAAATATATATTTTGTTGTTCTTGAGAGAGATCGCACGAAAATTGTTCAGAATCTCTCGATATGCTTTTGTTTTTTTCTTTGTCATACCACCCATTTCAACCTTCATCACTAAAGATTTATCATTAATTGAAATACATTGACAGTGTAAAATAATTTTACACAGTCAGTTAATCATAAACGTTGAATAATGCAAACGGGTGATGGTAATGAATCGACCGTGTAAAACTTTTTATACTGACAGTGTATAGTAATTAATCCCAACTTTTATAACCGGTTAACTGATTTAATTAAAACAAGTGATGCATAAATTAAGAACTGTATTTCGATTAATTAACTTAGTGCTTATGGCGAACGTAATTGTGGATAGACTTTATTTGCTTTAGGTTTACTCAATTAAATTAAATTTTGATACCAATATTGATGACATTGTTTCTTCAATAATTATGTTATCAATTAAGGTAATTGGTGTTTTGGTATTTACGCTAGAATTTAATTTGCTTGTATAAAGATTGTTGAGGGAAACTGGATTATGTCATGTAAAACTTAATCTGCAGTTAGTTATATATATATATATATATATATATATATATATATATATATATATATATATATATATATATATATATATATATATATATATATATATATATATATATATATATATATATATATATATATATATATATGGCTATTGAGGGTAGTTTGATACTAATGAAATCATTTGAAGTTTCGTACTTAAGATTTGTGCATAATCAATCGACTATCTAGTTGCTAATTTATAGAGATTTTGGATGCAGCCTTATCCCTCATTTTCACTTAAAAGATTACAATGTGTACTATTGACAATATGGATAACATGTACCTTCTTATAAAAGAATATTTTTTCATTCAATGATATATATATATATATATATATATATATATATATATATATATATATATATATATATATATATATATATATATATATATATATATATATATATATATATATATATATATATATATATATATATATATATATATATATATATATATATATATATATATATATATATCATTCAATGAATTTAAAAAATGACTATTCTCTCATAATATACTTGTTATGAGAGTATTTTTGGTGGTGTGGACAAAGAGTATGTACATAGATTTTGTTTGTGAAGGAAGGAGATGACAAAACAACATTTTTGGTGGTGTGGACAAAAAGTATTGTAGGGATACATAGATTTTGTTTGTGAAGGAAGGAGATGACAAAACAACATTTTTGGTGGTGTGGACAAAGAGTATTGTAGGGATACATAGATTTAGTTTGTCAAGGAAGGAGATGACAAAACAGGGTTAGGGTTTGGCTTAGCGTTGATGTGAATATAGTACATTTAGATTTTGAATACAGATAAAAACTCATTTGTTCCTATGTTACATTATGTCTAGTTGTGTGTTGGGTGAACTGAACGAAATTTGATGTTATATTGTGTCTAGTTGTATGTTGGGTGAACTGAACCAAATTTGTCGATATCAAAGTCAAGGTGAACTTGGTAACTTAACCAAATTTGTTGATATAGTTTAAAAATCATACATTTTCTTTCTTCATTCCATTACATGAATCACTCTCATCTCTTCAAATATTTTTCTAATTTAACATGGATAGTAATATTTTATTCATATTTTATTCTTCTATCACATTATGTAAAATCAACCAAGATTTCTAATGATTATTTCATACTAAGTGAAGAGTGTTCCCTTAACATATAACACCATTCAAAGTTATTGGTGATGATGACAAGAAAAAAAAGTAGGTTACACTCATCATCGCGAGTTGTAAAAATATTGAAGAGATGAAATCATTTTTCTTGTAGAGGAAGAAAAAACTTTGAATTATGAAGTTTTTTTAATATCAACAAATAGTGGTACCGACAAAGAGCACGAGTAGTACTAAAAAAAAGGGCAATCAAATATAACAAAAATCAAAAGCAACAACAAACAACACTTAACCACAAACCACCCAACATCAGAAATGATATAACACATTTCCTGAAAGAAACAATATAACAAATCCTCTTAAAGAGATTGATATGACACACCCCCTGAAAGAGACAGGTGGAGGGAGGCAAATATGATCACATTAATAAATAAAAAATGTCCCATTCTTTTGTAAATATTATTTTTAACGAACAAACAACTGCGAACGCTTTTAAACACCATTTCCCCTAAAACTGATTAGAAGGTTCTTGTTGAGTACAATAGATGTGACGGATGCTAATATCTCTCTCGCATAACTAATTCTCAAACCCGAATCTGATTGTGACGATCATGCTTTTGTCCTTCAAGAGTTTTATCAACGTTTCTTTTTAAAAATAAAATTTTGTCGGCGACTATGTAGTTATTATGAGCGTCGTTACGTTCATGTATTTTTCATGTCGCGACAATTAGATGTAGAACCAATGAGAGAAATGTGAAGAAAAGTTCTTCCTGACTTTGATTAAAGTTATGATGAAGACAAACACGTCAATAAAAATAAGACAAAGCTTGAAGGCTATGGTAATCAAGTTCAAATGATCATAAACTTTGGAAATTAAAAGAAAGAATCAAAATGGTTAAAATATGCATTATAATTCATATTATATATCTTAATGGCTCAGAATATATCAGCATATTCATCTCAAACCTTTTATGCATCATTAAAATGTTTTAACTTTGGTTCAGAATCATACAAACAATTATTTGACAATTTGTAACAGGTGTAACTGGTTACAAGATTTTGATAATCAGTTACAAGGTCGAAAAGTTTATTTACCGTTGAAGCATAATGATTTTATCTGAACCAACATGAGTCTAAAAAGGTGCAAACTTTCACGGAATTATTTCCAAACATATGCATTAATTCATATAGGTATTTTATGAAGTATATAAAGGTTCATACATCAGAATTTGAAATTACCTCATGTATACATTATTTTTACATAATTCAAACAAGTTTTTCAAGTGTTCATATATCCATCAAAAATAAAATTTTGTGCATAACTTTCATTTCATTGAAAAGAGTTTCATTCATATTATTATGAGAACTTTAGTATATATGTTTCGATTGTGATCAAGAAAAAGAGAAGATCAATTTCTACATAATTGATTCAAGTGCAAAAAAACTACATACATTATCTAAATTTTGTTATTGATCAAAAAATGTTGAGTGATCATTGTTTGACATAAAAAATGGTGTGCTTTCAACTCAAGTGTAAAAGAAAGTAATATGCTTTCTTGTTTATGTTAGAAAAGTGTATGATTGACCTTGGCGTGAGGTTTGTACAGATTCTAACATAGTAAAATCTCTCACTAGGTGTGACGAGACTAGATGTATCATTGGTTGAAAAGGATAACTAGTATATATCTATGTGTTCTTTATTTTCTGCACTTTAATTTTCTGTTATTCTTCATTCAAAATAGTTCATATATCTTATTCTAAACTAAAAAATTAAAAAGAAAAGGAATTGGCTTAAATATCAAGAAAAATTCAACAAGTCTAATTCATCTTTCTTAGATCGCCAAATTAATATCTACAAGAAACCCATCTCCACAATGGAAAGGCCTTCCGCAAACTCTCCTCCCAACCACCTGAGGACTACCTACTTAATACTCGTACCTAAATATAATTGTCCTTCCACAAAGATATTTTATCCTCGAACATCCTCCGCCTACACTTACTTAATAGAGTCAGGTTAACCATCCTTAAATTCTTGACTCCTAATGTGCTTTCTCTTTTGGGTTTGCACACATCCACTAACTTCACTCCAAACAACCTTAACCCCTTTTTAGAGCCCCAGAGAAATCGCTTTTACATCCCAACTAACTTATTCTTGATTGAAATCGACATATTCATAAGAGAGAGTTTGCAGAAAATCTCCTTAGCGCATTAATATAAAATTTGATTTGATATTTATATAAAAGAGAGTTTGTATAAGACCTCTTTGGTTGTAATACCTACATCATTAGTGAAATAATATAAAATTTGATTTGATATTTATATATTGCAAATAAATCATAAATTTGCAATGGTTTTTAATACATATTTAGTGAAATAAAGTGTAGCATAATTTTATACATTATAAAAAATTCACATTCTACCATTTCTCTCGTAATCATATCTCAATCGTACAAGAAGATATACAATTTATAGTACACATTAGAATATTATAAAACAATTTAAATTATAAAATAAATTTAAAAGTTTTATCATTCTTAGAGTTCTATTCTAACTCAATAATTTTTTAAATTAGATTATTATATAACAATAAATTGTATATCTTTAAGACCGATAAAATTATTGACAACAATTGAAGATACTGAGATAAAATCTTAGAATGTGAGTTTTACATCTCTTACTAATATCTGTCATATTCTAAAATTCACCTCACTTTTTTAATTTTTATCTGATTTATTATTGTATCGTTCTATACATAGTTCTCTTTTTAACCATTAATTTAAACACAATCATTCATTCATCTACATATTCATGCCACAATCATTCAGGTCATTAGTTCACATGGGCATGCTTCAACTGCAATCATTTAATTCAAGGGGTTTGATGGTTGTGAGGATGAGGGACAATCAGTGCAGGAAGAGAAACTTGGAAAAACTAAGTTATTTTCTCTTTAAAAAATAATGGCCATCCTTTTTTAGCTAGCACCGTGTGTCCTTATTGATGTGGTCTGCCTTACCTGATTCTTTTTGAAAACAATGACATCACAGGCCGTCGATAGTTTCAAATTGTCTTTTTTTTTTATTTCTTTTGAAAATGAAAATAAGGATTTGAGTGCTTGTTTCCCTTTAGCATGCGCCGCGTGGGATGGTCTTCATTGGTCTCTTTTTTCTTCCTTTCCAATATATATATATATATATATATATATATATATATATATATATATATATATATATATATATATATATATAAGATTAATTATTATACACTGTCAGTGTAAAAACTTTTACACCGTCGATTCATCATCATAATCTGTTTGTATTACTTTATAGATTTTTAAAATAAAAGTCAAACTTCTTTTAATATTCGACGTCTATAATTAACTGATGGTGTAAAATCCTTTTACACTGTCAGTGTATTTCAATTAAACTCTCTCTCTCTCTATATAGGTAATGCTAACTTGTTCCCTAAGGGCACAAGATAAGACACATACTTATAGAAAGTTTGTATTGAAAAAACCAATTATAAAATTAATTTTATACCTTTATTAAAATTAATACACAATTTCCAACATAAAATTACTTTCTTTAGTTCTTATCTTGTGCCCTTAAAGCACAAGTTATCATTACCATATATATATATATATATATATATATATATATGAACTCTAATATGGTTTATTTTGTTTTTAGAATTTCATAAATGTTTTTCTTAGTGATTTTAGTGTGAAATGAGTCTAAAACAAATAAAACTTAAACAACTTTAAATAAACACAATAAAATCAAAAATGAAAACATGACTAATCCTATTTATTTTTTATGAACATATTGACCAAAAAACAAAAATAAAGGGAATAAAAATGAACAAAAATCGAGCGTAAAAATGCTCAAAAAATAAAATGAATGCACTAAAATGATCTACGTGAAATACACTTCAGGAAAACAGACATGTTAAGATCAAATTTAGCAATAAAAAATGTTCAGTTGAAAAGGCTCAGGCTGATCAAAATGTGAGGGCAAATGGAGTCTTAAAAATATGAAGAGTACGTCGGGTGAAATTACGTGAATTATAGATCAATAAAACTGACAACTGCAAGTTCGATCTCGAAATTTTCCGCCTGCTAATTTTATGCACATTTCAAAAATAATTCAACCGGTCTGCATGTAGAATTTGAATTTTAATCTGGTCGGCATTTTAAGCATTATGTGGAAAGAAATGCATGCTATGATATGCAGATGATGCCAATGTTATGATGAATGTATTGGTTTATTGATTGAGGGGGGAAATTGGGGTATGCCACATACCATCGGACCATAGCACATCAAAACTGGACTGAAGTTCGTATGCCATGATACATGAGTTTCAACGACATGCAATAGTAGAAAAACTATCACCATACATTCACCACAAGTATCCATAACATTATCCTTTATACACAACAGTTGAATAATTCCATGATAAATATTAAACAACACCAAGAATAACACCTCATCAAAGGTGTATTCACAAGACATTCAATCAGTTAAATCATTTTAACATCGATTCATCATTAAGTAAACACAACAATTCACACAATTATATATACAACACACAACATATATTCACACATTTAATATACATTTATACTATCAGTATCTCAGAAAACACTACCATGAGGTAGCTCTGCGTGTTAGCTCTCAAACGCTTCAAAAGACACTCCATTTGGACTTACGTAACCAAAGTTACGACCAAAATCGTCGGGAAATAAAACATGGTTCACTTAGAAAAAATTTCAAAAATTGTTCAACATCAATCGACTGACATATAATGTCAATCGATTGACATTAAGTCTATTTATACTGCCTTCAAAAACTCGCCTCAGGACTTAATGTAATCAATTAATTAAGAAAAATAATCGACTGTCATATAATTTTTTTCAAAAAATACACTCATGCAATTGATTAACATCCTATGTCAATCGACTGATATAGTTAAAATTTCCAAAAATATGAGCATGCAATCGATTGACATATGGTGTCAATCGGTTGACATCATACAATTTTCCAGAAAATCTAATTTTCACACTATCGTTTGACTTTCTCTTCACCTATCTCTCATACTTCAAATCAGTCTCCATTGTAAAAATCAAAACACTACAAAATCATATTCTAACACGAGTAACACGTCAATCATCCCCAAAATAACAATGATCCTTCGTTTTTATCATGAACTGATTAATTAAAATCATGCCCTAAAACCCCAAACTTCAACATAACTTCATCATAGAAATAATTGGTTTATGAACACGCAACAACACAACAACACAAACAATGTATCACATCGATTTATGGAAAAACAGAATCACAAATATTCATTGATCATTCATATTATCAAGCCATAGAGAAAAACAAAACCCTATTGAAATTTAAGGGAAACCTCTCTATCCTTTGATGATATAGACACCCTTAGATGAAGAACCCCCCCCCCCTACCTTTGATTTTTAACAATAACACCTTCAAGTCCTAACAATGGAAGTTCTCATAAGCCCTTTCTCTTAGCCTCGTCTTCCAAATTGTATTTTCCTCACGTACCAATCTCAAACTTCTCTACTAATCCCTTTTTAGTAGTAACCTAATTCTCTTTAAAAATATAATTCTCACAGTGTCCTCACTTATTCCTCTATTTACCACAATACACCTCTTGACTTTAATTTAATTTTAATAATAATAATAATATTAATAATAATAATAATAATAATAATAATAATTATTATTATTATTATAATATCCTCCCTTACTCTAAAATACTTTAATTCTATTATTTTAATTAAATAACTAGAACTATGTCTACCAACCCCAAAATATTATAAACGAAACTACCCACCTAAACACCATCCAAATGCACATAGAAATTGATTAAAATAATTAAATACACGCAAATTCTATTAAATAAGTACATTAGGAAAATAAGGTATTACAAAAAACATGAATAAAATTGAAAATTTTGCTTTCTGATTTTCCCAGAGTTGTGTCGTGATGATCGTATTTAATTAAGTACCTTAATGTAACTGTCTCGAATGAAATAAGATGAAAATAATTGGATTAAGAGACTTAGATACAAGGCTATGGTCTGAATTGGCATGCTAGGCGAGACACTTTTGTCTGCAAGTGCAGTTTATGTTTTTACAATATCCTTGGTGTTAGAATTAGTACCTATGGAATTAACCACTAGCCAGTTAAAATTTGGAACCACATATGAGTACTAGTGTTGTTTCTTTTCACGAGTCCTTTTCATGTTATGTTGCTTCTTTTACTCTTTCTAAATGCAAGCTAAATTGTTGGAGGACAAAAAACGCTTCAAGTGTGGGGGAGTTTGATAATACACAAGTTTACTACTTATTCTACTCAATTTTCACATGTTTTTAGTGTCGTTTATATCGCCTTTTCTTGGTTATGCTAGTATTATTTGTTGTATTTTAGGTACTAAGGGTAAAATAAACTATACGCATAGCTTTAGATAAACAGACTAATAATAGATATCGATACTTGTAGATTAGTCTATGTAGGATTTGACAATATTTTATACTAAATTGATAAAGTTGTATACTTACGACCTATCAATTTCCATTGGTTTGCCTTCTCCCTAGTCTCATCGGAGTGCTTGAGTGATTCTCTTTGCTCCCTCGAGATCGACATTGATGGTTATTGGTTCCCCTTGAAGATTATGGTATTTGAGCTTAAGATGGACCTACGAGGCCACAACATTCAAGGTGGTTGCGAAGGGACTTCCCAGAATGCAATTGTTGTCACTCATGCAAGGGACCATGGGGAACTACGGACCGACAAACCGAATATCTTTCCCTTCTCCTACTGATATCATCATCTCGACATACCCCTACAGACGAATTGTCGTACCTTTGAATGCATGCAGGCTTGAACCTTCATACGACCATAAACTAACTCTTTCCATACCCATTTTTTCAAACAATTCAAAATACATGATATCGCACGAGCTGACACTCTCGATCAAAAATATGGGAACATATAACTACCTGATTATAGTTGTAATTACCAAAGGAAAGTTTTTCGATTATAGTTCCTCCAACCTTTTCTGAGTCCAGGAACCCTAACATTGACCAATCAAGGACTTTCATCGATGCACGTCCATAATTTGTATGGACAACCAACATCTTGATGATCTTTCTCTTCATGGTTCCCTTGAATGGAAGGTTTTCTCGGGGAGCTCCAATAATGATGGCATCAATATATTGGCGTTTCCCTTTGATGGCCTCCTTATCTTTGCCACTGATTCCTCCCTTCCAGAATTATGTGTTGGCACAACCTACTTAGATTTTTTCCCTTTACACATTTTGTGGCATATATTTATCCAATTTTCCATTATTCCCCAATCGAGCTCTTCCTTCTGTCGGTGATACTTTTTCATTGACATGTGGCTAGAGTGGGCATCGTTGGAGGCGGAGTTGTCAAACCGGATATTCGCCTTTTCCTCTATGTTGATGTAAGATTTAGCCATGCTCAATATTTTTTGCACGATCCGCGCTATTTTCTTACCTAGATTTCAATCTGATAGGTGATCTCGCAGAAGGTTGTTCTCGATTATCTAGCACTTAAGGCCATTTTCGTCCCCCTCCACTTCCACTATTACTTGTGTAAATCGCTCAATGTAAGACCATATGCTCTCCTTCTTTACTTGAATGATCCCACTAAAAAAAGTTGCAGTCATCGACTGCCTTTTCCGTGTAGTAAAGTGAGCGGTGAATATCTAGCAGAAATCTATCTAAGATTCAATACTCTCATCCGATTGAGTGATGAACTAGAGTTAGCACGACCAGAGTTAGCGCATACAATTTACACTTGGAGGCTTTGTCAACATTGAAGTCACTCAACCAATCATTGACGAGTTGCACGTGCTCGTCTAGATCTCCCTTCCCATTGTATTCATTCAGCTTGAGAAGTTTCTCTATTTATTTTGGTATTTTGCTATCCAAAATGCGGACATACAGAGAATGCTTCTGCTGATTCTTTGGTGGTTAATTTTATGCCTGATCAGGGGAAACACATGGATTTCTCGATCTTCCTCGGGGCTTTAGGTAGGACTCAAGAACTTCTTATTCCTCTATTGATTTAGGTACTTCAGAGCTTCACCTTTCCTCGCCGCGGTTAACTCAGGGGTGACGGTTTGAGTTCTCTTTGATATAGCTTGTTGAACAATGTTTCCTCGTGGAGGCGCGTCATGAAGGCTTTCTTCGAGACAAAATAACTTTTTCCTCTATCACCTATGAATTCTACTGTCGAACGATGTTGTACATGATGTTCAACAATTTATTGGCGCTTTGTAGCCCAAGGTTAGCCCGTAATAGTTGAAACCCAGGTAAGGTTTCTGGTTGTGAAACTAACGGTGAAATTAAAGGTCCAATCGAAGGCACTGGAACAGACCCAATGATATAAGGAGCCTAGAGTATATCTGGATGTAGAAGAATTTCTGCTACTGGATTTGCAACACCTTCCTGAGGAGGTGGATGCGGTTGATTGATCGCTATTGGAGCAACAACGACAACAACATCGACTTCACATGCTGCGGCGAAACGAGTAACTTTAGATCCTACCATTGTTGATAAGTTTAGAGATCGATGATATGGAATTTCATAAAACCAGAGGTGATATGATGCTTGATTAGATCGAACACGATAGATCTTTGTGTTTGATTAGGAGAAATCTTGATCCGATAACTGGAAAGGCTTCGCACTAACGGATTGAAGAACAAGTCAAGATCGTGGAAAATGCGGGAATTAGAAGTCAATTCCCATAGACAACGGCACCACTCTGTTGTAGAATTAGAAATGAAGTAAGCATACGTGATTATGGAGGATTACGGTGGATCTGAGCTTTCGGTGCGATGGATAGGAGGACGACCTTCAAGGTTAGCACTCCAATACTAAAGTCAGTATGTGAGAAAAAAGAATGAATGCAAATTAAGTTTGAAATTGAATACCTGAAATTGACGTTCTTCCTATATAAATAGTGGATAAATCATAATAACCTAATATTAGTTGGGTGTATAACGCGTGAGACTATTGAATGTATATGGGACTTTAATCACTTGTACTTATTCATAGGGCAACTCTCTTGTGCTGATTTTTTTTGAAAGGATCACAAATCTCTCAAAGTGATTAGTATGATCGGTGTTGAACAAAAACCAATGTAATCATCTGATTGTTTATAGATAGTTGCACTTGCGAGCAGAATTTTTTTACAAATTTGTTAATTTATTTATTACCTATTTAACTTTAGTGAAATGTAAATAATTATAACAATAAAGGGCATTATTGGAAGTCCATCTATAATATTGTCTTAATTATATATTTTATTTTATTTCTCGAAAGATAACATGTTTATTAATATAAAAGTAAAAGTTAAATATATATTGAACCCCTATAACATTTTATTGACGGATTAAAGACATAAATTTCTTAAATATATTGACTCGTAAATTTTATAATTTATAAAGACTGATAACTAAGTATTACATCAAAATGAATAAAAATGACAATTTTAATTTTAATTAGTCGAATATCAGATAACTATTGGCCTGTACCTACCCAAAATCCGGTTCAAATACAGCCCGGTATTTATTTTTCCTTTTTTGCATTAAAAAAAAACGATTAACACAACCATCACCACGTCAGCAACACTAATATGATCCCTTTATATAGCGAGAAATGGAGTTTGGGTTTTCACAAATTCCTCACTTCCTTTATTCCTATCTTCCTCGATATCTCCTTGTAGCTTTCTACACAACGATGGCTAAATCTCAACGGTATGGTTATTTTCCTTTAACTACTTTTGTTCATCGTTGTTCTAATTCCATTTTCATCTGCATCCATTTTCTAGGTTTTCCATGGATCTGAAATTCGGCTCATCAGATCTTTCGTTCCTTGGCGAGATCTGCGTATTCGTATAACTTTTGAAGTCCCTTCGTGTTCGTCACTGTTGTTGAATCACCCTATACAATTGGATCGTTGCGATGATGGTATCTCATCGCTGCTTGCTTCAGTTTCATTTGTTGTAGAGAAGATTATTGTAACGGAAGCGTTGCTGGCTTGTTGCTTCTCATTAACGTCAAATCTCTATTCATGTTGTGAATTTAGATTATGTGATTGTTGTTTGGGGGATGAAGTTGTTCTGAATAATATCTTTGTGATCCGACCTTTGCCATGGCAGGTGCGCTTGCATGGCAGGTCCAAAAAAATATGAATAAAAAGAATATTTTGTTGTTTTTGAGAGAGATCGCACGGAAATAGTCCGGGATCTCTCTCTCGTGTGGTCTGTGTGATCTTCTTCTCTCATTTTTCTTTCGTTTTTTCTTTCGTTTTTTCTTCATTACTCTATCACGCACACTCATCTACAAAGGTAATGTGTATTGGTATTTACGTTAAACTTTAATTTGCATTGACAAGATTGTTGAGAAAAGGTATATTAAGGATAGTTTAATATTAACGAATTCATCCGTAGTTCCATACATATCATATCCGAAAGTAATAAGTCCCCTAATTAATTTGGTCTATTTGGCAAAGATTTGGTTCATGAGAGAATTCTCCTATTAAAATTTACTAATTGTTATCATCTTTGTGTTCGACCCGTCTGCAAATAAATCATAGGATGATCTATTTAAATTGGTTTATCGAATAATAAATTTTAAAAACTTTAGTGGCTAGTCTTTGAATTAAAATTAATTTATCTTTTAATTCGTTTTTTTTTAAATTGTTGATTTATAAATATTAAATACAAATAGTTGATATTTATAAATCAATAATTTTCATTTTTAAAAAAATGTTTAAAAAATTAATGTAATTTTAATTTGATAGTAAGAGGCATTGATTTTTTTTTATAACTTATTAAAATGTCAACTTATTTTCTTTTTATAAAAAAATTGTTGTTTTATAAATTTCATTGTCTTTAGATTCTGTGCATTCTATATAAAATTTGATTTGGTATTTATAGATTGCAAATAAATAATAGGTTGCAATGATCGCAAGTTTGGTGACTGCTTGCTTCATATCATGTTGTTTGGGGGATGAAGTCGTTCTAAATAAACACCTTTGTGAACTAACCTTGTGCGCTTACATGGGAGGTAAAAAAATCATTAAAAAAATATTTTGTTGTTTTTGAGAGATCGCACTTATGTTTTTGTTTTTTTATTTAATGCTCTACCACTGCCGAAGATTTATCATTACACTGGATTTTCTTGTCTCTTACTAGTACCAAATAAGGTAGTATTATATATCAGTTTACGTTGGACTTATATAATTGGTTAGCAGGTTTAATTAAACCAAGTGATGCATAAATTGAGAACCGCATTTGGATGAATTAACTTTGTGTTTATGGCAAATGTAATTGTGGATAGATTATAACTGCTTTATATTTACTCAATTAAATTAAGTTTTGATTCCAATCTTAATGATGTTGTATGTTCAATAATTATGTTATCAGTTAAGGTAATTGGTGTTTTGGTATTTACGCCAGAATTTAACTTGCTTGTACTATAAGATTGTAGAGGGAAATTGGATTCTGTCATGTAACACTTAATCTGCAGTTATATTTTCTGACATGACTGTTTATTGAATAATCATCTATATGACTATTGAGGGTAGTTTGATACTAACGAAATCATTTGAAGTTTCATATTTAAGATTTGTGCAGATAATCAATTGGGTATCTAGTTGCTAGTTTACACAAAGATTTTGGATGCAGCTTATCCTTCATTTTTCACTTTAAAAATTCATTAGTTTTTTTTAACATCTTTCCTATTTCTAATACAATGTGTATTATATGATAATATGGTTAACATGTTACACATGTAATCCTTCTAGTCCTTATTATAAGAGAAAAAATATTTTTTAGATTCGTTCGGTGATCAATGTATATGATCCATATATAGATCAAATACATAAATCATTCAATAAATCTAAAAAATAAATTTTCTTTTATAATAAAGACTAAAGACAATGTATCAGAAAGAAGAAATGTGTTATGAAAAAGCATTTATGGTGGTGTGCATAGACAAATAGTATTGTAGGGATACATAGAAGGTAGGAGAGGACAAAACAGAGTTTAGCTTAATGGATGTAAATATGGTAACATTTAGATTTTGAATACATAACCAAATTTGTTGATATCAAAGTCAGGGTGAATTTGGTAACTTAATTAAAGTTGTTTATATCAAATTGAGTTAAAGTAACTTGTCTAGTAACATTTACACTTTTTGCTAGTTTAAAAATCACTTACATTTTTTTTCTTCATTCAAATACATGAACCCCTCTCATCTCTTCAAATATTTTCCTAACTTAACATGAAAAGTAATATTTTATTTTGATTTTATTCTTCTAACACATTATCTAAAATCAACCAAGATTTTTAATGATTATTTCATACTAAGTGAAGAGTGCTCCCTTAACATATATTGGTGATGATAAGAAAAACACAGGTAGTATATATTCATGATGACAAGTTGTAAAAATATTGAAGAGATGAAATCAGTTTTTTTTTGTAAAGGAAGAAAAAACTTTGAATTGTGAAGTTTTTTTAATAGCAAGAAATAGTGGTTACAAACAAGGAGCACGAGTAGTACGCAAAAAGAGGATACACAAAAGAGTGCATCAATCAGATAAAATAAAAATCGAAATAAGAACAACCAACAAACAATACCTAAACACAAATCACCTAACGTCGAAATGGTATAACACACCTCCTGAAAGGGAGCGACATAACACCCTCTGAAATAGATAAGTGGAGGGAGACAAACACCATCACGCAAAAAGCAAAAGTAGGGCAGTTGGCCATCCAACACATCTCTAAAAACAAAGACATTATAGTGGATCACGCTCCTAATCTAACTAGGAGAAAACAAAAATCAAAGTATGAGAATGAACTTATTTTCAAGTCATACCAATAATCGAATTCATCTAGTGTTTTAACAATAAGCTCTTCCTACAGAAAATAATTTTACTACGCATTTTCCAGATTAACCAGCCCACTGAATGCCAAATCGACATCAAACCTAAATGAGTCTTACCCATTCCAAAATCTTGAAAGACCTCAAACACCTCAATAATCGAACACGAAAAAGGTAAAGGCATGTATACCCATATAAGGATCTTATACCAGATTAGGGAGGACATTTTACTCAAAAACAAACAAATGGTCCACAGACTGAACTTGATCTAAACACATTACACATCGAACGATTCTAACATCAGAAACGGTCTAACGCTTAGCAAGATTTTGCATAAGTTGGAAATTAATCAAGAAGTTATTGCCAAGAAAAATCACCAATTTAGAAGGCACCCAAATCTTCCAAACCTTTGCTAACTCCAGAGCATTCGAGTCGACCTACTATCCACACTTGTCACAAAATAGGAAAGTTTAGTATAAGCCATCCTCATAAGAAAACCCCCTCAAAGAGCCAAAAGCCATTTATGACAATTCATCCCAGGCTAATGACAATTCATGATATAGTTCATAGCACAAGAATAAGAGTTTATAATTTCTCATCAAATATTTATAAACACATATGCATGATTTAATTCATAAAGGATAGAGTAAAGGATTAACTTTCTAATGCTTTGAATCTTGTATCAATCGAATACACGATTCATGTTTTATGTTGTAAATAAGGAACCAAAATGTTTTCAACAAAACAGAGCATTCTCGCCTAGCGAGACCCAACGAGCCTCTTAGCGAGCTCTCACCTGGAGAGCCTTAAGCGAGCCCCCCAGTGAGACCAAACAAAATGTCTCCCTTCACAAAAATCCACTTCCTCGCTTTGCGAGGCATGACGAGCTTCCAACGAGAACTCTCGCCTGGCGAGCATGATAGAACTTATCCTCCTAGTAATATGAGCTCTTCTTTTCTCTTCTCTTTCTCTTTTCTTCTCTTCTTTATCTCTTTCTCTTTTTTACTTTTCTTATTTCCTTACTAACAAAAATTATGGAGTAGTTCGTAAGATAGAGAGAAAAGAAATATCTTAAAGGTAGTTTTTATATTTTAGTGAGCAATTGACTAATTATTAATGTTACTAAAATGTTCCTTCTTTAACATATTAATAAAGGTCAATCTCACAAAGTAATAATTAAGCTCATCTGAGTTCACTAATTATTCTATTTGTCCTAACTTAGAAGATTTAGAGCTTATAGGAAATTAGTTGGTTTCAAGTGACAACAAATAGAGTATTTACAGAGACATGGGATATTACATGAATCGTTTGATCAGTATATTTTAATACACTATCTTTTAATTTTTGATAAGACTTTTATATTGCTTCTCAATTTATTTTAATTTCTTTTAATAAGTTTTTAGAAGTTAAGGTTGAGTTCTGCTTATTTTCTGAAGAAGTGTTTATTTTCTGAATAAATCGTTATTTACACCTTCTCTTTGTACAAGTCATAACTTGAGCTACGAGAATCAGATTGTCATTTTCTAATATGTGTTGAAAATCCGAGAGGATAAGCTACAAGTCTTGTGTTGAAATCAAAATCTGATTAGGAGTGCAGAAGGGTCGAATAATTCATTTTAGTTCTAGACTTAATAAAATACCTAGTTTATGGGCCGATTTTGTATTTTTTTCGGGCCGATTGCTATTATGCCTGAATTCCTTTGCTCTATATAAACAAATTAGTAGTTTTATGATTCATTATTCAGCACTCACGAAATAAGAATCACTACGCCAAAAACTGGAATAGACAGCGCCCCTTAGAGGGCGCTTTATTACAAAAGCGCACTCTAAAGTGAAGAGAAAAAATAAGGAGCATACTACTGGAATAGACAGCGCACTTTAGAGGGCGCTTTTGTAACAAAGCGCACTCTAAAGTGAAGCGAAAAAATAATGAGGAAATGGAGGGACACCAATAGAGGACGCTTTATTGAAAGCGCCCTCTAAGGGTAACCTTAGAGGGCGCTTTTAAAAAAGCGCTCTCTAAGTCCATGTACGTTTCCAGTTTATAAGGCGCTTTTGGAAAGCCTTAGAGAGCGCTTTTAGAAGCGCCCTCTTAGGCCCCCTTTAGAGGGCGCTTTTGTAACAAAGCGCCCTCTAAAGTGAAGCCAAAAAAAAAATAATGAGGAAATGGAGGGACACCAATAGAGGGCACTTTAATGAAAGCGCCCTCTAAGGTTACCCTTAGAGGGCGCTTTTAAAAAAGTGCTCTCTAAGTCCATGTACATTTCCAGTTTATAAGGCGCTTTTGGAAAGCCTTAGAGAGCGCTTTCAGAAGCGCCCTCTTAGGCCCCCTTTAGAGGGCGCTTTTTTTAAAAAAGCGCCCTCTAAGGTCCCCTTTAGTTAACATTAAAATTATAACATATACTGCATGTCTCTTTATTTTCCCTCTCTATAAGCTATTTCGTTTACGTAACTGAGTTTTCTCTCTACTGCGATTACTCTCTACTGCGATTACTCTCGTCCTCCGTTCGTTCTCCCTCCCTCACTGTCGTCGTCGCCGTCGCCTTTTTCTGTTGCTGCGTTCACGTTCACTGAGTTATCTGCGTCCACCGTCACTGTTCACTTTCTTCTCCATCGTTACCGTCACCTTGAAGGTATTTCTCTTCTCCATCGTTACCGTTCACTTTCTTCATGTGTTTGATTAGGGCATTTTCTAAACTGATTTTTACATTTTGTGCATTATGTTGATTAATGTTGTTTAGGGCAAACTGAGTTTTTTATTTCTGATTGAAAACTGATATCATTTGAAGTGTGTTTGAGCTTGTGCTTGGAAGTTTGATGATTATGGATGCAAGTTTGTTCATGTTCCAAACACCATAAGTTTGCATTGGTCTTTTGTATGCAGTAGGTGTGTGTGAGTTTGTATTCAATAATGATAAAAAAAAAGAGTTTAGATTGTTGTAACATGAGAGAAATGGAAGGTATATGAATGTGTTTTTTGTGTAGCTTCACGAATATGGTCATTGTCTTACTTGGGTCTTATTGAATCATTTCTATATTACAGATAAAATGGCTAACCAAGACGATACCCATGACGCGAATGGATCACGTAACAATGTTGAAAAAGAAATCAAACGAGGATTGACTGTTATGAAGTCAATCATTCGTGCAAGAGACAAGGGTGTAAAATTTGAAGTACATTGGAGTGCTGAAGACCAACTAATTGAGCCTAACGGTTCAATGTTGGCAAGTTACATTGGTTTCCTTGTTCGACAACATATTCCGATTACATGTGATAATTGGAGAAGTCCGGAATTGAAGGTTGGCAAAGAAAAAATATGGTCCGAGATACAGGTACTTACCATATATTGTTATATGTTTTTTTTGTTAACTATTTGTTGACCATATATTGTTATAATATTACTTATAATAACACACTCCATGTGTATGTTTTTTAGAGATCCTTTCATATCGATGAAAGCCGGCAAAAATATTGTATTCAATTGGCCGGAAAAAGACTCCGAGGATTTCGATCCTTTTTGTCCAACAAATTTCTCAAGGATGAGGAAGGAAAATTTGTTGAAGCAGAAAGGCCAATGAAGTATGCCGAGATTATTTCAGCCGATGAATGGGATAACTTTGTCGCCAAACGAAGAAACGAAAAATTCCATGTAATGTCTATTAATTATGGTATTATACAATTGTTAAGTTACTTGGTTCTAATATGCCTTAAACTTTTTTTATCCAGGAAGTAAGCGACAAAAATCGGAAAAGGGCATCAAAACCCGCGTATCCGTACAAAAAAGGGCGTACGGGATATGCACGGTTACAACAAAGAATTGTGAGTATATTCAAATGCTATGAGCTTATACATTGTCACAATATGTTATAATTGATGATCTTATAATCTAATTCAATGTGTAGCTAGCCGAGGAGAAAAGTGACGCAACATCTCTTCCGGAGCACGTATTATGGAAGGCTGCTCGGGTTGGGAAGGATGGGGCTGTCGTTGAAGCGGTCCAAAATGTTTATGACGAATGTGTAAGTATATGTAACATTATTTCTTTAATTATATCGAAAATTTTGTTAGACATATAATTCATTTTTAATCTCCTCTAATAATATTTCAGGAGACTTTATCCCCAACCTTACCTTCAACCGAGGTCCAGGATTGCAGGAGCGTACTTAGTCGAGTACTAAATGTTCCTGAGTATTCCGGTCGTGTGAGGGATAAGGGTTTTGGTGTGACTCCGTCGTCATTTTATAAAAAACCAAAAACAAAAAATCCTACCAACAAAGAGGTGATGGAGACCTTGGCGGAGTTAAGGGCACAAGTACTCCAACTGCAAAACGAGAATGCAAGGTATAGAGAGGAAAGGTGCGGTTCCGAGGCAAAAGATACTAGTGACCGAGCTAGTATCAATTATCAACCGAAATTTCCCGAGGTAATTATATATGTTATTATGAAATTAAAATAGCACTTTTTTACTTGACACATATACACGTTAACAATAACATTTATTATTGGTTTAGGGCATTACACCTTGTCAGCTGTATCTATCGTCACCAACTTATCGCATAGTTGGCAAGGGAAAAGTGCACAATAATTCGGGTGAATTACTTCACCATAATCCCCTCCCGGTGGGATATATGAAAGTTTCGGTTGACCTTGTATTAGATACGGACGCGCTTCTACCATTACCTGACGTTGTTTCAGAGACAACGTTGATGCGAGATGCAATCGGATCCTTTGTTGGTTGGCCGTCAGATCTAATTTTCCCAGATGCCGAGGTATATATGTTCTAAATGATTATGAATATTTAGTATTCACATTTCAATTCAGCTACAATTATGATATTTAATCAATCCTTATTACATGGTAATGTTAGACTCCTACAAGACCCACACATAAAGATGGTAAAGGGATTTCAAGACGCATCGAGTCGGTTGCATCTCAAAAAGAGGTACAAATATATATACCCATTGAATTATATACGCAACGATTCTGTTGCATCACAAAAAGTCATGATTTATTTTATATGAATTTTTAGGTTCCCGGTCGAAAGTTGAAAAGCGCTGGTAAGGATATTCCAACGACGTCCGGGACAAAATCTCAAATTATGATGCGTCCTGAGAAAATGGTGGAAGAGTCCGATATTATGCACGGCGCCATTCGTAGTGTAGATTTTGATGAAGGTGTTTTCGGATTTGCTCATTCCGAAATAATTGCAAAGGAGGACATGCAACAACTTTTTGAACACGACGAATTGGGCATCGCTGTCATTCATACATACATATGGTACTCCGATCAATCTATAATTTACTTAGTTGAACAATTTATTTACACATTTCAATGAGTAGTCTAATGTTTATTATGTTTCTATTTAAGGTATATGTATGACACATTGATGCGGGGAACTGAATTGTGTAACCGTTTCAATTTTATTGCTGCTTCCCGTATCAACACAACGTTAATAACGAAAAATCCAACATCCGTAAAGAATGATCTAGTCGATAGATTCATGGCGGCCGGCGATAATACTACACCCAGTTTGTATTTTTTACCGTTTAATTCTGGCAACGGGTTAGATTTTCTTTCTAATAATTTCATTCTAATATATGTATATCTTTTACGTAGAAAATTTTCATTCATCTAAATTTTTGTTTTATTTTACAGTGGTCACTGGGTGTTGGTTGCTATGGATCTTTCGAGACTAATAGTGTATTATCTCGATTCGTTATCGGGTGATTGGAGTAAATATCCGAGTATGAAGAAGACGGTTGACGCGTAAGTGAAATTCCCCTAAATATTCGTGTGTATTTGTATATTTAATTATGTCTGTCAGATTGATCTCAATATACGTTTTTATTTTGTTAGGGCAATACTAAAATTTAGATCGAAAAAGAATTATCGTAATAGGAAGGACATTACCTGGGTCAGAGTTGAGGTATATATTAAGTATCTTATTTTTGCTTAATTATAATTGTGTTTATTTTTTGCTTATAATAGTGTTTGTAAGAAATTAACTATATATATATTGTTTGTTTTTCTGTGTAGTGTCCTCAGCAAAACAATTCGGTCGATTGCGGATTTTTTGTATTGAGATTTATGAGAGATATCATTGCGTTGAATCGTATAGACATCCCAAAAATGGTATGGAATAATAACTTAGGGTTTATTTTAATATTATCGGATATTTCATCTAATTTGTTACTAAATCTTGAATATGTTTTATTCTCTTAATTGTAGTACTTTGACGAATACAAATCTTACTCAAGAGCTCATTTGGATGAAATGAAGGATGAATTGTGTCAATTCATTATTGATCAAAGAATCATATAGCTAGGTTGTATATTGTTGTACATATATGTATGTAATGTTGTTGTTGTATGTTGTTGTTGTTGTATATATGTTGTATATTGTTGTTGTACTAGTTTTACTAAATCATGAATATGTTGTTGTATATTGTTGATCAAAGAATCATATATTAATGTTGTATATATGGAGGATTAATGTTGTATATAAATGGATTCATGTTGTATATATCAATGGATTAATGGTGTATAACATTGAGGATGAAATCAATATGAATTTTACACTTTTGCAGCATGCGAACAGGTTCCCAATTAAATACCCACTGTTTTTCAAACAATTTTTTTTAAAATAACTAACACTTTAGAGGGCGCTTTCTGTAGGAAGCGCCCTCTAAACACTTTACATTGACAACTTTAGAGGGCGCTTTGTCCAGAAAGCGCCCTCAAAGGTGGCTTTACATTGACAACTTTAGAGGGCGCTTTGTCCAGAAAGCGCCCTCTAAGGTGGCTTTACATTGACAACTTTAGAGGGCGCTTTGTCCAGAAAGCGCCCTCTAAGGTGGCTTTACATTGACAACTTTAGAGGGCGCTTTATCCAGAAAGCGCCCTCTAAGGTGGCCCTTTATGGACCACTCCAGAGGGCGCTTATTTCTGAAAGCGCACTAGAATGTGGCCCTTAAAGGGCCACTTTAGACAGTGCTTTCTCCAGGAAAACAAAGCGCTGTCTTTACCTATGTCAGCGCCACTTTAGAGGGCGCTTAAAAGCGCTGTTATAGGCCAAAATAAGCGCCCTCTTTTCCCTTATTTGGCGTAGTGAATATGGATTACGAATTTTGTGGAGAGCTAATTCTCAAAGAGTTGATTTGTTAAATTCGAATTCAACTGAGGTGTTTATTAATTTCAGTTTAATTTCGATTTCTTTTCAATTCTTCCTATAAACTCATTTTCTTAATTCGATTAATTTTGTTTGCTTAATTCGATTGTTGCTTATAGGATAAAGTTGATTAAATTCTATTGTTTCTATGATCCTTAACTATAATCATATTAGCGTAACTTTTTCGTTGTCGTCTTTGATTAAGTCACGTTTGCTTAATTCGCGGCTGCTTAATTCAAAATTTGGAACATACATAATATAATACGTATTGTGCTTGTCAGTGGGTATTGTAATCGAATAGTACTGAATCCACTAAGGAACTGGAATTATAAGAATCGATGATAAGTCAGAAATCGATATAGTCGATTAGCTTATTTATCAATCTTGCTTTTACCTTAATTATCTTCGATTTAAGTTTTGAACCTTAAAATCCCCCTTATTTTCATTTGTTTGGTTATAACATTCAAGATTCCTTGTGATACGACATTCGAGTGTCCTTTTCGTTTTTCTACACTTTTAAACTCGTTTTTGACCCGTGTGCTTTTTGAAGATTGTAGTATAGTGGTAAGTATTTCAGCCTATCAGGTGACACTCTGTAAACTACTGTTTCGAATTGCTCGTAATTTTTTCTAGAAATTCAGAAATAATTCAACAAACAATACTCACTTAAAAGAAACTTTTTGTAGGTGAATTTTGACCCTCAAATCGCAAATTCCTTGGTTTTCTGTTCTATTTGATTTATTATTTGTTTTTATAATTTCGAAAAAAATCCAAAAAAAATTGTAGAGTCTTATTTTGATTTTATTAGATTTTTAGTAATATTTCCTAATTTTATTTTAATCGTTTTCATTTTTTCATGTTTTTCTTATTAGGGAGATTGTTGGTATTTTCATAATTGTTTCACTACTGACTTGGGATGCATGACTACTAGTGATTCAGATTCCGTGTTCTCCCATCATTTGTTTGATTATGAATTTGAGTTTGATTATTATAATATGGACGAACAAAGAACCTTAAGAGAACTTGATGCATCTTATTCACTTTTTGTTGGTTTCCCTTCTTCATCTGATTTTGATGACATATATACTTGTGATGTTTGTACTGATACTCACTTATGTTCAGTTTGTATTAAAATTGAAGTTTCTTTACAAGGTGATATTTCTACTAATATCTATTATGATATTTCTATTGACAAAGTTGATGTTGCAGATGTAAATGTAACTCTTGCTGCCTAAACTTTACAATCCAATGAACAACCACCTGCTTTAGAGCTAAAGTCACTCTCTGCATTTTTAGAATTTAATGAAAACTTTCCTGTAATAATTTCATCTAAACTTGAATTTGAATAGTAAAAGAAGTTGTTACAAGTATTGAGGGAACATAAGAAGACAATTGGATGAAATTTGGTTAACATTTTTGGTATTAGCTCATCCATGTGTATGCATTAGATCTTAGTTGAAGATGGAGCAAAAGCAGCGAGGAAGCCCCAAAAACAACTTAACACCTTGAATTTGGATGTTGTGAAAAATGAGATATATATTGCTAGAGGATAAAAAGAAGACCACTTTCACTTTCCCATTCGACAATTTTACCTATAGAAGAATGTTTTTTGATCCTGAAATAAAAAGCAAAGGCACTGATAAAAATTTCAAAGTCAATGGACACCGCCTTAAGTTATTCCATGAGAGCCCCGTGTTGGAATAAGAATCGGTAGAAGATCTCTCATTGAGAAATGCTACTTATGCAGTCATCTATCCGCTTTGACTCCTCATGTGTGTTCTTTCCTCTCTTTCCTCTCTCTTATTTTATTCTTGATTTTTTATTGAGTATAATGTGTGTTTTAATTATGGGGGAGGAATGTCATTTAGTTTTCTTGCTTTGTTTCTTCAATTACTTTTGTGTTTTCTTATTTGTCATTTACTTGTTTTTTCTTTAAAAAAATATATGTTTTTTCTTTAAAAAAATATATGTTTTTTCTTTGTTTTTTGGGTTCCAAGTGTGAGTATTTTCTTAGTTCTCTTGACTAAAGACTTGTGGTGTGATATGAGTAATGTGTTGTTCATTCATAGTATGTTAAGTAGGACTAAGTTCTAAATTGTGCATCATTTGTGGTAGATCATTAACTTTTGTGAGATTTTGAGCCTGACAATGGATAGCATTAAAATATACATCTCCTCCTTTCTTGTGTGAATTCACTCATGTTTGTTAGTCTCTAGAACTTGATATGACTCTGTTTGAAACTGTTTGATTACTTGTGCATACTGATATGATAAAGGTAAGTTGTTTGTATTTTATTTTTTTAGCAAGTTAGCTAAAAACCCAACCCTCAAAAATATCACCCCTTGTTTGAAAATCCCTTTGATCCTAATCATCCCGTTTTTTTTTTATAACTCATTACAAACCTAAAAGTGAAAAACAATGTTATCATCATATTCAAAGGGTTGAAAGACTCTTGTTTGGAGTTTTGTGGGGTTGAATAATTATAGTTGTGATATTTCATTCAAAGGTTGGCAGAAAATAGAATAAGAAAAAAAAATGAAAAAAAATGAAAAAATGAAAAAAGAAAATAAGGATGACAATACATATTCCTTTTGGTAAAAAAAAGAATAAAAAGAAAAAAGAGAAGAGAAATAACTGCAAGGTTGTTGTTTGAAAGTGAATAGAGTTTTATTTAGTTTAACTCCCGCAGTTTCTTTCAACCCTTTGAATTTTAGCCTAGTACCTCTTAGAACATATCCCACCCTTACATTAGTCATGTTACAACCCAAATAAAAGTCCTTTTGATCTTTGTGTGCATGTATTTCAATTGTGGGTGTTAGACTTTTTTCAAGCTTATGATAGTGTTAAGTTTCATGATGTGTTTTGAGTGTAAACAGATAACCTGAATACTTGAGAGTGAGAGAATATTTTTATCCTGTGAGGATCTTGTTTTTTTATGATGTGCTCTTTGGTAAACTGCTCTCTTATTTGTTTTGACTTTCACAAAAATTTGCTCACTAACACCATATTTTTTAAAGCTTAGAGTGGAGATTTTACTTACACCTTTGTGATTTTGAAGGTCTTTGAATTTGCATGCTCGATTTTTTTCTTATTTTTCTGCTTTGAGTTTTAACTTAGAATTTTGCTCAGAGTGTAAAAGTTTAAGTATGGGAGAATTTGATCAGTGTATTTTAATACACTATCTTTTACTTTGTGCTAAAACTTTTATATGGCTTATCAAATTATTTTAGTTTCTTTTAATAGGTTTTTGGAAATTAAGTTGTGTTCTGCTTATTTTCTGAATAAGTATTTTTTTTAATAAACATATATTTACACCTCCTCATTGTACAAGTCATAACTTGAGCTACGGGAATAGGATTGACGCGTTCTAATATGTGTTAGAAATATGGGAGGATAAACTAGAGGTTTTATGTTGAAATTAAAATCTGATTCGGAGTGCAGAAGAGTCGAATAATTCGATTTAGTTTCAGACTTAAGAAAATACTTAGTTTTGGGGCCGATTTTGTATTTTTTTCGGGTCGGTTGCTATTAGGCCTTAATTCTCTTTCTCTATTTAAACAAATTAGTAGATATAAGATTCATTATTCAACATTCATGAAATACGAATAGGGATTACGAATTCTATGGAGAGCTAATTTCCAAAGAGTTGATATGTTGTATTCGAATTCTACTTTGAGGTTTTTATTAATTTCAGTTTAATTTAGATTTTTTTTTCAATTCTTCATATAAACTTGTTTGCTTAAATGAATTAATATTGTTTGCTTAATTTGATTGTCGCTTATAGGATATAGTTGATTAAATTCAATTGTTTGTATGATCATTAACTATAATCACGTTAGCGTAGCTTTTTCATTATCGTCTTTGATTAAGTCACGTTTGCTTAATTTGCGACTACTTAAATCTGTTTGCTTAATTCAGAAATTAGGAACATACATAAATAATACCTATTACACTCGTCAGTGGATATTGTAATCGAATATGACCGAACCCACTAGGAAACTGAAATTATAAGAATCGATGATAAGTCGGAAATTGATATATTAGATTAACTTATTTATCAGTCTTGATTTTACCTTAATTATCTTAGATTTAAGTTTTGAACCTTAAAAACCCCTTTCTTTTTATTCGTTTGGTTACAACATCCAAGAGTCCTTGTGATAAGACATTTGAGTGTTGCTTCTGTTCTACTACATTTTTTAACTCGTTTTTGACCCGTGTGCGATAGCGGATCATCGTTCAACAGTGCACACATGAAGATGGTGATGATCAATTGCTTGAAAGACCTTTTGTACGTGGTAAAAAGAAGTTGTTCAGTCTCCCCTACCGATAATGAGATCCATAATGAGTTATTGACTCCTTATGAAGAATTAATAACCAAAATGTTATGGCACATTATCGAAAAGGAAGATTTAATTCCTTTTAAGCTAGAACATGATCGATAATTAAAGTATTTCTATGTTGATCCTAGCGATATAAAGGATTTGGTCATTGGACATCAGTGATTGGACGTAGGGTTACTACAGGTTTGGTGCACGTAAGTATAAAATTGAATATCTCATTATGGTACACTCATTATTTTATATATAACTAATTTTTCACTTTTTTTTTTAGTTTTGTTTAACAATTTAGGTATATTCACCTTGTTTGCATAAAATTAAATAAATAAGATATTTATGAATTCTTAGATCAAGTTAGTTTCGATTTACATGTAATACTCCAAAAAAAATTGAAGCATACATAATATCATAGTTAGATAGGAGAAAAGAATGTTACTTAGTATAATTTCTACATAAGTGAGTAATTTTGAAATTATGGTCTCTCTCTCTCTCTCTCTCTCTCTCTATATATATATATATATATATATATATATATATATATATATAATATATATATATATATATATATATATATATATATATATATATATATATATATATATATATATATATATATGTTTGTTTGTTTGTTAGTTAGTTTCAGGTTTTATCAAATACTAATTATATATCCTTGTGTTGTGTTCATTCATTGAACCTTTTCAATTGATCATCATATCTCTTTGGATGAATATGGTAACTATATTATATTCCTTGCACAATCCACTTGAACCTAAGATGCAACAAATTATTATTAGGTAAGTTTATGTTTAATTATGAGACTTTTATTAGTATTTTTTTTTTACTTTGTAATTAGTTTAGCGTGTAATATTTTTAAATCATTTTTATTATACAGGGTTGCTGAGCGACAATATATTATGAATAATTCTAGAAAAAAGTTTGCATTTTGTACGCCCAAGGTAAGTATGTTACTTGTGGTTGGACGTAGGGTTACTACAGGTTTGGTGCACGTAAGTATAAAATTGAATATCTCATTATGGTACATTCATATATTCATAAAAATATTTAAATTTGTAGACGAGGAGACAATAAGAGGGATACGAGTGTGGGTATTATATTATGAAATACATGTTAAACATTGTCTCTGTCGACATTTTGATTCTTGGGATCGGGTATATATTATGTCATGAAATATTTACAATAACATATTAATGTTTAAGTTTGCTATTATATTTCAAATCATGTGATATTCAATTTACTTCACTTTTTATGTAGACGTTTAATAACATGACACCTTTCTTCCTCAATGACTTAAAAGACATCCGTAGACGTTCGACGTTTATTTTCAATGCATTATTTGACAAGGGTGTTCAAACATGATTTTGTGTAACAATCTCTTTTTCGCATCCACTGGTTTTGGGTTGTTTTTAGTAGTTTTGAAAATGTGAGTATTTGTTGAGTTGTGTTGTATTGATAATGAAGAAGTGTTGTTGATATTGTAATGGTGGTGATGATATGGTGACGAGATGTTAAATGGAAGTTGTTTTAAAAATATATGTTTACTATATTTTTGAGATTGATCATGTAAATAATATTTTTGAATAGAAGTTGTTTTGTAAAACAACATTTAGGTTTGTAATATATGTCAAAAATAAAGGTATAAAAAATATGTGGTATATATGAAAAAAACTATGTATTTCACCACAGTTGTTTAAGAAGACCGTGGTGATAGGTAGGGGTGTACATGGGTCGATTTGGGTTCAATTTAGCCAAAATCACGACCCAACCCATGTAGGATACACTAGTTTGAGTGTGGTAAAATAACCACACACAACATCATTGGATCGGTTTGGATAAAATCATAAAATTGTGGGTTGGGTAATGGGTTACTAAATTTTTTCTCCTTGTTTACTTCCTTATATAATTAGAAATTATGTGTCACATTTTTTCTTAATAAATAGTTTAACCTATTACCGCTATTTTTTAAACATAAAACGTATTAATGCACGATAAAATGCATCTTAAATATATTTGGAAAAAACAAAGTTACATTACGGTAATACCCAGAATATGTTCAAAAGATTGTAATTGAAGCAACCGAGATTAAAGACATCAAAGTCATCACTCATCAAATTACAAAAAAATAGTCACTCAATAAACCATAGGTTTTGTGGGTTGGGTGTGAGTTTATCCATAACCCAATTAATTTGAATAATTTTTCATTTTTAAATACCATACAATCACTGGGAATCGAACTCATGACATTTATATATTTCACAACAGTTGTTGACTAGAACCATTGTGATAGGTAGTGTAACACAATGATTTTTAATTAAAAAATTTATTTAATTATTGGCGTGTTTTTTTGTTATACTTGAATTTTTGCGTTTTTCATTGTATAGGGGTATTTTAGTAATTTAATAATATTTGGGTTATATAATCGGAGAGCGAAAAATAAAATAGAATAATTGGGGTTATTAGGAATAATTGGATAAATTTAATTATTTTATAATAAGTTGAGGAAATAGAAAATTGAGGAACTATGATTAAAGTGTTTTTGTTTGTAGGTTTACAAAACTTGTTGTTGATTGTGATGATATTTATATGAATTTTTGCATAGGTTGTTGTTATTATATTTTACAGTTGTGGAATTTCATCTGAAAACTCGAGCGACTCTTTTTGATCGCATTGTTTTCCCAAATTTTCTGTCTGCTGAACCTTATGGTGTTTTCCCTGTCTTTCCCAGAGTGTAACCTATTTTCCCAAAAACCTTCTCAGATTCAGTAAAAATATTTTTTTGAAAAATAGGATTTTTTCATTAAAAGAAAAGAAAATAAAAATCGGAAATTTTGGGGACATCAAAAATCAGGATTTTTTTTGGAAAGTCAGAAAATCGGTTCAGGTCCGAGGTTACGCCGTCAGCGGGTGCTGTGCTGGACAACATGGGTCGGAGTTGCTAGTCAGAAATGGATGCAACCGCGACACAAGTTAGCGGTGGCAGCGACCGGGGGCCTCGCGATGGCGGGCCGCATCTGACATCGACGACCGCACCGCACCGGATGGTGGCAACATGTGATGGTCGGAGGCTGCGAGGCAGCAACCTATGATGACGCATTGTGGTTTGGCTACGACGGAGGTCGCTTTTCGACGGCGGTCCTTTGGCGCGACAATTTTGGGTTGTTCGGGCGTCTTTCGCCAATTTTTCGAGTTCGGGAATTTTTCGGGGATTTTTGGTGATTTTTGAGGTTTCTGATGACTTTCGCCAATATATATATGTATAACATATTTTTGGAGATTAGTAATTTGAAAGGATTATAGTGATGACGTGAAATTGGTGATTTTATAGATTAATAATACGAAGGAATTATAGTGACGACCTGTGATAGACAACATATTGGTTCAAGATTGGAACCTTGTGATGATGTTTATTATGATGACGATGTTTATTATCATAATGATGTTTTTGATGATGATGATAATGATGGTATTTATTATGATGATGGTGTCTTTGGTGATGATAATGGTGTTTATGATGGTGATGATGTTTTTGATGATTGATGAGTTGCATGCTTACTTTATACATATGCATGCATATATTTCAGAGTTAGGTAGGACTTCGGTCCAATGATGACCTGGTTCAGAGAGGGATTATGACGGTCTCACGTCCAGAGAGGGACATGGTCCAAGTGGAGCTGGAGATATGGGCAATCAGTAACATACCTCTGACATGCATTTTTTTTATGAAAGTGTTTGTGGCATTAGCATTTGCATCACTAATTGAGCTTTGATTGTGTTTTTTGTGAATAATGTGTTTTTGATTATCGATAATTACCATCCTATTGCTAAATTTCATTGTTATAATTTGTAAGGTGTATTCTCACCCCATTTTTGTTGTTATGGCGTATGTGTTACTCTGGAGTATAGACAATTACGTACTCATCATGAGTAGTGCTTGTGAGTGGAAGATGATCTTAGAGTTGTTCTTCATTTATTTTATATTTATCACTGTTTTATTCAATTTTATCTGCTCTGGTATGTAACATTGGGAATGGGGCGCGTTATTTGTTTCGAGTAGTCTTACGGAGTTCAGTTTTATTAAGTGGTTATTATTTGATGTTTTTAGGATTTTTCAAGTTTTCCGTTGTGAGTTTGAAATTTTTTCATAAAAAGTATGTTTTGTTTTGAGTAGCATCCTAATTAGTGAAAAGTCTATTTTATATTAAGAATCGGCATTTAGGGTATTACATGTAGTGTGCTACCTAGTTTACCACAGCGATCACACACCCTTGATCGAAAACAACATACTTACAACCACAACTTACCTTACAACGGTTGGTCAATCGTGATGTTATCACTTTTCCAACTGTTGCCAGAGGGGTTTTCCATAGTAGTGAAAAGTTTGTTAAAAGACAAACAAAAATAAATTGAAAATAAATAAATATTAAACTCGTCCTTCTTTGGGTGCTAGTCCGTCTTTGAGTTCCCTTCTTCGGGGTACTAGCCCATCTTCGGGCATTAGCCCTTGCGTGCTAGCCCTTCTTTGGGTGCTATCCCTTGGGCGTTAGGCCTTCTTTGAGTGCTAGCCCTTGGGCCCTCGTGTTTCCTTGGGTGTTGTCCCTTCTTTAGGTGCTAGCCCCTCTTAAGGTGCACAATTTTTGGTCTAGTAGAATTATATCATTACACATTTCTTCAAGCAATAGGTGTTAAACATGTGACATCACACACAAGAGGGAATGAATTGTGGTGGTTTGAAAAACGGTTTAAAACAAAATTGTTTTCTAAATTAGTGTTTAAACCCATTTTCAAGGAAATCTTTGAATATTGCAACAAAAAATTAGAGTAAAAAAATATGCGTAAAGTAAAGAGATAAGGGAAAAGAAATGAAACCAAATTTTACAGTGGTTCAGTTTAAAATATGTGACCTACTCCTCTCCCCCAAGAATTGATCTTGATATTTTCTAATAATGCTTATGAGCTTTTAGACAGTTAAGCTCATGAACCCTCTTATACAAGGAACAATGAAATTTCAGGTTTACTTCTAACCAAATAGTGAACAATGGACCGAAGCGGTTAGTCTTCCTTCCAAACACAAACAAAGCTTCGAGCGGTTAGTCTCTAAGTTTAAACCAAGATTTTATACGTGTCGCATCTCGAAAAACACGATCCTTCATGATGGTCGCAAAAAAAAAGATTTGAACAGAGTTGCCACCGAACTTTATGAAGAAAAGGGAAATATCAATAAAACCTTTAAAAGGGAAAATATTCGTCGCAACCAAATTCGGGTTCAGGAGTCAAGTATGCAAGGGAAAGGTATTACAACCCTTCACGTCCGTTGTACTCAATGAGAACATTTTACTTAAACTTGCGATTGAATGTTAGCTAATGTTATTTGTTGTCTTCGAGTTACTAAAAGTGAAAAGAGAAAAGAAAAGGGGTCGCAAAATGTGTTTATTAGGGTACTTGACAAGATTGTGAGTCTTGCTCTTACGTATCCTCGGGTACAATGAGGAATTCAAAGCTACGTAGTTCTGGGCAAGATAAAAGATATTTTTGGTGTTTTTTATTATAGTGCTTGACGAGACGATGAATATCTCTCCCTTGTATCACCAGGTGCGATGGAGAACTGAAATCTACGTAGTTCTTGGTAGCAAATGAATGTTGGTTGATTGATTTTAGTAAACAAATGTTTAGGTCTCATTCTAACGGTTAAATATTGACTTGTTGGCTCGTGGGGGAGATGTAGTGTTTGTTTGTTTTGCAGTAGAAGGGATCTTGTTTGATCGCGTTCTAGTAGTTTAAACATTTAGCTGTATACTCGCGCATGAGAGACTTAAGCACTAGTTTGTGGGTGCATTAGAAAGGACTAAACAGTGTCTATTGTGAAAAGGTTTTTCCGATTGCGCGGGGGCGAGTAAAAGAGGTTTGATTGGTTGGATATTTTTTAGGAGGAAAACGAAAGTCTGAGTAATATGGCGCACACCAATCATTCAATTATTTGATGAATAGTGAGGTGAGCGCCTCCATTCCCTTTTCGTCTAACATGATATTTAAAAATTGTTTGCTTAAGTCAAATATTCACAATAATGAGGCGAGCGCCTCCCACTTGCTTATTTGAGGAATAATGGGGCATGCACCACCCATTTCTCTATCCATGTTTGATTAGAGTATTTTAACCGAAAGACGAAAATTTGAGCAATATGACGAACATCAATTGTTCAATTATTTGAGGGATAGTGAGGCAAATGCCTCCCATTCCCTTTTCATCCGAAGTTTTAATTAAAGATTTAACCGCTTTGAGCAAGTAAAAAGAAAACTCGATATTGACCAAAAGTTTATTCGTGTTATTATGAAAATGATTTGAGTTTGCAATTGTAGTGATGCTTTCTTTGTTTTTTATTAATCATGAATTAAATAATCAAAGATGAAAGAAATTAAATTCAAACATTCTTTTACAAAATAAACATAAATATTTACATAAATATATATGCAAAAGAAAACAATAAAATATCACAAAAATAAATACAACACCATTTTAATGAGATATTGTTATTATAATTTTTTCAAATATGAAAATAAAATACAAATAAATAAATGAAAATCAAGATCTAAGAAGCAAAATAAGGGGTATCCTGAAGTAGAAAGAAGGTTGCAGCCATGGGCCTAAGGCCTAATTTTAACATAAAAAAATCCTAAGAATACTAAAAAAAAATGTGTCCCTAAGGAAACAAATTGTCGCTGTAATCAGAATGAGAGAAAAAATAACCTTCTCTCCCTTCAACCACTCTATTCCAACGGCTCATGACTTACAGGAAGAGAAAAAACAAAACTAAACCCTCATCTCCTTTTTTTAATCCCTCACTGTGACTCTCTCAGCAACATCAACCATTCAAGCCAACAACTCCACAAAACGAAGAATTTGAAAACTCTCACAACATGCATACCTCTATCAATCTACTCAAACTTTTTTAACCATTATTTAAGCAAGCAACAAGGAGATCAAACATAATGAAAACAGATTATCGTCCCGATTCAAAATTCTCAATGTTTCACACATAAAATCAGAAAACAAAATCATTTATCTCTCACCTCTCTCACGCTGATAACAATTATGCGGCATAAAGAAGAACAAACAAGAGGGAAACAAACCAACCAAAAAATAAATGAACCACAACAATACGTAACTATAACAACATGGATGGTTTGACGGCGGATCTAGACAACGGTATATGGTCTCACGTTTTGTGAGTGATGGCCATAAGGAGTTGATATGGTGGTGTTCATTTTGTATGCTCCGCTGAGATTTTGTGGTGGTGCAACGATGTTTTATGATGAAGCGAAAATGGAGATTCACGTCTTATTGTTGTTTGGATGGAGCGACGAGTTGATGAGAAGTGAGTTGTTAAGAATTATGCAAGTTGTGTCACGAATGTATGAAAGTTGTTGATGGTTATAATGGTGGTGATGTGCATCTCATAGTGCTTAAGGGTGTAGGCGGGTTACCAAAAAATGGAGAACAATGTTTTCATATTTTTTTTAGTCTTTCTATCGTTGTGAGTACGGGTGACAATAAAATCCATTAAAGCAATATCCATCCAATCCATCCAAAAATTAATCCATCTAATCCATCTATTAAACAAAATACTATTTAATGAATTATATCCAATTCATCCATTTAATCATATGGATGGATTCAATCCACCCGTCTCATTTTAAAAATCCAATGGATTACATTTGAATTTTTAATTTTAAAATATTTTTTGAAAAATTAAACACTTTATTTTATATTTTAAATTCACAAAAGAAATTTGGAAAATTTTCACTTTTCAATTATTTTATTGTAAAAATGCATGAAAAATCTCTCTCCCTCTTTGTATTTTTCTTCCTATATTTAAATCACTTAAAGATTTTTAATCAATAAAAAAGTACCACTAATTAACCTAAATGAAATATCACCCCAGAAACAAAATGATAAAAATGTCCGTAATTTTCTTATCATTTAATCAAATTCCAAAATAGATTTTTTTTTTTACTGTTTTGATTGATAAAATGGAGATATTAACATATTTATATTCTGTTTTTTATTAGAACATGAAAACAAAATGATAGAGAAGATTCGTAATTATAATTGCAAATATACATACTCTGCATATTGTATTTTCATAAAAAAAAGAGAGTAAGATTTAAGGCTAAAATCACCTTATTGATTTCTTTAGTAGACTAAAAGCAATTAAGTTAAAGATAAATTTGACCGAAATTATAAAACAAAAAAAAAGTCGACAGTAAATTCCATATTATTTTTATTAATTGAATCTATTTAAGTGAAACTATATTAAACATTTTGAGTATTCCATTTTATTATAAAAATTCTACATTTTAGAATTTTCTAAAATAACTTATCGGCAAATGGTCAAGTTGTATTTGAAAAATACATGATTTGCTAGCATAAGATGATCTATATATATTCGAAAAAAATGATTTTTAAATTATTTTTTCCGAAAAAAAATTGATTTATTTTGAAAAATACAAAAAACCGATTTTTTCCAAATTTTGAAAATCATTTTTCTGGAAAGTACCAAAATTCGATTTTATTTTCGAAAAAAGTTATTTTTTTATGAATATAAAAAAAATGATTTTTAAATTATTTTTTCCCGAAAATACAAAAATATGTACTTTTTCCCGAAAAAAAAAACTGATTTTTTTTCATTAAAATATAAAAAATTAAATTTTTTTTCTGAAAAAAATGATTTTTTCAAAAAAACAAATGGTTTTTTTTCCAAAAATAAAAAAATCGATTTTTAAAAAAAAATGATTTTCTCAAAAAAAAAATCGAAGGAAAAAGATGGATGGATGGATATTTATCCATTAAAAATATGATAATGGATGGATTGGATGGATTTTATTCTTAATGGTTGGATTGGATTGAATATTTTTTAAAAAGTTTTAGTAGATGGTTAATGGACTAATGGATTGTTTTGATCCATCCATTAACGATCCAATCCATATCCATTCAATCCATCCATTAACGATCCAATCCATATCCATTCAATCCATCCATTTTGCCACCCCTAGTTGTGAGTAATGGATTTACTGAGGGAGAGTTACCAAAGGTGATGTGAGGGAGCCATTATGGATCCGGGCGGTGAAAAAAAGTCATGAAGATGAGGTAGTTAATAAGAGGTATTCACATGAAAAGTGTTGGCTTGGGTGGAACGTTTTGGGAATGTATCATATTGATAATGAAAGGAGAAGGTGGATATTGTATGTTCTACGTTTGGGCTTTGAGAGATCAGAAACAAAAAAGATCGAAGGAGAATGAGTTTATGAGGAGGTTAGTGGTTGTGAAGCAATGGTGAAGAGATGAAAGAGGTTGTTATTGGTTTGTGAGTGTGTGACTGCAAGAATAGCTTGGTTGCCGGAAAAAGGGGATGGGTTTTCTTTGTGGAGGGAGTATGGATGTGGTGGTTTTAGAGGTTTTAGGTGGCGGACTTTGAAATTGTTTTGAGGTGGTGTTTGCACAAGGTTGTTTGTCAAATTAAGAGTGCATGACAGAGGGAGTTTTTTAAGGTGATGGTTGTGATTTTCATAGGGATGGCCGGTGGGTTTGAGGTATGGTTGCTGGGGAAGAGAAGATTATTAGGAGGTTGGTTTGAAATGGTGAGTTGGAGATGAGGTAGGAAGTTAGCAAGAAGAAGTGCATCATGCTCAACTTAAATTTTTTTAGTGGTGGGGTCTAGTCATTAGTAGAAGAAGGTGATGTTGGTTAGAAAATATTGTGAGTCGTGAAAGGAAGGAGAGATTTTGGATAACATTACTTTTTGTTTTTATCTGCTATGCATTTTTTAAAAGTGAGAGTATGCTCTCAAATTTTCTTCTCTTCTCCAATCAATATCCCCCTCCCTTTTAAAACATTCTTAGAAAGTAAAGATCTACCTCTCACCTTGCAACATGTGTCCCCTCCGCTCACCCGTCTGCCCTCTCTCTTTTTCTGTTTTGATAGTTGTCACGTGGTTGACAGAGAATGGTCCTGCCTCCTCTTTCTCATTTTGTTTTATTTTCTAATTTTTTTTCATTCTCTTTTTTTATTTGTAGGTATAAACACAAATGGATAGCCAATGTGGACCATTGATCAATTAGATTCGACGGTCAGGATGAAAACAAAAAAAAACACAAATTAATTTAAAATGTCAAAGTTGTCCCTTCTAGATGCTTTAAAAGATCTAAATCAAATTAAATCAATTAAAACAAATAAAATTCACATCTTTTAAAATAACCACAATAAAATTAAAATGCAAATATGATTATTCCTATTTTATTTTTCTAATCATTTTAACAAAAAGATAAAAATAAAAGGGATTAAAATGAATAAAAATCGGGTGCAACGCTGCCTAGAAAAATAAAATAAATGCACTAAAATAAACAGCGTGAAATAAACTTCTAGAAAATAGATAGGTTTTGATCAATGGTTGAAATAACAAATTATCGGTTAAAAGGCTCAAGATGATCAAAATACGACCGGAAAAGTAGTCGAAAAATAAAATGAGCAAGCCCGGTTAAACTACGCGAACCCTAGGTTAATAATAAAACTGAAGTTTGTAAGCCCGATATTAAAATTTTTCCGCCCGTTAATTTTACGTACATTTGAAAATCAGTTCAGTCGGTATGTCTCTAGATCCTAAAATAAATTTTGGCCGATATTTTACGCATTATGCGCGATGAAAGACATGTTATGCTATACATATGATGCAAAGTAAAAAGTAAGGTCGGATGCATGAAAGTTTTCAAATGCCCGGGGAAAGTTGGGGTACGACAGTTCCCCTTGTTTAATACCTTGAACCAGAAGGTATGAATGACAACAGTCTTCATAAATTCATGGTGGAAGATAATTAAGTACGAAAAGACCCTGAATTTTGTCCTTCGAGATGTATAGACGAGATGCATAGAGAAAATGCAGTGGGAAATATAGTGAAGTAATCATTAGAGAAAATGAAACAATCAAGACTCTCTAATAATCGTCAGAGCAGTATCTTGAACAAAGTAGGTGAGATTCCCTGAGGATCAGCGAAGCAGTATCTTATATGATACAATCGAGACTTCCCTATGATGGAATGAAATCCTAATCGTATATAAGATTCTTTGAGGATACTAGAGCAGTATCAAAGTTTATGAGATTTCCCGAGGATCAACGAAGCAATATCTTATATGATATAATCGAGACTTTCTAAAGATAGAATGAAATCTAAATCGTATCTAACATTCTTCGAGTATATTAGAGCAGTAATGAAACAAACGCTTACGAGATTCCCTAATGGTCAACGAAGCAGTATCTTATATGATATAATTGAGACTTTCCAAAGATGGAATGGAATCTCAATCGTATCTAAGACTCTCCGAGGATACTAGAGTAGTATCTCAAATATTCATCTGTTCGGGAAAATAGTTCAGAAAAGACTCCATTTGGAGAAGGTTTACTGGCAAAGCTTTACATGGGAAAAGCTCATAAGATACTTTTAGGGTTACCTATGCTTGTGGAGAAACAATAGCGAAGTCTTTGGGGAATATCATTATCAACACAAAGTTGAAGAATGACTTGTTGGGTAATAATTCCATGAGCACATGCGGGGTAAGGACTCTTTCAGAGAAATACCGCCAACTTGAATATGGATCGACCTGGATACTTATGATTGACCCTGGATCCTAAATTATTTCATGTATGTTATGATGTTTTGTACGACATTCCACCTTGGATAGAAGTACCATGCATGTAATGATGCATGAAGATGCATGTATGAATGCAACTGTTGGGGATTTTTTAGGTGCATATGGGAATGCGAATGAATTTTGTTCATTTTTTATGAAGCTTCTCATTTCGGCGGGAATACTATGCATAGGTATGCTGATGATTAATAGAAATGTGACTTTTGAAACTTCCCATTTCGGCGGAAAGGCAATGCATGAAGTGATGCATGTGACGCACGTGGGAATGAAACTAGGTAATTGGATTTTTTTGTAGATTTTATTTTTGTTTCTAATGAGAGATTGTTGGGGAATATCATCATCAAAGGGTTGATGGAAAGAGTTTCACTAAGAAGTGACATCTTTAAAGGGTTGATGGAAAAGAATTTGTCATCATCAAAGGGTTGACGGAAAGAACTTCAATATGGAGTGACATCGTCAAAGGGTGACGAAAAGGATTATAAAGGACTGTCATCACGAAAGAGTTGATGGAAAAGAATAATTATGTTATGTAGTCATCAAAGAGTTGATGGAAAGAAACTTCACTAAGGAGTGACATCATCAAAGGGTTGATGGACAAGAATTATAAAGGATTGTCATCATCAAATGGTTGACGGAAAAGGATTATCATTATATTATGTCGTCATTAAAGGGTTGATGTCATCATCAAAGTGTTGATGGAAAGTAAACATTATGTTATGTCGTCATCAAAGGGTTGATGACATCATCAAAGGGTTAATGGAAAAGAAACATTTTGGAATATCGTCATAAAAGGGTTGATGGGAAAAATTTGTCATCATCAAAGTGTATATAGAAATAAATGTGTTATGTATGCATGTGGTGCATGTTAATGAAAACTTCTCGTTTCGACAAGAGAGTTTTTGATATGAAACTTCATGTTTCGACAAGAAAGTTATTCATGTATGTTGTATGCAATGCATGTGGAAATGCAAGTAGGTGATTGGATTTTGGATTGGTCTCCCTTTTTTTAAGGTGATATTTTTCTGGGTACCAATGTTGATTGAATTTGGTTTTATAATGATGCCAGTATGGTGGACTTTTGTTTTTTATAGTTGCTAACATGGATTGGACTTTTTGTTTTTGGTAGTTGCCAATATGGATTTGACTTTTTGTTTTTAGTAGTTGCCAATATGGATTGGACTTTTGGTTGGTGAAAGAATTTGACTTTCCGACACTCGATATTTGGTGATGCGATGATTGGGAAGCAGGTGTGAATGCTCTTTGTAACACCCCAAGTTTAGTTATCTATTTTTAATTGAATTTATCTTAGTTTATTTCATTTAATTTAATTAGATGTTATAAATATTAAGAAAGTTAGAGATATTTTGAGTTTGGAGAAAATAAAATTTTACTTAAAATTAAAGAGAATGAGGTGTTTTGAGTAAGGAGTTTAGGGTGTGGTGAGATTTAGTGAGAATAATGGGATTATTATTTTAATTAAGATAATTTAGTTTATTTGAGTAATTATATAATTATATAATTAGAATATTGTTTGAGTTGGAATAAAATAATTATTTTAGAATTTTATTAATTAATTGAATAATAGAAATTAAATAGAAAATAGAGTTTCAGTGAGGGTGTGAGAAGAGTTTTAGGGGTGAAAGAAGTAATTGAGACTTTTAGGTTAAATAAATAGATAAGTTGGATGAGATTTTGGAAAAGAAGGCGAATTTGTGGGAAAGAGTTAGCGGCAAAAAAATCTAAGGAGAGCGATCATTTGGAAGGGGGCATAAACAAAATCTCAAACCCAAAATTTTCATCGATCGTTAAACTTTGAGGTAAGGGGGTGAAACTCTTTACTTATGAGTGTTTAAGCAGTCAGATAGAGAGAAATCTTTATCATCCTATCTTTTTCCTTCTCCTCTCGTGTTTTGTGTTATGATCATGGTTTGTGGCCAAAAGGGGTTTGAGCAAAACCCTTTGGGCATCAATTGATAGGTTTCCCTTATTTTCATGAGTATTTATAAATTTATAAGATTATTTCTATTGAATCTGATTTGATTGCCTTGTTGTTGTATGATAATTTGTGGTTGTGCCCTTGAGGCAAATTATAATAATTGAGTCTATTGTAAATATTGATTTGCATCAATCAAGTCGGGAATGGAAAAAAAAGGCCCTGAGAAGGAGCTGCAAGTTAGTTGATAAATATTATTGAGTTGTTTATTTATTTATAAATATTGTTAATAGTTATTATTATTTTAAAAGAAAAAGAAAATGGACGCGTATTATTTGTTATTTTCATATGTCGTGTCGCTAACACAATCACATGAGTGAATTTATGGTACAGTAACATGATATTAGTTTATCACGTTAGCAATTCTACTTTTACTCGCTAAAGTAACATGACCAAAAATTATTGAATGGTACTCCTGTTGAAAAATAGTATGATTATGCATGCATACAGAAGTAAAAAAGATAGAGATTTAGCATACCAGTAATTCTATTCGTACACTTTTTGCATTTGAACAATGTTATCCGTACGCTAATATTATTTCCAAATAGTCATTATAGAATATTTGGTATCATGAAATGTCAGATCGAAATACAATAATCAAATTAGTTTTGATAATATACATTATTATTATTATTATTATTATTATATTAATTGATAACATTAGTTGAATTTGATTAGTTTAAAGTTATATTTTAAGTTTTGAGTTAAAGTTAAAGGATATTGAATAAAAGGAACTAACTGACTAATTAGAGTTATAATTTGATCATGTCAGAGCTGTCAGTATTTTAAAGTACTTTAGAATACTTTAGAGTTATTTTATTTATTTATTTTGAGTAATTCTGACATGTTTAGAGTTGTCATATTTGTTTTTCAATTGTTTAGAATTAAATCTAGTGAACTTTATTTAATAATAATAAAATAATAATAAAATAATAATAATAATAATAATAATAATAATAATAATTTAATATTATTAATTTCAATATTTTAAAGTTGGGTTGGAGATATTTATCAATTAGAGTTATTTTAGAGTTGTAGAAATTGTTATAGAGTAGTTTAGAGTTCGCCTTGAGCGCTCTGTTGAGTAAAAGTCAATAATTATTAACCTTAAATGAGTTGTGAGTATAAAATAAATTAATTATTACTCTGTTGCTATATTTTGAGTTTTTGTTGAATTGAAGTGTAACTTGGAGTTATTGAGTAATAACATAATTTTACTCTATTATTTTTAATATAATTATTGATATTTAATTATATAGTATTATTTTCGAGTTGTGTAGTTTAGAGAGAACTATTGTGTTGGTCTTGCCTTGGCAAATTATGGTTCAAAGGAAACCTTGTCCAGAGAGGACTTTGTTCAGAGAAAATATTTTGCGAGATTATGAGATTTTATCTGTTGATTAATTTTGAGTTGTGATTGACATTATATGTTCATGCATTCATGTATATTAGAGATAAATATTACTTCGGTCTGACGAGGTCCAGTGCTCAGAGAGAGCCAATGACGAGGTCCAGTGCTCAGAGAGAGCCAATGTTAGTCTCCTTGTTCAAAGAGAACATTTTCCATGTAGGAATTAGAGACGTGGATAATTCCGTAAAATAACTCGGACATCCAAACTTTTGGTACCACATGCAGTTTTGGAGGATGAGTATATTGCATTGTGATATGTTATTGTTGTTTGTGTATGATTGTAATATGTCTATGTATGTTATCCTTTCTGACTAACACACCAATAAATTCTGTAAAGTTATTCTCATCCTTTTCTGTTGTTATGTGTCTCATTATTCCTATGTTGCAGATACATGTAGTGGGTAGTAGATGTGAGTTGGAGAATGACGCATATTGTCTTCTTCTTTATTTAAAATTTTGAGTTTCTTTTGATTTCGTGTTATCACTCTGATATGTAACACTGGGACGAGATTTATTTTTGAATTGTGTTTTATTTTTCCGAGATTGATGGGACTATTTTCCCTCACGTTTGAGTATTGAACCATTTGTTTGGATTTCTTCAGTTAAACCTTTTGAGATTATCCGCTACGTATTTTTGAAAAAGTTTTGAGAAGCATGCTGTGTTAGAGAGATGTGTGACACCCTTAGTGCTTAATCATGTTTATTTTTAGGATTTTAATTAAATAAGACTCATGGGGTTTCGGGGTGTTACATAGTTGGTATCAGAGCAGGTTGGTCCATCCGATCAGGTTTTATGATGTTGTTCATTCCCTAATATACGGCGAATGTATGAATCTTGTCGATACAATATGTCTTCTAATAGTTGTTTGTTGTTGTAACAGAGAAATGGCTGGAAGAAATTATCGCACAATCGTTGATGCCTTGGCAACTTTGGCTCAGGTTTTGCAAGCTCAGCAGAATCCAGTGGTTGAAGATGTTGAATCTCGTGGGTTGGATAGGATTCAGAGAAATAAACCACCAACCTTCAAAGGAAGGTATGACCCTGAAGGTGCTTAAGTTTGGTTGTAAGAGATCGAGAAAATATTTTGAGTGATGGCTTGTGCGGATGCTCAGAAGGTTCTTTATGATACTCACATGCTGTTAGAGGAAGCAGAGTATTGGTTAGATAATGCTAGACAGAGATTTGAGGCTAATGGTATTGCGCTAACTTGGGTTATTTTTAGGGATGCATTCTTGGAAAAATATTTCTCAGTTGATGTAAGTAGTAAAAAGGAGATCGAATTCGTTGAACTTAAGCAAGGGAATATGACTCTTGCAGATTATGCTTCTAAGTTTGAGGAATTATCTAGGTTTTTCCCTCACTATAATGGGGTAGAAGCTGAAATGTCCAAATGCATTAAGTTTGAGAATGGACTTCACCTAGAGATCAAATAGTTTATTGGGTATCAGGAAATTCGTCAGTTCTCCGTGTTGGTCAACAAGTGTCATATATATGATAAAGACATTCGTGTTAGATCTGCTCACTACAAGAGTGTTAGTAAAAAGAAGAATGGAAACCAGAGTCGTGGCAAGCCGTATGTGACTCCAGTTGCTAAGGATGATCATAAGACTCGTCAAAACACTAAAAGTGGGAAAGGAACAAGTAGGGAGGTGCTCATGCTCCTATTAAGTGTTTCAAGGGCGAAGAGTTAGGTCATCGTGCTTCAGAATGTACTGCTATGAAGTGTTTCAAGTGTGAGAAACTGGGACATCGTGCTAATGGATGCAAGAGTGCAGTTGTGACATATTTCAATTATGGAGAACATGGTCATATACATACTCAGTGCCAGGAGCCAAAGCAAGCTCAATCAAGTGGAAGAGTTTTTGCTTTGATTTGATTCGAGGTATGTGTTTCATAATGATATCTCTTTTGTTGCAATCACCGTTGAGGGTGGCATAATATGTGGGTTAGAAAACCAGTTGAGGGAGTCTTAGCTAGTGATGTTTAGTAAGAGATTTTCGAGGGTGAAAATCCTTTTAAGTGGGGGAGAGTTGTAACACCCCAAGTTTAGTTATCTATTTTTAATTGAATTTATATTAGTTTATTTCATTTAATAAATATTAAGAAAGTTAGAGATATCTTTTAGTTGGGAGAAAATAAAATTTTACTTAAAATTAAAGAGAATGAGGTGTTTTGAGTAAAGAGTTTAGGGTGTGGTGAGATTTAATGAGAATAATGGAGTTATTATTTTAATTAATATAATTGAGTTTATTTAGAGTAATTATATAATTATATAATTAGAATATTTATGAGTGTTTAAACATTCGGATAGAGAGGAATATTTATCCTCATATCTTTTTCCTTCTCCTCTTATGTTTTGTATTGTGATCATGGTTTATGGGCAAAAGGGGTTTGAGCAAAACCCTTTGGGCATCGATTGATAGAGTTTCCTTATTTTCATGAGTATTTATAAATTTATAAGATTATTTCTATTGAATCTGATTTGATTGTCTTGTTGTTGTATGATACTCTATGGTTGTTCCCTTGAGGAAAATTATAATAATTGAGTCTGTTATAAATATTGATTTGTATCAATCAAGTCGGGAAAGGAAAAAAAGGCCTTGAGGCGGAGCTGCGAGTTAATTGATAAATATTATTGAGTTATTTATTTATTTATAAATATTGTTAATAGTTATTATTATTTTAAAAGAAAATAAAATGGACTCGTATAATTTGTTATTGTCATATGCCATGTCGCTAACACAATCACATGAGTGAATTTACGGTACAGTAACAAGATATTAGTTAATCACGTTAACAATTCTAATTTTACTCGCTACAGTAACATGACCAGAAATTATCGAATGGTACTCCTGTTGAAAAATAGTATGATTATGTATGCATACAAAAGTAAAAAAAGATAGAGATTTAGCATATCAGTAATTCTATTAGTACACTTTTTATATTTGAACAATGTTATTTGTACGCTAATATCATTTCCAAATAGTCACTATGGAATACTTAGTATCATGAAATTCCATATCGAAATACAATGATCAAATTAGTTTTGATAATATACATTATTATTATTATTATAATATTAATTTATAACATTAGTTGAATTTGATTAGTTTAAAGTTATATTTCAAGTTTTGAGTTAAAGTTAAAGAATATTGAATAAAAGGGGCTAACTGACTAATTAGAGTTATAATTGGATCATGTCGTCAATTGAGTATTTTAAAGTACTTTAGAATACTTTAGAGTCATTTTATTTATTTATTTAGAGTAATTCTTACATATTTAGAGTTGTCAAATTTATTTTCAAATTGTTTAGAATTAAATCTAGTGAACTTTATTTTATAATAATAATAATAATAATAATAATAATAATAATAATAATAATAATTTAATATTATTAATTATAATATTTTAAAGTTGAGTTGGAGATATTTATCAATTATAGTTATTTTAGAGTTGTAAAAATTGTTACTCTTGAGCACTCTCTGGAGTAAAAGTCAAGAGTTGCTTAGAGTTGCTTAGAGTTCACCTTGAGCACTCTCTTGAGTAAAAGTCAAGAGTTGCTAACCTTAAATGAGTTGCGGGTGTAAAATAAATTAATTATTACTTTGTTGCTATATTTCGAGCTTTTGTTTAATTGAGGTGTAAGTTGGTGTTATTGAGTAAGAGTATAATTTTACTCTATTATTTTTAATATAATTATTTATATTTAATTATATAGTATTCTTTTCGAGTTGTGTAGTTTAGAGAGAACTATTGTGTTGGTCTTGCATTGGCAAATTTTGGTTCAAAGGGAACCTTCTCCAGAGAGGACTTTGTTCAGAGAAAATATTTTGCGAAATTATGAGATTTTATCTGTTGATTGACTTTGAGTTGTGATTAACATTATATTTTCATGCATTCATGTATATTAGAGATAAATATGACTTCGGTCCCACGAGGTCCAGTACTCAGAGAGAACCAGTGACGATGTCCAGTGCTCAAAGAGAGTCAATGACGAGGTCCAGTGTTCAGAGAGAGCCAATGACAGTCTCCTTGTTCAGAGAAAATATTTTCCAGAGAGAAATTGGAGACATGGATAATTCCGTCGAGTAACTCGGACATCCAAACTTTTCGTACCACATATATTTTGGGAGGAGAAGTACATTACATTAATACATTGCATTGTGATATGTTGTTGTTGTTTGGGTATGATTGTGTTATGTCCATGTATGTTATCCTTGCTGACTAATACACCAATAACTTTTGTAAAGTTATTCTCATCCTTTTTTTGTTGTTGTGTGGCTCGTTATGGCTATGTTGCAGATACAGGTAACGAGCAGTAGATGTGAGTTGGAGAATGACGCATATTGTCTTCTTATTTATTTACATTTTTGAGTTTCTTTTGGTTTCGTGTTGTCGCTCTGATATGTAACACTGGGACGTGATTTATTTTTGAATTGTGTTTTATTTTTCCGAGATTGATGGGACTATTTTCCCTCACGTTTGAGTATTGAACCATTTGTTTGGATTTATTCAGTTAAACCTGTTGAGATTATCCGCTACGTATTTTTGAAAAAGTTTTGAGAAGCATGTTGTGTTAGAGAAATGTGTGACACCCTTAGTGCTTAATTATGTTTATTTTTATGATTTTAATTAAATAAGAGTCATGGGGTTTCAGGGTGTTTCACTCTTGGTGCCCCAAGTTTGATCCTTTGTTGAAGCTACGTGTTTGTTCTTGAGAGAACCACAACTTCTTTGTCTGATATGACATGATGGCTTGTAAATGATTTCATGATTGTAGTGGCATAATAAATGTATGATGATTGTGTTTTTTCTTTACGCTAGGGCTTCTTGTCAAGATATGATGTTTTACTAACATGATCACTCGACACTTATTTTGAACTCAATAGTTGCTAGTGTCTAGCATGGTCTGCTTGACCAACCTGAAAGTATGGAGGGAACTGCCCCTTTGCAACTTGCCTTCCCAAGTTTGTAGGGTGTTCGAAGGAGTTCTTCTCGAGAGGAAGCTTTGGGGGACGACTATACCATGACATGGTCTGGTATGGTTTTCCCCAATGTCCAAATCTTGCAATGGGTTGCCCCAGATTAATCGGATTTTGAAAATGATTTACTTTGGATCAACTAATCTTTGAAGTTAGGCTTCAATGTACTATTGAGATGACTTGTCCCTCATTGAGCCTTTTGTGTTTTGCCTCTAATTCATAGGGTTATGAGGTGGTCTGATTTGAGTCATCATCTATGAATGATCAAGTTCTTCTCTAATTTCTTCTTGGAATTTCTTTGATGTCAAGTACTTACTTACTGCTAAAATTGTTCATCTAGTAATGGTAATCTTAATGTGATGCTCTTGTAGGTTTTGAACAAAAACATTTATTGGAATGATGTGGTAGTGTGTGATGAATTGGCCATTAATTCAAGCGTAGTGCTGATTTAACTAGTGTGTGAAAGATACAACGAGAGTATGACATCAATATAGAAGGTTAGCAAATCTCTATGACCCAGTTTATGCAACATTGCTATAGTATGCTTTCAAAATAAATACTGCTTGAATTAGGTCTTTTAAGGGTTGTAATGTGGTATGGTTCATGCTAAAACAACGGATATAAGGCTCAAATTTGTTGTAACTCTCCACTTATTTTCGATGATCTTCGGTCCTACGTTCAGTTAATTCAACACGTGCGTTCGTCTTCCAAAATATTTTGGCGGTGTAAGAGTGAAGATGATGGTTCAATATTTCCTTGAAATGGAAATCACCTTTTTTTGTCATGGATGTCGGTTTCCCTTTGATTTTGATATGGTGGTCACCTTATTTTTCTCTTGCCACGGATGTCGGTGACCCTTTGATCCTTGATATGGTGGTCACCGAATCTTGTTTTGTTTTTGCTAAGGATTTACATGACCTTTTTTGATTGATTTTTTTATTTTGATCCCTAACTTTTTCCTTGACCGCTTCTTCAAAGCTTTTAGTCCACCGAGATTGCCTTAATTTTTGCCTAAGTCGTTTCTTTAGGTACTCGACTTAGCGGGCTTTTTCTTTTCTTTCTTTTTTTCTTGTTGAAGGGTTATGACTGCCAAGTCATTTGTCATTGAAGAACAACTAACACAACTTTTGGATTTGCATGGTTCTTTCCACACTTCAAGACATGTCCAAAGAATATTATGTGGTTGATCCCCAGATGGGATGTATTTCTCTTGTAATTCAAGTGTGTAGTCAGATTAACTGAACATTTCCCTTCCCCGGGTTAAGCGTAAGGGTTTGTAGATCCAAAAGAAACACCTACTTTTAGGCTCTAAGTGTTAACTAGGGACTAACTCCTTATCTCTCTAGTGTTTAGGGATTTTAAACAATGCATGTACATCATCAATATGATTTTATCCGAAAGCACATTGTTAGCAATTATGGGTATTTCGTTTTCGTCATCCTCCCTCCAATCTTTTCTAAAAAAAAGTTTGATAAAATATGGATGTATTTTTGTTTTTGATATAAGATAATAATAATGAGTGAATATGACATGATTGACTTTGGAAATGCATGATCACTTCATTAATCAATAACATTAATAAACAACAATGTCTAACAACAAGTAGCATTCAACGAAAAATAAATTACACATTGTCGCTACCGGGATTTCACGATAACGAAACCGGGACTAAAGAGATGCCAAAGAGAGGCAAAGTCAGAAGAGTTGCCACCGAATTTTATTTAGTTCACCTCTATCGGAGAGGAGAGGGGAAATAGTCGATAAAACCCTTGGAAAAGAGACGCGCACGGGAAGCGCTAAAAGAGAATAAGGAATCGGTCTCGCAACCGAGATTTGGGTTCGGAAGTCGGTTTCGTAAGGGGAAGGTATTAGCACCCCTTTCGTCCATGGTACTCCATGGGAACCATTTGGGTTGTTTTACATACATGGGTTTTATCTATTATTGTTTTATTTTCAAAAGAATGTGTGAAAAGAAGGGAGTGTTTTTGTTATTATAGTGCTCGCCAAGGATTGGGGCCCTTGTGCCTACGTATCACTCATTCGGGGATGAGGAATCAGAGCTCCGTAGTTCGGAGTAGAAAATGTTTGTGTGTTGGTTGATTTTACCTTTGAGAAAAGGGTTTTCAGGATGATGCCCTAAGGCACAAAAATGAGTTTGATGAGTTGTATTTTTTTTACCTTGAATAAGGGTTTTATGAAATGAGTGTTTGTGATTATATTGTACTAAAGTCTATGGGTGGAGGTGATTATTCTAGACAACAAGCCAAGCGTCTTGCGTCCAAAATAATTAGAGTAAGGGTAGGAATGCTCTATTCTCACTCATTCTCCACCACTTAAGGCTCATGGCGCACAATAATAATTGTAATTATTAAGTATTTTTGAATTTGGCTAAGAAAATGCCACTTGACGTTGGATCAAGGGTTTATTTTATTTTGATTATGAAATTTGGCTTATGCAACATGAATGCAAAGTAACCAACAAGAAATTAAAGAGTCTCATTGTAAGGTAGCCCAAGAGAAAGCCTTTTGTGTGCAAAAGTGACCTAAGCTAAACAAAGGATAATGGTCTTACAAACATGTCCCCATAAGGTGGTGCCATGATGCCATTCTTACAACATGCATGTAAGTTACAAATGAAAATCCAAGTGTTTACAAAGTATCACAAAGAGTAATGAAAAGGCCTCCAAGCAAAGGTCCTAAGATGAAATCCTCTAAGTCCAAGTTGATTAAGAGTGGAGTGAATACTTTTGGTCTTTATCATTTTATCATGTTTTTGTTACTTTTTATGTATGATGACAATAAAATAAATAACAAGTAAATAAACATGCATAATGAGTTTGTACAATGATGATGATAATGAGTACTTGAATGTAAATTACAAGGTAATAACATAAAAGTAAATCACACGATAAAGAATGACAATATCACAATAATAATGGTTAGTGACAATAAAATAAATTGCAAGGAATTAAAGTGCATTAATATAAATGTTAGTAGTTAGTGGTTAGTGGTTAGTAGAATGACAATAAGCAAATAGACTAACAAGTTAATGTAAAGAAAATGGTTTCATATATGTATTAAATAACCCAAACGTGGTTGAAATAGAGGCAACCTATCAATGCCTCAAAGTATCATGAATGATCAATTGATCAACCATTAATAGGTTTGAAGTATTGAAGATTTAATCAACTCTAAACAACCATGGTCATGATCTAATAGAACTCATCAACCAAATAAATGTAACAACAAGTCAATAATAAATATTAAATGTTAACAAGAAACAATGTAAAGGAAATGGTTTCATCTATGTATCAAATGACCAAAACATGGTTGAAATAGAGGCAACCTATCAATGCCTCAAAGTATCATGAAGGATCTATTGATTAATCATTAATAGGTTTGAAATATTGAAGGTTTTATCAACTCTAAACAACCATAGCCATGATTTAATAGATCTCATCAACCAATAAATATAAATGATAACAAGAAACAAAGTTTGATTGAAAATGGTGGATAAAAAGTAGTAAGAGAAAAAAATCCCCAAGAGGGTGTAAATCCAACAAAAACCACTTGTCTCAAAGTTGACTCAAATCTCTCTCAAAACACAACCCAAGAGTAAAAACTCATTTTCAAACACAAAACAAAACTAAAACTATCAAGGAGTTTGAGTCCAAAATATTACCAAGATTGTGGTGTCAAAACTAGGTTGTTGTTGTGTTTGGGTTTGAGAATGAAGCAAAAAAAAGTTTAGAAGAGGGTGGTTATGGTTGTTGTGGTAGAAAAATGGAAGGGAAGAAAGTTGTATGTTTATGTGGTGGTGGTGAATGATTATGTAAGTGAAGGTTACAAGTTTGCTACTGTTTTTGTTGTGTGGAGATTATGGATTTTTACATGGTGGTTGGGCGGTTCAAAGAAGAAAAGAGGGTTTGGATGAGTTAGGGTTTTTGTTGAAAAGAGGGAGCTTGAGTGTGATTTGGATAGAGGTTTTGTGGCTTTCAAGCTTGAAAAATGAGTGGGAATAGTGCTATATTTATAGAGGAAGCAAAGGGGTTGAAGTGGGTGAAAGAAAAGGTCCTTTGGGTAAAAAAAGCAGAGCCATATCTACTATCTGCGCAGGTGTAATCGGTTACCCTGATTAGGGTAACCGGTTACACAGTGCCAAAATGGCCAAAAAACAGTTTTTGGTCTGGGTAATCGGTTACCCTGATTAGAGTAACCGGTTACCCAATTTTTTTTATTTTTATTTTATTTTTAAATAATGAATGTATGCATGTGCAGTAGGTTCATGGATCAGATGAAAATTGTATCGGGGTAGGGTAAATTTTGGGGTATGACAGCTACCCCTATTTAATCTTCTCGAACCTGAATGTTTAGATAGCAACGACTTCCACACATCCAAGGTAAGAGAGGATTAAATAAATAAAAATATCTAAAAATTCACTCTACTGGGAATGAAATGAATGTGATATGAAGTGATGGGTATTTGTAAAGGTTTTTCATGGGATGGAAAATAAATTTGATATGAAATCATCTGTTGAGGATAGTTTATGGTATTATGTGGGGAGGACATGGGTCAGCTGTATGATGCTTATGTCATGATGTGTATGATATGCAATATATGTTATGGTGTGTAACATAAATATCTCTTCAACTGGAAAACAAAGAGAAAAGCTTCATGACAAAAGGTCAAGAAGAAAGATGAGAGGGAATATGACTTCCTTCGGGATAAGTTTCTTATGTAAAAGATAGTGAAAATCCCTAGCAACGACTGGGAAGATTTTAGTTCAGTGACGCTTCCTAGCAATAGCTGGAATACCTGAAATCTAAAGATAGATCCCTAGCAACAACTAGGGAGGTTTTAGTTCAGTGACGCTTCCTAGCAATAGCTGGAATACCTGAAATCTAAAGGTATAAATCCCTAGCAACGACTGGGGAGGTTTTAGTTCAGTGACGCTTCCTAACAATGGCTGGAATACCTGAAATCTAAAGATACAGATCCCTAGAAATGACTAGGGAGGTTTTAGTTCAGTGACGCTTCCTAGAAATGGCTGGAATACCTGAAATCTAAAGGTGTAAGTCCCTAGCAACTGTTGGGGAGATTTGAATTTTGAAAGTGTCAATCCCTAGCAACGGCTGGGAAGGTTTGAATTTGAAAAATATCAATCCCTAGCAACGGCTGGGAAGATTTGAGTTTGAAAAGTGTCAATCCCTAGCAACGGCTGGGAAGGTTTTATTTTTGAAAGTGTGCAAAAGGCACAGGAGTACTTGCAAAAGGAAGGTGAATAGATATGGTGGTTATCATACACAAGGTAGAGGAAAATTTACGGTAGGCACGAAAAACTCATTATATCCCTCAGGCACAACGGCGGGGATGAATTTTTCGAAATATGGCTACCACTTGGGACTTGCCAAACCTACATCAGGTGTTATAAGACAAACGATAAGAGAATAGGTCAATAGTCCAATCTCTCATTTTTGCTTAACATGCAAAGTTGATAAAGGTAAACTCTCTCGTGCGAAAGGTAACAAGGAGGCTTGCAAAAAGGCAAAACAGGGTTTTCCCTTGCAAAAAGAAGAGGGGTCTCGCAAAAGGCGAGGTACTGACAAAAGGCCAACAATATTTGCAAAAGGCAAATAAAAAGAGATACTTTGGGGAAACCCGTTGGGGTTATTCACGGGGATCCTTGCACTTTCGAGAAAGGCTTGAATCCAACTTACGCTAAACATACTTGCCCCAATATGAAGAGTATATTATGATGCAATGTTATGCATGTAAAATGTCGATGTATGCAGAAAGTCGGTGTATGCTCGGGCTGCTGGGGTATGCAAATGCATGATCTATGGATTGTGCTAAGTATGGTTGGGCTTTAGTGGGACTTTCTATTTCGACGGGAAAAATTGTGCATGAAGTGATGCATGCAATGCATGTGGGACTGCAACTGGGTATTTGGATTTTTGTAGGGATTTTTGTTTCCAATGAGAGATCATCATCAAAGGGTTGATGGAAAAGGGTGTCGTCATCAAAGCGTTGATGGAAAAGGGTGTCATCATCAAATGGTTGATGGAAAAGGGTGTCATCATCAAAGGGTTGATGGAAAAGGGTGTCATCATCAAAGGGTTGATGGAGAAGGGTGTCATCATCAAAGGGTTGATGGAAAATAGTTTATCATTGTCAAAGGGTTGACGGAAAGGTAATTTGTCTTCGTCAAAGAGTTGACGGAAAGGTAATTTGTCTTCGTCAAAGGGTTGACGGAAAGGTAATTTGTCTTCGTCAAAGGGTTGACGGAAAGATAATTTGTCTTTGTCAAAGGGTTGACGGAAAGGTAAATTGTCTTCGTCAAAAGGGTTGACGGAAAAGGTAATTTGTCTTCGTCAAAGGGTTGACGGAAAAAAGTTTGTCATCGTCAAAGGGTTGACGGAAAGGTAATTTGTCTTCGTCAAAAGGTTGACGGAAAGGTAATTTGTCTTCGTCAAAGGGTTGACGAAAAGGTAACTTGTCTTCGTCAAAGGGTTGACGGAAAGGTAATTTGTCTTTGTCAAAGGGTTGATGGAAAGGTAATTTGTCAACGTCAAAAGGTTGACGGAAAGGTAATTTGTCTTCATCAAAGGGTTGACGGAAAGGTAATTTGTCTTCGTCAAAGGGTTGACGGAAAGGTAATTTGTCTTCGTCAAAAGGTTAACGGAAAGGTAATTTGTCTTTGTCAAAAAGGTTGACGGAAAGAAACTGTTGTAAAATGTCGTCATCATAGGGCTGATGGAAAAAAAGTTTGTCATCGTCAAAGAGTTGACGGAAAGGTAATTTGTCTTCGTCAAAGGGTTGACGAAAAAAAGTTTGTCATCGTTAAAGGGTTGACGGAAAAGAATTTTTCTTCGTCAAAGGGTTGACGAAAAGGTAATTTGTCTTTGTCAAAGGGTTGACGTAAAAACGTTTGTCATTGTCAAAGGGTTGGCGGAAAAGAATTTGTCTTCGTCAAAGGGTTGACGGAAAGGTTATTTGTCTTCGTCAAAGGGTTGACAGAAAGGTAATTTGTCTTCGTCAAAGGGTTGATGGAAAGGTAATTTGTCTTCGTCAAAGGGTTGACGGAAAGAAACTGTTATAAAATGTCGTCATCAGAGGGCTGATGGAAAAAAGTTTATCATCGTCAAAGGGTTGACAGAATGGTAATTTGTCTTTGTCAAAGGGTTGACGGAAAAAAGTTTGTCATTGTCAAAGGATTGACGGAAAGGTAATTTGTCTTCGTCAAAAGGTTGACGGAAAGGTAATTTATCATCGTCAAAGGGTTGACGGAAAAGAATTTGTCATCGTCAAAGGGTTGACGGAAAAGAATTTGTCTTCATCAAAGGGTTGACGGAAAGGATTTATTATGTTATGTATGCATATGGTGCATGTTAATGCGAATTTCTCATTTTTGTGAGAGAGCTTTTTGATATGCAACTTCCTTATTTTGAAAGAAGGTCATGTGTGTTTATTGTATGCAGTGCATGTGGTAATGCAAGATGAATATTGATTGTCTTTGAATTGATCTCCCTTTTGGGAGGTGAGACTTTCTGGGTACCAATGTTGATTGGAGTTGAGTTTATGAAGATGCCAGTGAAGTGGGCTTTTATTTCTAGTGATGGCTAATAGGAGTGGGCTTTCGGTTTTGGAGATGCCAATAGCGATTAGGCTTTAGGGTTAATGATAGAGATTTGTTTTGGGAGGTGCCATTAACGATTGGGCTTTATGGTTAATGATAGAGATTTGTTTTGAGAGGTGCCAATAATGATTGGGCTTTATGGTTAATGATAGAGATTTGTTTTGGGAGGTGCCAATAACGATTGGGCTTTATGGTTAATGATAGAGATTTGTTTTGGGAGGTGCCAATAACGACCAAGCTTTAATTTTGGAAGGTGTCAAGTGAGGCTTGGCTTCATTATTCTTTATCGGGAAAGGCTTCATGTTATGCATGATGCATGATATGTATGAGTGAAGCAACATGGTTGGTGCGTAATGATTGATGCAATTGTTTTGGATAGTTCAACAAATGTCCTTGAGGTGGGTCAAGAATGGTTGGAACTGGGAAATATTTTTGCTTGGCTTCAAGGCTCATTGTTGACAAATTATGGGATGATGTGTTTAGCATGACTTCCCGACATTTGCTTTGAACTTGGCTGACGTAGTGAGCTTGGTCTGGATATTCTGATGTCCCATGCTTGATCTGAGCAAGAAAGTCCAAAATATAAGGAAATGCTTCCTCTCCATGGCCAGTCTTGCCCCAATCTACTAGGTATCTACATGGACTGCCCTAGTTACAAGTTATGAAGCAAACCATGGGTAAAGTGATCTTGATCTGATATGCCCCAACGTCTTGGGTTTGCCTTCCCCTGCTTATCCATCTCTTGGAATGATTTGACTTTCTCGTGTTTTTGAAGTGGTCTTCCCTGTTACGAACCTTGAAGGGATTCTGCCCCTGACTTCTCGACATTTGAGGGAATGCCCCCGGCCAACTGCCTTTGGAGAGATTTGCCTAATCTCGACGTGGTTATCCCAGACTGATTGGATCTTGAAGTGGCTTGCTCAACAGAGTTCTCAGATACCTTGCCCTCCTTGGTGAGATCAATCTAAGGGGATGACCTTTGCTCATCGGAGTCCTCAGGAAATTTGCCTCTTTTGGGTGACCAAAACTTCTCAAGTCATGTTCATTTGTGAAAATGCTCTTGATGTCAATGCTCATTCACAAGTAAAACTGTTTATGCTAATGTTATGTTTATGGTAGCTTTAGAAATCCAAGTATGTCCACTGAAAAGATGACATATAGTGAATGGATCACTAGTTACAAAAGTAATACCGATATTTAGCAAAACAAATAGGAGTCAGTTTCGACACGAGCTCTAATGCAATAGGCTTTCGAAATGGACCTTGCTTCAATTAGGTCTTTTGAGGGTTGTAACGTGGGATGGTTCACGGTTTAAGAAACAAAGGATTTATGGCTCAAAAATTTATTTAGCCCGCCCATTCTTCTTAATACCCTTCAGTCCTACGTTCAACTAGTCTGACACAGACGTTCGCCTCTTAGAATGATGGGAGTGGTAGTAAGAGAACCCACAAGGTTTTGGGAGTGACAGTCACTTGCCTTTCTATTTTTGTGTTTGCAGTCACACGACTTTGTTCTTGCTGACGATTTTTGTTTTTGATTCCTCTTCTGCTTTTTTTTTGTTTTTCAACTTCCCTAATTTTGTCTGGACTATTTTTTTTTGCTTACAGTCCAACGGGATACCCTAATTTTTGCCTAAGCCACTTGCTTTCAAGTTTCGACTTAGCGGGCTTCTTTTCTCTCTTTTTTTTAGAGTTTTTTTTGTGTGGAACAAATCGTGTGACGTTTGTTGATTTGGTTTGAAAGGATTTGTGACTGTCTCACTTTTTTTGTTGGCGAGGGACAACCATTGGATTTGTGATTTCGACCTCTCGTGAGGGAAATGATGTGGTTGTCCTTTAGACAAGACACTCCCTAGGATGTGGTTGATTCTCAAATGGGACACTCCTTACTTTGTATTTTAGGAATTGAACGCGTGGTCAAATTAGTTGAAGACTACCCTGCCCCGGGTTTAAGATGTGAGGGTTTCTCTGCTTGGAAGAAAACTCCTACTTCTAGGCTCAAAGGGATTAACTAGGGATTATCATCCTTATACCTCCAGTGTTTGGGAATTTGAAGCAATGCCTTACATCATCAGCAAGGTGTTTATTCAAAAGCATACATGCAATGAGCTATTTGTACCTTATATTCATCATTCTCCTTCTAAGTTTCGTTTTTAAACAAAAGTAAGATAAGAGTGAACACGATTGGATTGACTTAAAACATGCATATTCATTTCATTTTTGCAAAAACAAGTTTTTAAGAGTGAATACTACAGTGACAAGCAAGAAAGTCACACATGAAAATGAATGAATGATAACATAATTGCTGGCGTGATTAGCCTTGTTTCAACCGTAGACCGGTGTCATCATGCTTATAGGAACTTATGTATGATAATCCCCAAGGAGGCTCTTATTCAGCTTCTTGTTCCTCATCCATTGGCACTGGTCGTGACATTGCAGAAGTTCCTTCATATGGCAGCATGAGGTTGCTCAGTATATCCAGGCCGTTTGGTGTGAACGCGATAGCCTTTGAATCAATAAGTTCCTGGACCTTGTATTTGAAAGCCTTACAACTCTCGATCGAGTGTCCGGGTGCTCCTGAGTGGAACTCACACCTAGCATTCATGTCGTAGTTCAAGGGAAGAGATGTTGGAGGAGGTCCTAGTACCCTTAACTTCACCAATGATCTGTTGAGCAAAAGAGGGAGAATTCGACCGTACGACATGGGAATCAGGTCAAACTATTTTTCTGACCTCTTTGATTTTCTCTGGCCTTTTTGAGCATAAGAGTTTTGCCTTCCACTTGAGTACCAATTCTGATTCTACATTTGGTTCCTCGGAGCTAGCTGAGGAACGAACAATGGCTGTTGATTAAGAAACCTCAGCAGTTCAGATTGGGGACGGTATCCTTGAGGCAACTCATGATGTAAGGTGGAGCCAGACAGAGGCATAAGGGAGACCGTTTCCATCCTAGAGGTTGGTGTAGGATTTCCTTCCTTTTTCAACAGTGTTTGCAAGATTTCCATAACCAAGCTCATCTGAGTCTTTAGTTGGATGATCTCTTCTTTCAACGCAGCTTGGCCTTGTTGGAGTTCTTCCATAGTGGCTTGAGACATGCTTCTAGTTCTAAGCGTACGTCGGGAAATCAGCTAGCGGGGTAGAAACAAAATATGGTATAAGGTTTTGCTTATGAGATGCAAATGATGCATGAATGCGATGTTTATTTATGAATGAATGGGTGAGAAGATTTCCACAGGTTTTTAGGCATGGGTTCATGGTTTTGGACCATCGTGACGAAGCATGGAGTTAATAAAGACTGCTTAGTAAACCAAGGTTCTTGCTTTGTGTGATCTAAGGCTTTTAGAAAATTGGGTGTAAGACACTGTCCCTAGAGTCATGGACTTCCTTGACTGTCAGCCGCTTATGTCAATTTACTTGCCAGGCGACTGCTCCATCAAAGCCATCTACTCTAAGTGAGATCTTCGTATCGACCCTTACGAGGAAGGCACCTCGGTGGCCTATACTACGCGACCATCGGTCTAGGCTAGCCATAATTTTAAAGGTTATAAAAGGGGTCTTAGGTTCATTGACTCTAGTAAAAGAAAAGATGCTTACGTCGAAAGCACGACGGTCATCAATCCCCTTAGGAGAATCTACCACTAAGTGAGGTTCTCGTACGACCCTAACGAGGAAGGCACCTCGCAGATCAATACTACTCAAACTCTCCTATCTCACCCAAACTCTCAGAATCGGGTGGGGAGTCCTTCACACAAGGTTTTTTCTTTTACTAATCATTATTGCTTCCAAAAATTCTTCGTCACAGAGCCAAGGTTTCGGACCAACAGGAAAACAAAGAAAATATGCACAGGTTAGCAAAGAAAACTATATATACAGAAAAAATAGATAACAGATAAGTCTCCACGTACGTAAAAGAGAAACAACCCAAACTAGGCTACACCTGCTTAGGGAATTTTGGTAGTCCCCAACTGTCGCTACCTGGATTTCACGATAACGAAACCGGGACTAAAGAGAATGCCAAAGAGAGGCAAAGTCAGAAGAGTCGCCACCAAATTTTATTTAGTTTACCTCTATCGGAGAGGAGAGGGGAAATAGTCGATAAAACCAGCGGAAAAGAGACGCGCACGGGAAGCGCTAAAAGAGAATAACAAATCGGTCTCGCAACCGAGATTTGGGTTCAGAAGTCGGTTACGTAAGGGGAAGGTATTAGCACCCCTTAAGTCCATGGTACTCCATGGGAACCATTTGGGTTGTTTTACATACATGATATTTATCTATTATTGTTTTATTTTCAAAAGAGTGTATGAAAAGAAGGGAGTGTTTTTGTTATTATAGTGCTCGCCAAGGATTGGGGCCCTTGGGCCTACGTATCACTCATTCGGGGATGAGGAATCAGAGCTCCGTAGTTCGGAGTAGAAAATGTTTGTGTGTTGGTTGATTTTACCTTTGAGAAAAGGGTTTTCAGGATGATGCCCTAAGGTACAAAAATGAGTTTGATGAGTTGTATTGTTTTTACCTTGAATAAGGGTTTTATGAAATGAGTGTTTGTGATTATATTGTAATAAAGCCTATGAGCGGAGGTGATTATTCTAGACAACAAGCCAAGCGTCTTGCGTTCAAAATAATCAGAGTAAGGGTAGGAGTGCTCCATTCTCACTCATTCTCCACCACTTAAGGCTCATGGCGCACAATAATAATCGTAATTATTAAGTATTTTTGAATTTGTCTAAGAAAATGCCACTTGACGTTGGATCAAGGGTTTATTTTATTTTGATTATGAAATTTGGCTTATGCAACATGAATGCAAAGTAACCAACAAGAAATTAAAGAGTCTCATTGTAAGGTAGCCCAAGAGAAAGCCTTTTGTGTGCAAAAGTGACCTAAGCTAAACAAAGGATAATGGTCTTACAAACATGTCCCCATAAGGTGGTGCCATGATGCCATTCTTACAACATGCATGTAAGTTACGGATGAAAATCCAAGTGTTTACAAAGTATCACAAAGAGTAATGAAAAGGCCTCCCAGCAAAGGTCCTAAGATGAAATCCTCTAAGTCCAAGTTGATTAAGAGTGGAGTGAATATTTTTGGTCTTTATCATTTTATCATGTTTTTGTTATTTTTTATGTATGATGACAATAAAATAAATAACAAGTAAATAAACATGCATGATGAGTTTGTACAATGATGATGATAATGAGTACTTGAATGTAAATTACAAGGTAATAACATAAAAGTAAATCACAAGATATATAATGACAATATCACAATAATAATGGTTAGTGACAATAAAATAAATTGCAAGGAATTGAAGTGCAATAATATAAATGTTAGTAGTTAGTAGTTAGTGGTTAGTGGTTAGTAGAATGACAATAAGCAAATAGACTAACAAGTTAATGTAAAGAAAATGGTTTCATCTATGTATCAAATGACCCAAACATGGTTGAAATAGAGGCAACCTATCAATGCCTCAAAGTATCATGAATGATCTATTGATCAACCATTAATAGGTTTGAAGTATTGAATATTTAATCAACTTTAAACAACCATGGTCATGATCTAATAGAACTCATCAACCAAATAAATGTAACAACAAGTCAATAATAAATATTAAATGATAACAAGAAACAATGTAAAGGAAATGGTTTCATCTATGTATCAAATGACCAAAATATGGTTGAAATAGAGGCAACATGTCAATGCCTCAAAGTATCATGAAGGATCTATTGATCAATCATTAATAGGTTTGAAACATTGAAGGTTTTATCAACTCTAAACAATCATAGCCATGATTTAATAGATCTCATCAACCAATAAATATAAATGATAACAAGAAACAAAGTTTGATTGAAAATGAAGGATAAAAAGTAGTAAGAGCAAAAAATCCCCAAGAGGGTGTAAATCCAACAAAAACCACTTGTCTCAAAGTTGACTCAAATCTCTCTTAAAACACAACCCAAGAGTAAAAACTCATTTTCAAAGACAAAACAAAACTAAAACTATCGAGGAGTTTGAGTCCAAAATATTACCAAGATTGTGGTGTCAAAACTAGGTTGTTGTTGTGTTTGGGTTTGAGAATGAAGCAAAAAAATGTTTGGAAGAGGGTGGTTATGGTTGTTGTGGTAGAAAAATGGAAGGGAAGAAAGTTGTATATTTATGTGGTGGTGGTGAATGATTATGTAAGTGAAGGTTACAAGTTTGCTACTGTTTTTGTTGTGTGGAGATTGTGGATTTTTACATGGTGGTTGGGTGGTTCAAAGAAGAAAAGAGGGTTTGGATGAGTTAGGGTTTTTGTTGAAAAGAGGGAGCTTGAATGTGATTTAGACAGAGGTTTTGTGGCTTTCAAGCTTGAAAAATGAGTGGGGATAGTGCTCTATTTATAGGGGAAGCAAAGGGGTTGAAGTGGGTGAAAGAAAAGGTCCTTTGGGTAAAAAACAGAGCCATTTCTGCTGTCTGCACAGGTGTAATCGGTTACCCTGATTAGGGTAACCGGTTACACAGTGCCAAAATGGCCAAAAAAGTAGTTTTTGGTCTGGGTAATCGGTTACCTTGATTAGGGTAACCTCGGTTACCCAATTTTTTTATTTTTTATTTTTTAAAATTTTTTTGTTTAAATTTTTTTTTAAATAATGAATGTATGCATGTGTAGTAGGGTCATGGATCAGATGAAAATTGTATCGGGGTAGGATAAATTTTGGGGTATGATACACATGCAAAGTAATGATATGGGCTAAATATTTATGGCATTGAGGAATTGAGATTTTCCTTCTTGATTCACTGTTTGGCTAGCCTTCTTCATAGTTGGAGGTCGTCATGCTCATTTAGACCAGTATGATAATCATCATCACACCTGTTCTCGACAATTTCTTCCATAGCATGGACTACTGGACTTGCATGACCAGGTGAAGTATTATTGTTGATATGAAGTCCTTGTGGCGCAAATGAGAACATCTTGGAGTGAAACAGAGTCCATACCTTGCTCTTGAGTACCTTACAATCTTTAGTTGAATGTGTCGCATCCGCGAAAAACAACCGGCGGGCAAAATAAAACAAATAGAGCCGCCACCGTGCGTTATTTATCCCAAAAGAGGGAAAGGAAACGCTCGAAGTAAACCTGGAAAAGACATGGTCCTGCGACCAGAGAGAGATGGGATCGGGAGTCGGTTATGCGAAGGGAAGGTATTAGCACCCCTACGCATCCGTCGTACTTGACGGGATCCACGCACAAAAGAATAGAAGAAAGGTCGCTAAACACTGCTCACAAACTGCACACACACACTAGAAGGAAACACAGATGGAAGAAGAGGGGAACGGGCTCGCTAGGATATCGCATCCTATGCCTACGTATCTCATCTAGAATGAGAATCAGAGCTACCGTAGTTCGGCTAACGCACGCCAAACAAAACCCACACAGGAAACCGACTGCCAATCGCTGGACTTACGTCAGACTCCACGCAAACAGCACGCAGGAAACCGACTGCCAATCGATGGACTTATGTCAGACTCCAAACACACACAAGAGGGTTGAAAAAGAAAAAGAAAAAGGGAGTCCGGAGAGATCAGTTCATCTCCTGCCTACGTACCTCATCTGGTATGAGGATCAGGGCGACGTAGTTCCCCTACGCAGGTGAAAGAACTTCTAACCTAACCAGAGACTGGGAACTGACAAACTAGAAGGGAGCCTGACTCGAGCCTAATAGTTATCATGTAATCCACAATGGTCCTAGGTTGAGGTTTCTATCTAACTTGCACAGGGAGCAAGCTATTCCTAAACAACACAGTCACACACATACAAGCACAATAAAGCAAGCACACACACTATATGCACACAATTGGGCTCATACAAGGCTAGGCTGCAAAAGCAAGCCAACTGGAATGGGGTGTGGTTAGATCTTAACCCTAACATTGAGAGTTAGGGTGAAGCAGATGAAATAGGAACGAGGGGTGTGCCTCATAGCTCTTATCCCTGGCCTGGGAGAGCTTGACTCAAATAGAAAATGTGGGAGTTCAGAATGTAGGAACTCTTCTCCACAGATGACTGACTCAACCTGATCTTGGATTTTTATTCACAATGCATCAACACAATGGTGTGAGCAAGGTGAATGACACACTGAATAACAGGAGATGGATTACACATCTCTTTTATCTGCCAATTGCCTCTTAAGAGGTCTTTACCTGCTTGGCACAAAATTAAACATTCACAAGCATTGCCTCTTAAGGAGGACTTCAGACAGGTGCCTGCCCACATAACAGGACAGGTCTTCCAGACTACATGAAGTCAGAAGAGTTATACCTCAGTGGTTAAGCAACCAAGCAAAGCAATTTCAAATGAACTCTAAGCAACTTAGGTACCTGTGGAAAATCTAAACCAATCAGTTCAACTGTACAGACAAACTAAACAACAGTTAACATCAAACAGACATACAATGTTCACAATGTGCAAGCCACAAGGCAAACTCAAATGAGTTAACATCAACCTACAAAACACACAAGTGTTAGTAATCAAGAGCAAACATCAATGCTCAAATGAGGAAGCATCATCAACTATGGACTTGGATGTTTAAACCTGAAATCAAAACCCACATGTAAGCCACAAACCACTAGGTCAAAGCCTAGGGTCAAAGATGGAGAAAAAAGTCAAAACAGAACCTCAAATTTAACATGAATCAACCTTATCCAATCAAGAATAAATCTCAGAAAGTACCACATCAAAATCATTAATCATATTCATTTCATGAGCAAAACATGGCAAGGCATGCAAATGATGATCACATTTAGACATCAGAAGAAACAAATGCACATCAAATCAAAAATGACTCAAATAATCTTGACAAAATTCATGAGTAAACAAGACATATAACATGATCATCACACAAAAAATCAGAGGCATTGGACATCATTAGACATGGCAATCACTTTAATCAATCAAGACAAGCACATGTGTGACACAAATTGTCACACCAAATTAGCATAAGCATAAAACAGAGATGAATCATGGTAAAAATCTCAAACCAAAGCCAAAACATCACTCAACATGTCTAGAAATCACACACAAAATTTCAGAAGCATTGGATCATTTTTGAGCATTTTATGATCAAATGAATAAGGCAATAGCACAAATGGACACATGTTCAATCACCCTAGGACAAGTCAAATTTTTAATCAGGCACAACTTGCAAATTAATGATCATAAAAAAATAGACATGATAAGGAACATATAGCAAAAAATTGGAGATCAATTGGTGCATTTTTCAATTTATTGTGATTTTTGGAAGTTCATGGAATTTTAAAAAATGAAACATGAAGCATGGCATGAAAATGTGAAGGAATAGGAGAAAAATACAAGGCAATTGGAAATGTCTCTCATCCATGATCGAACCTGGCGCAATTTTGAAACTACCAAGCGCACGCTAGCCAAACGACAGCGTTTCACCATCAAACCCTAAACACGCGCGCTGCATGGCATTTGAATTTTCGTAGCTAATGTGCATGAACTTTCCTAGCAAAACCCTAGCCATTTCGTAGCTAATCTGGAAACAGTATGAGTTCATGCAAGGAAGATGAAGATCTTCATTTGGATTTTTCATAAATCACAAAAAATGTCCAGAAATACAAGATAAGCATAACATTCGAAGCTTCGTTCCACATACATCAAAGATCAAGCAAGGATTCATGCAAAAAACAACATATCCAAGCCAAATCGAAGAAAAGAAAGATTAACATCAAAACTTCAATTGAACATAACTTCATGGATATAACATCATTTCACTCGATTCAAAGCTTAATTTCATCAGCATGCTTAGATCTACAATAATATGGCCATGGATTTTGAAATGAAAGAGCTCGAAAACTCACCTTCTTGATGAACAAAACTGGATTTGCGTGCTTCCAATCCTTGCCAAGCCTCGGGTCTTCTCCACAATGTTTAGTGAGGTGAATGATAATTAAATTGAAGCTTAAACACAACTGAATCCGTCAGATTTTAGAATCACCATGGAACCTCCAAGCTTTGAATATGAACAAAAGTGCCACGATTTGCCTTGAATTCACGTTCAAATCTTCTCAACAATGCTTCAGGATGATGAATTGATCAATAGAAAGTGCTCATGTATGAAGAAATTTGGAAAAAGTTTGAGAGAAAAGTTTTGAAAATTTTGTGATTCTAGATATGAAATGTTGCTAATGATGGAAAACAGTTATGATTAACCCTTTATACCTCCTACTAATCATGTTTAGGAACTGTTTAGGCCAAATGCAAATGAGATTAATCCATTTTGTGGTGTATGTGCAAAATTAGAATTTCACCTCCCACACATGCCATGCACGTGAACAGTACTAGTTCTAGCCCAAAATTCCCTTAAAATGAGTCCATGCAAGGTTTGGAAATGATTTGGTATGCTCATGATCAATTAAAATGACTTTATGCAATTTTCTTCCAAAACTTCATGAATAAACCAAAGGCCATGCAAATGAAATTTATGCCATGTAATGATATGCTTGGAAAATACATGTTATAAGGATCAAAATGCCAAAAGAACCACTCATTTTGGAGTTTTGGTTAAAAAGTTATGTCCATTTGAACTTTGAAACACACTTTGTCATGATTGGACCATAACTCCTCAACCACACATGAGAAATTCATGATCTTGGACTTTTTGCAAATGGGAGAGAAAGATCTTCAACTTTCATGTTGGACAAAATTTCATTTGAAGCTTTCTTGATGATGTAATCTTGAGTTAAAGTTGGTTCAAAACCTTGCCATTTTTGGAAAATTCAAATTACAAGTCACTTGCTATTTTGGGAAAGTCTTGATCTGACCTCAAATTCTTCAATGTTGATGTTTGAAATGTCAAATGAGACTTGTTTGAACATTAATGAAGTATCTCTACTCACTTCCCACCTCCAAATCCACAGTTGACTTTGCAATTGACTTGCAGTTGACTTCTATGGGCCTCAGATGACTTGCACATGCACTGATGAGTTCTGAGCCTCAACCACTTGATGAAATAACTCCAAAATGAAACCCTAGCTTATAAAAGCTCAATAAAACCATATGATGATCTCCATATCAATAAAGATCTCATCTCCTTGAAAAACCCTGACTGGTAGAATGCAACTGATTAGGGTTGACCAGAGGTCAAAACCCTAATCCCAAGGAATCTGATCAGAAATAATGAACCATGATGATGATGATGTACCATTTCAACCAAGATAATACTCAACCTCCTTGAGGAACCAAGAAACCCTAATTGAAGCACAAACCTCAGATGATTAGTGATCAATTTATGAGACCCTCAGGCTTGCATCTCTTAACCTCTCCATCTTCTGAGAAAGACCTAGGAGGATGACTTGCCTATTTCACATGATATGCAAAGATGTAATGCCTAATGTCCTACAAAATGAAATGCAATATGCTAAGCTAGTCCCAAGAGAGGAGGGAAAATTTTGAGGTGTTACAGAATGCCCATATGCCCCAACATGGAAGTCAACATCGGGCATTGGCGTTAAAGCCTGGTGGATATGGAGGAAGCACCAGATTCAATTCTTTCGGTACTATCAATCCACTTTTGATCAAATATGGCAATACTTGACTGTATGGGATTGGAAGCGGATCGGTGTGTCTCTCTGGCTTCCTTGGTCTTTGTTGGGCATGTTGACGCTGCTGATGTGGAGTATGTTATCGTAAGTATGATTGTTGTAATGAAGTATGTTGTTGATACTGAGGAGGTCCCCGATTTGTAAGATATTGACCATGTGGAGAGAATGGTGTCTGATATGGAGCTTGTGGAGTTTCCCAGACTGCATTAACTTCATCCTTTTCTTCCTTATGGGATTTACTAAGAGATTCACTCTCAATGCTCTAGCTATTCGAGGTGTCTTGAATTCTTCCGCTTTTGAGGCCGCTCTCGATGCATTTTGCATATGACACCAAGTGAGCGAAGTCTGATGACACATTTCTTATCATCCTCTCGAGGTAAGGGTTTTGCAAGGTATCCCTGAATAAGTCAATAAATTATTTCTCTAAGAGTGATAGTTTAACACTTGCCTCCATCTCTCTCCATCTTTGGGAATACCCTTTGAAAGATTAGTTGCTCTCCTGAGATAGAAGTCACAACTGCATGCGATCGGGAGCCATGTCCATACTGTATATGTACTACTTCAAAAAGGCGTTAGCTAGGTTCAAACATGACTAAATGTGGCTTCTTTCTAACTTCATGTACCAGCTCAACGATACCCCACTCAAACTGTCTTGAAAATAGTGAATCATCAACTTATCGTCGTAAGCATGAGAGGTCATTTTTCGGCAGAACATCACCAAAACGTTGCTTTGGGCAACTTTCCCCTTTGTACTTTTCAAGATCTGGCATCTTGAAATTTTGAGGTATAGCCAGGCCAGGTACCAAACACATGTTTAAAGCATTCAAATCAAAAGTTTCTCGCCCTTCTATGGCTTTAAGTCTTTTCTCCAACATGCAACATCTTTCAGCAATCTCATCATCTTGTGGGTGTTCATTATTCACCACCAGGCTTGTCCCTTGGGAGTTTGGCACGGAGAATGCAAAGCTATGAACTCAACGAAATCATGAGATGAGGAATACCCATCTAAGACAGTATGACGCTATTGTACGATAAAGTTCTCAGCTGGGATGCGCACAGGTTGAGGTTGATCAAGGATATTTACCTGAGGTGGAATGAAATTCTTAGTGACTGTAGTCTATTGAATGTTTTCCTCTCTCTTTGTTAAAGCTATCATGGCCACCACAAGTTGGTCTATCTAGTTTTTTATTAAGTCAACATCTCCTCTTAACGCAACATGGATATGCTTTAACGGATCATTGATCTTTCAAGGGTTGCTTCAAGTATGGTATGGGTGTCAGGAAATCAGTGTTAGTGTAAGCCCTAGAGGCCAATACTTTTGATACTTGTATCGGATTATTTATTAATAATAAAAGGCTTTTTCTTTATTATGTTTGTTTAATAAAGTCCCTAGAATAGCTAGTCCATTTAATGTATCAAGTGTGACTTAATCATGAGATCCCATTAAACATAAGGACATTATTCTTAAAGTATCCATAGTCGAGCTTTGTTGTGAAGTGGGATAACATTAAATCATTAAGACTATTATGTATATATACTGATGATCACATCTCATGGATCATGAATAAGGAGTTATCAAGTCTTAAACATAGGTATGAATATTAGGAGTAATATTTATACTGGATTGACCCACTATGAGAATACTACATAGAATGTTATGCAAAGTGTCATAAGTTATTCTCATGATGATAATGGTGTATACCACCCTTCGACCTAAAACCACTATGGACCCTAGATGTAGAGTCGAGTTCTTTATTGTTGATCAAACATTGTCCGTAACTGGATGACCATAAAGACAATTGATGGATACTCCATGAAGCATGCTGAGGAACATGAGTGACCTAGATGGAATTTGCCCATCCTGCGTAATAGGATAAATGTCTAAGGGCCCAATATTGAACTGGACAAGGATGACACAGTCTATGCCTTGTGTTCAATATAGACATAAGGGAAAAAGGGTAATAGTACACACAAGTATTATCACAAAAAGGGATTTGTCAGATCACATGACATTTTCGTGTCTTGGGTAGCAGTAATGTGTTGCTAGACACCACTCATTATTTATTATGTTAAATACGTGATTTAATATAATTGCCAATATCGCGAAAACCTACAGGGTCACACACAAAAAGGACGGATTGATGAGAGACATAGTAAATAAGGAACACCGTAAGATACGATGCACTTAAGTGAATTGTAGAATATCGTAAGGTATGGTGCACTTAAGTAGAATATGAAATATGGTAAGGTACCACACGCTTAAGTGATATTCAGTATACCATAAGATATGGGCCACATACACTTAAGTGGGCTTTTTAACTTGCAGCTCACACAAGTGGTTCTATAAATATAACCCTTGCGCAGAAGCATTTCACTTGATGAAATTTCGTTTCTCTCTCTCTCTCTCTCTCTCTCTATATATATATATATATATATATATATATATATATATATATATATATCCATATCTCTCTCTCTCTCTCTCTATCTATCTCTCTCTCTCTCTCTCTCTCTCTCTCTCTCTCTCTCTCTCTATCTATCTATCTATCTATCTATCTCTCACACAGACACACACTATACACATTCACTCAAAGCCTTCATTATATATATATATATATATATATATATATATATATATATATATATATATATATATATATATATCCATATCTCTCTCTCTCTCTCTCTATATCTCTCTCTCTCTCTCTCTCTCTCTCTATCTATCTATCTATCTATCTATCTCTCACACAGACACACACTATACACATTCACTCAAAGCCTTCATTCGTAGCAGCTAGCACTGAGAATGAAGGAATTCGTTTGTGTGGACTGAGTAGAGGCATTGTCACCATTCAATGCTCGTGATCACTCCTTAGATCTGCATCAAAGTTTTCAATCGCCGGAAGAGGTAAGGATTTCTATCATTGATCATGCCCATTTGTAGGGATCACTAAAGGAAAAAATTTAATTCCGCTATGTTTTAGATCGCAATTTTCCTTTAGTGGTATCAGAGCCACTTACAAAACCATACATCTGATAGTTGTTTATTTTCTGTATTTTCTGTATTAATACGATTAAAATACAGAATGAATTAAATAATAAACGAGTAATTAAATTTGGCATCATGTGTATACGATTTGGATGATTGATGTTGACTATGCTTTGGAATCCGATGTTAGTATGGTGAAGCAGTGATATATCGATCATCCATATGTTACACAAATGAGATTGATCAATTTGTATATATATGATATACGTAATTCTGATACAAAATATGATATATATGATATATTGTTTCTATTTTGTTCATTCAAACACTTAATGATTGTTATTCCTTTGAGTGATCAATGGTGATTTGCTTTGGAATCTAACATTAGTATGATGAAGCAATGCTGTGTTGATCAATCATATTGAATTATCAATTGAGGTGTGTTTGACGGTATGAAATTGCTGCATTAGGGTTCATGACGGTACAAGGGTTATATTTTCAAAGAGTTATGCGATTAGGGTTGTGACTGCACAAGATTTGTTCTTTAAAGTAACAAGTGTTGATGTGAGAAACAACATCGGTTTCAAATGAATTGTTCATAAAATTTTGCATAGTGTGATCAGTTATGACCCCCGGCTAACTCTGCTTAGTGTGATCAATCGCCGAAATTTAATTTGGTTAATTTAATTAACAGAATTTAAATTAATAATAATAATGTGTTTATTATTATTGTCTTGTGGTGATCAGTTATGGCCTTAGTTTCCCTTTATTTTGTTTTTGATATTTTAAAATATGGCTTGCGTGTCGTGGCTTTCTTTTAATCTCTTAATGTAATTTCTTTTCTCATCTCACTCCCTCGTATGTAAGCCAAGTTTCTTTTATGTAATGTAATGTTATGAAGAAAGAGAAGAATACAATATCAAAGGAGGACAGCCTTAAAGATCTTGCTTGGAGAAGCTTAGATCATTATTAGGTTGGCTTAGGTTCTCTCATTGGCTTGGGAGAACAATTGCGCTAGGGGCCATAACTGTTTCATTTTGCATGTATATTGATGCATCTGAATGTATGTTGATGCATGTGAGAGATGATTTATATGATAAATAATTCGGTGAGATCAAAATAATTGCAAATTTCCTCAAATTAAATATTAAGTTTATGCTTTCCATGTTTTAGCACTCATCAAGACTAGTATCGAATAATGTAGGTTTCGCCTACGCGAGGTGCATGTTCTATATTAGTAAGGTGCGATAGGATAATTGTAATATCCAATTGCTAAAACAATGGGACAAACTTAACTAAACAAATTATAATAAGATTATATACGTTTAGAAGCAAGATTTAGAAATGATCCATATGATGGATTGAAAAAAGGAGTTATTCACCCAACTAAAATACTCGAGAGTTGTATTAGATACAATTGGAAGGAATTCCTACCTAAATAACCTAGTTTTGTGTAATCCGCCTACGCGGACTTAAAACAAAGTGAAATGTGGATCTCGACCCACTAGAAAATCTTCCAATAGGATTTTGCGAGTCAAATGGTGAGGGTAATTTGTTTTGAGTAAAATAGTAGGAGCATATTTAATTAAATGCCTAATTGAATATGTTATTTTAATGATACTTATATTTTCATATTTTTCATGTAGATTACCATGACAAAAAACACCTCTAACAATATTTTACGATCAATCCTTCATAAGGAAAAATTGTCTGGGACAAATTTTCTGGATTGGCACCGAAATCTGAGGATTGTCCTCAAGCATGATAAAAAGCTGTATGTCTTGAAGGAACTTGTTCCTGAAGAGGAACCTCCTAGTTTTGAATCTAAGGAAGAAAAAGATGCTTATAAGAAGCATGTCGGTGATGCCAATGAAGTTGCTTGTCTCATGCTAGCTACCATGAACTCGGAGTTGCAAAGGCAACATGAGAACATGACAGTGTTCGATATGATCGGACACCTGAAGATGCTTTATCAAAAGCAGGCAAGGCATGAAAGGTTTTAAGTTTCAAAAGCCTTTTTTCAAGGAAAGTTAGCTGAGGGAGCCCCTGTAGGTCCCCATCTGCTCAAGATGATTGGGTATGTGGAGAACCTTGAGAGGTTGGGTTTTCCCCTCAGAAAGGAACTTGCGACTAATTTGATCTTGCAATCATTGCTAGAGAGCTTAAGTCAATTTGCGCTTAATTTCAACATGAATGATATGGACAAAACTCTTCCTGAACTGCTATGCATGTTAAGAACTACTAAGTAGAATCTGAAGTCAAAAGGGAAGTCCATTCTGATGATCAGAAATGGAAAGAAATAGAACAAAAGGCCTACCAAGCAGGGTGGTAAAGGGAAAGGCAAGGGTTCTTCATTCAAAAAGGTGTTGACAACAAGGGATTCAAAGAGAAGATAGTCCACGCCTGGCATAAGATTCATAGAAGAGGAAAGGATGAATTAGGAAGCAAAGATTTTATTGCCTTAGAGCCTTACACTCAGTGGGTGTAAGCAAGAGCCGCTAAGATCAAGATGTTCTATCCTCCTGAAGAACCTATGTTCCCTACAGTCATAGAACCTATTCCAGTTGAAGACCTGAAATGACTCCAAGTTGCGTTAGCCCATATGAATCAAGAAAGAGATGTTTAGGAAAGCAAGTTTTGTGTTTTAAATGCGGAGAGGATAAAACTGCAAAGGCAATTGAAGGAGAAAGATGATTTGTTTCACCAGAAGGACGACTTGATTGAACAACATGGACAAAAGAGGAAGAGGGAGCAAGAGTGATCAGTGCATTTTGATGCATGTTCTTCCATGTTTGTACTTAAGCATTTCTTCGATTTGCTTTGATTATTTTTATGTTTTAATGTATTTTCATAATTTATTTTATTTTTGCACTTATTTAATTTTCAGCATTAGCAGATTTCGCGAGAAAAATCATATCTTGAGCTAGGAGTATCGGATTGAGACGTGCTACCAGTCTATGGAAAGCTAAGAAAAAGATCTACAACTTTTGTTCTGAAGTCGAGAGCTGAATGAGAGTGTAGAAGGGCCAGAAATTTCGTTGAAGCTGCTGCATTATTTTTTTATTTTGTTTGGGTTAGTTGTATTGGGCCTGGATCGTACATTTGACCCAGTTGAGTTGTGAAACGGGTTTGGGTGTTTTTACCTAGGTTAGGCAGCCAAAAACAGGGTTACGTTTTTCTATTCATGTACGATTTTTTGAGAGCTAGCAAGATGACTATGGAGAACTAATCCCTTTTGAATCAACCTGCTGTAATTCAGAATCCGCTTTGAGGTTTTTATTAATTCCAATTTGTTTCCTTTGAATTCTTCTTATAATTCCAATTATTTGCTTAATCTAATTGTTGCTATAGGATAGAATCCTTAAATTCGATTGATGAATGATGATCCCGAATCAATTTCGTGTTAACATAGCTTTTATTTTATCACGAACGATTAAGTTGCGTCTGCTTAATTCGCAATAGTTTTTAATCCGTTTGGTTAATTCGGAATTTGGGAATATTACTCGCATAATTTCCTTTACGCTTGTTAATGGTAATTGTAATCGAATAGGAGCAGACCTGTTAGGGATTTGGAATTTTATAAGAATCAATGATAAGTCGGAAGATGATTTAGTAGGTTGGTTCGTGTCAGCTTATTTTATAATCACTTTAAAAAAAATCACTTTTTCGAATCTAAACCAACCAACCCCCCCCCCCCCCCCCTTTTGTTCTATCGGTAGATTAATTAAACAAGAATCCTTGAGAACGATATTTGAGTCAATTTGTCGTTAAACTACATTTTTGAAAAACTACTCGTTTTGTTAAACTACATTCTTGTAGATTTTAACCATTATTATAGTTTAACTATTATTATAGTCATAGGTGTTGTGTTTTAACATATTTTTTTTTACCCTAATTTTCTTGTGTTTTGGTGTTTTTGCGTTTTAGGATAAAAAAAATCTGTTTTTTTAAAGAAAATTGTTTAAATTATTCTGATTATTTGTCGATTAACTAGGAAAAAATCAAGGATCAAAAGCCTCTATTTAGGGACTAAATAATGGAAGTCATCCTAAAAACCCGAAATTCCTTATTTTTCTATTTTTTATGATTTTTTTTCTGTTTTGATAGTTTTAGAAAATTCCAAAAAAATTGTCAAAATTTTTAATTGACGTCATTAGATTAACTTCGGTATTAGTTTATTTTTCTAAATTTATTTTAATCGTTTTCCTTCATTGTGTTTGTTTTTGACTATGGCTGACCAAAGAACTTTAAGGCAGTTAGCTGTCCCTGATGTGAATTATAATGGCATGTGTATTGAATATCCTGCTGCTGTTCCTTTTGAATTAAAATCGGGTTTAATACACTTGTTGCCAAAGTTTAGTGGTCTTGCAGGTGAAGATCCACACAAGCATTTGAAAGAGTTCCAGGTGGTGTGTTCTACACCATTGAAGCCTGAAGGGATCACCGAAGATCAAATCAAACTTCTAGCTTTTCCTTTTTCATTGCAGGGTGCAGCAAAGGATTGGATTTATTATCTCGAGCCAAACTCAATTGCAAGTTGGACAGCCCTGAAAAAAGTGTTCTTGGAAAGATATTTTCCTGCCTCCAGAGCTGCCTCAATAAGAAAGGAGATTTGTGGTATTAGACAAGGCAATGAGTCGCTGACCGAGTATTGGGAGAGATTCAAGCACTTGGTATCTAGCTGCCCTTAACACCAGACCACTGAGCAACTCCTCATCCAATACTTTTATGAGGGGTTGTTACCGATGGACAGGAACATTCTTGATGCTGCTAGTGGTGGAGCATTAGTCGATAAAACTCCAGCTGCTGCCAAAGCCCTTATTGAAAATATGTCTCTTAATTCTCAACAGTTCACCACTAGAGACAATTCTGTGCAAAGCAAAGGCGTGAGTCAAATTCAAGTTTCTTCCAACAAAGCTTTAGAGACCAGAATTGACGAACTCACTGGCTTAGTCAAATAGCTGGCAGTAGCAAAACCTCAAAAAGCAACTTTGTGTGGCATTTGTACTTCTCATGAGCACCTGACCGATACTTGTCCTATTCTGAGAGACGAGTCCATTAATGAGCTTCCATAAGCTTATGCAACCAACCTTTACAATCAAAACAGGTACAACAACAATCCTGACCTGTCCACCAAGAAATACCATCCCAATTGGAGGAACCATCCCAACCTTCGATATGGAAACCCGCAAACCAGCCAACAACAGAACTCACCTCAAGTGGCTTCCCCTGCACCTTCTGGACCATCCTTGGAGGATCTTGTTAAGCAAATGGCCGTGAACAACCTCCAGTTCCAACAAAGGACCGATGCTAGCATTCAGACCTTGAACACACATATGAGACAGCTTGCTACTCAAATAAATAACATGCAAGCTCAAAGTTCGAACCAACTTCCAACCCAGACAGTTGTCAATCCGAATGGTCCTAATGCTAATGTGAGCGCAATTTCTTTGAGATCCGGAAAAGTTACAGAACCAGCCCCTGAAAAAAATAAAAAAAATCATTGAGGTAACTTTTGAACTTTCTCCTTCTGAGCCTCACCCAGCTGAACTTTCTTCTCCTTCTTCTGTTGTGGTCGAAACTGAAAAAAATTAAAGAAAAGGAGTATGGGCCACCAGTCCCCTTCCCACATAGAGTTCTGAAAAATAAAAGAATTGAGGAGGGAGACAAAGAAAGAGAGATACTAGATGTTTTCCGAAAGGTTGCGGTAAACATTCCGCTACTTGATGTTATTAAGCAGGTTCCAAAGTATGCAAAATTTCTAAAAGACTTGTGCACAAGTAAGAAAAGGTTGAAGGGCAATGAGAGAGTAAATTTGGGACGAAACATTTCAGCCCTTATCCAGCCTAAACATTCACCTGAAAAAGCTACTGTTTCATCCCTCAATCAGGCCATATCCCAAAAGTGCAAGGATCCAAGAACTTTTTATATTCCATGTACCATTGGAGATAGTAAATTCGACAATTGCATGCTTGATTTGGGAGCAGGCATTAATGTTATGCCTACTTCTATTTATAATAACCTTGGTCTTGGTCCTTTACAGCATACAGGTTTAATCATTCAACTAGCAAACAGAAGTAATGCTCGCCCCATTGGAGTAGTGGAAGATGTGCTTCTTCAAGTTAATGACTTGATTTTTCCTGCAGATTTCTACATTCTGGACATGAATGGAGAAACAAATTCAAGCAGATCGCCCATCATTTTAGGCAAACCGTTCATGAAAACGGAGAAAATAAAAATTGATGTCGATGATGGAACCATGTCCATGGAATTTGGTGACATTGTCACAAAATTTAACATTTTCGATGCCATGAAACATCCCTTGGAGGAGAATGCTATTTTTCATATTGAATTGATCTCTGAGTTGGTTGATGACACCTTTTCTGAATTATTTTCACTTGATTTTCCATCTCTATCTGAGTTTGATGATGTTTATTCATGTGATGATTATACTAACACTAACCTTTGTGTTGTTTGTGCTGAGATTGATGCTGCCTTGCAGGGTGATAGTATAAACGAAGTTGTTTATTTGGATGAAGCTCTTGACATTCCGGCTGCCCCAAACATACCATGCATTAAACAACTACATTCTTTAGAGCCTAAACCACTTCCTGAGGATTCATATTATTCATCAAAGCTTCAACTTAATCAGAAATATAAGAAGGGAATTGGATGGACCTTGGCTGGCACTCTTGATATTAGCTTATCCATATGTATGCATAGGATCTCACTTAAAGATGAAACAAAAGTAGTGAGGCAGCCCCATAATCCTTTAATTCTTGATGTTGTAAAAAAGGAGATCACTTTCACGTGTCCATTCAACACTTTTACTTATCGAAGATACTTCTTTGATCCTGGAATACAAGACAAATGCATTAATCAAAATTTCAAGGTCAATGGACACTCCCCAAAGCTACTCCATGAGAACCCGACTTTGGAAGAAGAGACTGTAGAAGAGATCTCTTTGGGAAAGGCTGCTTATGCAATCACTTATCCGCCTTGACTCCTCGGGTGTGTTCTTTCCTTTCTCTCACTCTTATTTTATATTTATGCTCTTTCATTGAGGACAATGTATGTTTTAAGTGTGGGAGAGGGAACCATTTATTTGTTTGTTTTCTTTGTTTTATTTTTCTCTGTTTTTGGTTCAAATTTAAAATAAAAAAAGTGCATCTTCTTGAAAGTTTTAGGCTATAGACTGACTAATTTGAGATTAGTTTCCGGAGACTTGGGAAAAATTCACAAGATCGGTATTGTTTTAACACCGTAAGTCTCCTGCATATGGAAATTGAGTTGAATGTTTATTATTTTTTAGCCTTACATTCTCATCCTCTGACAGCTCTTGAGTAGTTTATTTCAGCAGTCAGCACCATCTCACACACACTCTACGCAAGGAAGCCGATGAATATAAGTGAGTGTCCCGAAAAAAAAAGAGAAAAAAATAAAGGAATGCACCTTCTAAGTTTGGTGACCCTCACCCGGTCACTTAACCCAACGGTTGTGGAACCTTCAAAAAAAGTTGGAAATAAGACTCTTTTGTAGTTGGTTCAGCGGGTTCTGGTGCTGAACTTGGTAGGGCGGATTACGGTCCGATCCCCTGCAACTACAATTGAGTAAGCAAAGGGTTATGCCACTTAAGTACCAGAGCCCCGTGCAGAAAAGGATCAAAGTCACTAACCGGTCGCCTTGCTATGAGTGTGTGGAGATAACGGGCTTAATATGATTGCGCCTGAATGAAAAAGAGCCAAAGAAGGATGAGTAAGTTAGGTTTTAATATAATAACATGATTCGGGTTGATTTGGGTATTCAGGAGGTTTATGTCTGCATAACTGTGGATTAGTGTTCTTACAATGTCCTTAGTGTGCAAGATTAGTACCTATCGAAGCAAACTTAACCGAAGATGACTTGTAGCCTAGAATGAGTAACCGTTGATGTGTCTGTGTTTTGTTTTGTTTTTCATTTTGCTCGGAGTGCAAAAGTTCAACTGTGGGGGAATTTGATCAGTGCATTTTGATGCACATTCTTCCATGTTTGTACTTAAGCATTTCTTCGGTTTGATTTGATTATTTTTATGTTTTAATGTGTTTTCATAATTTATTTTATTTTTGCACTTATTTAATTTTCGTATTTAATTTTCAGCATTAGCAGCTTTCGCGAGAAATATCATATCTTGAGCTAGGAGTATCGGATTGAAACGTGCTACCAGTTGATGGAAAGCTAAGAAAAAGGTCTACAACTTTTGTTCAGAAGTCGAGAGCTGAATCAGACTGTAGCAGGGCCAGAAATTTCGTTGAAGCTGCTGCATTATTTTTTTATTTTGTTTAGGTTAGTTGTATTGGGCCTGGATCGTACATTTGACCCGGTTGAGTTGTGAAACGGGTTTGGGTGTTTTTACCTAGGTTAGGCAGCCAAAAATAGGGTTACGTTTTTCTGTTCATGTACGATTTTTTGAGAGCTAGCAAGATGACTATGGAGAACTAATCTCTTTTGAATCAACCTGCTGTAATTCAGAATCCGCTTTGAGGGTTTTATTAATTTCAATTTGTTTCCTTTGAATTCTTCTTATAATTCCAATTATTTGCTTAATCTAATTGTTACTATAGGATAGAATCCTTAAATTCGATTGATGAATGATGATCCCGAATCAATTTCGTGTTAACATAGCTTTTATTTTATCACGAACGATCAAGTTGCATCTGCTTAATTCCCAATAGTTTTTGATCCGTTTGCTTAATTCGGAATTTGGTAATATTACTCGCATAATTTCCTTTACGCTTGTTAATGGTAATTGTAATCGAATAGGAGCAGACCCGTTAGGGATTTGGAATTTTATAAGTATCAATGATAAGTCGGAAGATGATGCAGTAGGTTGGTTCGTGTCAGCTTATTTTATAATCACTTTTAAAAAAACCACTTTTTCGAATCTAAACCAACCAAACCCCCCCTTTTTTTTTTCTATCGGTAGATTAATTAAACAAGATTCCTTGAGAACGATATTTGAGTTAATTTGTCGTTAAACTACATTTTTGAAAAACTACTCGTTTTGATCCGCGTGCGACAGCGGATCAAAGAGTCTAGGTTTGGTGCCTAGAAAGGTGTCATTGACAAGATCTTGAAAGAAAAGGATGACATGAAGATTGCTTTTGAAGCTCAGATCAGGAAGCTCCAGAGGAAGTTGCAGTAGAGAGGCGTATCTTCTCTAAGTTATGGGCCCCTCGGATCTTAGGCTTCAGTTTATGTCTTTTGTTTAAGATTGTTTAGAAATCATGTGCTGAAATTGTAATCCTTCCAGATATTTTAATGAAATAAATTTCGAGCTTTTCGTCTAATGAGTTATTACTTATGATGTTTGCAATTTGTTTTAATTCTTTAGTTCCTTGAAAAAAATCATTTGTGCGTTGCATCTCAAGCATTATTTGGTCTTGTTTTTTTCAAGTGTTTGTCAGAGTCTCATTCATTTTCCCCCGTCTTCGTAAAAGACAAGCTGACACACTAGTACAATACTCATGCCAGCTCAAGACGAAAGATGGAGAAAATCGAGCCAGAGAAAAGAGAACTTCATGAAGACATGAATTCATTGAAAGCAGGAATGGACAGAGTGACTGCTCTGTTGGAATCTTTGGTAGCAATTCAGAATCAACCTCCACCTCCGTCTCAACCTTAAGTGATTGTTATCTCTGAGATTGTAACAACTCCTGTTGTATCTTCTGTACATATTGGACTTACACGTCAGAATCAGATGCCTGCTAGTTACCCTTAAGGGATGCATCCCAATCATCTTCCATAGAATTTCATTCTTGCTGTTGAAGCTCCTTTGGTGAATCAGGTTTTTCCAGTTCAACCTGTAATGGTCACCGCTCCTCCAGTTGTGCATGTTGTGCCACAAGTAGAGGATCATATCTATCACACTGCTCCTAGTGAGAATCCAGATGTTTATGAGATAATGGATGAATTCCAGGGTCAATTTCAAGAATTGCATAAAGAGTTGAAAGTTATGAGGGGTAAAGACTTGTTTGGTAAAAATGCTTATGATTTGTTCTTGGTGCCCAATGTCAAGATCTCTGTCAAATTCAAGGTCCCTAATTTTGAAAAGTACAAGGGTAATTATTGTACTCAGAGTCACTTGACTATGTATTTCCGGAAGATGGCTACTCACATTGATGATAATAAGTTGTTGATCCATTAATTCCAAGATAGTTTGACTGGTGCATATTTTAAGTGGTATATGGGGATGGAAAATGCTCATATCAGTTCTTTTAATAACCTTATAGAGGCGTTTGTATGTATGTACAAGTATAATTTGGACATGGCTCCTAATCGTGACCAACTTCGTGCCATAACACAGAAGGATAAGGAATTGTTCAAAGAGTACGCTTAGAGATGGCATGAAGTTGCTACTCAGATTAACCCTCTGATGGAGGAGAATGAGATGACAAAGACGTTTCTCAAGACTTTGAGTTATTTCTATTATGAGAGGATGGTTGCTAGCGCTCCAAATGATTTCACCGAAATGGTTGGTATGGGAGTCATATTGGAAGAAGGAGTATGAGAGGATCATTTGACAAAAGAAGCAAGTTCAGCGGGTGGGACGAAGAAGTACGGTAATAATTTCTAGAAAAATAAAGAAGGGGACACTAATGTTATTTCTCAGGGAGGAAGGCAAAGAAGGCCTAGAAATGTAAGTGATCATCAGAACCAGTCTCAACAACAGTATTATCAACAACCTCATATTGCCATAGTAACTCTAGTGGTTAGTCCAACTCCTGCTGTTAAGACTTATCAACCACAATTTCAACAGAATCAACAATCTAATCAGAATCAACAAGCTCATGTTCCCAGGAAGAATCAATTTGATCATATTCCTATGACTTATATGGATTTATATCCAACCCTGTTGTAGAATGGGTTCATTAAAACTATATCTCCACCAGTTGTTTGAAACCCACTTCCATGGTGGTATAAACTTCAAGCTCATTGTGCTTTTCATTAGGGAACACCAAGGCATGATCTTGAAACATGTTTCTTGTTGAAAGCAGAATTTTAGAAGCTCGTCAAGAATGTTTTGTTGAAGTTCCGAGATACCAAACCTAATGTGCAAGTTAATCCTCTACCAGAACATGGTGGACCTTCTATCAGTATGGTAGAGGTCTGTCTGAAAGAGTACTTGGTTTATGATGTCAATTTGGTGAAGACTCCTTTGGTTTATATGTATTCCAAGTTATGAAATTTTGGTTTGTTTGGATATAACCATACAAGCTTCTAGTTGTGTGAACAAAATCATAAAGGATGCGCATTAATGAAGAAAGATATCCAGGGTTTGATGGACCAGGGTATTTTACAGGTCAGTACTAAGCGTAAAGAAGACGAAGTAACTATTATTGTTCCTCAGTTTGATATTCCAAAGTCTTTGGAAATCACTTACCAGAGCAAGGAAAATGTTGTGACTCCCTTGATAATTTATTTTCCTGGACCGATTATGTATGAATCTGATAAAGCTGTTCCCTGAAGGTATAATACTACTATGTTGGAAGATGGTAAGGAGGTAAGAATTGAGGCAGCTCAATATGTCGAGAATATAGCAGATGTCAATGGTATGAACTAGAAGTGGATGTATGTTTTGTTCATTGGGAAGATCATGGATACATGATGTTGGGGAAGTAACGTCAACTCTTTATTAGAGAGTCAAGTTTGTTAAGAATAATAAGCTGGTAGTGGTTTAGAGTGAGCAGAACTTGGTGGTTAGTCACCTTTCTTCTTTCAGGTATATAGATGAAAATGAGGAAACTATTGGAACATATATTGCTTCATTGAAAGATGTGCAGTAGGTTGTGAAGAGAAATCAAGCAAAAGGCTGGGTATAGATTATTGAGTTTCTTGACAACAAGAACATAGTTGGTTTAGGGTTCTCACCCTGTGCAGATAGAAAAGATTTGAAGCATGAAGTTGTTACCAGACCTATCCAAGAGGTGTTCCACAATGCTGGTTTCATTCACCTTAGAGATCAAGCCATTGCTAGCATTAGTGAAGGAGATTCAGATCCAGGATGGCCTTGCTTTGTGACGCATGGAGAGACTAGTCCAAATTGGATTGATGTGAATGTTCCTAGTTCATTCATTTGTTAAAGTAATTTGTTTTGTTTTTTTTTCAAATAATTCCTTTCACTCTGCCTATGGTGAAAGTGGCATTGTCCGGGCGCCCTTTTTTTCAAGTTTTAAGATCATTAATAAAAGACGTTTTGTTATCCAATGTGTTTTTTATTTTTGCATTTTTTTGGAAAATTGTGACTAAAAAACCTGTTGAAAAACAATTTTAGTTCTTGCATATCACTTTTAGATTTGTCTGTCTTCTAAAGTAAAGCATAAATTATGTGCAGATTAATGAACAATAAACCCATTGAAAATAATGACCCTGCATCCTCTCCCAACTTTGAATTCCCTATATATGAAGTGGAAGAAGAGAGCGAGGAAGACGATGATATTCTATAAGAAATTACTCGACTGCTTGAGGACGAGGAAAATACTATTCATCCATATAAAGAGCCTGTAAAATTGATCAACTTGGGTTCCAAAGAAAAAAAGAGAGAAGTCAAGATTGGGGCACTGCTTGGTGAAGATGTCAAGAAGAGTTTGGTAAAGTTGTTGAAATATTATGTTGATGTATTTTCTTGGTTGTATCGAGATATTCCAGGATTGGATACTGATATTGTAGAGCACCGACTGTCAATTAAACCAGAATGTCCTCTAGGGAAGTAGAAGTTAAGAAGAACTCATCTTGATATGGTTGTCAAGATTAAGGAAGAGGTGCAAAAGTATATTAATATCAATTTCCTTGTCACATCTATTTATCCTCAATGGATGGCCAATATTGTGCCATTTCCAAAGAAAGATGGAAGAGTCAGAATGTGTGTGGATTATAAAGATCTGAATAAGGCGAGTCCCAAAGATGATTTTCCTCTACCACATATTGACATGTTGGTAGACAATATAGCTAAGTTAAATGTTTTCTCCTTTATCAATGGTTTTTCCGGGTATAATCAGATTAAGATGGCACCTGAGGACATGGAAAAAACAACGTTTATCACCCCTTGGGGAACATTCTGTTACAGGGTGATTCCATTCGGCTTGAAAAATGTTGCTGCTACGTACTACTACCTTATTCCATGACATTATGCATAAGGAAATCGAGGTGTATGTTGATGACATGACTTCCAAGTCTAACACTGAAGAAGATCATGTAGAATATTTGTTGAAGTTGTTCCAGTGTTTGAGAAAATTCAGACTCCGCTTGAATCCAAACAAATGAACTTTTGGTGTTCGTTCCATGAAGCTTTTGAGTTTCATTGTAAGTCAAAAAGGTATAGAAGTGGATCCAGACAAGGTCAGTGCTATTTGACATATTCCTGCACCTAGAACGGAAAAGCGAGTTATAGGATTTCTCAGACATTTGAATTATATTTCCAGGTTCATTTCTCACTTGACTCTCACTTGTGAGCCAATCTTCAAGTTTCTCCATAAAGATCAAAGTATTGTGTGGAATGAATATTTCCATAAGGCTTTTAATAGTATCAAAGGTTAGTTGCTTGAGCCCCCTATTTTGATCCCTCAAGTTGAAGGGAAGCTTATGATTATGTATCTAACAGTCATGGAAGGATCGATGGGTTGTATCCTCGGACAACAGAATGAGACAAGTAAGAAGGATCATGTTATTTATAACCTAAGTAAGAAATTCACAGATTGCGAACCTCAGAATTATTTACTTGAGAAAACTTGTTGTGCCTTGGCATGGGCTACCAGACGTGTTCGACAATATATGTTGAACTATACTAATTAGTTGATATCCAAAATGGATCATATCAAGTATATTTTTGAGAAGCCTACGCTGATAGGAAATTGCCTGTTGGCAGATGTTGCTATCAGAATATGACATTGAATATCATACTCAGAAAGTTATTAAAGGAAGTGTGTTGGCAAACCATTTGGCTCATCAACCGATTGAAGACTATCAACCTATCTAGTTTAACTTTCCAAATGAAGATGTTATGACCATTAGAGCTAAAGATTATGATGAACCAGGGACTGATGAAGGACCAGAGTCTAAATCCCGGTGGGGTTTAGTATTTGATGGAGCTTTTAATACACGTGGTCATGAAGTTGGAGCAATTATAGTCACTCCTCGAGGTTCTCATATTCCTTTTACTGCAAGGATATGTTTTGATTGTACAAATAATATGGCAGAGTATGAAGCGTGTATCCTTGGCCTCAAAGAAGCTATTGATCTCAGGATCAAGATCCTCGATGTCTTTGGGGATTCAACATTAGTTATCAATCAGATCAAAGGTGAATGGGAAACTCGTCATCTGGGTTTGATTCCATACAAATATTACGCTAAGCGGTTGTTGGCTTTCTTTGATAAAGTCAATTTCCATCACATACCTCGAGAGGAGAATCAAATGGCAGATGTTTTAGCCACGTTGTCTTCCATGTACCGGGTAAATTTCCATAATGAGGCACCTCAAATCAGGATCATACGTCTGGATAGACATGCTCATATGTTTGTAGTAGATAGACAATAAACCATGGTATCATGATATCAAGTGTTTCCTCCAGAGTCAAGAATACCTGGATGAGGAATCCAGTAAAGATAAGAAAACCTTGAGAAGATTGGCGTATAACTTCTTTCTCAATGAGGATGTGTTATACAAAAAAAATTATGACATGGTCTTGCTCAGATGCGTGGATAGACACGAAGTAGACATGTTAATGCAGGAAGTTCATGAAGGGTCCTTTGATACTCGTGCCAATGGACATTCTATGGATAAAAAGATGCATAGAGCTGGTTACTATTGGTTGATAATGGAATCTGATTATCGTCAATTTGTCAAGAAGTGTCATAAATGTCAAATTTATGCGGACAAGGTGCATGTGCCTCCGACTCCACTCAATGTTATTTTGTCTCCATGGCCATTCTCTATGTGGAGAATTGACATTATTGGCATGATTGGGCCCAAAAATTCAAATGAACATCGTTTCATTCTGGTAGCTATTGATTACTTCAACAAATGGGTCGAAGCAGCAACATACACCAATGTGACTAGACAAGTGGTGGTCTGATTTATCAAGAATCAAATCATTTGCCAATACGGTATTCTGAGTAAGATCATTACTGACAATGTTTCAAACTTGAACAACAAGATGATGAGAGAACTTTGTGAAAAATTCAATATTGAGCATCACAATTCTTCACCTTACAGACCCAAGGTGAACATGGTTGTTGAAGCGGAAAATAAGAATATCAAGAAAATGTTGTAAAATATGGTTGTAACCTACAAATATTGGCATGAAATGCTTCATTTTTCTTTGCACGAATATGGAACGTCTGTTCACATTTCAACAGGGGCAACCCCTTTCTCCTTAGTCTATGGCATGGAAGCAGTGCTCCCTATAGAAGTTGAGATCCCATAAATGTGAGTCTTGATGGAAGCCAAGTTGATAAAACCTGAATGGTGTCAAAATAGATATGACCAGTTGAATTTAATTGAAGAGAAGACGATGACAACCTCATGTCATGGCCAGTTTTATCAATAGAGGATGAAGAACATGTTTTATAAGAAGGTCCGTCCCCATGAATTCAGAGAAGGTGACCTCGTACTCAAAAAGATCTTGCCTCCCCATAATGATTCCCGAGGCAAGTGGACTCTCAATTATGAAGGCCCATATGTTGTCAAGAAAGCCTTCTTTGGAGGTGCTTTGGTTCTTACAACTATGGATGGTGAGGAGCTCCACAGTCCGGTGAATGCCGATGCAATCAAGAAATACTTCGCATGAATAATCAAAAGAACATCTCGTAAAGTTGAAAACTCGAAAGGGCGACTTAGGAAAAAATGAGCATCTCAGTGGATTAAAAACACGAAAGGGAGGTCCAGGAAAAAATTAGAGACATAACCAGAAAAAATCATCTCGGTAGATTGAAAACCCGAAAGGGAAATCTAGGAAAAAGTTAGGGATTTTATGGCAAGTAACTACATCAGGCAAGGCTTGATCACTTGAAGCAGCAACAACATCATTCATGAAATATTAGTTCAATCTCTCTCAATGGAAGCTTAATTATAGAAATTCAAAGTTGTTAGGGAAAATAATGGTTATTTTCAATGTAACCTTTCCATTTACTGTTTTTCAAACTTTGTAATGATCCATGGAGTCATGCCTTTTATGGACTACCATTCTATCAATAAAATCCTGACTTTTTGCCAATTGATGTCAATTCTTATATTTGATTCTTTTGTGAAACATCATTTATTTTCCATAATAATTTTTGAAACAAAGGTTTAATAATAAACATGCTTTTGAAAATTAAAAAACTTTTTCCTTTGAATTTTGAATAAAACCAAGAGGAATGTTGGCAGTTGTTTGAGATTGATCAAGTCTTGAAGTGTGGAACTCACTTTTCCCAGCACAACAGTTCTTATAGATTATCATATGCATATCCGAGTTGCTTTCTCCAACGAATTTTTTTCAAATAGAGGATTTCCTCAATCCAATTTTGTTGTTGTAATGTTGATTTAGGGTTCTCCCATAATAGAGTCAGCAAAAGTTTCTACACCCTCAGAGAGCTTTTGACTCCTAGATATTTTTGTTGCAAGTTTCCCTAGTAGATCTTGTTTCCCCAAAGGACCTTTTATACCCACCGGATGATCGTTTGTCCTAGAAGATGTCGTAGAAGACAAGCTTTGTGGGAGAGTCTTCATCTAGTCGAGATTTGACCGAGTATCCAGTTTGTTAATTACTTTGGTCTCCCAGCTTATTCAGTGTGTGTTTTGTCAGGATAAGCATAATACTACATACATTTTGGCATTCATAAATCATTACCATGCATGGACGAAGGCAGATCCATGCACATTCGCATGTCCATGGTGTCTCTAATCCATTTTTCTAGTTATCCTTTCCCCTAAAAGAGAGTTTATTTTTTATTTCCCCACCGAGTTTGTGCCTCATGGGAAGAACTATTTTTCAGTTTTCCTTCCCAAATTATTTGTTTGAATGGAACAAGTCCCCAGTTGAGTTCATTCCTCGTCAGGTAAAGTCTTGTTTGACCGTTTTCTCCAGTTCGTTTCGGGATTGAACTTTGGTCCCCTGCAGCTTTGTTGACTTCTTCAGTATAGAAGATGACGAAGAATGCGTGTTTTATACCTTTTGGATCATGTTTTCCTCAGCATAGAAGACTTTTTCAACAAGTGAAGAATCTAATTCCTCAACAAGTATCGCTTCAGCAATCTCCCTGAGATTTTATTCAAATGAAAAGTGGCAATCTCCTTATTTGAGAAGCTTGTTTGTTCCTGTAATATCAATCGTTATCTCCGCATCAAGTGGCAATCTCTTTGGTTAATTCCCGACATAGAAGCTTATTGTAGCTCAATAGATCAAAGTTAACTCGGATCCCCAATCAGAGTTAAAACATGGATCTCTAGTAAACTGAGACCCATTCCAAGTTGAAGACCGGAAGTCATGGGAAGTTTGTTACCCTTTCCAGGTGGAAGACTTGGTTAAAGAAGAAACTGAGACCCATTCTAGGTTGAAGACCTAAATTCTTGGGAAGTTTTATTATCAATTCAAATCATGTCATTGCCTTCATCTATGAGTCAGCAATATATCGAGATCCTGTTTACTGCTTTCAACTATGAGTTGGTAGTAGTTACTTTTTCGATTGTTTACTTAGGGTTTATCCCCCCGGTAAGTTCAATGTTTTTTCCTTGCTTCATATTACTTATTGGAGTCTTCCATTGTCATTTTCTATCTCTTCTGCTTATAGTTGTGCTTTGGTTTTCTTCTTAGCATAGGCCTTAAGGGTGTTGCATTGTTCCCCGATGAGTTTTGTCTCCTTGTCAGACTCCCTTTAAGTTTTTCTCCAGCAATACCAGATTTGTAGTTCGTTTGCGCAAACAGTGTCTCCCACAACGTCTTCCTCGCAGATTCTGAGCATTTGCATTCATATCATAAGCATCGTGCGACATCTTAGGGTTAAAAATCAGGTCTTATGTATTTAAGTCCCTTTAATCCCGTCAATACGGAGATTTCTAATCTTCATATCTATGGATATAAGAAATTTAAATAAGGGCAGTTTTCATATACTAATTTTACCCCTAAGATTCCACCTATCATATCATTTGCATTTCAACCAAGATCACAAGCATGGTATCCTCCTATTTTTCATCTCTTTGGGTTTGCCTTTGGGGGAGATGATCAAGCACCCTTTGTGTTTTCTTTTTACCTTTTTGTTTGCTTGCATTCTAACTTTGCTAACCTTATTCAAAATAAAATAAAAATATGTGTTGTTTTCTTTTCTTATTGTACAAGGTAAAAAACTTGCAATCAAAGGATCAAGCTTTGTTTCTAAATTAGGGTTTTGCTTCCTAAGGTTAAAGTTTGGTAAACAAGTGGTCCACAAGAGCTTTTACCTCAAGGCATGACCTATAATGTTAGGTCACATTCATGTCAAGCTTCACTCAACATCGTTTGATCAAGAGAAGTTCAAGTTTGGTGCATGTTTTCAAAGTTGATTCAAGTATGGTTCATGTATTTATTTCCATCCCATCTTCATCCAATTGTAAATCAATTATCAAGATTATTCAAAGGAGAATCAAGTTTCCTTCATTTAGTATTCAAGTATTCATCATTGGGAATTTGGATGCAAGAAATGGCAAAGAAATCACAAGTTGGCACATGTTTGATTGACCTAAAATCAAGTATGGCATGCCACTTGGTCCAAACACCATAACTCTCTCATTTCTCAATATTTTTGGAATCTACTTCAAGCCAAATGTCACATTTGAACTCCTCTACAACTTTTCTTCAAGGGTCAAACATCAATTTTTCCTCTAAGTCAATCAATTTTGGAATTGGCAAAGATGCCCATGTGTGCACTAAAGTAGGCCCATGACCTAGTTGACCTAATGTTTGGCCTAGAGTTTCAGGTCACGGCCTCAACTTTCAATCCATGCCATTTTCAACTCAAGCATCCTTTTAATTTGATTCTTTTTGCATCTGATTATTCACCATGAGGAGATTATTTGGCACGAAGAACATCTCAAAATGCACGAGTGAATCTCATTTGGCCTAAGCTCTAACATGGTACCATGAACTTTATTCTTGCACAAGCTTCAGTCCACGAATTTCATGACATTCTCAAAATGGGACCACCTGCATATGTGCAACCTTTTTAACAAATAAAAACGTGACATTCTCAAAATTTCTAAAAATATTTTGCATGGCATACTTTTTTTTCCATAACTTTTAAAATCGTTTTAGAAATTATGAATATTTTATTTCATTTTTATTTTTAATTTTCATTTTCAATTTATTGTTTGATCATTTTCAAACATTTTTAGATCCAACTTTTGAGATCTAATTACTTGTAATTTTTATTAACTTTCTCTAATTTTTCAACCATTTATTTTATGTTTTGGTGCTTGATTTAAATTTTCTCTTTAATTTCCCTTTTTATTCAATTCTAAAATCCTTTTTTGATTATTTTTTGTACAACTTAATGTTTGAGCTTGAGTTGTTGATTTGGTTGATCAATGCTTCTACATTTCAAGTCATCCATATATGGACTTTTAGGTTGATTCAATCTTCTCTAATTCAATATGTTGATAGATGATCATTTGATCATATTTTTGGCACTTTGAGTTAGTGATAGATCATCCCTAGACTATGCCATATGTTTGGGTCCTTTGACTTGTTTGATAGTGAATCCTAATTCAAATATTTGAGTTTACTTTCATCTTGCCTCTTGCTCTCTTCTTTCCTCTTTGAGTTTTGAAACAGTTGTGCTTTGTGTCTTTAGAGTTTGATTCTTTGTATCAACACTCTAACATGATTACCACATACATTGCTTGCCTCACAATCACTAACATCTAACATATAACATCTAACACCTAACATTACCTTTATGCTCTTTACCTTTATGCTATACATTTATGTCATTTATATTCATGTCATTAACATTCTTGCATTTTACTTCAGCTTGTTTTGCTTTCTTATTTCAAAAATAACAAAAACATGATAAAAATGGATAAGACCCTAAGAGCTTTAATTTAATCTTGTGGACTTTGTGTTACTATCCCTTGCTTGAGAAGTATTTTAGACTTTGGACTTTAAGACTTAGTGTTTTCCCCTTACTTGGAGTTTATCTAACACCTTGATTCATCTGATACTTTGTGATCCCTATGGACCCTTTGATCTTCAATTAAAGACTTGGATGTTCCTTCGTGACCTTGTGGTTTTGTTGCTCCTCTGGATGTCTTGGTATTCATCTGATCACGTGCTTCTTCATCTTGTGGCTTAATCCAAAGGGACAAGAATACTTGTTTTGACCAATGTCGAATGCTTGCTCTATCTTGTGGTTAATACACTTGCAAACACACAAAGTCTTTATCTTGGGATACCTTAGATGAAACCTTTTATTTCATGTCATTTACTTTATGCTTTAGGATAATCTATTATTCTCCTTCCCACTTCTTCAATTTTCAAAACTTCTCCCTATTCAAAAAATTCTAATTTTCAAACTTCACACTTTTTCTTAATAAACATTGACTTTGTCAAATGATCAAAAAAATATTTTTCTAAATAAATTCTAAAACACTTAAGCATACTTAAACCTTCTTTCATAAAATTCTAAAAAAAATAAAAACTCGTCAAACTTCTTTTTGTGCCTTTGTGCACTTTCCTTAAGAGCCATTTTTGGAAAGATTGGATATTACTCTATTCTTGTAGTGATGCAAACCACTATATTTCTATAATATGTTGAGAAATGATTGACATTTCCCACTTGAATGTTGAGGTGTACTTGTGAGAAAGTCCAAGTAAAAGTTCTCCATATCAAGATGATGCAAATGCTCATTTCCTTATACTTGTGGGCGGTGAGTTAATTTTTCCACTTGAATATGACAAAATTTCTTTTCAAATTAAAATCAATCAACAAACAACCCAACTTTTTTTTCTATAAACACAAGTTTGCAAGTGGTTCCTATGGAGTACCATATGTGTGAGGGGGTGGTAATACCTTCCCCTTGTATAACCAAACCCCGTATCCAGATTTATATTTTGTTTTACCTCTCTGTTGGTTTTGCTCGACCTTTTTCCCATTCCCTTTGGAAACAATAAAGTTCGGTGGCAACTCTTGCTTTTCTGAGTTAAGTTAATCAATAACTTAATCTCAAATTTTTCCCGCCGCGACACTAATTCGTAATCATAACCTAAACTAGAACTCGCCTTAAATTAATAAGATTCTAAATTTGAACTTTAGATGTGAAGAAATAGTGGAAACGTGATGATTAACTTGCTAATACTTCCCCTTCTTCAAGAATCCATTCTCATGTAATGAATTAGTGAACTTTGAATTCAACTCCACCCTTTTCTTCTTGTATTTTTGGCTCCTCCCTCAAAGCTCTATCCTTTCTCTCTAAATTCTGATTTGGTGGAAAGAGAAAGAGTGTGAGGATAAGGAGAGACAACCTTCTCTTTAGTTTATGTAGCAATATGTAAAAAGACCATTATTCCCTTGGAACTAGTTTTGGTTACTTAACTTGTCATTCTTGGTTAATCAATGAAATTTGCTTACTAAACACTCCATTAATCACATTAGCACTCAAATAGTGTGATAATGCTTAGCATTAAGTATTTGGGACATTACATCCCCCCTTAAATTAAAATTATCCTCGAATTTAAAACTTACCCAAACAAATGAGGATACAACTCACGCATTTCTAACTCGAGCTTCCAAGTAGCCTCGTGTGGATGAGATTTTTCCTATACGACCTTCACGAGGGGTTGGAAGGAGATATCTGTTTCTACTTCAATTGTATCCAAAAGGATAGGATGGAAGGAATCAATAATAAATTTATGGATTTGAAATACGTGGAATACACTGTGAAGCCCAGATAGTGAAGGTGTTAAAGCTAAATTATATGCTACTTCACCTACCTGTATCATGAATTGATACAGTCCAACGTACCTCAAACTCAACTTACACGTCTTGAAAGGTCCATCCAGCCTTAACTTTTGGGTGACCTTCAAGAAAACATGATCTCATTCTTCAACCTCCAACCATGTCCTTTGTCAGTCTATATAATATTACATTGGATGTAGCAGCATGGCATGCGGCGAGTGGACCACTCTGAGCAGGATTGATCCCCAGGTTCTACCCTTTCTTTCTCGCGCTTTTGTCATTACATTGTAGACAATGTAAGATTTAAGGGTGGGAGAGCAATTTCCCGTTTTTATTAGTTTAGATTTATTTTCTTTTTAGTTAGACTTATTGCTTTCTAATTAGGATTTCCATGCTTTCTAGTTTAGAATTTTAATTATGATGTTTAGTTTTGTTGCTATCGAGTCCTTGCATGTGTTGTTGAGTCTTTATGTGTGTGATTCGAATTATGTTGTTAAATTCTCCGAATTCTTAAACCAACTTAAGTTTTTTTCAAAAAGACTTGTGATTAGTGGCTCACTAGGAAAGTATATTAGTCCTAAAGGAGGAGAGGCTAAGGTTAAGGACACTTGGGATATATTTAACAAAATCAGTATGTTCCAACACCTAAAGCCTCCCAAATAGGATAGTGATTTAGATTCGCCTTGTAACATAGTATTTGAATCATTTTTAAGTAATCTCTTAGTAGTTTATATATCAAGTCGGACATAATATAGATTGACACACCAAGTTAGATGAAAAATATGAAAAAAGATTAAAGTAGAGAAAAAAATAAAAGGGCGGTAAAAGAAATTGCACCTACTAAGTAGGGTAACCCTTAACCTTCAACCCAATGGTGGTTAAACCCCAACGTCCAAGAAAACATGTGCATCAGATCAAAAATCTAATTGCAAAATACATTAATAAAATTGAAAATTTTGCTTTCTGATTTCCCCTGACTTGTGTGTGTGATGATAATATTTAATTAAGTTCCTTAATGTGACTATCCTGAATGAAATGAGATGAAAATAATAGGATTAAGAGACTTAGATACAAGGCTATGGTCTGAATTGGTATGCTAGGCGGGAGACTTAGATACAAGGCTATGGTCTGAATTGGTATGCTAGGCGGGAGACTTTTGTCTGCAAGTATGGTTTGTGTTTTTACAATATCCTTGGTGTTAGAATTAGTACATATGGAATTAACCTCTAGTCGATTCTAATTTAGAACCAAATATAAGTACTAGTGTTGTTGCTTTTCACGAGTCCTTTTCATGTTATCTTTATACTTTTACTCTTTCTATATGCAAGCTAAGTCGTTGTAGGACAAGCAGTGGTTCAAGTGTGGGGGAGTTTAATAAAACACAATTTTACCGCTTATTATACTCGATTTTCACATGTTTTTAGTGTCATTTATATCTCTTTTTCTTGTTTATGCTAGTATTATTTATTGTATTTCAGGTACTTATCACTTAATGACCTCTGCAAGGAAAAACGGAGAAAACAACAAATTTATATAAAGTGTAGAGTGATATGATGGGCTCTGCAAGCCATGAAACCTGTCATTACCCTTCTTTTAGCTCATATTTTCTACGCCCATCCAGAATTACCGAAATTGGAAAATATGCACAACTGGTTTCGACCAAGAAGTAGTATTCGACCAGCTGGAAGTGAGTCGACTTGGCTAGGTGGATAAAGATCAAGGTTACAGCTGAGACTTCAGAGTGGTTCTTCAGAGAAGCGGTTGAAAACAATTTTCGATCAAAGATTCAAAATTCAAATAAAGCAGGGAATTTTGCCTTCGTCAGAAACCGTAAGAGCACACGTGGAGCATGGTGAATGAATGCGCGCATGCAAGGCGTCATGTGTCTCGACGTGATTGAAGAACCATCAAAGCGGTTATTTCGAACCAATATAAATATAGGGTCTTAGTGTTAGAAGAGTGTGTGTCAAATTGTGTACAAAATCTATAAATTTACTAAGTATTCGTGTGAAGATGAATTGTAAAGCACAGAATGCACGTTGTCTACACCATTGTTAGTTATTTCAAAGCAATATAAATTTGTCTTTACTTTTTTTCTAGAAATATACTTCCTCACTTCTTCTTTTCAAAACACCTTCTTTTACTTTGTCATTTACAGTTTTAAGATTTCTTCGTTATTTCCTTGCATTCAAACACTTACTTTACAGTCTTAAGATTCCTGTACTTGCGACATTTATTTTGTCATTTCTAAATCTTTTATAATTTCTGTTGTTTACTTCACTCCTTGTTATTAGTTTAAAACGCTGATTTAAGACCTCTTTCATTTAACTCACCCTTTGTTCTTAGTTTTCTTTTAAACTCTGATTTGACGCTTAGTCTTGATTATCCGTTACTACCACATTTCTAAAACACTTAGCACATGTCTTAGGATCAATCTGATCGATCATGTGAGTAACCAAATTTAAAAATATGGAAGATCAGTGGTTATTTACCAATTTTCAAGGTAAAAAAATTGGCACGCCCAGTGGGACTAGTGCTAACGTTACGCATTATGTATAGTTCTGGTTGTTAAGTTTTGTTTGGGGAAAGATTCGTTGTATGCTTTTAAGAAGTGGTAAAATAGCCATAAACGACGAACGACAAACAGGGAGAGAATCCCATACAAGGATGGCGAATATGAATCCTCTAGACACTCAAAACTCTCAAAATCCATCAACTAGTCACATAATGCCCCCTTCTTCTTTGATAGGGGCAAACACGGCCACAATGCATGCGTCTGAAGTAGTTCTGTCTATGGTGAGTCCGATGCCTACACATTCAATCTCCCATACTGAACCAATTTTAACCTACATTAGGCCTAGGGGACCTCCTCACTCTCCTTCACCGATTTGAGATATTCCAAATAGGTCGTTGGTACCCCCTGGTTTCTCAATACCATTTAGTGGTCGAGAGCAGCCGTATAGAATGCCAACTTCAGTGATGGCTAATCTATAGAACATGGGTTGTACTTTTTCAGAACCGGTGGTCAACATAAATTCTCCAGTGTAAGGGTCCGGGATAAACCTGGGTCAAACCAACAAATCTTTAGGTTTGAGACACCCAACACAACTACCTACTCTTACTAATAATTTTGCGGCAGCATGGAGGCAACAAATGGACGAAAGCAATCATGAAATGGTCCAAATGTTAACTCAGACTTTGAACACTGTACTAAATCCTATGTTTCAGAATACTACTCAGTAGAATCAACAGATGACAGCGCATGTGGCTCGAATGGCTAAGTTTCTTGGTATACCTCAGCACCAGCGTCCTCTTCCTAGGGATTGGGTAAGAGAGAATCAAGAGACCATGTTTGAGGAAGACCTCACCATTAACTAGATCCCACAAAACCAAGGGGGAGTAGTAGTGCCCCTTAGGATCGAACCATATGTGCCCAGGGAACCGAGGGTGTTAATGGTGAATAAAAATCAAAATGCCGATGATATCATACGTTAAGTTTGACATGACGATGTGGCAGCAGATAATAACCTAACAGCTATAGTCGAAAGAATTATGGTTCGAAATGGGGTAAATTTTGGCCTTAAAAGGATAAATTATACGTCGCCTTTAGCAGAATATATCTTACAAGCGGAAGCACCCCTCAGAACCAAAATCCCCAAATTCACCAAGTTTGATGGGGATACTACTGAGTCTACTGTTGAACACGTGACGAGATATTTAATCGAGGCTGGAGATATGTCAAATAACGAGAGCCTTAGGATGAATTTTTTTCCAAGTTCTCTTACGAAGAATGCTTTCACATGGTTCACAACCTTGACCAAAAATTCGATCCACACATGGATCCAACTAGAAAGAATGTTCCATGAGCAGTTCTACATGGGGCAAATGAAGATAAGTTTGAAAGAGTTGGCTAGTGTCAGACGAAAGTTCACTGAGCCAATTGATGAATATATGAACAGATTTCGACTACTCAAAGCCAGGTGTTTTACGCAAATACCAGAGCATGAACTGGTCGAAATGGCCGCGGGGGCCTTGACTATTCGATTAGAAAGAAATTAGATACTCAATACCTAAGGGATATGGCCCAATTGGCTGACAGAGTTCGACAGGTAGAACGTTTAAAGGAAGAAAAGGCTAGGGCGAACAAAGTTAAAAGGGTAGCCTATGTCGATTTTGTAGGTGTTTAATTGGCTGCATTATATGGTAAAATACTAGCTGGATTCTAATGTCTTGACTGATGTCATGACATGGTGTGTATGTGTGACTGCATTGTAGGTTAGAATATCTAACTGTACTCTGATGTCTTGACTGATGTCATGACACACTTGAGTAGTTACTGCAGGATTAGCTAATACAGGATTTATTGAATGTCAAACTGGATGTTGTGACATTCATCCCTGTCAGCAGATACTAAGGAATAGAACAGCTTGTGTTCTGTTAGAACTTAGTATTTATTTCCAGTCTGGTTATCAAGGAAATACCAGACCTGGCATAAGGCCTACTGACTGAATGTCAAACTGGATGTTATGACATTCATCATTGACAGCATATACTGAACAATAGACAGAGTGGTGTTCTGGTACACTTCAGTATGTTTCTTAGTTTGTTCTTCAAGAGGATAACAGAACTAACTTTAGGCCAAATGTGTAAATGTCAAATTGGATACTTTGACATCTATTAATGTAAGTTGTTACTGTAGTATGGTCATTTTGGTCATATACAGGTCAGCAAAATTGTACAGTCTGTTTTCTGGAAAAACAGACTCAGCATATGATCCTTGATGTCAAGCTGAATGTCGTGACATTCATTCCTGATAGCATATGCTATATTGTAGGTTGTTCAGTTTTCTGTTTCAGCTTTTTCTCAGGCTATTCTTCAGGGAATCAACAGCTTAGAGAAAATCCAGGAAATCAACAACCAAGCTACATTTAATGAACCTAACAAATAGCCTATTTGTTAGTAACCTAGATGTTGAATTTATGGGAACTCGCGTGACCTTAAATTCAGGAGAATACAAGTGCAAAAGCCCAGGTACTGCAATATAAAAGGAAGTCGTTCCTTCATTCAGTTTTGGGATTTTGAGGCGTGAAGATTTAGTGTGTCCATCATACTTCACTACTGTATTTTTGTGAGTCTTGTATTAGACATATCTTGTAAGCCAAGCCATTATCACGTAGATGATTGCTTTGGCATAGGGTGTCATTGAGTTGTAAGTGTTGTGTCGCTCAAAGCTTTTAAGCGTGAGTGCTGTGTATCTTGATTAAAGCTGTAAAGCACAATCAAGAGTTGTTTGAAGTGTGACTTCAAAGTTGTCTTTAATATTGATTAAAGGTAGTAATCACTGAGGTGATTGAGGGGGAGTGAGTAGGAACTCTGATCTTAGTGTAAGATTGAAATTGCATTGGGTAGGGATTAAGTGACAAGTTGTAAACGGGTGAGTTTAGCTTTGAATTAATACTACTGATAGTGGATTTCCTCCCTGGCTTGGTAGCCCCCAGATGTAGGTCATGTTGGACTGAACTGGGTAAACAATTACTTGTGTTATTTACTGCACTTACTTTTAAGTTTTGCATAATTCTTGTCTGTGCAGAATTGGATGTCATAACAACCCGTGTGACATCTAAAGTCTGATAACTAGAATTTCAATTGGCATCAGAGCAGGCACCCTGCCTGTGAATTTCTGGGTGAGATCTAGGGAAGTTACTTTCTAGTACCATGGACAAGGATATAGGACACTCAAATAGACCACCCATGTTGGATGGCTCTAATTATGATGACTGGAAGCCTCGTATGATAGCCTTCTTAAGGTCTCTAGATAGCAAAGTCTGGAGAGCTGTCAATAAAGGATGGGAACATCCAACGAAGACAGGTGAAGATGGAGTCAGTGTGCAGATTCCTGAAGAAGAGTGGGACAAGGAGCAAGAGGCATTAGCTCTTGGAAATTCCAAGGCCTTGAATGCATTGTTCAATGGAATCAGTAAGAACATCTTCAGGCTGGTGCACCACTGTGAACTAGCTAAGGAAGTTTGGGATACCCTCAAGGTAACTCATGAAGGTACTTCCAAGGTAAAGATGTCCAAACTTCAGATGCTGACCACCAAGTTTGAAAATCTGAGGATGAAAGAGGATGAGACTATTCATGACTTTCACATGAATATTCTTGAAATTGCAAACACCTCTGGTGGACTAGGTGAGAAAATGGCTGAAGAGAAACTTGTAAGAAAGATTCTCAGGTCCTTGCCTAAGAGATTTGCTATGAAGGTCACAGCCATAGAGGAGGCGCAGGACATCTGCAATATGAAGGTGGATGAGCTCATTGGTTCTCTCCAAACCTTTGAAATGGGCTTGTGTGAGAATGCTGAAAAGAAGAACAAAAGCGTAGCTTTTGTATCTAATGCTGAAGAAGAGTCAGAAGCAGGATATACTGAAGGTGATGAAAGTATATCAAAAGCCTTAGCCATGCTTGGGAGACAGTTCAACAAGTTCGTGAAGAAGATTGATCAAAGAGGGAGACCTAATGTCAAGAACATCCCGTCTGACATCAGGAAAAGATCAACTTCTGAAGAAAAGTTCAACCAAGGCAAGGGAATCCAGTGTCATGGTTGTGAAGGGTATGGACACGTCAGAGCTGAATGTCCTACTTATCTCAAGATGCAAAAGAAAGGGCTAACTATCACATGGTCTGAAGGAGATTCTGAAAGTGAATCTGAAGGAGAATCTGCCAAACATGTCACTGCACTAACCAGTGTTTGTGCCTCTGATGATGACTCAAGTGCAGATGAACTGACCTTTGATGAACTTGCTACAGCCTATAAGAAGTTGTGTACCACCAGTGCAGAAGTTCGTGCACAAGGAGAAAAGCAGAAGAAACTCATCAAGGAACTGGAAGATGAGAGACAGAAGCATCTGACAGCCATAGAGGGTCTAAATGGTGAGATAGCCTTGCTAACCTCCAAGCTGAATCAGATGACTAAATCCATCAGAATGATGAACAAGGGAACTGACACCTTGGAAGAGATTCTAAAGGTGGGACAGCAGTCTGGAACCAAATCTGGCCTAGGATTTGGGAAAAGATCCTCAGCTGAACACAAACGCCCAAAGGCTAAAGTTCAGAAGTTCAAGTGGAAGTCAAAGCCAATGTCTCAACATCGGGGAACTAGGATGAATAATCATCAGAAGAGGAAATACCAGGAGTGGAGGTGTCACCACTGTGGTAGGCTTGGACATATAAAAGCCTTCTGTTACTGGCTTCATGGTTTCCCTAACCAAGCCTCGCATGTCAGGCCTAAGCATAAGACATATAAGCGCTATGTCCCCATCAAGAAGCAACAATGGTATGCTAGGTTAACACACACAACTCTAAGGGCTTCTACCAGAGAAGACTGGTACTTTGACAGTGGATGCTCAAGACATATGACTGGTATGGAAAATCTACTTGTGGATATTCAACCTCACACTACCAGCTATATGACCTTTGGTGATGGTGCCAAAGGAAAAATAAAAGGTGTGGGTAAGCTGGACTGCTATGGAGTTCCAAAACTGAATAATGTGCTGTTAGTAAGAGGACTAACTGCAAACCTCATCAGCATAAGGCAGTTGTGTTATCAAGGGTTCCATGTTCAGTTTACTAAGGAGCTATGCATTGTGACAAATGGTGACAATTAGGAAGTTATGAGAGGAACCAGGTCCAAAGATAACTGTTATCTGTGGGAACCTAAAGTCTCTAACTTTTCCACAATATGCTCCTCAGCCAAGGAAGAACAGGAGGTGAAGCTGTGGCATAGACGTCTTGGACATCTCCACTTACGGGGAAGGAAGAAGATTATATCCAAGGAAGCAGTCAGAGGAATTCCAAAGCTGCTTATTGATGAAGGAAGAGTCTGTGGAGAATGCCAGGTGGGCAAGCAAACCAAGATGTCACATCCGAAGCTGGGACATCCTACAACCTCCAGAGTTCTGGAACTGTTGCACATGGACTTAATGGGACCTATGCAGGTTGAAAGTCTTGGTGGGAAGAGATATGCTTACGTGGTGGTTGATGACCATTCCAGATACACGTGGATAAGCTTCATCAGAGAAAAGTCAGATACATTTGATGTCTTCAAAGACCTGTGCATAAGCCTTCAAAGGGAAAAGGACAGCTGTGTGGTCCAGATTAGGAGTGATCATGGTACGGAGTTCAAGAATTCCAAGTTTGATGAGTTTTGCTCGTCTGAAGGAATAAGTCATGAGTTCTCCTCCCCTATAACTCCCCAGCAGAATGGGATAGTTGAAAGAAAAAATAGAACTATTCAAGAATCTGCCAGAGCAATGATTCATGCAAAGAAGCTCCCCATGCACTTTTGGGCTGAAGCAATGAATACCGCGTGCTATGTTCACAACAGAGTTACCTTGAGAAAAGGAACCTCCTCCACTCTATATGAAATATGGAAAGGCAGAAAACCCACAGTGAAGTACTTTCATATCTTTGGAAGTAAATGCTACATTCTCACAGATCGTGAACAAAGAAGGAAGCTGGATCCCAAAAGTGATGAGGGTATATTTCTAGGATACTCCACTAACAGCAGAGCCTACAGAGTGTTCAACTACAGGACCAATGTCCTGATGGAATCCATAAATGTTATTATGGATGATAAAGAGGAAGGAATCGATGTCATAGAGGATGTTGAAACATTCCTTGACAGTTCAACTGACATTCCAGTCAAGTCTGAAGAAGTACAGGAACCTCCTCCTGAAAGTGAAGTAGATGCAACCACCAAAATGCCATCTATCAGAATTCAGAAAGACCACCCTAAGGATCTTATCATAGGGGATCCTAATACTGGTGTGACTACCAGGTCACGGGGAATAAGCTCAAATTCCTGCTTTGTATCCAAGGTTGAACCAAAGAATGTGAAAGAAGCTCTGACTGACGAATACTGGATCAATGCCATGCAAGAGGAACTTGAGCAGTTCAAAAGGAATGAAGTATGGGAGCTAGTTCCAAGACCTGAAGGGACCAACATCATTGGTACCAAGTGGATCTACAAAAACAAATCTGATGAGAAAGGAGTAATTACTAGGAATAAAGCAAGACTAGTAGCTCAAGGATACACTCAAGTTGAAGGGGTTGATTTTGATGAGACATTTGCTCCTGTGGCTAGGCTTGAGTCCATCAGATTGCTGTTAGGGGTAGCATGCATTCTGAAGTTTAAACTATTCCAAATGGATGTAAAGAGTGCATTCTTAAATGGCTACTTGAATGAAGAAGTCTATGTGGAATAACCTAAAGGGTTCTATGATCCTAACCAACCTAAGCATGTATACAAGTTGAGGAAAGCCTTGTATGGGTTGAAACAAGCACCTAGAGCATGGTATGATAGGTTGACCGAATTTCTGACCTCAAATGGATACAGAAAAGGTGGAATAGATAAAACCTTGTTTGTGAAGGATGAAGACGGCAAAATCATGATTGCTCAAATATATGTGGATGATATAGTCTTTGGTGGTATGTCAGAACAAATGGTAACACATTTTGTTCAACAGATGCAATCTGAGTTTGAAATGAGTCTGGTTGGGGAACTAACCTACTTTCTTGGAATGCAAGTCAACCAAATGGAGGACTCTATGTTTCTCTCCCAAAGCAAGTATGCCAAAAACATCGTTAAGAAGTTTGGTATGGATAATGCTAGGCACAAAAGGACTCTTGCTCCTACTCATCTGAAGTTAACCAAAGATGATGGAGGGCCTAGTGTTGATCAATGCTTGTATAGAAGCATGATAGGCAGTCTACTATATCTAACTGCAAGTAGACCTGACATATCTTATGCAGTTGGAGTGTGTGCGAGATACCAAGCAGAGCCTAAGGTGAGCCACTTGAATCAAGTCAAAAGGATTCTCAAGTACATCAATGGGACTTGTGACTATGGGATGCTGTACTCACATGGGTCTGAGCCCGTCCTATTTGGGTACTGTGATGCTGACTGGGCTGGAAGTGTTGATGACAGAAAAAGCACATCAGGAGGATGTTTCTTCTTGGGAGACAATCTCATATCTTGGTTCAGCAAGAAGCAGAACTGTGTATCCCTGTCCACTGCAGAGGCTGAATACATAGCTGCTGGAAGCAGTTGTTCCCAACTGGTGTGGATGAAATAGATGCTCACTGAGTACAATGTCACTCAAAATGTCATGACATTATTCTGTGATAATCTCAGTGCCATCAATATTTCCAAGAATCCCATCCAACACAGCAGGACCAAACATATTGATATTAGACATCACTTCATCAGAGATCTGGTGGAAGACAAGGTGATCACTTTGGAACATGTAGCCATTGAACTGCAACTGGCTGACATATTTACAAAGGCTCTGGATGCTACTCAGTTTGAAAATTTAAGGGGCAAACTGGGAATATGTCTCTCTGAGACCTTATAGCAACCAATGATGTTTGGAATATATTTATTGGAACTATGTTCTGATTGGTCAACAGATCATAGCTATACCACTTGCAACAAGTGTGGCAACAAGAGGGTAAGGAGACACCTTAACGTGAGAAGGCCTATGCACCTGCAGGAATTCAAGGACGCTGTTCATGCAGGAGTGGTTCTGGATGTCAGAAACAAAGTCATGGCATCTGATATGGCTGTACCAACAGTAAAGCAAAAGTGGGTGATTACTTGATCAAAGCTGTGAAGCAAGATCAAGTGGGTGCCAACTTGGTTGAAGCTGTGAAGTAAAACCAAGTCTGTAAGTCTGTCATTTGTTTCTGTTGTTGGCTTTGGCAACATTTCAGACAAAAATGGGGAGTAACAGTGGTGATACCCCAGACAACAGATTGGTCTGTTAAAAACAGACGTTCATGACAGATTCGAAGATTCCCTCCCCTACAGCTGATGTGTGCTGCAATTAGAAGTTTTTATTTAACTTCTGTATGTGTGCTGTTATGTGAAGTTTTACTTAACTTCCATGTGTGTGAGTGTGTTTCCGCTCTGAGTGTATTAGCTAGGTTTATTTCCTGCTAGATGTGTGATTCCGCTGCTATGAACTCTGTTATGGGGATCAAAGTGTTTTAGCCAAAAATTTGCCAAAGGGGGAGTTTGTAGGTGTTTAATTGGCTGCATTATATGGTAAAACACTAGCTGGATTCTAATGTCTTGACTGATGTCATGACATGGTGTGTATGTGTGACTGCATTGTAGGTTAGAATATCTAACTGTACTCTGATGTCTTGACTGATGTCATGACATACTTGAGTAGTTACTGCAGGATTAGCTAATACAGGATTTATTGAATGTCAAACTGGATGTTGTGACATTCATCCCTGTCAACAGATACTAAGGAATAGAACAGCTTGTGTTCTGTTAGAACTTAGTATTTATTTCCAGTCTGGTTATCAAGGAAATACCAGACCTGGCATAAGGCCTACTGACTGAATGTCAAACTGGATGTTATGACATTCATCATTGACAGCATATACTGAACAATAGACAGAGTGGTGTTCTGGTACACTTCAGTATGTTTCTTAGTTTGTTCTTCAAGAGGATAACAGGACTAACTTTAGGCCAAATGTGTAAATGTCAAATTGGATACTTTGACATCTATTAATGTAAGCTGTTACTGTAGTATGGTCATTTTGGTCATATACAAGTCAGCAAAATTGTACAGTCTGTTTTCTGGAAAAATAGACTCAGCATATGATCCTTGATGTCAAGCTGAATGTCGTGACATTCATTCCTGACAGCATATGCTATATTGTAGGTTGTTCAGTTTTCTGTTTCAGCTTTTTCTCAGGCTATTCTTCAGGGATTCAACAGCTTAGAGAAAATCCAGGAAATCAACAACCAAGCTACATTTAATGAACCTAACAAATAGCCTATTTGTTAGTAACCTAGATGTTGAATTTATGGGAACTCGCGTTACCTAAAATTCAGGAGAATACAAGTGCAAAAGCCCAGGTACTGCAATATAAAAGGAAGTCGTTCCTTCATTCAGTTTTGGGGATTTTGAGGCGTGAAGATTTAGTGTGTCCATCATACTTCACTGCTGTATTTTTGTGAGTCTTGTATTAGACATATCTTGTAAGCCAAGCCATTATCACGTAGATGATTGCTTTGGCATAGGGTGTTCATTGAGTTGTAAGTGTTGTGTCGCTCAAAGCTTTTAAGCGTGAGTGTTGTGTATCTTGATTAAAGCTGTAAAGCACAATCAAGAGTTGTTTGAAGTGTGACTTCAAAGTTGTCTTTAATATTGATTAAAGGTAGTAATCACTGAGGTGATTGAGGGGGAGTGAGTAGGAACTCTGATCTTAGTGTAAGATTGAAATTGCATTGGGTTGGGATTAAGTGACAAGTTGTAAACGGGTGAGTTTAGCTTTGAATTAATACTACTGATAGTGGATTTCCTCCCTGGCTTGGTAGCCCCCAGATGTAGGTCATGTTGGACTGAACTGGGTAAACAATTACTTGTGTTATTTACTGCACTTACTTTTAAGTTCTGCATAATTCTTGTCTGTGCAAAATTGGATGTCATAACAACCCGTGTGACATCTAAAGTCTGATAACTAGAATTTCAGATTTCAAGAAAGATGACGAAGGTTCATGTCATGAAGTTTCAGACTTCGACGACAATGAGATCGACCTTGCTGAATTGACAGAAGGGCCACCATATGCGTGCACAGTTTTATCCCCTTCGAACGGAAAAAATCTTTTCGAACCTGAAAAGAATGACATATTTCCTAAGAAAACATATACGTTTGACGTTAGAAAATGTAACTAAATTTGTGACTTACTAGTCAAAGATGGTCAGATGATAGTACCTCTGGGTGCTAAAGTACCCCCTTTAGAACAAAGAAAGAAAAGAGGGTTTTGCAAATACCATAGTTTTTTGGGTCATAAAACGTCTCAATGTTTTCTTTTCAGGGACCTTGTGCAGAGTGCCATCCAGGAGGGGAGACTCAAGTTCGGAGACAAAACATTGAGCCAGATGAAGATCGACTCCGATCCTCTACAGATAGTTAAGGCTCATTATACTGAGCCAGAGGAAGTGAACCTTATTGAAATCGTTGATGGTTTCTACATGACCGAAGTCACTGAAGATTTCGTCAATGGACCTGTTATAGCTAGGGTTCATGAGTACTTCGGGCAGACACCTTTTAATGATTTCGCCCAAAAGGATACAGGGGATGTCAACAAGGAAAATGTTGAAGTCTCAGATGCCGAGGACGTTGGAAGTTCAAAGTTAATGATGATTACTACAGAAACCGCTGATAATTTCTTTCAGATGGACAAGGCCACTGACGGCCTTCAAAACCAAAACCAAAGGTTGGATATTACTGAGGATATCCACATGGAGGTTAATATGGTGGAGTTATCTCAAGAAACCTCCATGGAGGTCGATGATGAATGTCGACAGGAGGAGTATAACAAGGCCGCCTTCCCTCAGGAGGAAGAAATGATGTCGGACTTCCTCCGAAGGTGTCAGAAAAAGAAGTCGGAAGTAATGATATGCCCTAGGTGTAGTGCTGTTTTCGACAAAAAGGCAGCTCAGAATCTTGAAGGAGTTAGGAGAGTAAATCACCAAGATGGCCATAAAGCCATCCACAATTATCAAGTAGGTAAGCCAGAAAGGGTTTTTAATCCCAGGAGATATCCTGATCCTAGACACCCCATGGTGAAGCTGAGCGAAACCAAGCAAGCTGGGCGAAATTTCAAACCCATGACCTTTAAGCCAAGCATCGAGGGATCAAATGGAAAGTGGGTCAAGCAAACTGATGGCAGGAAACACGGCCATGGAAAGTGGCAGAACCTCGAGGTTGAAAGAGTTTCGTCGCTGGCTTACCGCCAAGAATTTCGGTCCGATAAAAGGACTTCACATGTGTCCGAAAATTATAAAGGAAAGAACCCTATGACGAGATCTCAGTGGAGAAGAGAACAAAGAAGGAGAAAAGCAAAAAGAGAAGCTGGTGAGATGGATCAGGCTGAGTCGAGTACCAACGTGATTGTGAAGAAAAGGGATGACCCAAACTTCACCAAAAGAAATCCCAATATTTCAGGTAAGACGGCTGGAGAAAAATACAATCAGGTGGCTGCCGAAGATGAATTGTTAACTGATAACTTCGACTCTGGTTTGGAGGCTTCCTTAGACATTTTAGTCGGAGTGATATCCGTAATGCCTAGGGAATTCGATCGAATTACTGAAGTCGACGACAATGACAGTACCACCGAGAAGGAGATGGCCGCTCACAAGTCGGTATGTTACTATGTAATGAACAACGGCTGTGTCGAAGAGCAAAATGCTTTTTTCGAAAGATCCAGTGAAGCCATGAAGAGTCACCTGAACCCCTTCTTCATCACTAGAAAATTCGAAGACATCCCGATTAATAAAATATTGGTGGATTATGGAGTGACTGTGAACTTGATGCCTCACCGCATGTTGAGGGAAATTGTCAAATATGATACTGATGCCAAACCACATAATATGGTGTTAACTAACTATGAAGGTAAAATAGGTTCCACCCTGGGGGTTATCCAAGTCGAATTAACTGTGGGGACAGTCACTAGGTCCACAATGTTTATGATTATGGAAACAAAGGCCAACTACAATCTTTTGCTTGGAAGAGAATGGATCCATGAAGTCGGAGTTGTCCCATCTTCAATGCACCAGAGGATAATAATTTGGCGCCCATATGGCATCGTCGAAAATATAGAGGCAGATCAGGGGTACTTTAAGACCCCTATCAATCATGTCGATAGGTGCCAGTTTGTCAAACACTTAGCCACTATAGCTCCTTGTGATTCGCCTGAGTTTGCGTTTACCCCTGACGATAAAGCCTATTGTTCCTTGTCACTACACCCTCACTATGGTTTTCGGTGGGATAGAGAGATAGTAGGAGAAGACAACTTCAGATATTTGGGAGTATCTGGAATCGACCCCACAGGATGGGGAAGTGAATTCAGTAATGATGACTGAGTTTACAGCTTTAAAGAGGATTTAGGCTTACATAGCCCGAAAACAAGCAACAATTGGCCTTAGAGGCCAAGGTAAAAAATATGGTTGTCAAAGCTAGTGAAGTTTCTCCATCAATAGGTCCTGGTAAGGACTTTGACCAAATGCCACCTGATAAAGGTCAGGATGAAGAGCAAGACCATAGGCTCGATACGATCTACGACGATGAGCCTTTGGGTTTCGAGAAGGATCCGCTAGCAATAAACATTAAGATGCTGGCTCAGGATCCCCTTGAAGAAGTGGACTTAGGAGAGGGGGTAATAAAAAGGCCGACTTACATCATCACCAACATTCATCCTCAACTCAAGATCGAAGTGGTCTAGTTGCTGAGAGAGTTTAAAGATTGTTTCGCATGGGACTATGATGAAATGCCTGGTTTAAGCAGGGAGTTGGTCGAATTGAAATTGCCAATCAAGCCTGGAAAGAAGCCTGTGAAGCAAAACCCAAGACGATTTTCTCCAACAATACTGTCGAAGATTAAGGAGGAAGTTGGAAGGCTTCTCTGTTGTAATTTCATTCGCACGACCAGGTATGTCGAATGGTTAGCTAACGTTGTACCAGTTGTAAAGAAGAACGGTACTTTAAGGGTTTGCATATATTTTAGAGATTTAAATACTGCAACCCCAAAAGATGAATATTCGATGCCAGTGGCGGAAATATTGGTCGATTCTGCTGCAGGCTATGAATATTTAAGCATGCTTGACGGGTATTTTGGGTATAATCAAATATTTATTGCCGAAGAGGATGTCCCAAAAATGACATTTCGTTGCCCCAGAGCCTTAGACACCTACGAATGGGTAGTGATGCCTTTCGGCTTGAAAAATGTTGGGGCGACCTACAATAGAGCGATGAATTCGATCTTCCATGATTTCATAGAAACTTTTATGCAAATCTATATAGATGATATTGTTCTTAACTCTGTTTCAGGGAAGAGTCATGTAGACCACCTTCGAATATCTTTCGAGAGAACGAGAAAATATGGTCTAAAAATGAACCCTTTAAAATGCGCTTTTTGTGTGCAGGTTGGGGATTTTCTAGGTTTCGTGGTCCATAAAAAGGGGATCGAAATATACCAGAATAAGACCAAGGCCATCATGGAAGCGAAATCGCTATCAACGAAGAAAGGTTTGCAGTCGCTGCTGGGCAAGATCAATTTCTTAAGGAGATTCATCTCAAACCTTAGTGGGAAGACGCAAGCATTCTCGCCTTTGCTTTGACTCAACAAGGAAGTGATTGAATGGGGGCAGGCTCAACAAGAAGAGTTCGATAAGATTAAAGCATACTTGAGCCATCCATCAATCTTAACACCACCTTGCAAAAATAAAAGTATGAGATTGTATATATCTGCATCTGACAAAACCTTAGGGAGCATGTTAGCCCAGGAGGATGATAATGGTGTCGAAAGAGCCATTTACTATCTCAGTAGAGTTTTAAACGATGCAGAAACTAGTTATAGCATGATCTAAAAATTATGTTTATGCTTACATTTCTCCTGTACAAAATTGAAACGTTATATCAAACCTATTTACGTGTATGTTTCATCTCATTATGACGTTATTAAACATATGTTATCCAAACCAATTTTGCATAGTCGAATTGGGAAATGGGCATTGGCACTAACTGAGTTTTCATTAACATACATGCCATTAAGAGATGTTAAAGGAAAATTGGTAGCAAACTTCATAGTCGATCACTCCATTGATGCCAACACATTGAATGTGAGAAAACTCTTTACTTTGAATAGCTTTTGATTGATAGCAAATTGTGTGATCATCATCCAAATGATGGTTGTGCATTACCATACATGACACATGAGTGTTTTTAGTGTGTTTTATCCCATTCTATTGTTGCATGTCTGTACATAAAGATCTACATTGATACATCTCTTAAAATAACTCATAAAATCCATTTTGTGTCAGTATGCATCAACTCATAAGCCTATGCATCGATCCATACAGCATGTTGCAAATTACAAAAAAAAAATTTAGTTCAGTATGCATCGATGCACACGAGTCATGTATCGACACATGAGCAGGCAAAATGCTCTATGGATCGATCCATATGAGCCTTGCATCGATCCATGATCAGTTGAAACACCCTATGCATCAATGCATGCGTATTATGCATCGATCCATGTTAGTGAAAATGTCATATGCATCAATACATACGAATTATGCATCGATACATGCTTAATTAATTTCACCAAAAACTCATATATCTTACAGTATGCATCGATGCATACCCTCATGTATCAATGCATAAGTTTGTTTTATGTTCTAACAGTTTCTGTTTCAGTATAAATAAGAGATGTTGTGACAGCAGTGATAGGCAACGAATTCAAAGAGGGAAAAACAATTGAACACAAGATCAAAGCAGTGTGTAGCAGCAATTGTTGTTGAGCAGATAGAAACCTGAAAGAGACTTCATCTTCTTCATCTTCTCTATCACTTTTCTTCAAGAACATCAAAACATAATCATTCTTGTTCTTTGGATTAAAGGATCAACGAGATAACATTCAGTGGTACGATCAAGGATCTAGCTGAGGTTTTTCAGTGGAACGATCGAGGATCTAGCTGAGTTGAAGATTGAAGGGGGTTTCGAAGAAAAACCTACTGGTTTGTCCTTCAAGAACTGGAGTGTTCTTGCGGGTTTGTTAGTCACGTTTGCAGAACAGATTTAGCCGCAGCGTTGCGTTTGGAGATCGGGGGATTTCGCAAGCAGGTCGTGGAACCGGTGAATTGTTTGCAATTTCGTGCAGGAAATTCTTGATCGTGCTCAGATCAAGTGGAGGTTTCATACAAGAAGAAGTTCTTGGAATTTAGAATTCTGTCTTTGTATCATAACCTTGTATCAACGAATTCGGCATAATTGATAATCAAAGTTCTCAATTTCATTTGAAATTGAGAGGGAGACGTACCCACACGCGAGGACGACGTGGGGAACTTCCTTACCAAATCTCTGCGTATTGTATTCTTCCCTTACTCCTCTTTACGTTTCCAACAATTTTGCAAATTCAGTTAGTGTGTGGTGATTGTACCTTTTGCAAGACAGCAGTGGCAAGAAAACTTCTTTAACTAAACTCCACTGTTGTTCATTATTGATTACATACACACCAACTGTTTGACAAAATTGTTAGCTAGATTTTATTCATTGGAAATAGACTTTAATGATAAGTGCATTCAATTGGCTAAAATTCTGGTGTTAATAGTTCTGTCATTCTTATCCAAATCCAGCATTAAACTCGTGTGTCCGGTTTTCTAGTAGCGGTTCAGAATAGACGGAAGTCGATTCGGGACTGAAATTTTCCGCCAACTTTAAAAACTCTGATAAAACTTTAAATCCGTTTAATTTTAAAGAGGTGATCTATTCACCCCCCTCTCGATCACTAGCCACACCGTCTAACAAGTGGTATCAGAGCGCCGGTTCGCTGGTGCTCTGTGGCTGCCTGTAACAGTATGGATTCTGAACCAAAGGGGGCGTATAATAGAGCGCCCATTTTCAACGGTGAAAATTATGGCTACTGGAAAGACTGCATGCGAGTTCATGTAAATTCTGTGGATAGGCTAGTATGGGCTGCCATTGAAAATGGTCCTTTTCAAATCACTATGACAAATGCGGCTAGCGCCATAGTTCCTAAACCAGAAGATGATTGGAATGAGAAAGATGAGAAAAAGTGGTCGTGTGATTGGAGAGCTCGAAACATGCTAATTTCAGCACTTGGTGTAGATGAGTATTATCGGGTATCCCATTGCACGACAGCTAAAGAAATGTGGGATGCTTTAGAAGTTGCCCATGAGGGTACTACTGAAGTAAAACAGTCTCGCATTAACACACTCAATCAAGAGTTTGAGCTCTTTCGCATGAAACAAGGAGAATCTATCTCCGACATGCAAAAGAGATTCACTCATCTCACTAATAGGTTGAATGCCCTTGAAAAACCTATTTCCAATGAAATTGCTACTAATAAAATTCTCAGGTGTCTTAGCAGGGAATGACAACCTAAAGTAACAGCAATTAAAGAAGCCAACGATCTAACGAGACTTACGATTACAACTCTGTTTGGAAAGCTGGAAGAACATCAGCAAGCATTGGAAAGTCTCGAAAAATACGAGAACAAAAGTAAGAAGGAAAAGGAGAAGAAAAGAGACAAAGAGGGAGAGAAGAAGCCAATAGCTCTTGTGGCCTCTAGCTCTAAGTCCTCACGAAAAGAGCAAAGCGACAATGATTCAAATAGTGACAAAGATTCGGATGATGAGGAAATGGGACTGTTTGTAAGGAGATATAATAGATTCATTCGAAAGAATGGAGTCAAGCATTCCGATAAAAATCTCATGAAGTTTCGAAGACAATCTACAGATTCGAAACAAGAAGACAATCTACTGCATAACGAAGCTGTAGATGCTTTTAAAAGACTATCTTCCGACAAACAAATTTTTTCATTTTTGGAAGGTAAAGTATACGAAGCTGAAAATGATTTAGAAACGTTGAAAGCTAGTATTGCAGAAAATTCAAAAGATATTGACATTGATGGATGTAGTAGAGTTAGGTATTGTGACGCTTGACATATTTGGAAAAAAGAGGTAAACACTCTTAAGGTCAAATTAGAAAAAGCGTTGCAACCTAAGGTCACTTATGCCGTTGACTCTAGGTTGTTTAAGAAGTCGTTAAATCCACCATATGCAAAATACTCTTTCATTCCAAAGGATTTAATGAACAAGAATAAACAACCACATCATCATGGTTTATGTCATTATTGTTGTCGTGCTGGCCATACCATTGAGAAATGCAAGTTTAGGAGATTTCTTGTTCCTAAAGGTATTTGTCAATGGAAGCCAAAAGGCAACCATGTTAGCACTTACCCACTTGGACCCAATGAAAATTGGGTACCAACCTCTCTCTTTTGATATTGTAGGATGAGTGCCTTGCTTCCGCAGATAGAAGGTGGTTTCTTGACAGCGGCTGCTCAAGGCACATGACCGGTGACATATCGCTTTTTATAGACTTCAAGGCAAAGAAGAAGGGATATGTTACTTATGGAGACAATAAAAAAGGAGCTATACTCGGCAAAGGTAGTGTAGGTAATCCCTCCACCACTACTATTTCTAATGTCCATCTAGTAGAGGGACTTAAACACAATTTGTTAAGCATAAGTCAATTATGTGACATGGGCTATAAAGTTTCTTTTACAAAAACGTGCTGCATAATTGAACATGCTCAACAGAACGTTGTGTTTAAGGGTGTAAGAGTAAACAACATCTATATGCTTGACCTTTTTGATGTATCTTTAACAAGTACTAAATGTCTAGTTACCTTGAATGATGATTCTTGGCTTTGGCATAGACGTTTAGCACATGTTAATTTCGATTTGCTTAATAAGGTTGTGTCTAAGGATCTAATAGTCGGTCTTCCAAAAATAAAATTTTCAAAAGACCACCTATGTGACGCTTGCCAAATGGGAAAGCAAACGAGAGTCTCTTTTAAATCAAAAAATATAATTTCAACTTCACGACCTCTTGAGCTTCTCCATATGGATCTCTTTGGACCTTCTAGGACAAAGAGCTTAGGTGGAAATTACTATGGTTTTGTAATTGTTGACGACTACTCTAGATTTACTTGGACTATATTCCTTCATAGCAAAGATGAAACTTTTTCGGCTTTTAAGAACTTTGCAAATCTGTCCCAAAACAAAATGAACTCCAAAATAGTTACAATCCGTAGCGATCATGGTGGTGAATTTCAAAATTATCATTTTGATAAGTATTGTGACAAGTATGGTATTGAGCATAACTTTTCAGCTCCTCGAACTCCACAACAAAATGGCGTTGTGGAGCGTAAAAATCGTGTTTTAGAGGAGTTGGCAAGAACAATGCTAAATGAGGGTGGATTACCAAAATACTTTTGGGCTGATGCTGTTAGCACAGCTTGTTATGTTTTAAACAGAATCTTAATTCGTCCAATTTTAAATAAAACCCCTTATGAGCTTTTAAAAGGAAGAAAGCCAAACTTGTCACATCTTCACGTGTTCGGTTGTAAATGTTTTGTTTTGAATAATGGTAAGGAAAATATTGGGAAGTTTGATGCAAAAGCAGATGAAGGTATCTTTCTTGGATACTCACTATCAAGTAAAGCATATAGAGTGCATAATAAGCGTTTACTTACCGTTGAAGAATCTGTCCATGTTTCTTTTGATGAGTCTTATCCGAAAAATGTCGAAAAAGGTATTTCTTTTGATGACGCAGGTGTATCTACAGAAGACATACTCAAAGAAGCTGTTAAGGAAACTGATCAATCCAAAACAGCTGCCCATGAGAAGGAGAAAGATACTAGTCTTGAAGAAGATGAGGAAGAAAAGACAGCTGAAGTGAATGATCTTCCAACAGCTTGGAAGTCCTCAAAAGACCATCCGATAGACAACATCTTGGGAGACATTTCAAAGGGAGTAATGACCCGTTCTAAGATAAGTAATTTTTGTTCTCACTTCGCTTTTGTTTCACAAGTAGAACCTAAAAATGCCAAAGAGGCCTTGATTGATGAATTTTGGCTAATGGCCATGCAAGAAGAGCTTAATCAATTTAAAAGAAATGACGTTTGGGAACTTGTCCCTCGTCCGCGAGATCATCATATCATAGGTACTAAGTGGGTTTTTAGAAACAAGCTTGATGAAAACGGAGTGATTACTAGGAATAAGGCACGTTTAGTTGCACAAGGGTATAACCAAGAGGAGGGCATAGACTATGAGGAAACTTATGCTCCAGTTGCTCGCCTTGAAGTTATACGTCTCTTGCTTGCCTATGCGTGTTCTAATGATTTTAAGCTTTACCAAATGGACGTAAAGAGTGCTTTTCTTAATGGTGTCATAAATGAAGAAGTATATGTTTCACAACCTCCTGGTTTTGAGAATGCTGAAAATCCAGATCATGTTTACAAATTAAAACGAGCTTTGTATGGTCTTAAACAAGCCCCTCGGGTTTGGTATGAAAGGCTTAGCAAATTCCTAATTGATCATGGATATTCAAGAGGTAAAGTGGATAATACTCTCTTTATTAAACACAAAGGGAAGCACATTCTTTTAGTTCAAGTTTATGTAGACGATATAATTTTTGGTTCAACTAACATACACTTGGTCGAAGAATTTTCTAAGGTTATGCAGGGTGAATTTGAGATGAGTCTAATGGGGGAGCTGAACTACTTCATAGGACTGCAAATAAAGCAACTTGATGAGGGTACAACAGTATGTCAAACAAAATACTGCAGAGAACTACTCAAGCGCTTTGGAATGAATGACTCAAAATCAATTGACACCCCAATGCCTACCAACGGAAATCTAGATAAGGATGAGCATGGTAAGTGTGTAGATGTCAAAAAGTTCAGAGGTATGATTGGATCTCTCTTGTATCTTTCAGCTTCTAGACCTGACATCATGTTTAGTGTTTGTATGTGTGCACGCTATCAATCAAATCCTAAGGAATCACACCTAAAAGCTGTTAAACGCATATTTAGATATCTTCACGGAACACCTAAATATGGGCTTTGGTATTCCAAAGGAAGTGATTGTAGTTTAGTAGGGTACTCCGATTCTGATTTTGCTGGCTGCAAATTAGATAGGAAAAGCACTAGTGGCACATGTCACCTATTTTCAAATTCCTTGGTAGGTTGGCATAGCAAAAAGCAGGTTTCTGTGGCTTTGTCAACTGCAGAGGCAGAATACGTTGCAGCCGGTAGTTGTTGCGCTCAGATTTTATGGCTAAAGCAGCAACTACAAGACTTTAACATTCAACTCAAACGCATTCCTATAAAATGTGACAACACTAGTGCCATAAACCTTACAAAAAAACCCTGTCTTACACTCACGCACTAAACACATAGAGATCAGACATCACTTTCTTCGCGACCATGTTGAAAAAGAAGACGTTGTATTTGAGCATGTTGACTCCAAAAATCAGCTTGCTGATATATTCACTAAACATTTGGCAACGGAACCGTTCTTCAACATTCGTCGTGAATTGGGGATCTTAGATCTTTCTCATTTGATGTCTTAAGCGGTTGATTCTTAATTATATTATGCCTTACCTTGGTTGGTGAGATTCGTTTTAGATATCATTTATCCATCACAAGATTACGTCAACAAAGGTAATATCATTCCTTTCTACAATTTTTTTCTAAGTGGTTGTGTATGTTAGAACAAAAGTTCTTACTCCAATTGATGTAAATTTGGATGCATATATTGTTTGCCTATACTGTTTGCACATTAACAATCTGACTTGTGAATTCTTCTTCTGCATAACCATCATAACATACTGCATAAAAATTCTCTAAAATCTGCTTCGGCATCAGTATGCATCGATCTAAACATGTTGGCATCGATCCATATCTTCTGCATATTTAAATTTTTAAAAAAAAAACAAGTTCAGGATGCATCGATCCATTCGTCGCATGCATCGATACATAGCCCTGGTACAAACAAAAATGCCTCATATGCATCGACCCATGGCCACATGCATCGATCCATACTGATGTTATGTGTATTAAATGAATATTTTCTCTCTCATGCATCGACACATCAGCCACCCTTATCACTTCCTATCTCAAAACTTCATATCATCAGTGCTCATAAACCCCATAACCAGCGGCTAACCCTAATCTTCCTCATCATCACTCACTCTAAAACCCTAAATCTCTCATCACCATGCCTCCACGCACTATTCCATCCAGAGCAAAGGGAAAAGGAAAAGGAAAGGAAACAGCCGGTACTTCTCAGCAACCACCAGATTGTGAGAAAATTCTTTACTTTGAATTAATTTTGAATGATAGCTAATTGTGTGATCATCATCCAAATGTTGGCTGTGCATTACATCACATGATACATTTGTGTTTTTATTGTGTTTTTATCCCACTCTATTGTTGCATAACCGTACGTAAAGACCTACATTGATACATCTCTTAAAATAACACATAAAATCCATTTTGTATCAGTATGCATCAACACATAAGCCTATGCATCGATCCATACAGCATGTGGTATATCACAAAACCCTTTTTGTTCAAGATGCATCGATGCACACGAGTCATGTATCGACACATGAAAGGCAAAAGGCTCTATGGATCGATCCATACGATCCTTGCATCGATACATGATCAGTTGAAACAGCCTATGTATCAATGCATACGTATTACGCATCGATACATGTTAGTAGAAAGGTCATATGCATCAATACATACGAATTATGCATCGATACATGCTTAATTCATTTCACCAAAAACTCACTTAACTTACAGTATGCATCGATGCATACCCTCATGTATTAATGCATAAGTTAGTTTTTGTTCTAACAGTTTCTGTTTTCAGCATATATAAGAGGTGTTGTGACAGTAGTGAAAAAACACGAATTCTTTGAGGGAAAAACAATTGAACACAAGATCAAAAAGCAGTGTTGTAGCAATTGTTGGAGAGCACATAGAAACCTGAAAGAGACTTCATCTTCTTCATCTTCTCAATCACTTTTCTTCAAGAACATCAACACATAACCATTCTTGTTCTCTGAATTAAAGATTTATCGAGATAACGTTCAGTGGTACGATCAAGGATCTAGCTGTGGTTTTCAGTGGAACGATCGAGGATCTAGCTGAGTTGAAGATTGAAGGGGGTTTCGAGGAAAAACCTACTGGTTTATCCTTCAAGAACTGGAGTGTTCTTGAAGGTTTGTGAGTCATGTTTGCAGAACAGATTCAGCCGCAGCGTTGCGTTTGGAGATCGGGGGATTTCGCAAGCAGGTCGTGGAACCGGTGAATTGTTTGCAATTTCGTGCAGGAAATTCTTGATCGTGCTCAGATCAAGTGAAGGTTCATACAAGAAGAAGTTCTTGGAATTTAGAATTCTGTCTTTGTATCACAACCTTGTATCAACGAATTCGGCAATAATTGATAATCAAAGTTCTCAATTTCGTTTGAAATTGAGAGGGAGACGTACCCACACGCGAGGACGACGTGGGGAACTTCCTTACCAAATCCCTGCGTATCGTATTCTTACCTAACTCCTCTTTACGTTTAAAACATTTTTCGCAATTTTAGTTAGTGTGTTGTGATTGTTCCTTTTGCAAGACAGCAGTGGCAAGAAAACCTTTTTAATTAAACTCTACTGCTGTTCACCATTGATCACACACACACCAACTGTTTGACAAAATTGTTAGCTAGGTTTTATTCATTGGAAATAGACTTTAATGATAAGTGCATTCAATTAGCTAAAATTCTGGTGTTGATAGTTTCTGTCATTCTTATTCAAATCCAGCATTAAACTCGTGTGTCCGGTTTTCTAGTAGCAGTTCAGAATAGACGGAAGTCGATTCGGGACTGATATTTTCCGCCAACTTTAAAAACTCTGATAAAACTTTAAATCCGTTAAATTTTAAAGAGGTGATCTATTCACCCCCCCTCTCGATCACTAGCCACACCGTCTAACAAGTGGTATCAGAGCGCCGGTTCGCTGGTGCTCTGTGGCTGCCTGTAACAGTATGGATTCTGAACCAAAGGGGGCGTATAATAGAGCGCCTATTTTCAACGGTGAAAATTACGGCTACTGGAAAGACTGCATGCGAGTTCATATAAATTCTGTGGATAGGTTAGTATGGGCTGCCATTGAAAATGGTCCGTTTCAAATTACTATGACAAATGCGGCTGGCGCCATAGTACCTAAACCAGAAGATGATTGGAATGAGAAAGATGAGAAAAAGTGGTCGTGTGATTGGAAAGCTCGAAACATGCAAATTTCAGCACTTGGTGTTGATGAGTATTATCGGGTATCTCATTGCACGACAGCTAAAGAAATGTGGGATGCTTTAGAAGTTGCCCATGAGGGTACTACTGAAGTAAAACAGTCCCGCATTAACACACTCAATCAAGAGTTTGAGCTCTTTCGCATGAAACAAGGAGAATCTATCTCCGACATGCAAAAGAGATACACTCATCTAACTAACCGATTGAATGCGCTTGGAAAACCTATTTCCAATGAAATTGCTACTAATAAAATTCTCAGGTGTCTTAGCAGGGAGTGGCAACCTAAAGTAACAGCAATTAAGGAAGCCAACGATCTCACAAGACTTACGATTACAACTCTGTTTGGAAAGCTGGAAGAACATCAGCAAGCATTGGAAAGTCTTGAAAAATATGAGAACAAAAGTAAGAAGGAAAAGGAGAAGAAAAGAGACAAAGAGGGAGAGAAGAAGCCAATAGCTCTTGTGGCCTCTAGCTCTAAGTCCTCACGAAAAGAGCAAAGCGACAATGATTCAAGTAGTGACAAAGACTCGGATGATGAGGAAATGGGACTGTTTGTAAGGAGATATAATAGATTCATTCGAAAGAATGGAGTCAAGCATTCCGACAAAAATCTCATGAAGTTTCGAAGACAATCTATAAATTCGAAACAAGAAGAGAACAAGAAGAGTAGAGGAAGAGGATCCTGTTTTAATTGTGGTAAATCTGGACATTATAAAACGGACTGCCCTATGAAGTATAAGGATCAAAGAAAAGATTCACCAAAAGGGTATAGCAAACAAAGAAGAGCGTACATTGCATGGGAAAGTGATAGTGATTCATCAAGCACACAAAGCTCAAGTGATGGTGATGAAGCCGCAAATCTGTGCCTTATGGCTCACACAAAAAATTTGTCCTACCACAAGAAGAAAAACAATGACAAAAAGGTAAAACAAGCCTATTACAATAATTTCTCCTCTATGCCATTTTCGGAACTAAAAATAGCTTTTGAAAAACTGCATAACGAAGCTGTAGATGCTTTTAAAAGACTATCTTCCGACAAACATATTTTCTCATTTTTGGAAGGTAAAGTAAACAAAGCTGAAATTGATTTAGAAGCGTTGAAAGCTAGTATTGCAAAAAATTCAAAAACTATTGACATTGATGGATGTAGTAGAGTTAGGTATTGTGACGCTTGTTATATTTGGCAAAAAGAGGTAAACACTCTTAAGGTCAAATTAAAGAAGGCGCTACAACCTGAAGTTACTTATGTCGTTGACTCTAGGTTGTTTAAGAAGTCATTAAATCCTCCATATGCAAAATACTCTTTTATTCTAAAGGATTCAATGAACAAGAAACAACAAACACATCATCATGGTTTATGTCATTATTGTTGTCATGCTGGCCATACCATTGAGAAATGCAAGTTTAGGAGATTTCTTGTCCCTAAAGGTATTTATCAATGGAAGCCAAAAGGCAACCATGTTAGCACTTACCCACTTGGACCCAATGAAAATTGGGTACCAACTTCTCTCTTTTGATATTGTAGGATGAGTGCCTTGCCTCCGCAGATAGAAGGTGGTTTCTTGACAGCGGCTGCTCGAGGCACATGACCGGTGACATATCGCTTTTTATAGACTTCAAGGCAAAGAAGAAGGGATATGTTACTTATGGAGACAATAACAAAGGAGCTATACTCGGCAAAGGTAGTGTAGGTAATCCCTCCACCACTACTATTTCAAATGTCCATCTAGTAGAGGGACTTAAACACAATTTGTTGAGCATAAGTCAACTATGCGACATGGGCTATAAAGTTTCGTTCACAAAAACTTGCTGCATAATTGAACATGCTGAACAGAACATTGTGTTTAAGGGTGTAAGAGTAAACAATATCTATATGCTTGACCTGTTTGATGTACCTTTAACAAGTACTAAATGTCTAGTCACCTTGAATGATGATTCTTGGCTTTGGCATAGACGTTTAGCGCATGTTAATTTTGATTTGCTTAATAAGGTTGTATCTAAGGATCTAGTAGTCGGTCTACCAAAAATAAAATTTTCAAAAGACCACCTATGTGACGCGTGCCAAATGGGAAAGCAAACGAGGGTCTCTTTTAAATCTAAAAACGTAATTTCAACTTCACGACCCCTTGAGCTTCTCCATATGGATCTCTTTGGACCTTCTAGGACAAAGAGCCTAGGTGGAAATTACTATGGCTTTGTAATAGTTGATGACTACTCTAGATTTACTTGGACTATATTCCTTCATAGCAAAGATGAAACTTTTTCTGCTTTTAAAAACTTTGCAAATCTGTCCCAAAACAAAATGAATTCCAAAATAGTTACAATTCGTAGCGATCATGGTGGTGAGTTTCAAAATTATCACTTTGAGAAGTTCTGTGACAAGTATGGTATTGAGCATAATTTTTCAGCTCCTCGAACTCCACAACAAAATGGCGTTGTGGAGCGTAAAAATCGTGTTTTAGAGGAGTTGGCAAGAACAATGCTTAATGAGGGCGGATTACCAAAATACTTTTGGGCTGATGCTGTCAGCACAGCCTGTTATGTTTTAAACAAAATCTTAATTCGCCCTATTTTAAATAAAACTCCTTATGAACTTTTGAAAGGAAGAAAACCAAACTTGTCACATCTTCACGTATTCGGTTGTAAATGTTTTGTTTTGAATAACGGTAAGGAAAATATTGGGAAGTTTGATGCAAAAGCGGATGAAGGTATCTTTCTTGGTTACTCACTGTCAAGTAAAGCATATAGAGTGTATAATAAGCGTTTACTTACTGTTGAAGAATCTGTTCATGTTTCTTTTGATGTGGTTGAACTCCTACATGCATAAAGACTTGGGTCATTTCTGTCTACAAAGGATGATTACCATGAGGATTTCATCCGGGCCTTTTATGCTGGCTTACAACCTGGTAGAGGCTATATGTTCCGGTGTTCTATCGGTGTCAGAACATATACCTTTGAAGCCTCTGATTGGGAAACGGTGTTTCAAATTCCGCCTCTGTCGATGAATTTCAAGTCCTGGCATGACCTGCATTTTGATACTGAATTTGACATGAAGGACTTTACTCCATCTATCCTAAAGATAGACAGACCGCTGAGTGAGGATGAACACGTCACGTCTGGTATGATTAAGCAAACTCCGCGTATTCTTCATTGGATAATCTCACACATTCTGCGTCCGACAAGCAGTGGACACTCTCGGTTGGACAAGGCAAGCATACATCTTCTCTACATTCTGCAAAATAAGGTTCCCTTGAAATGGGCAAACTACTTTGTAAAACGTCTATTTTTCGTGCGAGACAGCTCCAAGAATGTGGCTCTAGGTTATGCTTCTCAAATAATCAAAATTCTAAAGTTTTGGAAGGTTGCAATTCCTCCAGTTCCTCTCCTATCTCCATCTGCTGCTCAAGAGTTTGACTCTTCCACTTTATCGCATATGGGATATCGGTGGGACAAGGACCGTAAATGCTTCTACTTCTTTGAAAGAAAATCCAGAACAAGAATCTACAATTTTGATGTGCCTTCTGAACGAATCCATGTTGTTGAAGACCAGCCTGATGAAGAATGCAGGATGCGCATGAAGCAGATGTGCCTCCAGCTGAGGCCAATGCTGGTTGGGGTGATTGGGTGCCACGAAGGTGGTCTCCAACCAACTATGTGCCTGAACCTACGGCCCCTCCGTTCTCCAGTGGTACTTCATCCTCAATACCTACTGCGGACATCACTCATATGCTTCAACAGATGGAAATTGCCAACAAAGAACGTCATGAAGAGGCACGGTATTGGAATGTACAACAAAATGAGTGGCACAAGGAGCATCGTGACTGGCATGAGAAGCATACACGGATGTATCAGAATCAATACGCTTGGCACCAAGACTTGGTTAAGTGGCACCAAGTTTTCTACAATGAAATGTCTGGCTTTATGGACGACTGCCGCGAAAATCCTGGTATTATGGACAGATTTAGAAGCATTGAAGTTCAGGACCGATTTAGGCAATACTCCTTCATGGGCCAAAATCCAGACACAATGCCTCCTCCTCCGCCTCCGCCAAGCTACAGAGATCCTGCCAGAGATGATGAGGAGTCCTGTGGAGGCCACAATCCCAATTAACCCACCATCATTTCATATCACTGCATTTCATCTCATATTGCTCAAGTTTTATTTTGTTGCACAATATATGGTTTAGCTTATGTAATTCTTAAACTCGTTCAAATCCTTAAATGCTTTTCACTTTCTGTTTATCTCTATTGTTATTGCCCTTATTCGTCATTCTTTGTGAATGATTCTTTACTTTGAAGCTTCCTTCTTTGTGATTGATAGCTTTTTATCAATTTTTTTGCCATGTCCTGCTACAACATGCTACCTTGTTAAACCTATTTCTTCCTCTTTTTGATGTTGACAAAGGGGGAGAAAATGCAGATATGCACAAACTCAGGGGGAGTATCACACATCTTGCCAAAAATTTGCCATCATCAAAAAGGGGGAGTTTGTGAGAAAATTCTTTACTTTGAATAGCTTTTGATTGATAGCAAATTGTGTGATCATCATCCAAATGATGGCTGTGCATTACCATACATGACACATGAGTGTTTTTAGTGTGTTCTATCCCATTCTATTGTTGCATGTCTGTACATAAAGATCTACATTGATACATCTCTTAAAATAACTCATAAAATCCATTTTGTGTCAGTATGCATCAACACATAAGCCTATGCATCGATCCATTAAGCATGTTGCAAATTACAAAAAAAAAATTTGTTCAGTATGCATCGATGCACACGAGTCATGTATCGACACATGAGCAGGCAAAATGCTCTATGGATCGATCCATATGAGCCTTGCATCGATCCATGATCAGTTGAAACACCCTATGCATCAATGCATGCGTATTATGCATCGATCCATGTTAGTGAAAATGTCATATGCATCAATACATACGAATTATGCATCGATACATGCTTAATTCATTTCACCAAAAACTCATATATCTTACAGTATGCATCGATGCATACCCTCATGTATCAATGCATAAGTTTGTTTTATGTTCTAACAGTTTCTGTTTCAGTATAAATAAGAGATGTTGTGACAGCAGTGATAGGCAACGAATTCAAAGAGGGAAAAACAATTGAACACAAGATCAAAGCAGTGTGTAGCAGCAATTGTTATTGAGCAGATAGAAACCTGAAAGAGACTTCATCTTCTTCATCTTCTCTATCACTTTTCTTCAAGAACATCAAAACATAATCATTCTTGTTCTTTGGATTAAAGGATCAACGAGATAATGTTCAGTGGTACGATCAAGGATCTAGCTGAGGTTTTTCAGTGGAACGATCGAGGATCTAGCTGAGTTGAAGATTGAAGGGGGTTTCGAAGAAAAACCTACTGGTTTGTCCTTCAAGAACTGGAGTGTTCTTGCGGGTTTGTTAGTCACGTTTGCAGAACAGATTTAGCCGCAGCGTTGCGTTTGGAGATCGGGGGATTTCGCAAGCAGGTCGTGGAACCGGTGAATTGTTTGCAATTTCGTGCAGGAAATTCTTGATCGTGCTCAGATCAAGTGGAGGTTTCATACAAGAAGAAGTTCTTGGAATTTAGAATTCTGTCTTTGTATCATAACCTTGTATCAACGAATTCGGCATAATTGATAATCAAAGTTCTCAATTTCATTTGAAATTGAAAGGGAGACGTACCCACACGCGAGGACGACTTGGGGAACTTCCTTACCAAATCTCTGCGTATTGTATTCTTCCCTTACTCCTCTTTACGTTTCCAACAATTTTGCAAATTCAGTTAGTGTGTGGTGATTGTACCTTTTGCAAGACAGCAGTGGCAAGAAAACTTCTTTAACTAAACTCCACTGTTGTTCATTATTGATTACATACACACCAACTGTTTGACAAAATTGTTAGCTAGGTTTTATTCATTAGAAATAGACTTTAATGATAAGTGCATTCAATTGGCTAAAATTCTGGTGTTAATAGTTCTGTCATTCTTATCCAAATCCAACATTAAACTCGTGTGTCCGGTTTTCTAGTAGCGGTTCAGAATAGACGGAAGTCGATTCGGGACTGAAATTTTCCGCCAACTTTAAAAACTCTGATAAAACTTTAAATCCGTTTAATTTTAAAGAGGTGATCTATTCACCCCCTCTCGATCACTAGCCACACCGTCTAACATTGAACTATGTCGAATTGGGGCCTTGGAAGTTGTACTTCGATAAATCTAGTCATAAAGATGGCACGGACGTCGGGGTCGTAATTATTTCTCCTAATAAAATTCCAACAAAATTCCAGTACAAAGTAGAAGGTACTTGTTCAAATAATGAGGCTGAATACGAAGCCATCATAGCAGGACTTGAAATGTTGTGGGAATTAGGGGCAACTCGAGTTGAGATAATGGGAGACTCGGAGTTGGTCATAAAACAGATCATGAAGGAATATAGATGTGTTAAGGAGAATTTGATCATGTATTTCATAATCTCCAATCGATTGTTAAAAAAGTTCGAAATGGTTTATATTCGACATATACCGCGAATAGAAAACATGGTAGCTAATGATTTAGCTCAGATTGCATCCGGGTACAAACTTTCAAAGGAAAAGTTGCACAAAGTCATTGAAGTTAGGGGAAAGGTCGTGCCAACCAGATTAATTCCCTTAGATTTAGAAAAGACGAAGATAGGATATGTTGATGAAGGAAATTTTGAAATATTGGCAATAGACAATTTGACGGATGAAGACCGGAGAAAGCCAATAGTGGTGTACCTGTAGAATCCAACAACGTCTACTGATCAGAAAACCAAGTATCGAGCATTGAGTTACGTTCTTTTGAGTTCAGAGTTGTTTAAGAAATCTCCTGAGGGAGTTCTGCTTAAATGCCTCAGTGAGTCAAAGGCATACTTTTCCCTTTCGAATGTGCCTAATGGAGCGTGTGGGGCACACCAAGTCAATCATAAGATGAAATGGCTCTTATTTCTCCAAGGGATGTATTGGCCTACCATGTTGAAATACTGTATTGAATTCGCAAAGGGTTTCCAAGACTGTCAGGTGCATGTGGGCGTACAACATGTCCCTACAAGTAAATTACATTTTATCATCAAGCCTTGGCCATTTAGGGGTTTGGCTTTAGATTTGATTGGAGAAATTCGACCTCCATCATCTAAATGTCAAAGATATATATTGGTAGGAGTTGATTATTTTACAAAGTGGATTGAAGCTATAACCATACCAAATGTGAACCAAGAGGATGTGGTCGAATTTATCCAAAAGCACATTATTTATAGATTTGGAATCCCGGAGACAATCACAACGGATCAAGGATCAGTATTTACTGGTCAGAAAATGCAAGAATTTGCCAAAGAAATGGGCTTCAAATTATTAACGTCAACACCTGGTAACGCGTAACAGTATCGTATTTTTGGCTTCATATGCATTTCTTTTTACTTGATTAACACTTATTGTTATGCAGTATTTTATGTTTATTGCAGGTATTTATCGATTAAAAGGTTTACAGCAAGCAAAATGGAAAATAGAAAAAAGGAAAGAAAAAGAGAAGAAAATGGAGTTTTATAGAGATAATGAGCCACCAAAGCAAATGGGCTTGTGGCGCCTATTATCTAGGGTGTGTGGCACCTGCCACATGGACCCAAGAAGGAGGTGGCGCCCGCCACCAAGCATGAGGAGGTGGCGCTCAATCCTATTTTGGTGGCGCTCGCCTCTCATTCAAAGACTAGGGTTGTGGCAACCGCCAAAACCCAGTCTTCCCTCTTTTTCTCCATGTTTATAGCCACGAATCCACCCACCTTCGCTTCAAATTAGGGATTGTGGAAAATATATAAAGGCTCACAGACTCGCTCGGTCTCTCTCTCTTCTTCTAGTTTTCAAGCTACGATTATTTTTTCTCTGAGTTATTTTCTTTTAGTTTTCTAGGCAGTTTTCTTACTTTGTAAAAGTAATATTTCTCTACATCGGGGACTATTACGATTTATTATTTACACATTTGAATTCAATTGTAATGGTTACTCATTGCCAAAGCCTGCCAACATTATTTTAATCGAAGAATCAAGATTCAGTTCCAGTTCTCAATCTGTAATCCAGGTTTTATTTTGATTGTTGTTTTATTTATTTATGCCTTATTTCATGTTTGATTTCTGTAAGACCCCAATTTTGACCCTAAGGTCCCTCATGCAATTTCATCATATGCGTTAACATTGGGATCATACCTTGGCATCCTCCTTACCCCTCTTTCATTGGGTTTGTTTTGGGGGAGATCACCAAGCACTATGTGATTGTATCATATTTATATTTTATCGTTTTACTAACCAAAATACCAAAAATATGTTTTTTCATTTGCCTAACTCTTTTGTAGGTAGGGCATGATCCCCATTGATCTATCAAGTACATATCTAGGGTTTGAGACCCTCATGACAAAGAGCACAACCATGAATTGATCCAAGAATGGTTATGATCATAATATATGAGTCCCAATGACCTCTACATGTTATGTTGATTAAGTTTTCTTCAAGAGTTTGAGGGTGATTTGCCTTGGAAATCCTAGTTTGACTGGGTATCTTGAGTAACTTCTCCAACAAGCTATCTTACCAATTGATCAAATTTCTCAAGGTACACTTCAAAATTCATCATATTATGCATATATGATCTACCATGAGCCAAGAAAGTCCAAATATTTGAAGGTTAGCAAGTTGGTTGATGGTGGTTGGCCAGATGAATTCATCTAATCAAAACTGGGTCTCCCTAAACCCTATCTCCTACAATTTTCACCATATGAAAATGATTCAAAGAGAAAAGTTACTCTAAATGACATTACAAACAACTTTCATGTTGATATATAGAGCTAGTTTTTCTTGGAAAATCATTTTCTATATTGAAACATTATAGGTCATTTTGTCTAAACCCTAATTTGAAAGTCAATTTCCCAAGGTCATAACTTGCTCAATTTTTATGAGATGAAAGATTTCAAAGTTGAAAAATAAAATTCAATATGTATAATTCAACTTTTATGCTTGGAGTGAGAGAAAACTCAACTTTTATGAGCATGTGATATGAGGATACATTATAGGTCATTTTTGACCTATACGATTGAACAAGTGATTTTTCCAAACTTCAAAAATGAATAACTCTATCATTACAAATCCAAATGACATGAAATTTGTGACCATTTTGAAGGTATTTGAAAGAGATACAACTATGATGAATACACTTATCTCATTTGAGGCTCACATAAAAAGTTAAGTAAGGCGGAATATTGAGGTATATGGCTTGACACTTAGAAAAAATTTCAACATGTTGGAATTTCCAAACTTCTACCTCAAAATTCTCCATGTTCCAAGCTCCAAATGAAAAAGTGTTAAACATCAAACTATTTCCCCTTGATCCAAGCTTTCCAAAGAACCCAAGTTCATGCATTTTGGATGAGGTTTGCTAGGTCTGTTATTGGCTTTAACAGGGCTGCATCATTGGAAAGAATCAATTGCACAATTTTTATTTCATAATGCCTTGCCATCCAAGCTTCATTCAGACCTCAATTGGAATCATTTTGGACCTTTTTGCATTGCATCATGGGCCTGTACATGCCCATGCACTCGTGCCATTCACATTGCTAATTTTGGACAGATTTTGAAGTGTGCAAATATCATTCATTCATGCTATAAATACATAACCTCTGGGCTCATTTGAAAAAGACTTTGCACGCCAGCTTTGCCTCATTGAAACCCTCTCATTCTAAAGGAAAACCTTAGAAAATTCAATTTGAAATTTGAGTTTGAATCTCAACTGTTGGAGATTCAAGAACTCCAGGATCCAAAGCCTTGCAACCTCTCTAATCACTTCCTGCTAGCTTCTCAAGTGTGATCAAATTGTGTTTGGAGCAAGCAACATCAAGAACTGCATAGCATTGAAGATAATTTTCAGAAAACTTCATCTCTTTGATTCTCACTCAATTCTACTCAATTCTCTTGGATCTTTGGTTGTCCGAAGTCCTACCAATGTAGGCAAGAAGATTGAGTTACTTAGAGGTTAAATTGAAGCAACTCAGTTGATGCACCTCAAAATTCAACTCCTCATATCTTTCTATATATGTGGAGTTAGTTGAAATTGAGGTCAGAGTCGTGCTCTACGCCATTTTTTATTTCAGATCATGTCCTCCATTTTTATTTTGGTGATGGTTGAGGGTGGACCAGTCCGGTGAGGTCCACCGGAGAAGAAGACCGGATTTACGGCTCCGGCGATGCGTTGGCACGTCTCCCAGCCACATGATCCAGTTGAAATGTTTTAATCTCACGTGTCCATTGTGATTACAATCCCTGCAGCGCGCTGACTCGTGTGTTTGATGGAACGCGCATTTCAGGCCACTTGATCTGTCACCTCAATTAATGAGGGAGATCAAGTGGCTCACGTTTATTCATATTTTTTTATTTTTGTTTTAATCCTTTTATTTTCACTAATTCATATTAACTTTAATATTGATCCAAAAAATATGAGAGTTTCACCAAAAAGTTTCAAATAATTTTCTCTTTCATATTTTGAGTTAAAATCATTTTTTGGATCATTATTGATATTTTTCATGATTTAATTGATTTTGTGATTATTTTTAATTGTTTAAAAATACTTTTAAGTCTTTAAAAATTATGAATTTTTTTCTCCAAGGTCCTTTGACCTTGTTTGACCTATGATAAATTTCATGGTCATTTCTTTGGTGTTTTGATGAGGTTTTAGGAATTTGACAAACCATATTTAATTTAAATGTATTATTTTAGTGTTTTTAATTTGAATAAATGCCAATTAGTTGTGTTGACCAATTGTGATGACTTGTTTGAGTTTGACTCTTGTTATTGGGCCTTGTTCAAGGTTGATTTGAATTTGTCAAGTTAATATCATTGGATTTAGGGGATCGATGGAATGTACATTCCATCTCCCAAAATGAATGGATGATATTAATTTGGTAAAAGTCCTCCTTTGACCAATTTGAATTTTGATCCATTCCCCTCCCTCTTCATCTCATTCCCATTCTTTATGCATTCATCTCATATGGCGTATGATATCTCAAAGTCCTAAGGCTAGTTGATTGAAAAATCAACATAAGTATGGATGAGATTAGGCCACCCCTTTTGCATATTCTTTTTGTGTGTGGTATGTTTCATGAGCATAATCCATTATGCTATGTCTCTAACATGCATTAACACCAAAATTCTATTGTCCGACCTAAAATAGTTGTGATTTCTACATAAGTCCGATTACGATTGCTTAACATAGCGCCAAATTTGTGACTCAAAAGGCATAACATTCTAGTTAGTGAGATTGTAAGTGTCCCCTCTTTCATGGTATTGTGTGGAAACTTGGCCTTTTTTCCTTCCTTTGGAAGATGCCTTGGCTCAAGGATCCATGCTTGTGATAAGTGGGTTGAGTGTTATCCAAAGAATGACTTAAAATGAAAAGCAAAAGCAAAACAATACTAACTTCTAACTCATTAACAACTAACTTTTAATTTCAAGCAATTTACTCTAATGTCATTTAATTTTAGTCTTTATTCATTTGACGTTATTCATACCATTCTAATTGTTTATGTTAATGAAATTTTCACTTTGTCCATTTGGACCATATTGTGTGATATATCTTGTTTGTGTATACTTTGCTTGTTTGTGTGGTCTTTGACCATTAATGTACATAATAACAACAAAAACCCTAAAAAACTTTTGTGTGGACTGTTGACTTGATCTTGGACAAATGGACTTAGAACTTAGGCAACATTCCTATGCTAAAGGACTTGGCCAATGCCAACTTTCTGTGAAACCAAGTGATTGCAACTTGAAACCTCATCTGATACATCATTCAAGATCTCTCTGAGTTCATCTGCAACATGATCATTGTGAAGTTGTTATTTTGAACCTGTGACTTGTGGAATTCATCAGTTACATGGGCTAATTTGAAGAAGACCATGGAGTGGCTATGCTTGGATGTGTCTATCTTTATTTGATGCCTTGATCTTCAAGATAATATACTTATGCATTTGTGTGTTGCTTGATTCTAAATGTCCAAGGGAATCTGGGTTTCTATTGATATTCTTGTTTATTGGATTGCTACCCATTGGTCAGATCTTTTCAACTCTTAACTTTTAATTTTGTGCATAGAATTACTCTCTTCATATCTTCCCCATTTCTTTAATTTCAAAATCTCTCCATCCCTTTTAAAAAAATCTTCTTTGTTTGAACTTATTTTGTTCTAAATTTTGACTACTTTGCAAAAAGGTAGAAACTTTGGCCTTATGCCATTGCATTTTCAAACCTCTTTTCTTAAATCAAATTTGTAAATAAACTTAACCATACTTGAACTAAACTTTCAAAAAAGCCAAAAAGAACTAACTCATTCAAACCATTTTTAGGCCTTTGTGCCTTTCAAACTTAAATTTTTGTTAAAAGTAATGCATCCACTTTGAAATTTGTATCACGAACTAAAAGTTATTGATCCCTCATTTTTATGTTGGTATGTAGGCACAAGTCCGAAGGTCTTGTCAAACACAAAAAATATAATTAATGAATTCTTTTCTCATCCCCCCATTCTATTTGTTTGTAAACATCATTTTTGTACCAAATATATATGCACACAAAAAGGGCTCCCTAGGAGTACATAGGACACTTTGGGTGCTAACACCTTCCCTCTGTGTAACTAACCCTCTTACGTGTAATCTCTCACATTTTATTAGTTTTGATTTGAAAAATTCTTACTTTTGGGTTTTGTTCGTACTTTTTCCCTTTTTCCCTTGGAAACAATAAAAGCGCGGTGGCGACTCTTGTTATTTGATCTCTAGCTTATCTATAACTTGATGATCATGGATTTACCACTACAGAAATTAAGTGGCGACTCTGCTGGGGAGTAGTCTCCAGTGGGTTTAGCCTACTTTTTGTGTGTATATATTTGTATAGATGTGATATTTGTATATATGTATGTGTGATATAATCTACTTGTTGTGCTTGGTGATCTCTGAGTGGTGAGATAAGTTCTAACCTGAACTTGAGTGCAATTAAGATATGAGGATGGTATAGTCATGTTCGACTTATATGGAGTAGTCCTTAACAAGTTGGCTTGAGATCCATCTGCTCAGTGGAGACTCTTTTGGATTTGGAAATGTCACACAAGTATTTGTGGTTAGGCATTACTATCTCTAATTTGGGTCCGAGAAGCTGAGGACCGTAGAACATTTACCCCCTATTGACCTATTTAGGACGTAGTGTGGAGACTGTTCAAGTGTAGACTTGATAACAATTGTTACGCGATACTACACTCAGACGAGTTTCTCTTGAGAATATTATGGGTCGATGAGTCAGTCATCTTAACATGTAATATCCGATAGATGGAATTAAGACTCTGGGAACTTTTTAGAACATAATATACAGGTTTTTATCCTTAGTTCACTCCTGTGGGATGGTTCTTACCCAGACTCCATGCTCGTGACTTACAACAAACCCTTGATTCTTGGTTGATCCAATCATGTCTTGTCAATATCAATGGAACTTGGGTGTTGATAAGTGTAGCGGGCTATTCATTACCTTTAGATTTATTGACTAAATCAAAAGTAAATCATATAATTCGAGTCGCCACCACACTTCTATTTATCCAAAGGAAAGGTTAGAAAGCAAACAAAAACCGAGAAGTTTTATCAAATCAAAAACTAATAAAAATGTCAGAGATCTGGGTAAGGGGGTTGGTTATGCAATGGGAAGGTTCCAAGCACCCAAAACATCCTTAGTACTCTAAGGGAGCCCTTTTTAAAAAGTTGTATGGTAGGTTGGTATTTGTGAAAATATTTGTGCAAACATGATTGGGGAGATGAGAAAAGAATATACAAATTATTTACAATTTTGTTGTTTGAACGGATAAACCCATTGCCTACGTACCATCACAAAGGTAGGATCAAAACCTCGTAGTTCGGGGTAAAAATCTCAAAATATGGGTGAATTCATTTGACAAAAGCCTTAAGGTCTTTTGTTATCAAAGGGAGAAAACTCAAACTAAACCAACAATCCACCATGTGAGGAGAGCTTCAACATACTAGTGAGGGATCCACCCTATAATAAGTATGAAAGACTTATAGTCCAATCACTAAGGATAAGGTGAGGTTTACATCAACCACTATGATAACTCAAACCTATGGCTAATTTTTATGAAAAAGGTTTTAACAAAGGTGGCCATTGGAACCACAAAAATCATTTGAAGTGAGTTGTATTTACCAATTAGAAGTATTCACAAAAGGAATTCAAAGTTGACTTAAGATCCAATTCAAAATAAGTATTAATAAAAAAGAGTTTGAAAAAATCAAAGGCATAAGGCCTAGCTTTCTAATTTAAAAAAACAATGTCAATGTTTGCACAAAATGAGTTTGGATTGGGTTAGAGTGGAGAGAAGAAGAGAAGGGCTAGTCCTAAACATGCAAAGGTGAGAGAAGAGAATAAAACCCTTGGAGTTCCTTTCTTGAGATCATAAAGATGATCCAAGATGCTCCTTTCCTTTGGACTTAGCAATTAACTCAAGCAATCAAATAAATATTCAATTAGGCTCCTAGGATCTTCCAATTGGACTTGTCTCTCTTAACTTGGATGCTCATGACAATGGTCCTTCTGACTAGCTCAAGTTTGGAATCCCTATCACACAAGAACAAACAATCAAAAAGTTCACAATGCAATAAGAGGAATGGACAAAGAGAGTTTAGATTAGGGGTCCTTTCAAGTCAACTTTAAGATTAAGCATTCTAAAAGCATGAGGCCTAGTTGCTCTTCAACAATTTTAGCCTTCTAAAGGCATGAGGCCTAGTTGCTCTTGAACTCCATTAAGCATAGGTGAGGTCCTAATTCTAAGTTCTTTCTCCTTTTTTGCATTGGGTTCACACAAACAAAGAAAAAACAAGCACAAGGCAATAATATATTTACACAATAATGTGCTCAAGTGAGCAAAAGGCAAATGGCATAAACATAAACATGAGCTCAAATGAGCAAAGGGAAAAGACAATATGAATAAATGAGCAAGAAATTAAATTGTATTAAAGTAAATTGCAAGAATTAAATGCTTGAATTAAAGGTTAGTAATTAGTAGTTAGTGTTAGTGTGCCATAATGCAATTTAGCGCTATGTTAAGCAATCATAAGTGGACTAATGTAGTAGTCACACCTATTTGAGGCCGGTCAATAAAACTATAGGCAAAAAAACACAAGTTAGAGATCATGACTAGTAAGCCAAGCTCCTACAACTTGCCATGCCAAAAGAAAAGAAGAATGGCCTTGTATAGATTTCAGGTTCTTTGCTTGACCAAGAAGCAACCTATCTTGGACACAAAGCAATTCACTTGATCTTTGATCAAGTTGAATTTGATTTGGATCAAAGAGGGTTAAGCCTCTCACATGTCAAGGCTAACCACAAATCATTAACTCATTGGTCAAAAGAAAAAAGAAGAAGAAAAGAGATGAAGATGAAATGTACAAAAAATGAAATTCAAAAGACATAACCAAAATACAATGATCAAATGTGAATGGGATCAACATCAATCAATGGTAAACAGAAGTGAAATGAAGATTAGAAGTCAAGAAAGGTCAAACATATTTTTGGTATTTTTTTGGAATTAAAATAATACATAAAATAAAATGAACAAAGTAAGGTCAAACTTCAAATCCAATTCAAATCAACTTGGATAAGTCCAATTGGATTATCATAAGTCTAACATGGTCAAACTAGGTTTGACAAATTTTCTCAATATTTTTTGAAAACAAAAACTATTTTTAATTCAATTAAAAGCATAAAAAATATAACACAAATGAATTAAAATCTCAAATAAATCTCAAATCAATTAAGAAATGGATGAGAATATTTTCATAGACTTATCATGATCCAAATGGGTTAAGAAAATATTTTTGGCATTTTTGAATATCAAAAAGTATTTTCAATGAATTAAAAACTATTAAAAAGAAAATAGTTCACAAAAAATATTAAATGGAATCACAAAAATAATTAAAAATCAGATTATGAAACTAGATTTTAAAAGAAAAACTTTGCAATTGGTCTCATATTTTTGTGATTCCAAATAAAAGAGTTATGAATTTTTGAAAATAAATGGATTTAAAGAAAATAAAATAGAAATTAATAAAAGAGAAAAAATATGGAGCGCATGATCCAGCCTCATTAATTGACGTGGACCATCATGTGACTCAGATACGCGCGCTCATTGTGTTCCCCAGTCAAATGCAAAACACGCTGGATTAAAAATAGTCAAACATAACAAAGGCTCAGATTAGATCTGGAGAGTTGGATCCAAAGGCCAGGCGAGTTCCGCGTGGGGACGGTGGTGGAAACCACCGTCTTCTCCGATGAGCAAGCAAAAACCGGCTACTAGTTGTAGGTTTTGCAACCTCAATCAAAACACATGATCCTTATACCAAATTAAAGCTGGGGTGATGTACATCACCCCTGTAACCTTAGATTTCACTCAAGATCCCTATGGAAGGAGAAATCTGAGGTGGAAAATCTAGGTTTTCAATCCGAAGTTCATCAATTCACAAAATTAAAGCCACCATTGGCTTGCCTCTCACACGAGGACTTCAGAAAACCAAGCAAACTCAAGAAAAGCACAATATATGGTGAGATTCGAAGCAAAACAGTTCAGATGAAAACCTTTGAAGTGCAGCTTTGATGAACACGATCCACTCCAATTCTTGATTGCAGCTTGATCTTGAGGTGATGATGATGCAAGGCTTAGGAATTGGAAGCTGAAGATCAACCAAGGAAGTTGAAATTCAAGCTTGAAAAGAGAAGTGAAAATTCAAAATTCCTTTGGTGTGAGGTTAGGATTCAATTCCAGCAGAGTTTCAGGCGCCTTCAGGTTGATCATTCAATGAAGCAATGCATCTATTTATAGCTGAAGATGCAAGGAGAGTGAATGGAACTCGTGTGCATGATCATTGGGTCCTCCATGCATGGGCCTGTACAGACGCATGTGAGGCCCAAAACCAATTGGAAATGCAAGCTGAATTGATTTGAAGCAAGTTTGGACGTGCAAATTGAATGGCATTTTCTTGTGCATGAAGGTTTCATGTGAAATGCATAAATGGTCACAAATGTTCCTCTCTTTGAAAGTCCCACTTGGAAAATCCAAACATAGGCATGTGAGTAATGGTTGGAAATGTATTGGCATAAGGAACAAAAGCTATGTTGGACAAAAATCCATTTGGAGTTTGGAAAATTGTGAAAACTTGCCATGAAGTTTGATGTACAAAACATGTATTTGAAATTTTTTCCAAAAATGACCAACTTCAAGCCCTTCTGTTTTAATGATGAAAGCCTCAAATGGAAAACCCTCCAACAGGAAAGTTGTAGATATTTCCAATAAAATAAATCTGGACTTAAATTTTGCATCATTTGGATTTTTAATGAGAAAGTTATGGGCACTTGAAGTTGGGCTTTTTAAAGATTCAATGGCTTTGGTCCAAAGTGACCTATAATGTTTTGTATTATCACACGTGTTTCTTTTAGGATTATGAAATTTTGTCCAACATAACATTTGAATTAGACATATTAAAATTTCCAATGCACTTGGTATCACCTCAAAATCATAAACAATTAAGGAGTTAGGTCCTTGGGAAGTTGCCCTAAAATTAGGGTTTCAATCAAAATGACCTATAATGTTTCTAAATGAATGATGACCTTCCAAGTTTCAAATGAATTTTTGATGAACATGAAAGTTGTTCATATGGTTCTTAAGAACATGTTTTCTCTTGGGGTCATCATCATTTGACAAACACATCAAACGTTAGGTCTCAGTGGATTTCAATTTAGTTAAATGACTTGACTGGTCAACTTCTCAAGTCCAAACTTCAAATATTGATGGATGAATGATTGAGGGTCCTCACATAGGCTCATATATGCATAAAATAATGAATGAAATAAATTCCCTTTATTTAATTTTATCATAGGTTGAGGTTGCTTCATGAGCAAGGCACAATCAATGCACAATTGAATTAGGGTTTCCTTGGGAAACAATCCTCAAGCCCTTTGGTTTATCTTGATCAAATTGGAAAATTGATATGCTTGGGAGTCATATATTATGATTAGGAACTTTGTGGACCATTTTCATGCTTGCTCTCATCTTCATCTAGCCACTTCATTGAGCATAGGAGCCTCCTAGGAGCATGGGATCACATGATCACTTGAGTTTCAAAACAAAAGAGGTTAGTGACATATTTTTGTGCTTTTGGTTAGCAAACAATATAAGAAAAGAAAGCATGCTTGGTGGTCTTAAACCAACTCACACAAGTCTCAACCCTAGGGTTAAGGAGCCACACATGTTATGATCCTTGAGGCAATGCAATGAGCAAATGATATGATGCCATGAGGGATCTTAGGGTCAAAATTAGGGTCTTACAGATGCCCCTATTTAAGGTCATTCTAGCCGGAGATATGAAGGTTAAAATCTTCGTCTCGACGAGATAGAATGTGCTTAAATAATAACAAAGAGACGAATTTTGGTCCCTAAGAGACCTCATGATGCGAATGTATGTATGCAAAATAGAATACTCTCTGGGGGAAATATGGCCACAAAGGAAAGAGAAATTAGGAGAAACTAAAAAAAATCCATAGGAGTAACACACTCACTAGGGAGACAGAGACTCTGGGGAAAATAGGATAAGAATGCGTGAGCAGGTCACAACTTAAAAACTTGCTGGAAGACACGAAGGGATTCCACGAAAATAAATCGATGGAAAGACTCGAGTTGGCGTAAAGATGAATGTATTGGGGAATATGCCAATACAACAAAACTATCCATAAAGGATACTTCGGATAAAAATCCGGACTCAGATGGGGAAATCCATAAAGGATTCAACTGAGGAAGAAACAACGAGATATTACCGGTTACTGAATAATAAACTCAAAGAGACATGTGATTAATACACCGATATAAGGGTGAGAAAAGAACACGCTCAGGGAGAAAGAATATCTAAGACCGGTATAAGGGTGAGAGATATCAATCATCCGAAACATCTGAGGAATACCTAAAAAGGCAATTTTCAACTCAGGAAAATCTAACTCCACAGGGGACAAAAAGTCATAATAGGGAGCAGAAGGAAGGAACACCAGAGATACCGGTTATTGGGCATATAATAGGTGACCAACCAGGCGTGAATTGGGGAATATTTCCAAGACACTCATCATCCGAAGGGAGGGCTGAAAAAGCAAACTCGACTACAGGATGGGCATTCGATTCCATAAGGAAATACGAATCTTACTCAACTGGGGAAGAAAAAGACTTCGACTGAAGAGCGTATGAGATATATTATCTATTACCGTCAGAACGTAGATAACATACTTGCATGGAAGATTATCCATAACCGGTTACTGGGTTAATAAAGGATAAATCAACCGAAAAGAAAGGACATCGGAATACCGGTTACTGGGTATAAAACGATGACCAAACAAAAGGAGAAACGACCATTACCAGACACGGGTAAATGAAAGATGACTCGCTGGGGATACATTGACAAAAGCAATGATCCAGGAGATATGTCACCGGCTACTGGGGTGGTATACTTAAAAAATGAAGGAATATTAATACCGAATATTGGATATAGATAACAAAATAAAGAGGGGATTACATCTACTGGTTACTGGGTAGAAAACCACAGAAATAGGACTTACAACTACCGGTTACTGGGTAGAAGGCCACAATATCCGTTGGGGAGAGAATGAACAATTACTGTTTACTGAATAATTGATCACCTGAACCACATGGAACTGCAGGGAAAAATCAAGGAAGGGGTCAATCTAGGAACAAACCAGAAAGACACAATCAAACAAGACTCAACCCGATGAGGATATAACTCAGGGGAGTAATTCCATCCCAATACACATTTAGGGAGGCAACTGAAACAATAATCATCCACGAGGACGTAACTCAGTGGGGAATGATGAAGGAAAGATAGACATTTTCTGCCTATAGGGCTGACTCTATATGGAGAGATCAGACACAAACATCTGCTTGGGGAAGAACATTTCACCAATGGCATGAGATAACAAGCAAAGACATATGGCAAAGAATGCAATATGAATATCTGAATGTTGTAATTATGCATGTATATGCATGGTTTATGTATGATTAATGCTGACAAATAGGCACATCATAAACAGGTCCAAAAATCAATGGATAGACATCCGATATAACATCTCAGAAAAGAGAAAGGCCAGGCCCACAGGAAAAATCCAATCTGGTGGGGAGCATCTAATACCAGGAAACACCAATCACCGCTGGGGATCAAGCAGAATCGTTGCCGGGGACAAAGACTTCCGCTGGGGACCAGAGACCGCTGTTGGGGATAGGCAAAGGTCACAACTACCAAATGCTAGGGATCTTCCAACAATTCTCGGGAACAAGCAGAGATGTGGATAAGATCAGTCATAGAAGAACTCTACTGGGGATCTTATCAGGGGATGATGTAAAATTTTATGGGGAACAACCACCAGACAGAAACACATTAATCCAATATTCTCTTCTGACCACTGAAGGAACATATCTTTTACCGGAAGAAGGAACAAACTGCTCTTCCAGGGAAGCTATAGGGTCACCGCCAAGGATTCGCTGCTGAACAGACAAAAGATCTGATGTAGAAGAAACTCTATCGGGGAGTTCAACACAGATAAGATCCATCGTAGAAGAAACTCTACTAGGGAACTTATCAGGGGACAGGATATGAACCTCTATGGGGAACAACCACCAAACAAAAGTTTCAACAAATAAAACACTTCCTTACATCTGTCATAGAGACATCTCTGTCGAGGAGAAAGAACCACTGCTCTGTTGTGGAAGGAAATAAACATCTTCAACACCAGCTCTGCTAGGGGGAAACTATCCAATAAGGAGGGGAATACAAAATATCAGGCTCTGATTAGGCAACTCCACGAGGAAGACTGAAGGCGATCATACTGGGGATAACCTGCTGTGAGCGACCCTATCAGGGATGAGTTGTAAGTCAACCTGCTGAGGAAAGGCTACAAGCCAAACTGCTGAGGATTTCCACTCATGTTGGGAATTCCTGCTCACTCTGCGGGAGATTTCCATTTATGCTGAGGGAAAGACCAACTTCCTCGAATAAAAAAAATAGCATATCAATTTTTATCAATCTATAAGGGATTTTAGGTCAGTCCACACAAGGGATGACGACCATATAGTTGATAAAACACAGATGCTAGACTCAGACTCTCAGGGGATCCGAGGACGGAGGTATACACATCTCCCAAAAGATCAAGGCCGAAACTCCAGATTCCCTGGGGGCTTGATGATGTATCACCTTCCTCTGCGCTTGCCGTGGAGACAACCTGAAGGATGATGAAGAGTAAACAAATATGCTAAGAATATGAACAAATGTCTTACCCTTTTGGAGATCATACTATCCTCGGGAGAGCACTGAGGACATTCCAATTATCCTTTCAGTCATTGTGAATGTTCACTTTGTTTAAAAACAATTTATATAAAAACTTTATTTAAAACAATGATATTTATCAATTAAAACATGCAAACATTTGTTGAATAAAAACAAATAAGAGTGAAAATAATTGGATAAAGGCTCAAATTTATTTGATAGAATGGTAGTCTACAAATGGCGAGACTCCATGGATCTTTACAAATTTGAAATTGGTGATATATATTGGAAAAATGCTACATTGAACATAATGACCGTTTCTCTACCAACTCTGAATCCAATGAATCTGAAGCTTCAGTTGACGATGACTGAGCGAGAATCTTTGACAGATGACGGTTGTAGGACAAAGTCTTGCCAGGATGCAGTTACTTGCCAAATCCCTAATTTTTGCCTAGATTACCCCAGGGTGAGGTACTCAATCTAGCGGGATATATATATTCATTTTTTTATGTCTCTAACTTTTGCCTGGACCACTCTTTTGGGTTTTCAATCCACCGAGATGCTCATTTTTGCCTAAGTCTCCCTTTCGGGTTTTCAACTTAGCGAGCTATTCTGTTTTTATTTTAGGCGAAGTATTTCTTGACTGCATCTGAATTCACAAGACGAGTGAAATCCTCCCTATCCATAGTTGTAAGTATCAAAGCACTGCCTGAAAAGGCTCTCTTAACAACATATGGACCCTCATAGTTTGGAGTCCACTTGCCCCTAGACCATATGGACCCTCATAGACAAAACTTTCTTGAGCACGAGGTCACCTTCTCTGAACATACGAGGCTTGACCTTCTTATCAAAGGCTTTCTTCATCCTTTGCTGAAATAACTGACCATGGCACATGGCAGTTAATCTTTTCTCTTCAATCAAATTCAGTTGGTCATAACGACTCTGAACCCACTCATCATCAGTCAACTTGGCTTCCATTGAGACTCTCATTGATGGGATCTCAACCTTCATGCCATATACAAGAGAGAAAGGGGTTGCCCCTGTTGAAGTGTGGACAGATGTACGATAGCCGTGCAAGGCAAATGACAACATCTCATGCCAATCTTTGTACGTAACAACCATCTTCTGGATAATCTTCTTGATGTTCTTGTTAGCGGCTTCAACAGCCCCATTCATCTTGGGTCTATAGGGAGAAGAGTTATGATGTGCAATCTTGAACTCGCTACACAACTATTTCATCATCTTGTTGTTCAAGTTAGATCCATTGTCAGTAATGATCTTGTCTGGCACACCATAACGGCATATGAGTTGGTTTTTGATAAACCTCACAACCACCTGCCTGGTCACATTCGCATATGATGTCGCTTCAACCCACTTAGTGAAGTAATCAATTGCTACGAGAATAAAACGGTGACCGTTAGACGCCTTTGGCTCTATCATGCCAATCATGTCAATTCCCTACATGGAGAAAGGCCATGGTGAGGAAATAACATTTAGAAGTGTCGAGGAAATATGAATCTTATCCGCATAAATCTGACACTTATGGCATTTCTTCACATACTTGCAGCAGTCAGACTCCATTGTCATCCAATAGTAGCCCGCTCTCAACATCTTCTTTGCCATGGCATGTCCATTGGAATGAGTACCAAATGAACCCTCATGGACTTCAGTCATCAACAGGTCTGCTTCGTGTCTATCCACGCATCTGAGCAGAACCATGTCAAAATTCCTCTTATAAAGCACATCATCATTGAGGTAGAAACTGCCAGATAATCTCCTCAAAGTCTTCTTATCTTTAGCAGATGTCCCAGGCGGGTAAATCTGACTTTGGAGAAAGCATTTGATATCATAATACCATGGCTTATCATCTTTCACTTCTTCAACTGCAAATACATGACCTGGTCTATCCAAACGCATCACAGTAATATTGGGGACTTCATTCCAGAATTTCACCACGATCATTGAAGCAAGCGTAGCAAGGGCATCTGCCATCCGATTCTCATCTCGAGGAATATGATGGAAGTCAACTTTGGTAAAGAAAGTTGAAATCCTCCTCGCATAATCTCTGTATGGGATGAGGCCATGCTGATTCGTCTCCCATTCACCCTTAATCTGATTAACAACAAGGGCCAAATCACCATAAACATCAAGATGCTTGATCATAAGATCAATACACTCTTCTAAACCCATAATACATGCCTCATACTCTGCCATATTATTCGTGTATTTGAAAGTTAGCCTTGCTGTAAAAGGAAAATGTGTGCCCTGAGGAGTAATAATCACTGCCCCAATACCATTTCCATATTGGTTAACAGCGCCATCAAACACCATGCCCCATCAGGAACTAGGCCCTGGCCCTTCATCGAGCGTAGGCTCATCGCAATCTTTCATCTTCAAATACAGAATCTCCTCATCTGGGAAGTCGTACTGAACAGATTGATAATCCTCAATTGGTTGATGTGCCAAGTGGTCATCCAAGATACTACCTTTAATAGCTTTTTGAGCTCGATACTCAATATCATACTCAGACAACAGCATCTGCCAACGGGCAATTCTCCCAGTTAAAGCAGGCTTCTCAAAGATATACTTGATTGGATCCATTTTGGATATCAACCACGTCGTATGATTTAACATATACTGGCGTAAACGCTTAGCGGCCCAAGCCAAAGCACATCATGTCTTCTCAAGCATTAAGTACCGAGACTCACAATCAGTGAACTTCTTACTCATGTAGTATATAACATACTCTTTCTTCCCTGATTCATCTTGCTGACTCAATACACAACCCATATAGTCTTCAAGAACTGCCAAGTACATCATCAAGGGTCTCCCTTCCACAGGCGGAGACAGAATCAGAGGCTCGGATAGATACTCTTTGATATTGTCAAAGGCCTTCTGGCAATCCTCGGTCCAATCATGACGCTGATCTTTCTGGAGGAGCTTGAACATTGGCACACATGTGGCAGTCATGTGGGATATAAATCTGGAGATATAATTCAAGCGGCCAAGAAAACCTCGGACTTGCTTTTCAGTTTTAGGCGCATGCATCTCTTGTATTGCTTTGACCTTGGCAGGATCAACTTCAATACCTCTTTCACTGACAATAAAGCCCAATAACTTGCCGGAACAGACTCCAAATGTACACTTGTTCGGATTCAGGCGGAGTTTGTACTTCCTCAAATGCTGAAAAAGCTTCAACAAGTGCTTTACATGTTCAACTTCCTTCTTCGACTTTGCAATCATATCATCAACATATACCTCGATCTCCTTGTGCATCATATCATGAAATAAGGTAGTCATAGCTCGTTGATACGTGGCTCCGGCGTTCTTCAAACCGAAGGGCATCACTCGAAAATAGAATGTTCCCCAAGGTGTGATGAATGTTGTCTTCTCCATATCCTCGGGTGCCATTTTGATTTGGTTATAACCAGAAAATCCGTCCATAAATGAGAATACATTGAATTTAGTTGTATTATCTACCAACATATCAATATGTGGTAGAGGAAAATCATCTTTCGGACTAGCTTTATTCAAGTCTCTATAGTCCACACACATTCGGACTTTTCCGTCTTTCTTAGGCACGGGCACAATATTGGCCACCGATTGAGGATATGTAGAAGTCACTAGAAACCCCGTACCAATTTGCTTCTGAACTTCTTCTTTAATCTTCACTGCCATATCAGGATGAGTTCTTCTGAGCTTCTTCTTCACAGGCACACACTCAGGCTTCAAAGGCAGGAAATGTTGCACGATATCAGTATCTAGACCAGGCATGTCTTCATACGACCAAGCAAAGACGTCGACATATTCTCGTAGCAACTCAATCAAACCCTTCTTAACAGATTCTTCCAGGAGTGCCCCAATCTTCACCTCACGAATGCAATCTTCAGACCCCAAGTTGATTGTTTCCAGATTCTCAAGATGCGGCTGAATGATCTTCTCTTCATGCTCAAGTAGACGGGTAATCTCATCAGGAATCTCTTCAACATCATCTTCTTCGGCCTCAAATACAGGGAACTCAAAGTTGGGAGATGGTGTTGGATCATTATGTTCAATGGGTTTGATCAACCTGCATAATGATTTTGGATATAAAAAAAGAGATTTCAGAATTCAAACAAGGCAAATCATTATGCAGATGAAAAGATTGATTTTATTATCTTTTTAGTGTTTTTTAGTGATCACCATTTTCATGCAAAAAGCAAAAAGGGAAAATAAATTTGGAAAAACAAACATTTAACATGTTATTATTGAATGAATATCATTGTATTAATGTGTCAATAATGTCATCACTTCTCCTTGTGGCATGGGAGAAGGGTTTTTAAACAAAAGTGAACATATTACGTGGACTTATGGACAACTGTTGGAACATCAACAGCGACCCAATTATTGCATACTCCTCCAGGGATGACAAAGTTTCCAGAATCTTCCTCTGCATCATCTTCCACTATAGCAGCAGCCTCTTGGTCTTCGACCGTGTGGATGAAACCTCTACTCTGGAACAGCCCATGCTCATTGAAAGTGCCTGAAGAGTACCCTATGCCAGCCCGGGATTTAGTGTCTTCCAGCTTAATCATTTGCCCTAAACTAGTAGTTGCGCCATGCTCAATGGCCAACTTCGCATCATTGTAGAACGCAAATGAAGAAGTTCCTTTCCTTAAAGGCTCAACAATAGATAAGGCTTGGAACGGCATTCCAACCTCATCCTCAGCGTCTATATAGGAAAAGGAAGACAAATGGCTTACCAAGAGGGCCTTCTCTCCCCCTATCACCACCAACTTCTTGTTCTTGACGAACTTCAACTTTTGGTGTAGGGTGAATGTCATGGCGCCTGCCTTGTGAATCCATGGTCTGCCAAGCAAGCAGCTATATGATGGGTGAATATCCATGACCTGAAAAGTGATCTAGAAATCACTAGGTCCTATCTTGATTGGGAGATCAACTTCGCCAATCACAATTTTCCTGGATCCATCAAAAGCCTTAACAACTACTCCACTCTGCCTCATAGGAGGCCCCTGGTAAGAAAGTTTCGCCAGAGTGGATTTTGGCAACACATTTAGTGACGATCCTGTGTCTACCAACACATTAGATAAGGCATCATCCTTGCAATTCATGGAAATGTCCAGAGCCAAATTGTGGTCTTTTCCCTCCTCGGGAAGATCAGTATCGCAAATTCTCAAATTGTTGCAAGCAGTTATGTTTGCAACAATGCTATCAAACTATTCAATTGTGACATCGTGATCTACGTATACCACATCCAACACCCTCTACAAAGCTTCACGGTGTGACTCAGAATTCATCAGCAAAGATAGGACATATATCTTTGATGGAGTTTGAAGCAGTTGATCAACAACATTATACTCACTTCTTTTGATGAGCCTTAGCATCTCATCACAGTCCTCCTTCAGAATGCCATGCTGGCCAACAGGGACAAGAGCTTTAGTAGATTTATCAACAACAAGTGCCAGATTCGGAGAAGGAGAAGAAGACCCCACAGGACTGGCAGAATTATCAACAACATCAGCTCTTCTCATGTCATCTTGGGATTTCGGCGGCGCCGAGAAAAAACGACCACTGCGGGTCATACCACTGACATTAGATATACTCACAACAGAAGTGGAGGGCAAAGGCACCTCCTTCCTATATTCTAATGCAACTGCGTTAAATCTGTAGGGAACAACTTTATTTGAAGAGTACGGGACAGGGCCCACTGGCTTGATTATAAGAGATGGGGAAACCTTCTTCTTGCTGCCATCATATCTGACAACAACAGGTTCGGGTATTCCGAAAACAGGGGATATAACATTCACTTCATCCTCATCACGATTCTGAAGTACCTCGATCACACCGTGATCCAGTATCTCTTGGATGTCCTTCCTGACTTGGCGGCATCCTCTCTCGTTGACAGTGCATACTCGGTATCTGTCGTGGTCATGCTCGTAATGACTGTATCCATATAACAGTCTATGCATCTCGACCAAGGATTGCCTTATATGACTGACATACAAGACTTTATATTTTCCAGGGCAACCCTGGACCATGTTTACAGCAGCTTTCCCATGCTCGGACAATGGGTTCTTCTTAACATTCGGACCTACGTCCTCGAAAAACAAAATCCCACTCCTCACCAGGTCTTGCACCTTGGTCTTCAGGGGATAACAATTCTCCACATCACGTCCGGGAGCACCGGAATGATAAACACGATAAAGCTCAGGCTTGTACCACCACTGAGGATTGGTCGGTACAGCAGGTGGGTCACATGAAATAATCAGCTTCCTATCTATCAGCGACGGATAGAGCTCAGCATAGGTCATTGGAATTGGATCAAAAGTGACCATCTTCCTATCATAGCTGGTGCTGGTATTATTGTTGTTTCGAAGCTGGTAGGCCTGCTGTTGCGGATGATGTTGTTGTTGTTGATATTGTTGATGTTGCGGTTGTTGATGCTGATAATGTTGAGTTTCCCTGAAGGCAGGTGCTATCTGAGCCACCTGGTGCTGGTTAATGGCAGGGCGAACTGTCTTCCTTTTTATAGAGGACCTTCGTTTAGTATGGGAAGACACGGCATGTGCCTCTCCCTTTTTCTTCTTTGCAAAAACCCCATAATGCTTTGCAGAAGAGCCTTCATCTCTGGTTAGACGTCCTTCCCGGACTCCTTCCACTAGTCTCATCCCCATGTACACCATTTCGGTGAAGTCCGAGGGAGCACTAGCTATCATCCTCTCGTAATAAAATGAACTCAAGGTCTTCAGAAAGATCTTGGTCATTTCCTTCTCTTCGAGTGGTGGCACAATCTGTGCGGCCAATTCACGCTACCTCTGGGCGTACTCCTTGAACGTTTCCTTCTCCTTCTGGGACATAACCCTTAGCTAACCCCTATCGGGAGCCATATCAATGTTCTACTTGTACTGCTTGACGAAAGCTTCGCCAAGGTCGTTGAAGGAGCGGATGTTCGCACTATCCAGACCCATATACCATTTGAGTGCGGCACCGGACAGGATGTCCTAGAAATAGTGGATAAGGAGTTGATCATTGTCAGTCTGGGTTGACATCTTGTGTGCGTACATCACAAGATGGCAGAGAGGGAAAGTGTTTCCCTTGTACTTTTCAAAGTCAGGCACTTTGAACTTGATGGGAATCTTGACATTGGGCATGAGGCATAACTCAGCAGCAGATTTACCGAAGAGGTATTTCCCTCTTAGAGTCTTCAGTTCCTTGCGCAGCTCAAGGAATTGGCTCAGAATGATATATGGTGACGTCGACTCTCGGTAACATGTACACAACGGGAGGTGGCACAGCAAGGATCGGGCTAGATGCCGGGATAAAAGCAAAGGTTGGAGCGAGACCCTCTGGCACAAAGTTCGCGGGCATCCCTCAGGGAAACCCGGTTGGCATAGAAAAAGGAGAAAAATGAGTAGTGGCGGCAGACACAATAGAGGAATCTACCTCTGAGATGACCGTCCTCTGGGGAGGAGTTGCAGGCGTTGGAGAAGACAGACTTTGGGTGGCCAGGAATGACTCCGTCAGGGTAGTCAGCCTAGCCACTTCCTCCTTAAGTTCTTTGTTCTCTTGTTCAAGATGATCCATCAGCTTTGAAGAATTGGCCCTGGTGTTGTACGGTGCGTCAGCTTGTCTTCAGAATAAATGAAGAACACAGAGTTAGACCACTGATCAAGAAGCCCTGAACAAAACCTGCTTATGCATATGATGCATGCAATGCTTGTGCATATGTTTTATTTTCATTCAGAGGAACTTTTAGAGATTTATTTGCAAATGTTTGGAAAATATTAATCTTTTAGACATATAATGGAATATTCATATCAATAATATCTGGCAAAAATTTTACACCAAAGAAGTACAATCTTGGTAACTGAAATTCTGGTATCAGATATAAGATGTCGAAGGTAATGTCACGACACTAATATCTGTTAACACACAATGGATAAAGATACAGAATGGTAAAGCAAAAAACACAAGTAATTGTTAACCCAGTTCGGTGAAACTCACCTACGTCTGGGGGCTACCAAGCCAGGAAGGAAATTCACTAAAATAGAATTAGTTCAAAGACTCTCCGTACACTTCAACAAGTTACAGTCTTTCTCACCTAATCTCTACCCGTGCCATTTCTACCTAAGCACTCTTAGATATGAGAACCCACTCACTTCCCTACAATCACACACCTGTGATTATAAACAACAATCCCTTGAGAAAAGAAAATACTTTTCAATTACACACTCTTGATTTTACTTCACAGTTTCAATAAAGAAGACACACTCTTGATCTTACTTCACAACTTTGATCAAGAAGACACACACTCTTGCTTAACAGCTTTAGAGTGACAAAGTACACCACAAATCAGTCCAATTCAATCATCAATGGATGACTTGAATGACCTACAAGTCTCACGACTAAACAGACACAAACCCTAGCTCTCTCTCTATATTTTGCTTAGTATTGGTTGTGTGTTCAAACAGGTTTTCTAAGTCCCTTTTTATAGAAGCATCCAGTTGGGCTTGGACATCTTGAAAACTCTAAATCTATTTTCCAATCAAATCTTTTTATAACAGCTGGTTAGATCTCCTTGGAAAATAAGTAAATCTGGTTGTAATCCATGATTGAATGCGCCAACTAATCATATCTTCAATCATACAAAGATTGCCTTTAATTGTGCAATCACAAAACACCAGACATTCATACTGAATGTTCTGTGTACAGGATGTCATGACATCGGGTCTAACATCCTGGATAAATCCTGCATAATCCAATAATTCCTTTTATAACTTCCAGCAGGTACAACCATATCTGATGCCATGACCTTGTGTATGACATCTTGAAACAATCCTGCATGAACATGTCTTTCATTTAAGCTCCAGCAGGTACATCCAATATCAGAAGCCATGGCAATGTATGTGGCATTCTGAAACAATCTTGCATGAACATGTTCTTGAACTCCAGCAGGTACATAGGATATCTCATGTTAAGACATCACACATAACATCTTGTGAACACTCTTTGTTTTACCATAATTGCTGCCAACACTCAGAATCAACAAACTCCCCCTTTGGCAAATTTTGGCTAAAACATATATCTGTCCTTTTTGTTCACAAGGTAAATTATAAGCAGTTAAACAACATAACAGTAGTTTAAACAGCAGCAGAAGCAAAACAATTACTAGCTTTGGCTACTAGTAATGCACACATGCACAAGGGTACTTCTCCTCCCCCTAAATTTGTGCAACAAAAACAGAATTACTAGTTATGGATGCAACTAGTAAGACACACAAATGCACAAGGGTACTCCTTCTCCCCCTAAATTTATGCACACAACAAACAGTCTCTATGAACATAACAATTACTGTAACTCCAGCACCTGTACCAGCCAGCATGTCATTCTGACATCTGCTTCAACAACAACACCTGTGCACCATGTCAGACATCCTCTTTGACATCTTGTAAACAGAATAACATTCTGTTTTAACACCTGTGCACTTCCTTTGAACATAGCTGTCCTCCAGCTATATACATCTCACAACTTCCACAACAGCTTCCATATCAGCACCACTTCTCCCCCTTTTTAGTCAAAATTGACCAAAGGTGACCAATCAGACAAAATAAATGTCTATTAGCCTAGCAGAGAAAGTTAGATCAGATGTTATAACATTAAGCATGTTAAAACATAATATTCAGGAAGTACAAACCATCATTATACACAGCTGTGATAGCTGAGATAATGAACAAATCCAAGGAACTCTTTAAGAGCCCTAAATATTACAAAACAGGCATCAATGAGGACTGCCACACATTACACAATTGCCAAAAAAAACAAAAAGCTTCAGCATCCATACAGCAACAGCAGAACAGCTTCACAGCACCTTTTACACCATCTTTATCTCATCATACTATTCTTTACCATAGGAAGGAACCATTAATCAGAAGAAGAAGTATCACCTTCACCTTCACTTTCACCTTCAGAGCCTTCAGAACTTTCAGATCTGCCACTGGACTGGGATTTTGCATCTGAATTTTTAGCAGCCTTCTCCATTTCTTCCTTTTCCATGTTGCAGATAAGAACTTCCAAAGCTTCTTTTCTTGCCTTGGCTACTCTTATTCCATTATCCAGTTCCTTGCAGGTATCTTTCAGTTGATCAATTAAGCTTCCTTGAGATGCAGACTCTCTTCTGGAAGATGTCATGACAACATCATTTACATGACTTCCCTCAAATAGCTTATAATGAATGGATAGAGGGGTTTTTCTTCTGCTTGGCATGTCATTTGTATTGAGTATGCCTGGTTGTTGACTTAAGATAATACCACAAATAATGGATGGGAAGGCAATGGGTAACTTCACAGCATTTGTGGAGGCATGTCTGATGGTTTGGTCAAAGAAAAACTTTCCAAAATCATAGTTTATCTTGCTTCCAATTGCATGAATGATTCTTCCAAGAACAATGGAGATGGTAGAGACATGATTAGTAGGTACCCAATTTGTTGAACCAATCTTGTGCAAGATGGCATATTTGACAGTTAGTTTACTAGCTGATAGGTGTTTCCTACTAGGCCATTCCTTAACTTGGCCAGCTCTAATAATCCTACAGACCTCATTGTCTGTGGTCTCTAGATCTACTCCTTCATCAGTTCCTCTCCCTAGGAACTTGTTGATGATGGTTGGTGAAAGTTTCACACACTTACCCCTTACAAATACTTTGCAGACCTCCCTGCTGCTCCTTTCACAAATTTCCTCAAGGATGTTCACAATGAATTCTTTTACTAACCCCTCATAGCACTGAGGCAGAGCAGTCACAATTTTCATAAGACTAGCTGCCTTAATTAACTCCATGACTTCCTTTACTTCAACTGCCTCTTTTCCCAGTTCTCTTTCAACCGCTACCCTTCTTTGAGTGACAAACTTCCATTTGGCAGCACCATCTTCTACGTGAAAAGAGATATTGTCTAGATGAACAGCAGCCACTTTATTTGGAGACTTCTTTACAGTCTTCCTTTTAACAGGGGAGATGTCTGGGACATCTTCTTCGACATCCTCATCAGATTCAGAGCTCTCACTTTCTTTCCTCTTCCTGACCTCTACTTTACTCCAAGACTTGGAGGGACCTATACCAGCAACCTTTTTATCTCTCCTAGCTGTCCTTATCTCAGCCATACTCTTCCTTTTTCTCAGTTTATTAGCTACACTAGTTTTCACAAGATTGACCAAAGTGTCATCTTCTTCCTCAGACATTTCTTCCTCAATATCCTGAGCAGTACCAGGAGACCTGCTAGGTAAATTTTTTCCAAGAAAACATAGTCCCTCATCAGCTACTTCCTTTTCTGTCTTAGATGAGTCATCATCTTCCTCAGCTTGGGTTTCCACCTCAAGAGAGGGGTCCCTTCTGGACAGAGGGGTAAACATATCCTTGACTCCATGTTCTTCATTCAATATCCTAGTAACTAGGTTTCTTATGGTGAGATCAGTAAAGTGCATGTCCTTTTTATCAGAAGATTTTTCAAGAGTGTTACCTTGCTTAGCTCCCTCCATGGAAGAGGAGCCTGGGATGCCACCTGGTATCATACGCAGAGGAGTCACGTCCATCAAATCTTCATCTAGAAACTCCATGGAGGGAGTTCTTGTATGAAGGGGTTTTGAGCTAGATGATGATGGATGTTGAGACATGTTGTTGAACTTTTGAGGAAAATTTCTTTGCCCTAGCAGAGGTTCTCTGAGTAGTTTGATGAAGATGGAAAGAATTATGTTCAGGTAGAGCGTGAAAATGAAATAGATACTATTTCCAATACTAGGTGATGATTCATTATTAATGTGGCTTTTTCTTTTCATTGGGCAGACAATATTTTTGTTACCTTTTCCACTCCACATTAATTGCCATATTATCTCAAGAAACCAAGCCCCTAATTTCCCCCTTTCATATTTCAGTTGGACATCATACAAATCCCTTGTAGCCTTGTTAGTTAGTAGCATTTCATGTTGTATAACTATGAGTTTGTTTTCCACATATTTTCTAATAGAGTGATGACAGCAAATAATGTACTTGGTCCAGCTGTGCTGAATATGATCTTTGGACATAATTGTACCATACAGGTTGTCATAATACAAAGTCATGACGTCGAGTGTGACATTGTATATAATTATCAGTAGTTTCATCCAACCTGGTTGAGAATTGTTGCTTTCATCTGATATATTTTCATCATAAACATCAGTTTCATCTTTCAAATGTGTAGGAGCAGGTGTCCTTTCACTTTCTCTCTCAATCTTCCTTGTACACATAGTCCCTTGTGGCCCAGTTCCAACAAAGTTCTCACTCCCTTCAGACTGCATATAACCAGTCACGTGTTCCCCTTTTTCAGATGTTTGGGCCATCATGACCTTCTCTTCCTTGAGGTTAGGTCTTAGCTTCTGGTGTAACATCCTTGTCTGACATTTCCCACAGACTTGTCTTTCATTACCCTCGAAGGTTCTTCTAGCAATTGTACTCATCTTAGAGGAGTCATCCATTTGAGAGTTCCACATGTAACTGTTGTCTTTAATCCTGATTCCTTCCATAATTACTTCACTGTCTTTGTTAATAATCAGACATTCAGTTTTAGTGAAGATGATATTTAGACCTTGATCCCCTAGCTGACTGATACTTATTAGATTTGAAGTCAAGCCCTTGACCAGTAGAATATTGTCAAGTTTAGGAGCTCCAGGACACTCAAGCTTGCTTATCCCCTTTATTTCACCCTTTGCTCCATCACCAAAGGTTACATAGCTTATGTCATGAGGGTGAAGATCAGTTATCAAGTCTGAGTTTCCAGTCATGTGTCTAGAACATCCACTATCAAAATACCACTCTTCTTTGAGGGGACTGTGAGCTATTAGACTTGTAACATTAGTCTTAGGAACCCATTGCTTCTTGTTGATAGGCCTGTGCTATTTGGGTCTGGGTTGATACTGAGTCTGTTGATGAACAGGGGTAGGGTAACCATACAACTTATAGCAGAAGGGCCTTGAGTGTCCAAATTTCCCACAGTAATGACATCTCCATCTTTGGTGTTTGCCTTTCTGTTGTTTTCTCTTCTGATGATGTGACATATGATGTGACATCTTAGGACTGCTCTTACTATTGCTGCATTTAGGTTTAGCTTGAGGTTTGCAACTAGTGTAACTGCTTTCAGCCTTAGATTTATGGTACCCTAATCCAGATTTGGCTCCTGTGATTAGTCCAGTTTGGAGAATCTTGTCTAAGGAGTCAGATCCATTGTTTAGCATCCTTACATACTTGGTTGTCTCTTCTAGTTTTGAGTTTAAGAGCACAACTTCAGTTTTTAGCTTGGAGATGGTTTCCACATGTTCTGCCTTTTCATTCTCCAGCTGTACTATCTTCTGGCTTTCAACTTGTTGACTTTCATCTAGCTTGACCTTCAGAGCCACATCTTCTGCTTTCAAATTGGAGATGGTTTCCAAGTATTCTACCTTCTCATTCTCAAGTTGAGTTATTTCTTTCTTCTGGTTTAAAACCTGCTTGCTCAGCTCTACACTTTTATGACACGGCTCTCTGTAGGTAGAGGCCAATTCCTCAAAGGTTACTTCACCATTACTTGAGTCTTCATCAGGTCCCCATCTTCCTGTCAAAGCAGTCACAAGATTTGCAGCCTCCTCTGTATCACTCTCATCTGACCAGGTGGCAGCAAGACTCATCTTCTGCTTCTTGAGGTAGGTTCTACATTCAGTTCTAATGTGTCCATACCCATCACATTCATAGCACTTTACTTCTTTTCCTTCTTTGGGCTTCTCCTCTGACCTTACTCTTCTTCCATTACTGATGTCAGATGAGATGTTCTTGACATTTGCCTTGGATCTTACATCCATTTTCTTTAACAATCTGTTGAACTGTCTCCCCAACATTGCAACTTCATTGGCCCACTTTTTATCCATATCTTGATTGTTTTCCTCTTCTGTGTTTGATATGAAGGAAATGCTTTTGGTTTTCTTTTCAGTTCCATCATTCAATCCCATCTCAAAGGTTTGGAGGGAACCAATTAGCTCATTTACCCTCGTGTTGGAAATGTCTTGAGACTCTTCTATGGCAGTCACCTTCATTGCAAATCTCTTAGGGAGTGACCTGAGTATTTTTCTTACCAGCTTTTCATCTGTCATCTTCTCTCCCAGGGCTCCTGAAGCTTTAGCAATTTCAAGGATACTCATATGAAATTCATGAATGTTTTCATCTTCTTTCATCCTTAAGTTTTCAAACTTGGAGGTGAGCAGCTGAAGTCTAGACATCTTTACCCTAGAGGTGCCTTCATGAGTGGTCTTGAGAATGTCCCAAGCATCTTTGGCCACTTCACAGTTGTTTACCAGCCTGAAAATATTCTTGTCTACCCCATTGAATATTGCATTCAATGCTTTAGAGTTTCCAAGAGCAAGATCATCCTCTTCCTTGGACCATTGTTCTTCAGGCTTCTTCTTAGTAGTGTCTTCTCCTTCTTTAGTAATGATAGGATGCATCCAACCTGTTAACACAACTTTGCAAGCCTTGTTATCCAGGGATTTCAGAAACGCTACCATTCGAGGTTTCCAATAGTCATAGTTAGAAACATCCAAAATTGGTGGCCTATGAACAGATCCTCCATCTCTCTCCATTGTACCAGAAAGTATTGCCCCTAGATCTCATCCAGAACCATCCAAAATTGGTGGCCTATGAACAAATATTTTAGACATATAATAGAATATTCATATCAATAATATATGGAAAAAAATTTACACCAAAGAAGTACAGTCTTGGTAACTGAAATTCTGGTATCAGATATAAGATGTCGAAGGTAATGTCACGACACTAATATCTGTTAACACACAATGGATAAAGATACAGAATGGTAAAGCAAAAAACACAAGTAATTGTTAACCCAGTTCGGTGAAACTCACCTACGTCTGGGGGCTACCAAGCCAGGAAGGAAATTCACTAAAATAGAATTAGTTCAAAGACTCTCCGTACACTTCAACAAGTTACAGTCTTTCTCACCTAATCTCTACCCGTGCAATTTCTACCTAAGCACTCTTAGATATGAGAACCCACTCACTTCCCTACAATCACACACCTGTGATTTTAAACAACAATCCCTTGAGAAAAGAAAATACTTTTCAATTACACACTCTTGATTTTACTTCACAGTTTCAATAAAGAAGACACACTCTTGATCTTACTTCACAACTTTGATCAAGAAGACACACACTCTTGCTTAACAGCTTTAGAGTGACAAAGTACACCACAAATCAGTCCAATTCAATCATCAATGGATGACTTGAATGACCTACAAGTCTCACGACTAAACAGACACAAACCCTAGCTCTCTCTCTATATTTTGCTTAGTATTGGTTGTGTGTTCAAACAGGTTTTCTAAGTCCCTTTTTATAGAAGCATCCAGTTGGGCTTGGACATCTTGAAAACTCTAAATCTATTTTCCAATCAAATCTTTTTATAACAGCTGGTTAGATCTCCTTGGAAAATAAGTAAATCTGGTTGTAATCCATGATTGAATGCGCCAGCTAATCATATCTTCAATCATACAAAGATTGCCTTTAATTGTGCAATCACAAAACACCAGACATTCATACTGAATGTTCTGTGTACAGGATGTCATGACATCGGGTCTGACATCCTGGAAAAATCCTGCATAATCCAATAATTCCTTTTATAACTTCCAGCAGGTACAACCATATCAGATGCAATGACCTTGTGTATGACATCTTGAAACAATCCTGCATGAACATGTCTTTCATTTAAGCTCCAGCAGGTACATCCTGTCATACCCCGAAATTCACCATACTCCGATACAACTTTCATCTGATCCATGACCCTACTGCACATGCATGCTTTCATTATCTCCTCATCATAATTATATTAACTTTCATAACCAAATACATATTGCATGGAATCAAGGCATGATTAAAAAAAAAGGGGGGGGGAACCAAATTTGCCTTGCACGGACTCCAAAAAAGAGCCTTTTTTTTGCACAAAGGGTATTTGGTTCCCCCCACTTTCCCACTAACTTTCCCTATAAATAGATGCACCATTCCCCTTCATTTTTCATGCTTTCTAGCCCCCAAAAATGATGAAAAAATATCATTCAACCCCTCTTCTCCAAACCTAAATCAAAACCCAAAAAAACCTTTCCCTCCCAAAAGTCACCACCACCAACTTTTTTTCATTTCACATTTTTTCTCTCAAAATTTCTCACTCTCTAACACTCATAACCCAACCCATTTACTAATCTTTCACCATAAATATTTTCATCCCAAACCCCTCACTTCACATTCAAGCTCAACACCATTTCTACCTAGCTTTTTTCACATTTTTGTGGGTAATGATTTTAACTTAAACTCTTTAACTTTTTGTTTCTTTTTTTGATTTAAAATGGTTGTTTGTTCTTGGTTGGTCTTTTGAGATGGTTTAGATTCAAGCTTGCAAAAAAAAAATGATTGACTTTGGTTTACTCACCTTTTTTAAAGATTTTTTTTACTCTTACTATCTTTTTCACCTTTTTTGTGGTTGCTTTGTGTGTGTTATTTATTCATTTATTATGAACTTATTGTTGTATTTGTTTGGTTGATGAGGTCTATTAGATCATGACCATGGTTGTTTAGAGTTGATTAAATCTTCAATGTTTAAAACATATCTATGGTTTATCAATAGATCATTCATGATACTTTGAGGCATTAATAGATTGCCTCTATTTTAACCATATTTGGGTCATTTGATGCATAGATGAAACTATGTCTTTACATTAACTTGTTAATCCATTTGCTTATTGTTACTAGCTACTAATTATTAACTCCTAATATTTATATTATTGCAATTTATTTTATTGTTCGTTTTACTTCATTTACTTTATGTTTATGTTCAGTAACTACTAACTTCTAACATTTATATTATTGCACTTTATTTTTTTTTATTTTTTGTTCACTTTACTTCAAGTATTTTATGTTTATGTTTATTATTATCTAACTATATCATTTACATTAGGCTAACTTATTTACTACCTCATTATCTTGTTAAATAAAAGAGGAATAAAAATAAAAGAAAGATAACAAATCACTTTCTTATTTATTTTTAATACTAATAGATGGACTTAAGATTGCATAACTTTCTTTGTTAAAAATCTATTGTTAGTTGATTTTTTTATCATCTTCAATACTTTGCATCAATGATAAGCTATCCCTTAATGTGTCATATTTTAAGTCTTTTTGGCCTAAGAAAATAGTCTTAAAAAATATTCATTTTTGTACATGTTACTAACCACTAATTGTACTTCATTAATTTTGTTCATCATTAACCTTTGTTATTGTGATTTTGGTGTTATTGACTTATATTTGTTTTATATCATTTATATTCACTAACCATTACTATTGTGATATTGTTTCTTTTTCTTGTAATTTACTTTTATGTCATTACCTTGTAATTTACATTAAAGTACTCATCATCATCATCATTGTACAAATTCATCATGAATGTTTATTTACTTGTTATTTATTTTATTATCATCAAATATTAAAAACAACAAAAACATGATAAAATGATAAGACAAAAATATTCATTCCACTCTTAATCAACTTGGACTTAGAGGATTTCATTTTAGGACCCTTGCTTGGAGGTCTTTCCCTTATCTTTGTGATACTTTGTAAATGTTGGATTTTATTTGTAACTTATATTCATGTTGTAAGAATGGCATCATGGCACCGCCTTAGGGGGACATGTTTGTAAGACCATTATCCTTTGTTGAGCTTAGGTCACTTTTGCACACAAAAGGCTTTCTCTTGGGCTACCTTACAATGAGAATTTTTAATTTCTTGTTGGTTACTTTGCATTCATGTTTCATAAGCCAAATTTCATAATCAAAATAAAATAAGTGGTGGAGAATGAGTGAGAATGGAGCATTCCTACCCTTACTCTGATTATTTTGGACGCAAGACGCTTGACTTGTTGTCTAGAATAATCACCTCTGCCCATAGACTTTAGTACAATATAATCACAAACATTCTTTCATAAAACCCTTATTCAAGGTAAAAACAATATAACTCATCAAACTCTTTTTTGTGCCTTAGGGCATCATCCCAAAAGACCCTTTTTTCAAAGGTAAAATCAACCAACACACAAATATTTTCTACTCCGAACTACGGAGCTCTGATTCGTCATCCCCGAATGAGTGATACGTAGGCACAAGGTCCATAATCCTTGGGGAGCACTATAATAACAAAAACACCCCCTTCTTTCCACATATTCTTTTGAAAATAAAACAATAATAGATAAATCCCATGTATGTAAAACAACCCAAATGGTTCCCATGGAGTACCATGGACGTAAGGGGTGCTAATATCTTCCCCTTACGTAACGGACTTCCGAACCAAAATCTCGGTTGCGAGACCGATTCCTTATTCTCTTTTAGCGCTTCCCGTGCGCGTCTCTTTTTCCGAGGGTTTTATCGACTATTTCCCCTCTCCTCTCCGATAGAGGTAAACTAAATAATATTCGGTGGCGACTCTTCTGACTTTGCCTCTCTTTGGCATCTCTTTAGTCCCGGTTTCGTTATCGTGAAATCCCGGTAGCGACAGCTGGCGACTCTGTTGGGGACCCCAAAATTCCCTAAGCAAGTCTAGCTTAGTTTGGGTTGTTTCTCTTTTACGTACGTGGAGATTTTATCTATTATCCTTTTTTTGTATATATTACTTTTGTTGCTAACCTATACATATTTTCTTTGTTTTCCTGTTGGTCCGAAACTTTGGTTCTGTGACGAAGAATTTTTTGGAAGCAATAATGATTGCAAAGAAAAAAACCCTTGTGTGAAAGACTCTCCACCCGAGTCTGAGAGTTTGCTTGAGATAGGAGAGGTTGAGTATTATTGATCCGCGAGGTTCCTTCCTCGTTAGGGTCGTACGAGAACCTCACTTGGTGGTAGATTCTCTTAAAGGGATTGATGACCGTCGTGCTTTCGACGTAAGCATCTTTTCTTTTACTAGAATCAATGACCCTAAGACCCTTTTTAGAACCTTTAAAAACTATGGCTAGCCTAGACCGATGGTCGCGTAGTATAGGCCACCGAGGTGCCTTCCTCGTAAGGGTCGATACGAAGATCTCATTTAGAGTAGATGACTTTGATGGAGCAGTCGCCTGGCAAGTAAATTGACATAAGCGGCTGACAGTCAAGGAAGTCCATGACTCTAGGGGCAGTGTCTTACACCCAATTTTCCAAAAGCCTTAGATCACGCAAAGCGAGAACCTTGGTTTACTAAGCAGTCATTATTAACTCCATGCTTCGTCACGATGGTCCAAAACCACGAACCCATGCCTAAAACCCTGTGGAAATAATAAACCAATCATTCATTCATACATTCATTCATCATCAAAATAATAAGCAAAGCTCTTAAAATTTTCATTTGTTCAAACGCAGAATTACAAGACTATATTCCGACACAACCATGGATACTTCAACAAAGAAAAGCACTTCTTCTTTCCGCTTCAAGAGTCCCGACATCAGGTCATTAAAGATCCTCTATTCAAAGGTCATAACTATCAAAGACAACAAGTTTAGAGCCAATTTTGGGAACATCATAGATCTTCTAACCGAGAAGGTTGGCTATTGTGCTATCACTACAGTGTCCCAATACTATGACGTTCCTTTAAGATGCTTCACTTTCCCCGACTTCCAAATCTCTCCAACCTTGGAAGACCTCGAGAGACTCCTCAATCGACCAATCAAGGAATACAACCCTTTCCCGAAATTGGAAGAAGGATTCTGTTTGACCGAGCTCTCACTCATCTTGGGTATCAACACCAACAAGTTAGTGGACAATTGGGGCGTTAAAGGATCCCTCAAAGGTTTAACTCAAAAGTTCCTAGAAGCCCATGCTTGGGAAATGATTAAAGAAGGAAGACCCGACTTTTGTAGTGCAACCTTGGCACTTTTGATTCATGGAATTGTCCTCTTCCCAAATCTGGACAAGTTTGTAGATCAATTAGCAGTTGAAGTCTTTTTAACAAAGAACCCGGTGCCTTTTCTACTTGCCGATTTCTACCATACCTTCCATACAAGGCATGAGAAGAGGGGAGGTACTTACCTTTGTTGCGCTCCTATGCTACATCTTTGGATGAGGGCCCGCATGCCTTAAAGTGGACCTTTCGCCGAAAACAAACTGACATGGCCGCAAAGGTTCGCATCTCTCTCTGCCAACTCAATTCTATGGTACAAGAGGGAATGGGATATAAAGGATGTTATCGCAAGATGTGGAGAGTTCTCTAACGTACCCTTGATAGGAACACAAGGTTGCATCAACTACAACCCTGCTATACTCAAGAGACAACTAGGGTACGCCATGACAAGTCCCCCCGAGGAAAGAGATTTCATTCCATTTGTCATCAATACCGTGGATCCGCTTGATTCGAACGTGAAAAGAGTGAGAAAAGCTTGGACAAGCATAGTTCGTATTAGCCATGAATGGGGCAAGAAAAATATCCTAGCCAAGGAACCCTACTATGTGTGGGTAAAATATAGGGCTAGGGTGGTTAAGATGTCGTTTCTGTTTGATCCTTCTTCATTCCCGTTGATGCCTGAGCCCGAGCCTATCCTACAAGAGGACATGGATAAACTTACCAGCCAAATCAAAGAGCTCGAGTTAGAAAACACTAAACTACGAGTCAAACTCAATCGCGCCAAGGAACGTAACCATGTCTTGGAGGATAAGGGTAAGCAAGCCTGTGAAAAATTTGAAGATAGCAAGAAAAGGCTCCGATTAGCCGAGGGACAAAGAGTTTGGGTTGGTGGAGCTTTACAAGGAGCTAATTCTGAGCTAGATTTCCGCAACGAGGAGTTGGATCGAGCATCCCGAATCATCAAGGACCTTGAAAATACTGTCGAGAGGTCTAATGCCATGAAGAAAGAAGCGAGGGAAGATTATGAGGCCCAGATTCTCGAACTAAGGACCACTCTAAAAGAATATAAGGATTTGCTAGCCAAGGAGCAACTAGAGAAAGAAAAGATTCATCGAAGCTTCCTGCGTGAGCAGTTCAACCTTGGACAAGCTTGCGAGCAAATTAAGAACTTGAAGAGGGGAATCTATGACCAAGCCTATGTAGAATTGCAAAACAACTGCAGACATTGGGAGGAGCGTTGCTATGAATTCGAAGCTGCCATTGTTCAAAGGGACGAAATCATCCATAATCTCCAAGTCCTTTACGAAGAATGGAGGGACAAGTACACCAACATGACAGTATTAACCAACTATGCCCTTCAAGACTTTCCCGACAAGTTGAAGGAGGCAGATCTGATCATGTGCCCAGATAATACCCCCAAAGAGGTCTACCACTTCGTCAAGTTCTGCAAAAGAACAATGGCCGAACTCATCACCGACATTGAGGCTCTCCGCAAGTCTCAAGGGGTCACTTTTAGGGTGGATATCTAGTTGGTTTATTTGCTTCCATTACTTGTATTTTGCAACTTCTATGTATTGTTGTCTATTTTCCCTTCAAAGGATGAATGAAAGTTGCGATTTTTCTCTATCGTGTTTTCCTATTTCATGATTGTGAACGAGAATCTTCAAGTAGTTTTTTGCAATGAATAAACATGAATAACTAAAAAGAGCTTTGCTTTAACAAGAAAAAATTCATGCATCATATGCATCTTTCGAAACACAAAAACATAAAAAACTCATCCATCCACCCTTTTTTCCTTCCAGAACCACTCTCCAAAGCTGACTTTTCGGTACGATACACGAGGACATCGACAAGATGTCATGGAGCAACTTCAAGAGAACCAAGTTGTCCTTCAGGAAGAAGTATCCCAAATTCGGTCCCAAATGCGGCAATTGATGGAGACTATTCAAGCAGTCGCAAGAAGCCAGGAGGTTATGGCAAAAATGCAAGAAGAAATGAATCAACGTGCCAGTACTACCAATCCTCCTACCCCTCAAACGGTCGAGGATCCAACTCCAGTTCCTCAAGATGATCCTCCAATTAACATTAATGCACCCGGCGGTGTTCCAAACGATAATCCTCGTCCTCATGCTCCTGAGACAGACGGCCAACTTGATGCATTCTTCAGTCCAAGGGACGCTTCTCAGAATGACGCCTTCGGTTCCGCAACCAACAAGGTGGAGAGGAAGGTAGAGGCTATCGAGGAAAAGCTCAAGGCAATGGGGAGCACTGACATTTTGGGCCTCGATGCAGAAGAAATGTGCTTAGTACCTAGGGGTCATCATCCCGGCCAAGTTCAAAGTTCCGGACTTTGAAAAATATAAGGGAAATAGCGACCCTAGGACACACATTAGGGCATACTGCCGAAAGATGGCTGCCTATTCCAGTGATGATCAACTTTTAATGCATTTTTTCCAGGATTCCCTCAGTGGGGAATCTTTGGATTGGTACATGCAACTCGAGGGCAACCATATTCATACCTGGAGGGAAATGGCCGAGGCATTCCTCAAGCACTATCAGTACAACACTGATATGGCACCTAATCGCACGCAGTTGCAAAATCTGACTCAGAGGTCTGAAGAGTCCTTCAAAGAGTATGCCCAGCGGTGGAGGGAATTAGCTTCTAGGGTAGAACCCCCATTGCTAGAAAGAGAACTGGTAGACATGTTTATGGGAAACTTGCAAGGTCCATACCTTGATAGAATGGTAAGGAGCACCTCTTCAGGCTTTTCTGACCTAGTCTTAGCCGGTGAAAGGATAGAAAATATGATTAAAATGGGAAAGATCCAGAACTCTGCCAGTACTTCTAGTGCATCGAAGAAACCTTTTGTTCCCTATGGTAAAAAACGAGAAGGCGAGACCAATGCTGCCTCCATTATTCGAACAAGAAATCCCACTTATCCATAAGTAGATGCCATAGCTCCCGTCCACCCAAGTCAACAACAACCATTAGCAATTCCAGTTCAAACTCAACAACAACAATGGTATCAACAACAACCGCAACATCAGCAACCACAATATCAACAACAACAAAGGATGCGAAGGCCCGAGAGAAGATTTGACCTAGTTCCCATGCCTTATAGCCACATTCTACCATATTTATTGAGGGGATCACTTGTGCAACTAAGGGAGTTAGGACCCCCACCAGCGGTTCTTCCTCCCGATTATGATGCAAATGCCCGCTGTGAATTTCATTCTGACGCTCCCGGGCATTTGATCGAGAATTGTAAAGCATTAAAGTACAAGGTTCAAGATCTTATTGACTCTAAGGCAATCACGTTCGCCCCCAAGATGCCGTATGTGAATAATAACCCGATGCCCCCTCACAACAATGCATCGGTGAATATGATGGAAGCTGACAATGGAAGGAGATTGATGTCCTGTGTGGACGAGTTAAAAACACCACTCATCGAGATCAAGAATGCTTTGATGAAGAATAATACCTTTCCCATCTGTGGTAATGACTGTGAACATTGTCTAATTAACCCGCAACAATGTAGAACATTGAAGTCTGTCATACAACAATTAATGAACCAAGGGATCTTGGTGGTATACTGCCCATCCACAAAGGAAGATGTGTCTACCCTCGAGATACCATACGACGAAGTCCCTCCTCTGCAAATTCCATATGAATTCTCTCAGTTAACTCTGTCGACAAATCCTATTACTCCAATCATAATAACAGTTCCCACACTATTCCCATATGTTGACACCAAGGCAGTCCCTTGGATGTATGACACCTCAGTCTACATTCATGGTCAGAAGATTCAAGAAGAACCGATAAAGTCTAGTGAGCCAATGATCAATATCACCGGCACTAGCGGAGTCACAAGAAGTGGAAGGATATTTTCACCGACACCCACTCCAATTGGAACTATCAATCCTTCAACTTCAGACAAAGGAAAATAAATTGATGGCGCTCAGCAAAGACAAGACCCCGCACCTTCAAGTGAAGTAGACGAGTTCTTACGCATTACCAAGAAGAGCGATTATCAAGTAGTTGATCAGCTTAACCAGACACCCTCGAAGATCTCAATGTTGTCTCTATTGATGTGCTCGGAGGCCCATAGGGAGGCTTTGGTAAAGTTTCTGAGGACAGCTCACGTACCACAAGAGATATCTATTTGTCAGTTTGAAGGAGTAGTTAATAATATCGCTACTAGCTTAAGCTTAGGTTTCAGTGATGAAGAGCTTCCCACCGAGGGGAGGAATCATAACAAGGATCTCCATATTTCTATTGAGTGTGTGGACATAGTCCTATCAAGAGTTTTGGTAGACATTGGGTCTTCCCTCAATGTGATGCCTAAGAGCTCCTTTGCTAAACTAACTATTGAAGGACTCGTAATGAAGCCGAGTGAGCTTATAGTAAGAGCATTTGATGGGACTAGAAGGACTGTAATCGGTGAGGTGAATTTGCCTATGAAGATTGGTCCCCATATTTTCCTTATCACTTTCTTCGTAATGGATGTCTATCCAGCCTATAGTTGTCTGCTTGGGAGGCCTTGGATCCATTCAGCTGGGGCAGTCACTTCAATGCTCCACCAAAAATTGAAATTCTTAGCTGATGATAAGCTAGTTGTTGTCGAGGGTGAGGAGGACATTGTGGTAAGTCACCTCGCATCTTTCCGATACGTTGAGGGAGAAGGGGAGATAAGGGAAGTCCCATTCCAATCATTTGAAGTTATCAATGTTGAAATGGTTTGCCCAACAAGGGGTGAATCAAAAGATGCTGAATCTCCCATGGCATCTCTTAAAGACGCCCTGACAATCATAAAAGATGGACACTCCCAAGGATGGGGAAGATTGCTTGAACTTCCTGCCAACAAGGACCGCACCGGTTTGGGATACAACTCCCAGAATTTGAAGAAGCCCGCGCCGATAGCTACAAGGGGATCAGTGATCCCGCTGTCTAATAACTTCTCAAGTGCTGGTTACCTGGATGACAACCGTGTTTGTGTCGTGGAAGAAGAAGAAGAAGAAGAAGAAGAAGAAGAAGAAGAAGATGATTGCTTGATCTTCACAAAGACTGATGGAAATGGTGCCACCAAATGGACCGAGTTTGAAATACCTAAAGTGACCTTGATTGAAATGTAATTCCCAATGTTGTTTTCCTTCCTTTTATCAAAAGAATCCATGTCAAGCCCAAGGCATGGGGGAATCATTTGTAGGGCCTCATCAAATTTCCTTATTAATCATTAATGAAAAAGGGTTCATGTTCGCAATCAATTTTGAGATCCTTGTCTTTCATTTATTCATTTCACTTTTTTTAAATGACATTTTTCTTTTAAAAAAAATATAATAATAAAAAATTTGTTTTCAAATCATCCTTTCTTTCATACCAATAAAAGCGTGAACCTTAAATCATGCAGATCAGCCTCGACAACCACCAATGACAATTCTGCTACAGTCTCATACGACTTTGACAACCCGATTAATCAAGCTGATGAAGAGTGTGAGGAAGAGGCCGAACTCCCAGAAGAATTGGCAAGGTTGCTCAAGCAAGAGGAAAAAGTCATCCAACCGCACGAAGAATCAGTGGAAGTGATTAACCTTGGGACAGATGAGGAAGCGAAAGAAGTCCGAGTCGGCTCCGCTCTACAAGACGAGGTGAAGACAAAATTGATTGAGCTCTTGAAGGAATACAAAGATGTGTTTGCATGGTCATACCAAGATATGCCCGAACTTGATACTGACATTGTGGTCCATCATCTACCCCTTAAAGAAGAATGCCCTCCAGTAAAGCAAAAATTACGAAGGACCCGTCCCGACATGGCTATGAAAATCAAGGAAGAGGTACAAAAGCAGCTCAACGCCGGCTTCGTAGCGGTCTCCAATTATCCTCAATGGATAGCTAACATTGTGCCTGTACCTAAGAAGGATGGAAAAGTAAGGATGTGCATAGATTACAAAAATCTAAATAGAGCAAGTCCCAAAGATGACTTTCCACTGCCACACATTGACGTGCTAGTAGATAATACCGCTCAGTTCTCTGTTTTCTCTTTTATGGATGGTTTCTCCGGTTATAACCAGATCCGCATGGCTCAAGAAGATATGGAGAAAACCACTTTCATAACACCATGGGGCACCTTCTGCTACAAGGTGATGCCTTTTGGATTGAAGAACATCGGCGCCACATACCAACGAGCCATGATCACTCTCTTTCACGATATGATCCATAAAGAGATTGAGGTCTACGTCGACGACATGATAGCTAAGTCTCAAACCGAAGAAGAACACCTTATCAATCTAGAAAAGTTGTTTGAGAGGCTGAGGAAGTTCAAATTGAGGCTTAATCCCAACAAATGCACATTTGGGGTAAGATCCGGCAAATTGTTAGGTTTTATCGTCTGTCAACGTGGCATCGAAGTAGATCCCGAGAAAGTAAAAGCCATACAAGCTATGCATGCACCCAAAACCGAGAAGGAAGTCCGAGGATTCCTAGGTAGATTGAACTACATTGCTAGGTTCATATCTCACCTCACTGCCACTTGTGACCCAATCTTCAAACTTCTTCGAAAGGATCAAGCCATCATTTGGAACGATGACTGCCAAGACGCATTTGAGAAAATAAAGGAATATTTGCAAGAGCCTCCTGTGTTGATGCCTCCTGTGCCTGGTAGACCATTAATTATGTATCTCACCGTTCTTGAAGGATCAATCGGTTGTATCCTCGGCCAACATGACGAGACTGGTAGAAAAGAGCATGCAATATACTATTTGAGCAAGAAGTTCACTAATTGCGAGAGTAGGTATTCGGTGCTTGAAAAGACTTGTTACGCACTAGCATGGGCTGCCAAACGTTTAAGACAATACATGCTCACTCATACGACATTGTTGATCTCTAAGATGGATCCTGTCAAATACATCTTCGAGAAGCCGGCTCTAACTGGTAGAGTAGCCTGATGGCAAATGGCTCTGACCGAGTACGATATCCAACATGTCACTCAAAAGGCCATCAAAGGGAGTGTATTGTCTGATTATCTTGCACAACAACCCTTGGAGGACTATCAGTCTACGCGTTTCGAATTCCCCGACGAGGATATCATGTTGATTAGGGATTGCAACATCCCCGGTCCCGAGGAAGGACCCAAGCCTGGATCCCGATGGACCATGGTTTTTGATAGAGCTTCTAACGCTCATGGCAATGGCATTGGGGCAGTAATCACTTCTCCAACTAATTTCCACCTCCCCTTCACCGCCCGATTATGTTTTGAATGTACAAACAATATGGCCGAATACGAGGCTTGTATCTATGGTATTGAAGCTGCTATCGATCTTAGAATCAAAATCCTGGAAGTTTATGGGGACTCAGCCTTGGTAATCAGCCAAGTCAAAGGAGATTGGGATACTAGAGACCATAAGCTCATTCCTTACAAAGAGCATGTCTTGAAACTAGTCCCCTATTTTGATGAAATTACATTCCACCACATCCCTCGAGAAGAGAATCAGCTAGCTGACGCTTTGGTGACTTTGGCATCCATGTTTAAAGTTAAATGGAAGAACGAAGCGCCATCCTTTCACCTAAACTACTTTGACGAACCTGCTTACTGTCTGGCAGCAGAAGACGAAGCTGACGGCCATCCTTGGTTCCATGACATCATGAAATTCTTAGAGAACCAAGAGTATCTTGCGGACGCGTCTATCACCGACAAGAAGTATCTTCGAAAACTGTCATCCAAATTTTTCTTAAGTGGAGGGGTATTATACAAGAGAAATTATGATTTTGTTTTGCTTAGATGTGTGAACAAGCAAGAAGCAAACCAGATTATAATGGAAATTCATGAAGGATCCTTTGGGACGCATGCCAGTGGGAGTACTATGGTGAAGAAAATCTTAAGGGTCAGATATTACTGGATGACTATGGAGATTGACTGTCATCGCCACGTCCAAACGTGCCACAAGTGCCAGATCTATGCTGATAAGATCCATGTGTCGCCAACGCCTCTCAACGTCCTAACATCACCTTGGCCTTTCGCCATGTGGGGCATTGACGTGATCGGACGCATAGAGCCAACTGCCTCGAACGGACACCGCTTCATCCTTGTAGCCATTGACTATTTCACAAAGTGGGTAGAAGCTGCCTCGTACGCCAACGTTACCAGACAAGTGGTGGCCCGATTCCTCAGGAAAGAAATCATCTGTAACACCCTTCTAAAATACCCCAATAATAATTAAAACAACAAATATAAATCAGAGTAGATATGCAATTTAAGGGTGTCACACTTGACACTTCACACCATTCACCAAAATAGTTTGTCATGCTCATTTATTAATCAAAATAAAACATTGCATAATTCGCAGTGGATATGCAAACCATGTAACACATTATATGTAAAATTATTCAACAACCAAATGAAAACAAGGTAAAACATCCCGTCCCGATGTTACATCTACCAGAGCATGACCCACTAAGGAACTACACTAGACTCCAAGCACTAGCTTCTACTCAATCACTGCTCGTTACCTGAAACATAGTTGTAAGGGTGAGTTCCTCAATCGATATAATAAGCATTATAAAATATCATGTAATGCTAAGTAAATTAACACATTTCATCACCCAAATCAGATCACACATTCAGCAACGGCAACATCAACTCAAAATCATAATCATACTCAACTCAACACAAAACACACGTACAATATTGGAATACATCCATTCATATTATACGCCATACATACATTATGCAATAAGACTCCATGCATGCGGTACCGACTATTCATGAACACATAGTTCAACCTCACCGATCAAATCCAGATACGGCTACCAAGCTCACTAGTCCCACTCATTTGAGACCTAGTGACTCACATCACTAATTCCTCACCATGGGAATTAGCTACCACCCCAAGGGCTATGCTATGCACGCTAAATCACCTAGCATGCAAACATCAACAACAATCCACAATAACTCATCACTAATTCCTCACCATGGGAATTAGCTACCACCATAAAGGCCATACTATGCACGCTAAATCACCTAGCATGCAACCAACAACAACAATCCACAATGGACCTATGCTCACACTCTAAGTCATAAACAGTCCATCCACAATTGCATACCTAATAGATATATTCACAGCATTATGCATACCATCATACAGCATCAGCATATTTATCACAGAAGCATATCATGTCATGCCAAATAATAAATCACAGTATTAGCACACTCTACTAATACCTATACTGCTCAAAACAACGGGAAATAATCCCTACTATATCATACACCAATATAGGCCAATTATCAAATATGTCCACAATATTTAAATATCAAATTTTCACTTTTCCAACAGTGTTAACCGGTTAACGCCCTGGGTTAACCGGTTAACGCAACACAGAACACACTTCCTGGCACATTTTAACAGTGTTAACCGGTTAACGCCCTGGGTTAACCGGTTAACGCAAGACAGACAGCAATTTCTCATAATTCATAACAGTGTTAACTGGTTAACACCCTGGGTTAACCGGTTAACGCAAGACAGAAAGCTGTTCCTGCGCTAACACGAAGCAGAATGCAGAATTCTCCGCATTTTCCGCCGTTGGAGGACTTCCGGACCTCCGATTCCAATTCCGTAAAAAGCTACACGTTCGGAAAATCACAACTCACCCAAATATAGATTCAATTACAGCTTTAACATAACTTATTCATCACAATTTTTCAGCACTCATCATCCCAATTAGGGTCAATTCAACGGCTTATTACTACCCATTACATGTTAACCCATAATACCCATTAAACGACGATAAACCCCCCTTACCTGAGTTAATCCGGCAAATCCTTTAACTTCAAGCTTTTCCTTCTTCAACCCTTTTTCTCTTGCTCTTCCTCTTTGCCCTTTTCTCACTTTCTGTCGCTTCTCTGGTTTTCACGTGAAAAAACCCTTTTTACCAAATGGAACTCTTTATATATATTCCAACTTATTATTCCAATAATAATAATTCCAAATAATATTCCAATAATAATAATTCCAAATAATTATCCAATTATTTAATTAAATTAATAAATATACTACTAACTTAAATTAAATAATTATCATATTTTATCGGGGTGTTACAACTCTCCCCCACTAAAAGAGTTTACGTCCTCGAAAACATACCTCAAGCGAATAACTCAGGATAAGACTCCTTCATCTGACTCTCAAGTTCCCAAGTCACATTGCCACCTGCTGGTCCTCCCCAAGCTACCTTTACCAAGGCAATCTCTTTACCCTGCAACTGCTTCAACTCTCGATCCTCTATCTTCATAGGTGATGTTTCAACAGTCAGGTTATCTCTCACCTGTACATCATCTACTTGGACCACATGCGACGGATCAGGAATGTATCTCCTCAACTGAGACACATGAAAAACCTCATGCAAATTCGCAAGTGACGGCGGTAAAGCGATACGATAGGCTACCTCCCCTATCCTCTCTAAAATCTGATAAGGACCAATAAATCGAGGTGTCAACTTCTTCGACTTCAAAGCTCGACCAACCCCAGTTATCGGAGTAACACGAAGAAACACATGATCTCCCTCTTGAAACTCAAGTGACTTCCTTCTCTTGTCGTGATAACTCTTCTGACGACTCTGAGCAATCCTCATCTTCTCCTGAATCATCTTAATCTTTTCCGTAGTTTGTTGAACAATCTCCGGTCCAACCACAGCACTCTCACCGGACTCATACCAACATAAAGGTGTCCGACATCTCCTACCATACAAAGCTTCAAACGGTGCCATACCAATGCTCGAATGAAAACTATTGTTGTAGGTAAACTCAATCAAAGGTAAATAACAATCCCAAGCACCTCCCTTTTCCAAAACACAAGCCCTCAAAAGATCCTCCAGTGACTGAATCGTCCTCTCAGTCTGACCATCAGTCTGCGGATGATATGCAGAACTCAATCTCAGCTTAGTTCCCAAAGCCCTCTACAAACCTTCCCAGAACTTCGATGTAAATCTAGGATCTCTGTCCGAAACAATACTCGACGGAATACCATGCAAACTTACAATTTTCTCAATATACAACTCAGCTAATCTCTCTAACGGATAATCCATTCTGATCGGAATGAAATGAGTCGATTTTGTCAATCTGTCAACAATCACCCAAATAGCTTCAAAATTCTTAATTGTCCTCGGTAAACCAGAAACAAAATCCATACTGATACTATCCCACTTCCATTCTGGAATAGCCAACGGTTGCATTAGCCCAGACGGCTTCTGATGCTCAATCTTTGACTTCTGACAAGTCAAACAAGAATAAACAAAACTCGCAATTTCTCTTTTCATTCCCGGCCACCAAAATAACTCTTTCAAATCATGATACATCTTCGTAGCCCCAGGATAAATACTCAGGCCACTACGATGTCCTTCCTCAAGAATACTCTTCTTAAGTTCGGTAACATCCGGAATACACACCCGATTACCAAATTTCAAAACACCATTCTCATCAACTCTGAAATCACCACCTTGACCTTGATTCACTAGAGTCAACTTATCAACCAAAAGCACATCGGATTTCTGACCCTCTCTAATCTCATCCAGAATACCACTTGTTAACTTCAACATTCCCAATTTAACACTATTGTGAGTACTCTCACACACCAAACTCAAGTCTCTAAACTGCTCAATTAAATCCAATTCCTTAACCATTAACATAGACATATGCAATCATTTCCGACTCAATGCATCAGCCACTACGTTTGCTTTACCCGGATGGTAATTCAAACCAAAGTCATAATCCTTCAGAAACTCTAACCATCTCCTCTGTCTCATATTCAGCTCTTTCTGATCAAACAAATACTTTAAACTTTTATGGTCACTGAAAACCTCAAATCTTGACCGGTACAAGTAATGCCTCCATAACTTCGGAACAAATACCACAGCTGCCAACTCTAAATCGTGTGTCGGGTAGTTCCTCTCATGAACCTTCAGTTGTCTCGAAGCATAAGCTACAACCTGCTTATTCTGCATCAAAACACCACCCAAACCCAACAATGAAGCATCACAGTAAACCTCAAATGGTTCCGATGGACTCGGTAATATCAGAATAGGAGCAGTAGTTAACCTCCTCTTTAACTCTTGGAAACCTTCTTCACATTTTGAGTCCCAAACAAACGCTTGCCCCTTTCTAGTCAACATCGTCAACGGTAACGCCAACTTAGAAAATCCCTCAATGAATTTCCTATAATAACCTGCAAGTCCAAGAAAACTCCTTATCTCAGAAACTGACTTCGGAGCTTCCCACTTAGATACCGCTTCTAGCTTAGAAGGATCAACAGCAACACCACCTCTTGAAACCACATGACCAAGAAAACTAACCTCTTCTAACAAAAATTCACACTTGGACAGTTTAGCAAATAACTTCTTTTCTCGTAAAACTCCTAAAACCACTCTCAAATGTTCGGCATGCTCTTCTTCAGATTTCGAATACACCAAAATATCGTCAATAAACACCACAACAAACTTGTCTAGGTACGGATGGAAAATCCTATTCATATACTCCATAAATACCCCAGGCGCATTAGTCACACCAAAAGGCATTACAGAATACTCAAAATGTCCATACCTTGTTCTGAAAGCAGTCTTCTGAATATCCTCAGTTTTCACACGTATCTGATGATACCCCGATCTCAAATCTATTTTGCTGAACACACTCGCACCAACCAACTGATCCATCAAATCATCAATCCTCGGCAAAGGATACCGATTCTTGATCGTCACTTTATTCAGTTGCCTGTAGTCCACACACAACCTCATAGTACCTTCTTTCTTCTTAACCAATAACACTGGTGCGCCCCACGGTGACACACTCGGACGAATAAATTTCTTATCCAACAGATCTTCCAGCTGACTCTTCAATTCAGTTAACTCAACAGCAGACATACGGTACGGAGTCATCGATATCGGCCTAGTACCAGGTACCAAATCAATCGAGAACTCAACTTCACGCTCTGGCGGTAATTCATTCACTTCTTCAGGAAACACATCAGGAAAATCACACACCACGGCTAGATCGCAAATCACCAGTTTATCTTTAGCCTCCAAAGTCGCTAACAACATAAACAACTCTGCCCCATCTGCTACTGCCTCATTCACTTGCCTTGCTGATAGAAACAAACTCTTTCCTTCCTCAATCTCAGGAAAGATCACAGTCTTATCAAAACAGTTGATATAAACTCGGTTAAACACCAACCAGTTCATACCCAGGATAACATCAATCTGCACTAGTGGAAGACACACGAGGTCCATCCCAAAGTCTCTACCAAAAATACTCAAAGGGCAATTTAAACAAACTGAAGTAGTAGTCACTGAACCCTTCGCAGGAGTATCAATCACCATACTCCCATGCATCTCAGATATCTCTAATTTAAGTTTCACAGCACAATCCAAAGATATAAAGGAATGAGTCGCACCTGTGTCAATAATAGCTACCAGAGGAAAGCCATTAATATAACACGTACCTCGGATCAAACGATCATCTGCAGAAGTCTCAGAACCCGATAAAGCAAAGACCTTGCCTCCCGACTGGTTCTCTTTCTTCGGCTTAGGACACTGTGGACTGATATGACCCACCTCTCCACAGTTGAAACAAGTCATAGTCTTCAACCGGCACTCTGCAGCCAAGTGACCACCTTTGCCACACTTGAAACACTTCTTCTCATTACTGGTACACTCATGGAAACGATGTCCAGTCTGACCACATCTGTAACACTTAGCAGGGGCACTAGAGTCCCCCCCACTAGGTCTCCTCATTCCACTCTGTCTCTGGAAACCTTTGCCAGCGGCATACGGCTTCCCACGATCATTCTGATTCTTGCCTTTCCTATCAACCCTCTGCTGATAGCTCTCCGTTCTGGCCTTGGTATCCTGTTCAAAAATCCTGCAGCAGTCAACCAAGTCAGAAAACACTCTAATCCGCTGATACCCAATAGCCTGCTTGATCTCGGGACGTAACCCGTTCTCAAACTTCACACATTTTGAAAATTCCCCAGTAGCCTCATCATAGGGAGTGTAATACTTCGACAGCTCTGTGAACTTAGCAGCATACTCAGTAACAGACCGGTTGCCCTGCTTCAATTCTAAGAACTCTATCTCTTTCTTTCCTCTGACATCCTCTAGAAAGTACTTCCTCAGGAATCTCTCCCTGAACACCGCCCAAGTGATCTCAGCACCCCCAGCAGCTTCCAACTCAGTGCGGGCAGCAACCCACCAATCATCTGCTTCCTCTGACAGCATATGCGTACCGAACCTGACCTTCTGGTTATCGGCACACTCAGTCACTCGGAAGATCCTCTCGATCTCCTTCAACCACTTCTGAGCACCATCTGGATCGTATGCTCCCTTGAACATTGGAGGATTATTCTTCTGGAACTCACTCAGTTGACGAGCAGCTCCCAATCCCACAACATTTGGATTCCCTCCAAGTACTCCAGCTAGCATACCCAGAGCCTCAGCAATCGCAGCATCGTCTCTACCTCTTCCAGCCATCTCTATTCTGAAAACCCAACAAGCTAAAACAATAAGTACTGATAGGGTTACACAACACCTATCACGTACAGGGAAACAGAATAATTACGACTCGACTCGACCGACTATGCTCTGATACCACTAATGTAACACCCTTCTAAAATACCCCAATAATAATTAAAACAACAAATATAAATCAGAGTAGATATGCAATTTAAGGGTGTCACACTTGACACTTCACACCATTCACCAAAATAGTTTGTCATGCTCATTTATTATTCAAAATAAAACATTGCATAATTCGCAGCGGATATGCAAACCATGTAACACATTACATGTAAAATTATTCAACAACCAAATGAAAACAAGGTAAAACATCCCGTCCCGATGTTACATCTACCAGAGCATGACCCACTAAGGAACTACACTAGACTCCAAGCACTAGCTTCTACTCAATCACTGCTCGTTACCTGAAACATAGTTGTAAGGGTGAGTTCCTCAATCGATATAATAAGCATTATAAAATATCATGTAATGCTAAGTAAATTAACACATTTCATCACCCAAATCAGATCACACATTCAGCAACGGCAACATCAACTCAAAATCATAATCATACTCAACTCAACACAAAACGCACGTACAATATTGGAATACATCCATTCATATTATACGCCATACATACATTATGCAATGAGACTCCATGCATGCGGTACCGACTATTTGTGAACACATAGTTCAACCTCACCGATCAAATCCAGATACGGCTACCAAGCTCACTAGTCCCACTCATTTGAGACCTAGTGACTCACATCACTAATTCCTCACCATGGGAATTAGCTACCACCCCAAGGGCTATGCTATGCACGCTAAATCACCTAGCATGCAAACATCAACAACAATCCACAATAACTCATCACTAATTCCTCACCATGGGAATTAGCTACCACCATAAAGGCCATACTATGCACGCTAAATCACCTAGCATGCAACCAACAACAACAATCCACAATGGACCTATGCTCACACTCTAAGTCATAAACAGTCCATCCACAATTGCATACCTAATAGATATATTCACAGCATTATGCATACCATCATACAGCATCAGCATATTTATCACAGAAGCATATCATGTCATGCCAAATAATAAATCACAGTATTAGCACACTCTACTAATACCTATACTGCTCAAAACAACGGGAAATAATCCCTACTATATCATACACCAATATAGGCCAATTATCAAATATGTCCACAATATTTAAATATCAAATTTTCACTTTTCCAACAGTGTTAACCGGTTAACGCCCTGGGTTAACCGGTTAACGCAACACAGAACACGCTTCCTGGCACATTTTAACAGTGTTAACCGGTTAACGCCCTGGGTTAACCGGTTAACGCAAGACAGACAGCAATTTCTCATAATTCATAACAGTGTTAACCGGTTAACACCCTGGGTTAACCGGTTAACGCAAGACAGAAAGCTGTTCCTGCGCTAACACGAAGCAGAATGCAGAATTCTCCGCATTTTCCGCCGTTGGAGGACTTCCGGACCTCCGATTCCAATTCCGTAAAAAGCTACACGTTCGGAAAATCACAACTCACCCAAATATAGATTCAATTACAGCTTTAACATAACTTATTCATCACAATTTTTCAGCACTCATCATCCCAATTAGGGTCAATTCAACGGCTTATTACTACCCATTACATGTTAACCCATAATACCCATTAAACGACGATAAACCCCCCTTACCTGAGTTAATCCGGCAAATCCTTTAACTTCAAGCTTTTCCTTCTTCAACCCTTTTTCTCTTGCTCTTCCTCTTTGCCCTTTTCTCACTTTCTGTCGCTTCTCTGGTTTTCACGTGAAAAAACCCTTTTTACCAAATGGAACTCTTTATATATATTCCAACTTATTATTCCAATAATAATAATTCCAAATAATATTCCAATAATAATAATTCCAAATAATTATCCAATTATTTAATTAAATTAATAAATATACTATTAACTTAAATTAAATAATTATCATATTTTATCGGGGTGTTACATCATCTGCCGTTATGGGGTCCCCAACAAGATCATTACTGATAATGGATCTAACCTCAATAATAAAATGATGAAAGAGCTATGCCAAAATTTCAAGATCGACCACCACAACTCATCGGCTTATAGGCCTAAGATGAATGGCGCTGTTGAGGCAGCTAACAAAAATATCAAAAAGGTCGTGCAAAAGATGGTGGAAACCTACAAAGATTGGCACGAAATGCTCCCATTCGCATTACACGGCTATCGTACTTCCGTACGCACTTCCACTAGGGCAACTCCCTTCTCCCTTGTGTACGGCATGGATGCGGTCTTACCAATCGAAGTAGAGATTCCTTCCTTAAGGATTTTGACAGATGTTAAGCTTGATGAGTCTGAGTGGGTACAAGCTCGATTTGATTAACTAAACCTCATTGATGAGAAGCACTTAGCAGCCATCTGCCATGGCCAACTTTATCAAAAGCGCATCAAGAGGGCACATGACAAAAAGGTTTTCCCCCGCAGCATAAAAGCTGGAGACCTCGTATTGAAGAAGATTCTTCCAATCCATACTGACCCAAGGGGAAAATGGACGCCAAACTATGAAGGTCTGTATGTTGTAAGAAAGGTCTTCTCCGGAGGAGCCTTGATCCTTGCAACTATGGATGGTGAAGATCTTCCATCCCCGGTGAATGTGGATGCAGTCAAAAAATACTATGCTTAAAAAAATAAAATATATAGCCTGATATGTTGAAAACCCGAAAGGGCAACTTATGAAAAAATGGGTATCCCGGTAGACTAAAAACCCGAAAGGGCGGTCTAGGAAAAAATTAGGGATTTAATAAGAGCAAGAGGCTACATCCCGTAAGGAATCCTTCTTCATTCCTTGGCAGGTCAATTATGTGGGTCCCAAGCAAGCCAATCCTATCACCCTCCTTCAAAAAAGCAAGATCAAAGGACGACCAAAGGCATGAAGACTATAACAGAGTTAGAATCTGGTGGAAACTCGAGATGTTTCATTGCCATTACAATTATCATTTTCTTTTCGCAATCACCTCTTTTAGGAATTGCTTTCCTTTGTACAAAATTCCCTACTTGTGGAATCACTTGTCAATAAAAATCAAGTTCCCTCACATATGTTCCATATTTTTACTTTTCCTGCTTTGTCTGCGAAATATGACCTTTCTCTAAATAAGATTACTTGGGAAATTTTCGATTAAAATACCTTTTTTTTCAAAAAAAAAAAATATAAGGAAGACAATATCGAATTATATTCTTTCTAGAATTTTGCTAAAGATAGTCAAAACGCATTTCCAACTCAAGGGTGCCACATAGTTCTTTGGACTAATCCGATCATTTCTCCCCCCAATGGGAATTCCAAAATATTACATTTAGCGCCTGCTTGGACGTCGAACTTCAATTTCTCAAGTATCGGAAAGTCAGTACGATTCACCCAATCACCCTTTTTAAGCCTAATCACCATTGGCATTCCCTAAACACACTCCTCCGCAAAGCCCAAACATGCTTGGCATAACTTGCAGACCATGCATTTTATATATCCCCCATGTAAGCCTAAACATGCATTGGCATACATAACATCACATCATGAGTATCTCCTTAACTTACTCAAATTAACTCGTCAGAGTTCGGAATTTCCCAACCGTTGTTAGGAATTTTCCCCAATAAACTTTTTTTCATCAACCCTCTGATGACGACGTTTTACAACAGTTTCTTTCTGTCAACCCTTTGACGAAGACAAATTACCATCCCGTCAACCCTTTGACAATGACAAACTCTTTTCTGTCAACCCTTTGACGAAGACAAATTACCTTTCCGTCATCCCTTTGACGAAGACAAATTACCTTCCCGTCAACCCTTTGACAATGACAAACTCTTTTCCGTCAACCCTTTGACGAAGACAAATTACCTTTCCATCAACCCTTTGATGATGACACCCTTTTCCATCAACCCTTTGATGATGATCCCTCATTGGAAACAAAAATCCCTATAAAAATCCTAATACCCAGTTGCAGTCCCACATGCATTGCATGCATCACTTCATGCATGATTTTTCCCACCGAAACGAAAAGTTCCACTAAAGCCCAATCATATTTGGCACAATCTATAGACCATGCATTTGCATACCCCAGCAGCCCGAGCATACTTCGGTATTCTGTGTACACCATAACATACATTGCATATCATACACATCATGACATAACCATCATACATCTGACCCATGTCCTCCCCACATGATACCATAAATTATCCTCAACATATGATTTCATATCAAATTTATTTTCCACCACATGAACAATCTTCACAAATACCCATCACTTCATATCACATTCATTTCATTCCCAGCAGGTTGAATTTCTGGATATTTTTATTTATTTAATCCTCTCTTACCTTGGATGTGTGGAAGTCGTTGCTATCTAAACATTCAGGTTCGAGAAGATTAAATAGGGGCAGCTGTCATACCCCAAAATTCACCATACTCCGATACAACTTCCATCTGAACCATGACCCTACTGCACATGCATGCTTTCATTATCTCCTCATCATAATTATATTAACTTTCATAACCAAATACATATTGCGGGATCAAGGCATGATTAAAAAAAAGGGGGGGGGGGGGACCGAATTTGCCTTGCACGGACTCCAAAAAAGAGCCTTATTTTTGCACAAAGGGTATTTGGTTCCCCCCACATTCCCACTAACTTTCCCTATAAATAGATGCACCATTCCCCTTCATTTTTCATGCTTTCAAGCCCCCAAAAATGATGAAAAAATATCATTCAACCCCTCTTCTCCAAACCTAAATCAAAACCCAAAAAAACCTTTCCCTCCCAAAAGTCACCACCACCAATTTTTTTTCATTTCACATTTTTTCCCTCAAAATTTCTCACTCTCTAACACTCATAACCCAACCCATTTACTAAGCTTTCACCATAAATATTTTCATCCCAAACCCCTCACTTCACATTCAAGCTCAACACCATTTCTACCTAGCTTTTCTCACATTTTTGTGGGTAATGATTTTAACTTAAACTCTTTAACTTTTTGTTTCTTTTTTTGATTAAAAATGGTTGCTTGTTCTTGGTTGGTCTTTTGAGATGGTTTAGATTCAAGCTTGCAAAAAAAAAATGATTGACTTTGGTTTACTCACCTTTTTTAAAGATTTTTTTTACTCTTACTATCTTTTTCACCTTTTTTGTGGTTGCTTTGTGTGTGTTATTTTTTTCTTTTATTATGAACTTATTGTTGTATTTGTTTGGTTGATGAGGTCTATTAGATCATGACCATGGTTGTTTAGAGTTGATTAAATCTTCAATATTTCAAACCTATCTATGGTTGATCAATAGATCAGTCATGATACTTTGAGGCATTAATAGATTGCCTCTATTTTAACCATATTTGGGTCATTTGATGCATAGATGAAACCATGTCTTTACATTAACTTGTTAATCCATTTGCTTATTGTTACTAGCTACTAATTACTAACTCTTAATATTTATATTATTGCAATTTATTTTATTGTTCATTTTATTTCATTTACTTTATGTTTATGTTCACTAACTACTAACTTCTAACATTTATATTATTGCACTTTATTTTATTTTTTTCTTTTGTTCACTTTACTTCAAGTTGGACAACTTTCTTTGTTACAAATCTATTGTTAGTTGATTTTTTAATCATCTTCAATACTTTGCATCAATGATAAGTTATCCCTTAATGTGTCATATTTTAAGTCTTTTTGGCCTAAGAAAATAGTCTTAAAAAATGTTCACTTTTGTACATGTTACTAACCACTAATTATACTTCATTAATTTTGTTCATCATTAACCTTTGTTATTGTGATTTTGGTGTTATTGACTTATATTTGTTTTATATCATTTATATTCACTAACCATTACTATTGTGATATTATTTCTTTTTCTTGTAATTTACTTTTATGTCATTACCTTGTAATTTACATTAAAGTACTCATCATCATCATCATTGTACAAATTCATCATGCATGTTTATTTACTTGTTATTTATTTTATTATCTTCAAACATTAAAAACAACAAAAACATGATAAAATGATAAGACAAAAATATTCATTTCACTCTTAATCAACTTGGACTTAGAGGATTTCATTTTAGGACCCTTGCTTGGAGGCCTTTCCCTTATCTTTGTGATACTTTGTAAATGTTGGATTTTATTTGTAACTTATATTCATGTTGTAAGAATGGCATCATGGCACCACCTTAAGGGGACATGTTTGTAAGACCATTATCCTTTGTTTAGCTTAGGTCACTTTTGCATACAAAAGGCTTTCTCTTGGGCTACCTTACAATGAGACTTTTTAATTTCTTGTTGGTTACTTTGCATTCATGTTGCATAAGCCAAATTTCATAATCAAAATAAAATAAACCCTTGATTCAACGTCAAGTGGCATTTTCTTAGCCAAATTCAAAAATACTTAATAATTACGATTATTATTGTGCGCCATGAGCCTTAAGTGGTGGAGAATGAGTGAGAATGGAGCATTCCTACCCTTACTCTGATTATTTTGGACGCAAGACGCTTGACTTGTTGTCTAAAATAATCACCCCCGCCCATAGACTTTAGTACAATATAATCACAAACATTCTTTCATAAAACCCTTATTCAAGGTAAAAACAATATAACTCATCAAACTCTTTTTTGTGCCTTAGGGCATCATCCCAAAAAACCCTTTTTTCAAAGGTAAAATCAACCAACACATAAATATTTTCTACTCTGAACTACGGAGCTCTGATTCCTCATCCCCGAATGAGTGATACGTAGGCACAAGGGTCACAATCCTTGGCGAGCACTATAATAACAAAAACACCCCTTTCTTTCCACACATTCTTTTGAAAATAAAATAATAATAGATAAATCCCATGTATGTAAAACAACCCAAATGGTTCCCATGGAGTACCATGGACGTAAGGGGTGTTAATACCTTCCCCTTACGTAACCGACTTCCGAACCCAAATCTCGGTTGCGAGACCGATTCCTTATTCTCTTTTAGCGATTCCCGTGCGTGTCTCTTTTTCCGAGGGTTTTATCGACTATTTCCCCTCTCCTCTCCGATAGAGGTAAACTAAATAAAATTCGGTGGCGACTCTTCTGACTTTGCCTCTCTTTGGCATCTCTTTAGTCCCGATTTCGTTATCGTGAAATCCCGGTAGCGACACATCCAATATCAGAAGCCATGGCAATGTATGTGGTATTCTGAAACAATCCTGCATGAACATGTTCTTGAACTCCAGCAGGTACATAGGATATCTCATGTTAAGACATTACACATAACATCTTGTGAACACTCTTTGTTTTACCAAAATTGCTGCCAACACTCAGAATCAACAATAACCAAATACAATACAAGAGAGAAGGAAAATGAACATCCTATGGAACCCTAGAAATAATCGTCCAAAGCTCTCGAGACCGGAAGATAAGGTGCATGAAGCCTCTTCACCTTTCTCTCTTATAGGATGCCTCCATATCTGCCTTCTCCTTGGCGAGTCAATCATACTTCCTCTTCCAAAACCTGGAAAACTGAGAAAGAAGAGAAGTAAACACATCATCAGGCTCGTCAATAATCTGATGCTCCAGAAACTCTATCACCGCATCTTTATCTCTGAGTTGTTGAAGTAGCTCCTCTCGCTCACGGATCCAAGCCCGCGAACGGTCTTCATCTCTCAACTCCTCTACTCCTTGGTTAGGGAGGGTTGAAGGACCAGTCATAACTATAAGTGTAGGTCTCAAATAGTCATAAGGCATGCGGTACTCAGAAGCTCTCTTCCTCACTCACGAGGTGTAGGGTTCCAAAGCAATACAATTCTTCGGACCAAGCTCTTTCCTTCCCTTCTTATGAATCTTGCGCCAAGCGCGGACCATCCTGCCCTTCAAGTTTTGGGGATCTTTACCCTCTTGAAAGAACACACCTTCCAATAGAATGTTGTTAGGTTTATCCTGTAAGGGGAACCCAAGCTGATGGGGAGCTAGAATAGGGTCGTAGTTAATCCCACCACATGTACCAAGAAGAGGTACATTGGAGAATTCACCACAAGAATCAATAATCTGGACACCATCATACACATGGTTATACTAAAAGATATCGTCATTAGTGAGAGACATAAGTCTCATGGACCACCGTAGACATCCTTTGTTCTCCTTGAAGGCGAGCGTCTGTGGCAAGTGTGAAATAAACCACTTGTACAACAGAGGCAAATAGCACATAATGGTACCACCACCCTTTGCATTCCTCATATGCAAAGAGAAATAAGTGTCACCCAACAGAGTAGGAACGAGATTAAGAGCAGAGAAAATCCTAATAGCATTCATATCCACAAAATTATCGATGTTGGGGAATAACACTAGCCCATAGATGAGAAGTACAAATATGGCCTCAAAGGCGTCCTCACTCATGGCCTTCCCAAAAAAAGTAGCTTGGGCGATGAGAAAATCATATGGGAGACCTTGAATTCCACCTTTGGTAGTCATATGAGCACCAAGATCAAATACATCTATATGCAACAGATAAACAATCTCTTGGGAAGAAGGAACCCTCTCCAAGCCACTAAACGGCAACTGATCTAAGATAGGTATACCCACAAGATAGGCATACTCCTCAAGTGTAGGCAAAAGTTGGAAATCCGGGAAAGTGAAGCAACGATACAAGGGATCATAGAACTGCACCAACACACTCATCAGACCATCATCCACCTGAGTAGCAAGAATAGACAGGAGCTTCCCATGGAGAGCTTTGAACTCCAAGGGATCTAATACATAGGATGTCAAACTCATTAACTCTTTCAAATCGGGTTGTCTAAAACTGTACTTCTTCGTATTCCTTCTTTGCTTATCCATGTCTGAAAATTTGCAACTAGACCCCTTAAGTTCCTTGAAAATGTTCTCATTGTTGATGATATGAATGCATGGATGCAACAATCACACTCAAGGATCAAGCAAGTCACGCCACACAAAGGTCACGGGATGGATCAAGTCATCCTTAATATCAATCATCCATTTTGGTGGATTATGGTTTACACCTTATCAACACCCAAGTTCCATTGATATTAAGGATATACGAGAACGGATCAACCGCGAATCAAGGTTTGTTGCAAGTCACGGGCATGGTGTCTTGGTTAAGAACCACCCAAGGGGAGTGTTCTATGGTTAAACCTGACAATCATGTTCTAAAAGAGGTTCCCATAGTCATCATCTCATCTTTCAGATATTATCGGATAAACGACTACTCGTATTCCAAAAATATTCTCAAGAGAGACTCTTATGAGTGTAGTATTGCGTAACAATCGTATCAAATCTTACAATTGAACGATCTTCGCACTACATCCTAAAATAGGCCAAGATGGGCTAGGTAATCTAAGGTCCTTGGCTTCTAAGGTTTATATTGGAAATAGTAATGTCTAACCACGACTACTCGTGTGACATTATTGATCCCAACAAAACCTCCACCAAGTGAATGGGCTTGCAAGTCAACTTGCTGAGGAATAACTCCACACAAGTCAACAAGACTATACCATTCTCCTATCATAAGTGCACTCGAGTTCGGGTATAGAACTCATCTCACAAGAGACCACCAAGCACACAAGCAATATATCAAGCAATTCATACATTACAAACAATACAGTCATCCCAAATAAATATAAACATACAATATAACAAAGGAAAAAATTAGGCTAAACCCACTAGGAAACAAATGTAAGCATCCCCAACAGAGTCGCCACTTTTCTATAGCGGGGTATTCGTACCTTTAGATTTATTGACTAAATCAAAATTAAATCATACAATTCGATTCGCCACCACACTTCTATTTATCCAAAAGAAAGGTTAGAAAGCGAACAAAAACCGAAAAGTTTTATCAAATCAAAAACTAATAAAAATGTCAGAGATCTGGGTAAGGGGGTTGGTTATGTAATGGGAAGGTTTCAAGCACCCAAAACATCCTTAGTACTCTAAGGGAGCCCTTTTTGCAAAGTTGTATGGTAGGTTGGTATTTGTGAAAATATTTGTGCAAACATGATTGGGGATATGAGAAAAGAATATACAAATTATTAATAAAGGTGGCCATTGGAACCACAAAAATCATTTGAAGTGAGTTGTATTTACCAATTAGAAGTATTCACAAAAGGAATTCAAAGTTGACTTAAGATCCAATTCAAAATAAGTATTAATGAAAAAGAGTTTGAAAAATCAAAGGCATAAGGCCTAGGTTTCTAATTTTAAAAAAACAATGTCAATGTTTGCACAAAATGAGTTTGGATTAGGTTAGAGTGGAGAGAAGAAGAGAAGGGCTAGTCCTAAACATGCAAAGGTGAGAGAAGAGAATAAAACCCTTGGAGTTCCTTTCTTGAGATCATAAAGATGATCCAAGATGCTCCTTTCCTTTGGACTTAGAAATTAACTCAAGCAATCAAACAAATATTCAATTAAGCTCCTAGGATCTTCCAATTAGACTTGTCTCTCTTAACTTGGATGCTCATGACAATGGTCCTTCTAACTAGCTCAAGTTTGGAATCCCTATCACACAAGAACAAACAATCAAAAAGTTCACAATGCAATAAGAGGAATGGATAAAGAGAGTTTAGATTAGAGGTCCTTTCAAGTCAACTTCAAGATTAAGCATTCTAAAGGCATGATGCCTAGTTGCTCTTCAACAATTTTAACCTTCTAAAGGCATGAGGCCTAGTTGCTCTTGAACTCCATTAAGCGTGGGTGAGGTCCTAATTCTAAGTCCTTTCTCCTTTTTTGCAATGGGTTCACACAAACAAAGACAAAACAAGCACAAGGCAATAGTATATTTACACAATAATGTGCTCAAGTGAGCAAAAGGCAAATGGCATAAACATAAACATGAGCTCAAATGAGAAAAGGGAAAAGACAATATGAATAAATGAGCAAGAAATTAAATTTCATTAAAGTAAATTGCAAGAATTAAATGCTTGAATTAAAAGTTAGTAATTAGTAGTTAGTGTTAGTGTGCCATAATGCAATTTAGCGCTATGTTAAGCAATCGTAAGTGGACTAATGTAGTAGTCACACCTATCTGAGGCCGGTCAATAAAACTATAGGCAAATAAACACAAGTTAGAGATCATGACTAGTAAGCCAAGCTCCTACAACTTGCCATGCCAAAAGAAAAGAAGAATGACCTTGTATGGATTTCAGGTTCTTTGCTTGACCAAGAAGCAACCTATCTTGGACACAAAGCAATTCACTTGATCTTTGATCAAATTGAATTTGATTTGGATCAAAGAGGGTTAAGCCTCTCATATGTCAAGGCTAACCACAAATCATTAACTCATTGGTCAAAAGAAAAAAGAAGAAGAAAAGAGATGAAGATGAAATGTACAAAAAATGAAATTCAAAAGACATAATCAAAATACAATGATCAAATGTGAATGGGATCAACATCAATCAATGGTAAACAGAAGTGAAATGAAGATTAGAAGTCAAGAAAGGTCAAACATATTTTTGGTATTTTTTTGGAATTAAAATAATACATAAAATAAAATGAACAAAGTAAGGTCAAACTTCAAATCCAATTCAAATCAACTTGAATAAGTCCAATTGGATTATCATAAGTCTAACATGGTCAAACTAGGTTTGACAAATTTTCTCAACATTTTTTGAAAACAAAAACTATTTTAAATTCAATTAAAAGCATAAAAAATATAACACAAATGAATTAAAATCTCAAATAAATCTCAAATCAATTAAGAAATGGATGAGAATATTTTCATAGACTTATCATGATCCAAATGCGTTAAGAAAATATTTTTGGCATTTTTGAATATCAAAAAGTATTTTAAATGAATTAAAAACTATTAAAAGCAAATAATTCACAAATAATATTAAATGGAATCACAAAAATGATTAAAAATCAGATTATGAAACTAGATTTTAAAAGAAAAACTTTGCAATTGGTCTCATGTTTTTGTGATTCCAAATAAAAGAGTTATGAATTTTTGAAAATAAATGGATTTAAAGAAAATAAAACAGAAATTAATAAAAGAGAAAAAATTTGGAGCGCATGATCCAGCCTCATTAATTGACGTGGACCATCATGTGGCTTAGATACGCGCGCTCATTGTGTTCCCCAGTCAAATGCAAAACACGCTGGATTAAAAATAGTCAAACATAACAAAGGCTCAAATTAGATCTGGAGAGTTGGATCCAAAGGCCAGGCGAGTTCCGCGTGGGGACGGTGGTGGAAACCACCGTCTTCTCCGACGAGCAAGCAAAAACCGGCTACCAGTTACAGGTTTTGCAACCTCAACCAAAACACATGATCCTTATACCAAATTAAAGCTGGGGTGATGTACATCACCCCTGTAACCTTAGATTTCACTCAAGATTCCTATGGAAGGAGAAATCTGAGGTGGAAAATCTAGGTTTTCAATCTGAAGTTCATCAATTCACAAAATTAAAGCCACCATTGGCTTGCCTCTCACACGAGGACTTTAGAAAACCAACCAAACTCAAGCAAAGCACAATATATGGTGAGATTCGAAGCAAAACAATTCAGATGAAAACCTTTGAAGTGCAGCTTTGATGAACACGATCCACTCCAATTCTTGATTGCAGCTTGATCTTGAGGTGATGATGATGCAAGGCCTAGGAATTTGAAGCTGAAGATCAACCAAGGAAGTTGAAATTCAAGCTTGAAAAGAGAAGTGAAAATTCAAAATTCCTTTGGTGTGAGGTTAGGATTCAATTCCAGCAGAGTTTCAGGCGCCTTCAGGTTGATCATTCAATGAAGCAATGCATCTATTTATAGCTGAAGTTGCAAGGAGAGTGAATGGAACTCGTGTGCATGATCATTGGGTCCTCCATGCATGGGCTTGTACAGGCGCATGTGAGGCCCAAAACCAATTGGAAATGCAAGCTGAATTGATTTGAAGCAAGTTTGGACGTGCAGATTGAATGGCATTTTCTTGTGCATGAAGGTTTCATGTGAAATGCATAAATGGTCACAAATATTCCTCTCTTCGAAAGTCCTACTTGGAAAATCCAAACATAGGCATGTGAGTAATGGTTGGAAATGTCTTGACATAAGGAACAAAATCTATGTTGGACAAAAATCCATTTGGAGTTTGGAAAATTGTGAAAACTTGCCATGAAGTTTGATGTACAAAACATGTATTTGAAAAATTTGCCAAAAATGACCAACTTCAAGCCCTTATGTTTTAATGATGCAAGCCTCAAATGGAAAAACCTCCAACATGAAAGTTGTATATATTTCCAAGACAATAAATTTGGACTTAAATTTTGCATCATTTGTATTTTTAATGAGAAAGTTATGGGCACTTGAAGTTGGACTTTTTAAAGATTCAATGGCTTTGGTCCAAAGTGACATATAATATTTTGTATTATCACATGTGTTTCTTTTAGGATTATGAAATTTTGTCCAACATAACATTTGAATTATACATATTAAAATTTCCAATGCACTTGGTATCACCTCAAAATCATAAAACATTAAGGAGTTAGGTCCTTGGGAAGTTGACCCAAAATTAGGGTTTCAATCAAAATGACCTATAATGTTTTGAAATGAATGATGACCTTCCAAGTTTCAAATTAATTTTTTATGAACCTGAAACTTTTTCATATGGTTCTTAAGAACAATATTTCTCTTGGGGTCATCATCATTTGACTAACACATCAAAAGTTAGGTCTTAGTGGATTTCAATTTAGTCAGATGACTTGACTGGTCAACTTCTCAAGTCCAAACTTCAAATCTTGATGGATGAATGATTGAGGGGCCTCAAATAGGCTCATTTATGCATAAAATAATAAATTAAATAACTTCCCTTGATTGAATTTTATCATAGGTTGAGGTTGCTTCATGAGCAAGGCACAGTCAATGCACAGTTGAATTAGGGTTTCCTTGGGAAACAATCCTTAAGCCCTTTGGTTTATCTTGATAAAATTGGAAAATTTAGATGCTTGGGATACATATATAATGATTAGGAACTTTGTGGACCATTTTCATGCTTGCTCTCATCTTCATCTAGCCACTTCATTGAGCATAGGAGCCTCCTAGGAGCATGGGATCACATGATCACTTGAGTTTCAAAACAAAAGAGGTTAGTGACATATTTTTGTGCTTTTGGTTAGCAAACAATATAAGAAAAGAAAGCATGCTTGGTGGTCTCAAACCAACTCACAAAAGTCCTAACCCTAGGGTTAAGGAGCCACACATGCTATGATCCTTGAGGCAATGCAATGAGCAAATGATATGATGCCATGAGGGATCTTAGGGTCAAAATTAGGGTCTTACAATAAGGTGTAAACCATGATCCACCAAAATGGATGATTGATCTTAACAATGACTTGATTCATCCATTGACCTTTGTTTTCCTTGTGTGTGATCCCTTATTTGTGATTGTTGCATTCATGCATTCATGCGCATCATAACATTCATCACACAAAAATTTCAAGGAACTGAGGTATTATTTGCAAATATTTTCAGACCATGGATTATGGACGAAGGAAAACTAAGAAGTACAGTTTCAGATGTCCCGACTTGAAAGAGTTAAGGAAGCTAGCATTTTTTGTATTAGATCCCTTATACTTCAAACAACATCATGGGAAGCTTCTGTCCATCTTGTCTGTTGATGTGGTTGAAGGACTTTTTGAGTGTGCTAGTGCAGTTCTATGATCCTCTTTACCGTTGTTTCACTTTCCCTGATTTTCAACTTGTGCCTACCTTGGAGGAGTATTCGAATCTTTTGGGGATACCTGTTTCTAGTAGAGTGCCTTTTAGTGGATTGAAGGAGATTCCCCGATCTAATCTTATTGTTGAAGCTCTTCACTTGAAGAAGTATGAGATAGAGGATCATTGGGTGAAGAAAGGAGGATTGTTTGGGTTTCCATCTGATTTCCTCGTCAAGGAATCTACGGCCTTTTCTCAAGCCGGTAGTGTGGATGCTTTTGAAGCTATCTTTGTGTTGCTCATTTATGGATTAGCTTTGTTCCCTTCCCTAACATTGACGGTTTTGTTGATGTTAGCACCATTAGACTTTTCTTGATTGTGAATCATGTGCCTACTTTGTTGGGTGATATGCATTTCTCTTTGCATATAAGAAATTCTAAGGGTGGTGGAACTATTATCTGTTGCATTCCTCTTCTGTACAAGTGGTTTATTTTGAACTTGCCTCAGACACCTGCTTTTGTGGAGAACAAACAATGTCTAAGGTGGTCTCAGAGACTTATGTCTCTCACTAATGATGATATAGTTTGGTATGATTCTTCATTGGGTATCTTGGAGATTATTGATAGTTGTGGTGAATTCTCCAATGTTCCTCTCATTAGTACACAAGGAGGAATTAACTACAACCCTGCTTTGGCTCGTCGTCAACTTGGGTTCCCCTTGAGAGACAAACCTAATAACACCTTGTTAGAAGGTCTTTTCTATCAAGAGGGTAAAGATCCCTAACATTTGAAGCAGAAGATTGTGCATGCTTGGCATAATGTGCATAGGAAGGGAAGATCCGAGCTTGGTCCGCATAATTGTGTAGCTTTTGAAGCTTACACTCTTTGGGTGAAGAATAGAGCTTTGGAGTTGAAGATGCCTTATCCTTGTGAAAGACCTATGTCTATGGTTGTCGTTGATCCATTAACTCTCCCTAACCAAGATGTAGAGGAGTTGGAAGACACGCTCGCCAAGATGAAGCAAGAGAAAGATACGTGGGAAGAGTGTTTTCGTACTTTGAGCAAGAAGCATGAAGAGTTGCAGTTAGAGTCTAAGGACAAAGATGCACTCATTGAGCTACTTGAAGACCGAGTAACAAAGAGACAGAGAGAGCCATAAGTTTCATCTTCTAGCGTGCCTCAGCCTTATGTTGCTTGGAAGAAGATTGTTGATCAGCTTGTCCTCGAGAAGACTCAGATGAAGGCTTCTTTTGAGACCGAGATCCGTCGCATCCAAAGGAAGTACGCGCCTTCAGCTAGGTCTTCTGACATTGTTGTTATGGATCGTTAGGATGACTAGTCTCCTTTTCTCTTGTATTTTTCATTTGGTTTCTGAAATTGTACTCAGTGTAATCCTTCTAATTATATAAATGAAAAGAGATTTTTGGTCATATAAAAATTATTGCAATTGTTGTTAAATATATATTTGCAAATGGTATAGTAAGTTCCTTGGAAAACAAAAATAAATAAACAAGCATTGCATTTCATGCATCATTTGCATAAGCAGGTTTCTCTTTTGCCATATGTCTCATTGGTGTTTCTTCTATGCTTTAGCCAAGCTGACTCATTGATACAACACCCGCGCCAATCATCTCAAAATTATGGAGCATCTAGAGCAAGAGAACATAGAGCTGAAGAGCGAGATCACCCGCCTGACTGCCATAATGGAGTCAGTTCTTGCTGCTTAGAGCCAAGCTTCTCCAACGCCTGCAACTCTTCATCCTCAGAGGACAGTTATTTCAGAGGTGGCTACCTCTACCATGCCTGCTGCTACCGCTCATTTTACACCCACTATGCCTGCCGGATTCCCGTGGGGAATGTCGTCCAACTTTATGCCTGAAGGCTTTACGCCTACATTTGCTTCCATGCTGGCATAAAGCCCGATCATGTCTTGCCACCTCCCGTTGTGCACACCTTACCTCGTGTAGAGGATACCATTTATCACTCCGAGCCATCTGAGGGTCCGGATGTCTACGAGAAAATGGATGAAATGAAGGATCAGTTTCTTGAGTTGCGCAAGGAATTGAAGATGCTAGAGGTAAGGACTTGTTTGGAAAGAATGTTGTTGAGTTGTGTTTAGTGTCCAACGTCAAGATCCCGGTGAAGTTCAAAGTGCATAACATTGAAAAGTATAAAGGGAACACTTGTCCACTCAGTCACCTAGTGATGTATGCTCGCAAGATGTCTACCCAGACTGATAATGATCAACTTTTAATTCACTACTTCCAAGACAGTCTGATCGGTGTTGCGCTCATATGGTATATGGATTAGACAGTGCAAGCGTTCGTACTTTCAATGACCTGGGAGAGGATTTTGTCAAGCAATATAAGTACAATGTGGATATGGTGCCTGATAGAGACCAGCTGACGTCTATGTCTCAGAGAGATAAATAGACGTTTAAAGAGTATGCGCAGAGATAGAGGGAATTGACTGCCCAGATCACTCCTCCTTTGGAGGAAAAAGAGATGACAAAGATCTTTCTGAAAACTCTGAGTTCATTTTATTATGAACGTATGATTGCTAGTGCCCTCAGTGACTTTACCAAAATGGTAAACATGGGGATGAGGCATCGTTGAGTAAGAGGTATGGTAGCAATTTTGGGAAGAAAAAGGACAATGAAGCGAATGCAATTTCTAGTGGGAGGCAGAGAAGGCCTCAGATCAGAAGGAATCCACCATCTCGTTAACATCATCATCAAGTATCTTCAGTTATCCCTGTATTTTCTAATCAACAACCAACACCAGTTCAACAACAACAACAACGTCAATAACAATAACCGCAACAACGAACAAACACCTACAACAACAACAATACCAACAACAATCATCATCAATAAAACTTTGAGAGGAAGAAGGTCTCTTTTGACCCGATTCCTATGTCTTATGCAGAATTATACCCGTCTTTGGCTCTCAAGAACCTAATCCAACCAAGAAACCCGTCGCAAATTCCGGAACCACTTCCATGGTGGTACAAGCCTGAGCTCTGTTGTGCTTTTCATCAAGGAGCACCCGGACATGATATCGAGAATTGTTATTTTCTTAAGTATGAGGTTCAGAAGCTGATGAAGAATGGAATGGTGTCCTTCGAGGACCGTGCACTGAATGTGAAAGCAAATCCATTACCCACTCATGGAAACTCTTCTATGAATATGGTGGATGGTTGTCCTGGCGAGTTTAAGGTTTTTGATGTACGCTTTATCCGGAGGTCCTTGGTGCAGATGCATAAGGATATTTGTTTGGTGAGTGATTGTGAACATGAACATGACGGTTGTGTTATTTGTAGTATTAACCCGAGGGGTTGCGAAGTTGTGAAAAGGGACATTCAGCGACTGATGGATGAAGGCATGATTCAGATTGTTCAATCCCGTCATGTATATGAAGATGTGAATGTCATAGTGCCCATTTTCAAGCAACCAGATAGGTTGGGAATTAGTACGACAACAACAACAGTAACAATGTCAGCAATAGATCAGTATCGCCGTTGGTTATACGGTTAGCGGGCCCAGTCCCGTATTCATCTGGTAAAGATGTGCCGTATCAGTATAATGCTACAATAATAGAAGGTGGTCAAGAGGTATTGTTGCCTATGGCTAACTCTATGGTGAGCATTGTTGATGTTACCAAGGTGACCCATAGTGGTCGAGTGTTTGGGCCAGTGTTCCCAAAGGATAAGGAAGAATCAATTGTTGGAAAGAAAGTGGAAGTGCCTGTTGTAGATCCAGTTGGTGCTTTAAAGGGTAAGTCTGGTGAATCCAGCAATTTGAAGGCTAACGATGATGATGAGGTACTTCGGTTAATCAAAAGGAGTGAGTTTAATATGGTGGAGAAACTGCTCCAAACCCCCTCAAATATCTCAGTGTTGTCTCTGCTCATAAATTCTGAAGCGCACTGAGAAGCACTGCAAAAATTTCTTGAACAAGATTTTGTGGAACATGACGTTACAGTGGATCAATTTGATCATATCGTGGCTAACATCACTTCTTGCAATAATCTTAGCTTCTGTGATGAAGAACTCCCTGAGGAGGGAAGAAATCATAATCTGGCTTTGCACATTTCTATGGATTGCAAAGAGGATGCTTTGTCAAATGTGCTTGTTGACACTGGGTCGTCACTGAATATGCTACCAAAGTCAACTCTGTCAAAGCTATCATACCAAGGAGCGCCTATGAGGTATAGCGGTGTAATCGTCAAAGCTTTTGTCGGTTCGTGCAAAACGGTTATTGGTGAAGTGGACCTTCCGATTAAGATAGGTCCGAGTGATTTTCAAATTACTTTTCAAGTAATGGATATCCACCCGACCTATAGTTTCTTGTTTGGAAGGTCATGGATTCATGAGGAAGGAGTTGTTACCTCCACATTGCACCAGAAGCTCAAGTTTGTGAAGAATGGAAAGCTTGTGATCGTTGGTGGGGAGAAAGCGTTGTTGGTTAGCCACTTGTCATCTTTCTCTTATGTTGAAGTTGAGGATGAGGTTGGAACTCCATTCCATGCCTTATCTATTTCTGCTAAAAAGAGAGTTGGGGCACCTATGTCCTCATTGAAAGATGCAAAGAAGATTGTGGAAGAAGGCGATGTTAATCAGTGGGGGCACGTGGTAGAGGTCCTCGACAATAAAGGCAGAACAGGTTTGGGGTTCCAGAGAGGTTCATCAACTGCAAGGTCTGAAGATATGCAACTTAGCTTCTGTAGCGGAGGGTTGATTCATGGCAATGAACAACACTTAGTTGTTGTGCTAGAGGATGACTAAGAGGAAGACTGCACCAATTTTGTGACGCATGGAAAGGCTTGCAACAATTGGACTGCTGTTGATATACCGTTTATTTTGCATCGATCTAAGTAATTTCTTTTATATGTTTTTAAAATCCTTCTCTTATGCCTAAGGGAGAAGTGAACATTGTTGGGCATTTTCAAATTGATCATTAATAAAAATAATTCTATTCATCCACATCTATGATGTCTTGTTTTTACTTTTTGCTTTATTCTGAAAATGGTAATCACAAAAAACATAAATAAACAATATAATTGTCCATCTGCATAATATTTGGTCACAAATCCACTTCTCTAAAATCAAAATATCAAATCATTATGCAGGTTGGTTCCTAACCTCATTTAATACAATGATCCTTCTCCTTCTCCAAATTTTGAATTCCCTGTGTTCGAGGCCGAGGAGGAAAGTGATGAGGAAGTGAGTGATGAATTATCTCGTCTTCTTGAGCAAGATAAAAAGACCATTCAGTCGTTCAAAGAGCAGATTGAGCTAGTCAACTTGGGTTCCGAGGAAGATGTGAAGGAAGTCAAGATTGGGTCTTGACTGTATGCAAATGTTAATAAGGGGTTGATTGATCTTCTTCGAGAGTATTCAGATGTGTTTGCTTGGTCCTATCAAGACATGTCTGGTTTGGATTCTGAGATTGTGGAGCATAGATTGTCGTTGAAGCCAGAATGCCCGCCAATCAAGCAGAAGTTAAGGAGAACCCAACCTGACATGGCTGTGAAGATCAAAGAAGAAGTGAAAAAGCAGATCGACACCGGTTTCCTTGTGACCGCTGAATATTCGTAATGGGTGGCCAATATTGTGCCTGTACCGAAGAAAGATAGAAAAGTTCGCATGTGTGTTGATTATCGAGATTTGAATAAAGCCAGTCTGAAAGATGATTTCCCTCTGCCACACATTGATATGTTGGTAGATAATACTGCTAAATTGAAAGTCTTTCCGTTTATGGATGGATTTTCTGGATATAATCAGATCAAGATGGCACCCGAAGATATGGAGAAGACCATATTCATTACGCCTTGGGGAACATTCTGTTATAGAGTGATGCCTCTAGGTCTAAAGTGAAGGTGAGAAAAACAAGAAAGGGGGTTTGAATTGTTTTAGAAAATAAGCGCTTTTGCAAAATAAGAACACACAAAATTTTATACTGGTTCACTTATAACACAAAGCTACTCCTGTTCACCCGGCCAAGGTGATTTTGCCTTCAAAAAGGACTTAATCCACTAATCTTGAAAGATTATTACAACCAAACGTCTAAGAGAAAGATCTCTTAGTCCTCCCAAGTATACAGATTACGCAGAGTCACTTGAGGAACAAAATTAATTTAACAGAAGGAATTGTAATCTAAAGTGCTTATAAGATCAAGCGAATATTACAGCAAATAGAGCAAGCAAGTGTTTTCACGTATGAGCAACAGCTCGTGAAAAACTAAGAGAGAAGGTAGAAAAATTTCTGTGCGTTCAGGTGTATCTCTCACTGAAGTATGATGTCCTTTATAAAATGGTGAAAGGACCGTTGTAGTGATGGCAGAATATTTGTCTTTGATGAGAGTTTAATGCCATTACTTCTGTGTTTCTTGCCATAACCAATTTGTCTCCCTGAATAACTTCTTTCCAAATATACTTTCTTTCCATTTGAAGTTGTTGTTTCCGTTACTCTTTCTGGATTTGGAGAACCTTTGTCAGAATCTTCGTTATCTCTGTCAATCGGAGATTATGTTGAAGTTACATCAGAGCTTCTAAGAGTCTTGGTCTTTTAAATCATCAGAGTTGATTTCTGTGGAGGTTAGAGCTTCTGGTATTCTGTTGTCTTGGTTTTGCTCAGAGTCAGAACTTCTAGGGCACACTTCTTTTTCAGATGCTTCTGATCTTCTAGTACTTGTATATGATTAGATTCTGTATCTGATAAAGCGATCAGATTCCTTTGTTCTTGTTCAGAGTTCTGCACACTTAGAGAAATTTCTTTAGGGTGCCATTTTTGGTTTCATCCTTTGTTATCATCAAAATCCTGGAATCTATTGTAGAACTAATTTTGTTCTTACAATCTCCCCCTTTTTGATGATGACAAAACAATCTTAATTAATAGATGAAACATTCAGATATAAGAATTTATCAGATCAGATAGAAGTGAGCTCCCCCTGAGATAAGCATGGGAGTTCAGAAGTTCTTACCAGAGCTTCCATGCAATGATGCTTCTATATACTCTTCTGCAAATATCTGAGTCAAAGAGGGTTAGATAGATTTTTATTGAATAAAATGTTTGCAGAGTACTGAAGGATTTAGATATGTTTTCATCAGAGCTGTTTTTATTTCTCCGCCTTTTTGTCAGAATCAAAAAGACTTAGCAAAAAATAAAGGAAAAAATATATATTCAGATATTAAGAATAAATAGTAGAAAGCCAAAACAAGCAGAAACAGATAGCAACAAGCAAAAAAAGTCCTAGGTGCCTAAGGGTTGGGTGGTGGATGTAACACCCTTCTAAAATACCCCAATAATTAATTAATTCAACAAAATATAAATCAGAGTAGATATGCAATTTAAGGGTGTCACACTTGACACTTCACACCATTCACCATAATAACTTGTCATGCTCATTTATTAATCAAAATAAAACATTGCACAATTCGCAGCGGATAGAGATCTAATCAATCATGCAAACCATGTAACACATTACATGTAAAGTTGTTCAACAACCAAAATGAAAACAAAGTAAAACATCCTGTCCCGATGTTACATCTACCAGAGCATGACTCACTAAGGAACTACACTAGACTCCAAGCACTAGCTTCTACTCAATCACTGCTCGTTACCTGAAACATAGTTGTAAGGGTGAGTTCCTCAATCGATATAATAAGCATTATAAAATATCATGTAATGCTAAGTAATTTAACACATTTCATCACCCAAATCAGATCACACATTCAGCAACGGCAACATCAACTCAAAATCATAATCATACTCAACCCAATACAAAACACACGTATAATATTGGAATACATCCATTCATATTATACGCCATACATACATTATGCAATGAGACTCCATGCATGCGGTACCGGCTATTCGTGAACACATAGTTCAACCTCACCGATCAAACCCAGATACGGCTACCAAGCTCACTAGTCCCACTCATTTGAGACCTAGTGACTCACTCACTAATTCCTCACCATGGGAATTAGCTACCACCCCAAGGGCTATGCTATGCACGCTAAATCACCTAGCATGCAAACATCAACAACAATCCACAATAACTCACTCACTAATTCCTCACCATGGGAATTAGCTACCACCATAAAGGCCATACTATGCACGCTAAATCACCTAGCATGCGACCATCAACAACAATCCACAATGGACATATGCTCACACTCTAAGCCATAAACAGTCCATCCACAATTGCATACATAACAGATACATTCACAGCATTATGCATACCATCATACATCATCAGCATATTTATCACAGAATCATATCATGTCATGCCAAATAATAAATCACAGTATTAACACACTCTACTAATACTTATGCTGCTCAAAACAACGGGAAATGATCCCTACTATATCATACATCAGCTAAATTACACCGCTCAACTGAAATGACCAAAACTGCACAACAACAGCTCAGAAAAATCAAACTTCTGCCCATACACGTATGCCTCATGCCCATACGCGTATGGCACATTTCCTAGCCAAGCCCATACGCGTATGGCCTGTCTCATACGCGTATGCTACGCGTACCACTTCTCCCATACGCGTACCAACAGAGACAAAACTACGTTAGAATCATCATCTTCTTCATCCATACGCGTATGGCCTCACCCCATACGCGTACAACTCACAGGCTACGCGTAATTACACGCGTATGGCGCGTATCAGCGCCAGATTCCTCCCCTCCATGCCATCTCATACGCGTATGGCCTAGTGTCATACGCGTATGACCAGAACCAAAATTTCAGATCTGCTATGTGTTTTTCTCTGCTACGAGATTTCTCAATTCCAACCTTCCACAGTCCAATTTTTACACAACATTCGTTCATATTACCTAACACAGATCATACCCATTTAATTTCATAATTTCTAACCTTATTACATCTAATTCCTACGAATTTTCTTCAATTATAAACCCTTATCTCATTCATCCATAAGTTCACAAATTTCAGCATTCATCGTCCTAATTGGAGTCGATTCAATGGTTTATTACTACCCATTACATGTTAACCCATAATACCCATTAAACGACGATAAACCCCCCTTACCTGAGTTAATCCGGCAAATTCTTCTTTGACCTTCAACAATCGTGAATTCTCCTCTTGAGCCCTAGCCTCTTCTTCTCCCTTGTTCTCTTGCTCTTCCTCTTTGCCCTTTTCCACTTTTCAGTCGCTTCTATGTTTTCACGTGAAAACCCTTTTTACCAAATGAGACTCTTTTCTGATTCCAACTTTTATTATTCCAATAATAATAATCCAATAATATTCCAATTATTTAATTAAATTAATAAATATACTAATAATAATATATATGAATGGTTTATCTTTTAAATAATACCCTCTCATTCATATTATCATCATAATATACTATTAAACTTAAATTAAATAATTATCATATTTTATCTGGGTGTTACAACTCTCCCCCACTAAAAGAGTTTTCGTCCTCGAAAACATACCTCAAGCGAATAACTCTGGATAAGACTCCTTCATCTGACTCTCAAGTTCCCAAGTCACATTGCCACCTGCTGGTCCTCCCCAAGCTACCTTTACCAAAGCAATCTCTTTACCGCGCAACTGCTTCAACTCTCGATCCTCGATCCTCATAGGTGATGTTTCAACAGTCAGGTTATCTCTCACCTGTACATCATCTACTTGGACTACATGCGACGGATCAGGAATGTACTTCCTCAACTGAGACACATGAAAAACCTCATGCAAATTCGCAAGTGACGGCGGTAAAGCGATACGATAGGCTACCTCCCCTATCCTCTCCAAAATCTGATAAGGACCAATAAATCGAGGTGTCAACTTCTTCGACTTCAAAGCTCGACCAACCCCAGTTATCGGAGTAACACGAAGAAACACATGATCTCCCTCTTGAAACTCAAGTGACTTCCTCCTCTTGTCGTGATAACTCTTCTGACGACTCTGAGCAATCCTCATCTTCTCCTGAATCATCTTAATCTTTTCCGTAGTTTGTTGAACAATCTCCGGTCCAACCACAGCACTCTCACCGGACTCATACCAACATAAAGGTGTCCGACATCTCCTACCATACAAAGCTTCAAACGGTGTCATACCAATGCTCGAATGAAAACTATTGTTGTAGGTAAACTCAATCAAAGGTAAATAACAATCCCAAGCACCTCCCTTTTCCAAAATACAAGCCCTCAAAAGATCCTCCAGTGACTGAATCGTCCTCTCAGTCTGACCATCAGTCTGCGGATGATATGCAGAACTCAATCTCAGCTTAGTTCCCAAAGCCCTCTGCAAACCTTCCCAGAACTTCGATGTAAATCTAGGATCTCTGTCCGAAACAATACTCGACGGAATACCATGCAAACTTACAATTTTCTCAATATACAACTCTGCTAATCTCTCTAACGGATAATCCATTCTGATCGGAATGAAATGAGCCGATTTTGTCAATCTATCAACAATCACCCAAACAGCTTCAAAATTCTTAATTATCCTCGGTAAACCAGAAACAAAATCCATACTGATACTATCCCACTTCCACTCTGGAATAGCCAACGGTTGCATTAGCCCAGACGGCTTCTGATGCTCAATCTTTGACTTCTGACAAGTCAAACAAGAATAAACAAAACTCGCAATTTCCCTTTTCATTCCCGGCCACCAAAATAAATTTTTCAAATCATGATACATCTTCGTAGCCCCAGGATGAATACTCAAGCCACTACGATGTCCTTCCTCAAGAATGCTCTTCTTAAGTTCGGTAACATCCGGAATACACACTCGATTACCAAATTTCAAAACACCATTCTCATCAACTCTAAATTCACCACCTTGACCTTGATTCACTAGAGTCAACTTATCAACCAAAAGCACATCGGATTTCTGACCCTCTCTAATCTCATCCAGAATACCACTCGTTAACTTCAACATTCCCAATTTAACACTATTGTGAGTACTCTCACACACCAAACTCAAGTCTCTAAACTGCTCAATTAAATCCAATTCCTTAACCATTAACATAGACATATGCAATGATTTCCGACTCAATGCATCAGCCACTACGTTTGCTTTACCCGGATGGTAATTCAAACCAAAGTCATAATCCTTCAGAAACTCTAACCATCTCCTCTGTCTCATATTCAGCTCTTTCTGATCAAACAAATACTTTAAACTTTTATGGTCACTGAAAACCTCAAATCTTGACCCGTACAAGTAATGCCTCCATAACTTCAGAACAAATACCACAGCTGCCAACTCTAAATCATGTGTCGGATAGTTCCTCTCATGAACCTTCAGTTGTCTCGAAGCATAAGCTACAACCTGCTTATTCTGCATCAAAACACCACCCAAACCCAATAGTGAAGCATCACAGTAAACCTCAAATGGTTCCGACGGACTTGGTAATATCAGAATAGGAGCAGTAGTTAACCTTCTCTTTAACTCTTGAAAACCTTCTTCACATTTTGAGTCCCAAACAAACGCTTGCCCCTTTCTAGTCAACATCGTCAGCGGTAACGCCAACTTAGAAAATCCCTCAATGAATTTCTTATAATAACCTGCAAGTCCAAGAAAACTCCTTATCTCAGAATTTGACTTCGGAGCTTCCCACTTAGATACCGCTTCTATCTTAGAAGGATCAACAGCAACACCACCTCTTGAAACCACATGACCAAGAAAACTAACCTCTTCTAATCAAAATTCACACTTGGACAGTTTAGCAAATAACTTCTTTTCTCGTAGAACTCCTAAAACCACTCTCAAATGTTCAGCATGCTCTTCTTCAGATTTTGAATACACCAAAATATCGTCAATAAACACCACAACAAACTTGTCTAGGTACGGATGGAAAATCCTATTCATATACTCCATAAATACCCCAGGCGCATTAGTCACACCAAAAGGCATTACAGAATACTCATAATGTCCATACCTTGTTCTGAAAGCAGTCTTCTGAATATCTTCAGTTTTCACACGTATCTGATGATACCCCGATCTCAAATCTATTTTGCTGAACACACTCGCACCAACCAACTGATCCATCAAATCATCAATCCTCGGCAAAGGATACCGATTCTTGATCGTCACTTTATTCAGTTGCCTGTAGTCCACACACAACCTCATAGTACCTTCTTTCTTCTTAACCAATAACACTGGTGCGCCCCACGGTGACACACTTGGACGAATAAATTTCTTATCCAACAGATCTTCCAGCTGACTCTTCAATTCAGTTAACTCAACAACAGACATACGGTACGGAGCCATCGATATCGGCCTAGTACTAGGTACCAAATCAATCGAGAACTCAACTTCACGCTCTGGCGGTAATTCATTCACTTCTTCAGGAAACACGTCAGGAAAATCACACACCACGGCTAGATCGCAAATCACCAGTTTATCTTTAGCCTCCAAAGTCGCTAACAGCATAAACAACTCTGCCCCATCTGCTACTGCCTCATTCACCTGCCTTGCTGATAGAAACAAACTCTTTCCTTCCCCAATCTCAGGAAAGATCACAGTCTTATCAAAACAGTTGATATAAACTCGGTTAAACACCAACCAGTTCATACCCAGGATAACATCAATCTGCACTAGTGGAAGACACACGAGGTCCATCCCAAAGTCTCTACCAAAAATACTCAAAGGGCAATTTAAACAAACTGAAGTAGTAGTCACTGAACCCTTCGCAGGAGTATCAATCACCATACTCCCATGCATCTCAGATATCTCTAATTTAAGTTTCACCGCACAATCCAAAGATATAAAGGAATGAGTCGCACCTGTGTCAATAATAGCTACAAGAGGAAAGCCATTAATATAACACGTACCTCGGATCAAACGATCATCTGCATAAGTCTCAGAACCCGATAAAGCAAAGACCTTGCCTCCCGACTGGTTCTCTTTCTTCGGCTTAGGACACTGTGGACTGATATGACCCACCTCTCCACAGTTGAAACAAGTCATAGTCTTCAACCGGCACTCTGCAGCCAAGTGACCACCTTTGCCACACTTGAAACACTTCTTCTCAGTACTGGTACACTCATGGATACGATGTCCAGCCTGACCACATCTGTAACACTTAGCAGGGGCACTGGAGTCTCCCCCACTAGGTCTCTTCATCCCACTCTGTCTCTGGAAACCTTTGCTAGCGGCATACGGTTTCCCACGATCATTCTGATTCTTGCCTTTCCTATCGACCCTCTGCTGATAGCTTTCCGCTTTGGCCTTGGTATCCTGTTCAAAAATCCTGCAACAGTCAACCAAGTCAGAAAACACTCTAATCCGCTGATACCCAATAGCCTGCTTGATCTCGGGACGTAACCCGTTCTCAAACTTCACACATTTTGAAAATTCCCCAGTAGCCTCATCATAGGGAGTGTAATACTTTGACAGCTCTGTGAACTTAGCAGCATACTCAGTAACAGACCGGTTGCCCTGCTTCAATTCTAAGAACTCTATCTCTTTCTTTCCTCTGACATCCTCTGGAAAGTACTTCCTCAGGAATCTCTCTCTGAACACCGCCCAAGTGATCTCAGCACTCCCCGCAGCTTCCAACTCAGTGCAGGCAGCAACCCACCAATCATCTGCTTCCTCTGACAGCATATGCGTACCGAACCTGACCTTCTGGTTATCGGCACACTCAGTCACTCGGAAGATCCTCTCGATCTCCTTCAACCACTTCTGAGCACCATCTGGATCGTATGCTCCCTTGAACATTGGAGGATTGTTCCTCTGGAACTCACTCAGTTGACGAGCAGCTCCCAATCCCACAACATTCGGATTCCCTCCAAGTACTCCAGCTAGCATACCCAGGGCCTCAGCAATCGCAGCATCGTCTCTACCTCTTCCAGCCATCTCTGAGTTAATCCAACAAGCTAAAACAATAAGTACTGATAGGGTTACACAACACCTATCACATACAGGGAAAACAGAATAATTACGACTCGACTCGACCGACTATGCTATGATACCACTAATGTAACACCCTTCTAAAATACCCCAATAATTAATTAATTCAACAAAATATAAATCAGAGTAGATATGCAATTTAAGGGTGTCACACTTGACACTTCACACCATTCACCATAATAACTTGTCATGCTCATTTATTAATCAAAATAAAACATTGCACAATTCGCAGCGGATAGAGATCTAATCAATCATGCAAACCATGTAACACATTACATGTAAAGTTGTTCAACAACCAAAATGAAAACAAAGTAAAACATCCCGTCCCGATGTTACATCTACCAGAGCATGACTCACTAAGGAACTACACTAGACTCCAAGCACTAGCTTCTACTCAATCACTGCTCGTTACCTGAAACATAGTTGTAAGGGTGAGTTCCTCAATCGATATAATAAGCATTATAAAATATCATGTAATGCTAAGTAATTTAACACATTTCATCACCCAAATCAGATCACACATTCAGCAACGGCAACATCAACTCAAAATCATAATCATACTCAACCCAATACAAAACACACGTATAATATTGGAATACATCCATTCATATTATACGCCATACATACATTATGCAATGAGACTCCATGCATGCGGTACCGTCTATTCGTGAACACATAGTTCAACCTCACCGATCAAACCCAGATACGGCTACCAAGCTCACTAGTCCCACTCATTTGAGACCTAGTGACTCACTCACTAATTCCTCACCATGGGAATTAGCTACCACCCCAAGGGCTATGCTATGCACGCTAAATCACCTAGCATGCAAACATCAACAACAATCCACAATAACTCACTCACTAATTCCTCACCATGGGAATTAGCTACCACCATAAAGGTCATACTATGCACGCTAAATCACCTAGCATGCGACCATCAACAACAATCCACAATGGACATATGCTCACACTCTAAGCCATAAACAGTCCATCCACAATTGCATACATAACAGATACATTCACAGCATTATGCATACCATCATACATCATCAGCATATTTATCACAGAATCATATCATGTCATGCCAAATAATAAATCACAGTATTAACACACTCTACTAATACTTATGCTGCTCAAAACAACGGGAAATGATCCCTACTATATCATACATCAGCTAAATTACATCGCTCAACTGAAACGACCAAAACTGCACAACAACAGCTCAGAAAAATCAAACTTCTGCCCATACACGTATGCCTCATGCCCATACGCGTATGGCACATTTCCTAGCCAAGCCCATACGCGTATGGCCTGTCTCATACGCGTATGCTACGCGTACCACTTCTCCCATACGCGTACCAACAGAGACAAAACTACGTTAGAATCATCATCTTCTTCATCCATACGCGTATGGCCTCACCCCATACGCGTACCACTCACAGGCTACGCGTAATTACACGCGTATGGCGCGTATCAGCGCCAGATTCCTCCCCTCCATGCCATCTCATACGCGTATGGCCTAGTGTCATACGCGTATGACCAGAACCAAAATTTCAGATCTGCTATGGGTTTTTCTCTGCTACGAGATTTCTCAATTCCAACCTTCCACAGTCCAATTTTTACACAGCATTCGTTCATATTACCTAACACAGATCATACCCATTTAATTTCATAATTTCTAACCTTATTACATCTAATTCCTACGAATTTTCTTCAATTATAAACCCTTATCTCATTCATCCATAAGTTCACAAATTTCAGCATTCATCGTCCTAATTGGAGTCGATTCAATGGTTTATTACTACCCATTACATGTTAACCCATAATACCCATTAAACGACGATAAACCCCCCTTACCTGAGTTAATCCGGCAAATTCTTCTTTGACCTTCAACAATCGTGAATTCTCCTCTTGAGCCCTAGCCTCTTCTTCTCCCTTGTTCTCTTGCTCTTCCTCTTTGCCCTTTTCCACTTTTCAGTCGCTTCTCTGTTTTCACGTGAAAACCCTTTTTACCAAATGGGACTCTTTTCTGATTCCAACTTTTATTATTCCAATAATAATAATCCAATAATATTCCAATTATTTAATTAAATTAATAAATATACTAATAATAATATATATGAATGGTTTATCTTTTAAATAATACCCTCTCATTCATATTATCATCATAATATACTATTAAACTTAAATTAAATAATTATCATATTTTATCGGGGTGTTACAGTGGAGGCATCCTCTGAAGGAGTTGGGTCAGCAGATTCTGGATGTTGACGTTGACTGTGTCCTATTGATCCAATCTAGCTCGGACTTCCTTCTGCTCTTTCTGAAGCTCTTCAAGAGTCTTGAGAACCAGAGGGACAAAGGTGGAAGACTCCCCCTGAGTCAGAGCATTCGGTTCTTCAGCACGGCGAGCTTCAGCTTCAGCAGCGACTTTAGCTTCAGCTTCAGCAGCAGCTTTTGCTTCAGCTTCAGCAGCTGCAGCGTCAGCTAGAGCTTTGGCTTCAGCTTCCTTAAGCCTTTGAATTTCTTCTTGCCTAGCTTTTTCTTCTGCTTCCTTTTTGGCTTGCTCCTCAGCTTCTCTGGCTAAGCGTTCCTGTAGTCTTGCCTCAGCGTCTCTGATGAAGTCGTTTCTGACTTGCTCAGAGAGGTTCTTCAGCTTAAAGGCCTCAGAGGTCATCCAACCAATAACTCTGTTCCAGTGTGTCCTAACATCGGAAGGATCATCATTGATGCCAGAGTTGATGGTCAGAGACTTGACCTTGTCAACTAAGGCTCCTGCAAACAACATTATTGCTTCCTCTAGGATAGGCAGGGTGTTGTGTGGTTCAGATGGTGGCGGTGAAGAAGTGGGAGGGCTTAGGTTGAGAGTTTGTGGTTCAGCGGAAGTGTTTGGTGGGGGTGTTTCAGAAGTGTTTGGTTCAGAGGGTTGCAAGTCAGATGGTGTTGGGTTTGGTTGTTCTGCAGGTGGTGAGGTGACTTCAGGTTCACGTGGGTTTTATTGTGGTTGTTGTGAGGCAAGGTTCTGAGTCTGAAGTTGGGCTAGAGTGGGAGAAGAGGGGTCAGAGGGTTTTGTGTCAGATGAGATGGTGAAGTAGGGGGGTGATTCTGGGGAAGAAGATGAATAGGTGGTTTCATTCAGCCTTTCAGCTTCAGATAGGGGTAAGATGGTGGTGGCAAGGTTGAATTTTTGGAATGGTTGATGAGATGTTCCGGTTATTGAAGGAGGGGTTTCAGATTGAGTGTATATGGGTGTTGGTTGAGGGATAGAAGAAGCAATTGACTGTGTTTGTGCAGAGGGAGCAGGAGAGACAGACTTACCAGAAGGCTCATGCAGAGGTGCTGGAGGTCTTGATCCGGAGGATTCTCCTAGTCTTGCTTTCTTCGCTTACATTGTCTTCTCAGAGGGACCTCTTTTATGCTTCATGAAATTCGGAGGCTTATCTGGTAGATCGCTTAAATGGAAGTCTGAGATGTCCATTCCTTCGTCCTTCAGACCTTGTAGATAATAGAGGATTACATCTCGGGGGTCTTCCCTTGAGAACAGATATAGACCATGGGGGATTTCCCTCTGATCTTTTAAGGCATCCCATGAAGTGTCCAGAGTAGGTTTAACTTTGACCTGATCCAGAATCCCCATGCTCTTCAGATTCTTGGCGTTGAGGGGTTTTCCAACGTCGATCGCCACATCCTCCATGAGTCTGAACTTTAACAGATGGTCCACCAGGCGACTTTCAATCAGAAAGTCAGAGATTAGCCTTCCCAGAGGGATGTAGGTTCTGGGCTTCATGTGATTTCTGGTATCCCACACAGAGTCTCTGAGGTACTTGAAGAGAAGTGTTGGAATGCAGAGCTTCAGACCCTTGTGGATGCAGTACATAATGCATTTCTGATCTGTGTTGATGTAGTCTGAGGAGTTTGACGTTGGGCGATGATGGATGGTACCCAGAATGATCTTCAGCCAAACCCGGAGGTTCTGAAGTAGCTCCTTGTTCTTGGAGGGATTGCCTTCTGCGTTCTGCTTGAAGATTGTTGGGTTAATCTCTTGAGACAAGTATTTTGCCCTGGGATTGATGTTGTAGATTCTTCTGCCTCCATCCTTTTCCATACCCAGAAGAGCATCAATAGCCTTCTCAGTTATCACAATCTTGACTCCTAGAACATAAGAGACAATGAAGTGATCATCAGCGTCTGCGAATCTCCAGAATTCCTTCACAATATTTGGGTAAACTGGACCATAGAGACGTTGGAAGTAGTTTCCCCAACCTTGTTTGTTGAGTTCTTCAGTGAGGTCTATGCCATTCCTTTTCATATTGTCAAAATCCACCAAGGATTCACATAAGACTTCCAGTTTATCAAATGGCATTGCAAGATGAATATGAGGCTCACGATCGAGAATGTGAGGTTCCTTGTAGATTGGTGTTGTGGCGACGCCTGTAACTGTTGGGTTGCTTGAGCTTTGAACTTGTTCGCTTGAACCCATTTGTTGAGAGAAGTTGTACACAGCTTGTTGTTGAGCATCCATGAAGTTGTTGAAGAACTGAGATGAAGATGAAAACTGCTTGCAGAGATGCCTGAGAGAACTTGAGGTTTTAAGGGTGCGTGAGAGTGAAAAGTGTGCAATGTGTGAAATGAATGTGTTTAAATACCCAAATTAGGGCGCATGCAAAACAACACACAAAACAGAGTTTAGCACGAAAACCAAGTTAGCACGTTTGGAGGGAAAAATGATTACAACTCATAAATGATGTCTAATCCCAACAGCTAGTACACTGCTCGAGGAGATTTCAAGGGACTGTTCCTTGATTACTGCTAGACAGCTGTCTAGAAGTTCCAAGGTCAGACGCAAGGCACTCCACGTGTTTGCTTTATCTGATCTTCAGGAATACCAAAGGATTGGTTCCTGAAGAATTCTAACTCAGATAACTTCTAACTTGGTAGAAGTATCAGAGTCAGAGGCAAAATCCATTGTGTTTACATCAGAGTTTCATTTTACAACTTCAGAGGCACATATTATTCAGGGCAGTTTTGAATGTTCAGATTTTCTAAAATAAAGAGGAATCTATCTTCAGCTAAGGGTTTAGTAAAGATATCGGCCCATTGATGATCTGTATCAATGAATTTCAATGTTACTACCCCTTTCTGAACATAGTCTCTGATAAAATGATGTTTTATTTCAATGTGCTTAGCTCTGGAGTGTAAAATGGGATTCTTACTTAAACAAATGGCAGCAATATTATCACAAAAGATAGGAATGTTACTCTCGAAGATTTGCAGATCCTCTAACTGATTCTTCATCCAGAGCATCTGAGTAATGCACAGTGATGCTGAGATGTATTCTGCTTCTGCTGTGGACAGGGCTATGGTTGATTGTCTTTTGCTGGCCCAGGATATCAGATTGTTTCCCAAGAGCTGACAATTTCCATATGTGCTTTTTCGTTCCAATCTGTCTCCTGCGTAATCTGCATCACAAAAACCATATAGTCTATACTCTGATGTTTTCTCATACATCAGGCCCAGGTTAGGAGTTCCTTTCAGATATTTGAAAATTCTCTTAACTGCTGTTAAGTGAGTTTCTCTAGGATCTGATTGAAATCTGGCACAGAAACAAACACTAAAGAGAATATCAGGGCGAGTAGCAGTCATATAGAGAAGGGAGCCTATCATACCACGATAGAGCTTTTGACAAACCTTTTTACTGACTTCTTCCTTTTCAAGAATGCAGGTTGGATGCATGGGAGTCTTTGCAGAGTTGCATTCAGCCATATCAAATTTCTTCAGAACATCTTTTATGTATTTGCTTTGATGAACGTACATGACTTCTGAAGTTTGGTTGATTTGAATTCCTAGAAAGAACTTTAGTTCTTGCATTAAGCTCATTTCAAATTCTGCCTGCATTAGCTCAGAGAATTCTTGACATACACGGGCGTTAGCTGAACCAAAAATGATATCATCAACGTATATCTGGCATATCATGAGATCATTATTAAGGTTTTTACATAAGAGTGTGGAGTCAACTTTCCCTCTGATAAAATTATGTTCCAGAAGAAAATCACTTAAACGTTCATACCAAGCTTTGGGAGCTTGTTTAAGTCCATATAAGGATTTCTTAAGTTTAAAAACATGTTTTGGATAATTTGGATTTTCAAAACCTGGAGGTTGGTTGACATACACTTCTTCTGATATATAACCATTAAGGAATGCGCTCTTGACATCCATTTGATACAATTTGATAGAGTGATTTATAGCGAATGATACAAGTAAGCGAATAGATTCTAACCTGGCGACTGGAGCAAAGGTTTAATTGTAGTCAATACCTTCTTGTTGACTGTAACCTTGAGCCACCAGTCGAGCTTTGTTTCTGACAACTTCTCCTTTCTCATTCAGCTTGTTTCTGAACACCCATCTGGTTCCGATAACGTGAGTGCCTCTGGGCCTAGGAACAAGATCCCAGACGTTGTTCTTTGTGAATTGATCTAGCTCTTCTTGCATGGCTAGAACCCAGTCGCTATCTTGAAGTGCCTCATCACAGGACGTAGGCTCGATCAGAGATACTAGTCCCAGAGGAGTTTCTTCAGAGGTCTTAAAGGTGGACTTGGTTCGGACAGGTTCGTCCTTATTTCCCAGAATCAACTCTTCAGATATTTTAAGGCGACTTTTAGCTTTCTTTGGGATTACTGGGAAGTTAGTTCCTTCTGGAGTTTGAATGGCAGTTACTTCTGGAGCTTCAATCTTCTCGTCAGATCCTGCAAGGGTGATCTCTAAATCTGCAAATTTCTCAACTAGCTTTGACTTTTCAGGGTCAAGCTTATCATCAAATCTGACATGAATTGATTCTTCCACAATTTTGGTTTCTGTATTGTATACTCTGTAGCCTTTAGAGTATTCTGAGTATCCTAACATAATACCTTTTTGTGCTTTGGAATCAAACTTGTTCAGATGTTCCTTGGTATTTAAGATAAAACAAGAACATCCAAAAGGATGAAAATATGAAATGTTTGGTTTTCTTCCTTTACACAGTTCATAGGGAGTCTTTTCCAGAATAGGTCTTATGGAGATTCTATTCTGAATGTAACACGTTGTATTTACAGCTTCGGCCCAAAAGTGCTTAGCCACATTTGTTTCATTGATCATAGTTCTAGCCATCTCTTGGAGTGTCCTATTCTTCCTCTTTACAACTCCATTTTGTTGTGGAGTTCTAGGACAGGAGAAATCATGGGATATTCCATTAGAGTCAAATAGTTCCTCAAAAAATTTGTTTTCAAATTCCCCACCATGATCACTTCTGACTCTTACAATTTTAGAGTCAAATTCTTTTTGCACTTTGGAACAAAAGCTAGTGAATACAGAGTGAGACTCACTCTTGTGCTTTAGGAATTTCACCCATGTCCAGCGACTGAAATCATCAACAATGACTAGTCCATACTTCTTTCCATTGACTGATGCTGTTTTCACAGGACCAAATAAATCAATGTGAAGAAGTTCCAGAGGCTTAGAGGTAGAAACAATATTTTTCTTTTTGAAGGATGTTTTTGAAAATTTTCCTTTCTGACATGCTTCACACAGAGCATCTGAAGAAAACTTCAACTTAGGTAGGCCTCTGACTAACTCGAGTTTATTTAGCTGAGATAATTTCCTCATGCTAATGTGGCCCAAGCGTCTATGCCATACCCATTGCTCTTCGTGAACAGACATCAGACATCAGACATTTCACATTTTGTTCTTTTAAATCAGAAAGGTTTATTTTATAAATATTGTTTTTCCTCTTGCCTGTGAATAGGACAGAACCATTGTTTTGATTTATGGCTTTACATGTTTTTTGATTAAAGATTACATCATAACCGTTATCACTTAATTGACTTATGGATAACAGGTTATGCATTAATCCTTCTACATATAGGACATCAGATATAGAGGGAAGAGTACCATTACCAATAGTTTCGGAGCCTCTGATCCTTCCTTTCTGATCTCCTCCAAAGCCTACGAATCCAGCATCTTTAAGTTCCAGGCTTTGGAACATAGACTTTCTTCCCGTCATGTGTTGCGAGCATCTAGAGTCCAGGTACCATGACCGGTGTTTGAACTTTGCTGCATAAGATATCTGCAACATAAACAATCTTATCCTTTGGTACCCAGAGTCTTTTGGGTCCTTTGTGATTAGTTTTTCCAGAGCTTCTTAACAGTTTGGGTTTTCTAGCATTATCAAATTTTTGCTCTTGTGTGTGTGTAGTGATATGAAAATGGAGATTTAGGTTGGTCATTAGTAGAATTTTTATCTTCACTAGGATCATACCCAATTCCTCTTCTATTATTTTTACTGACTCCATAAATCATGGATGCCATAATACTCCTCCCTATCCCATTTTTCAGAAACTTTTGAAAAGCTTTTTCATATTTATAAATTATTGTGTTTGAAGTTTGTGGAGCTTGAGATAACGCTTCTTCAAGTTTTGAGCAATTTTTCTTTGTTGCATCTCTTTCTAATGTCAAAGATCTGTTTTCATCTTTAGTTCTGAAATGGTTTTCTCAAGTTTACCACATTCTTCAAATGTTTCTTCAAGAGCGCCTTTTATAGCTTTAAATTTTTGTTTTAGTTTCTGATATGAGCTGAGAGTTTCAGACAAACATGACTCTAGGTCAGATCGAGAGAGTTCAGAAAATACCTCTTCTGATTCAAATTCTTCATCTGAGCTGTTCTTGGATGTGGTAGCCATGAGCGCCATATTAGCCTGTTCATCAGAGTCAGATTCTGATGAGTCAAATTCGCTATCATCCCAGGTAGCCATCAATCCCTTTTTGGTTCTGAGGGAATTTTTCTTGAAGCTCTCTTTTCTGGAACTGTCTTTCTTTAACTTGGGACACTCATTCATGTAGTGACCTGTTTCTTTACATTCATAACAAGTAACATCTTTGTTAGTTTTACCTTTTGAGGTTGATTCTGATCGATCCCCTCTGGGTCTTGGTCTACTGAAGTTATTATTCCTCTTTTTCCAGAGTTGTTTTACTCTTCTGGTTAGGAGGGATAATTCTTCTTCATCATCAGAATCTTCCTGTTCAGAGTCACCAACATCTTCTGTTTCGGCCTGGAAGGCTTTGTTTCTGTCAGACTTGCGCCTTTCAGGTCTGGACTTTAATGCTACAGACTTGTTCTTCTTCTGAAGCTCATCTTCCTCCAGTTCTATCTCATGAATTCTGAGTGAACTGACAAGCTCCTCAAGGCTGATGTTGTTCAGATCCTTTGAAAGCTTTAAAGCAGTGACCATGGGTCTCCACTTCTTTGGCAAGCTTCTGACTATCTTTTTGACATGGTCTACAGTTGTGTATCCTTTGTCTAGTACTTTGAGACCTGCAATAAGAGTTTGGAATCTAGAGAACATTACCTCTACAACTTTGTCATCCTCCATTTTGAAGGCTTCATATTTCTGGATTAGAGCCAGAGCCTTTGTTTCTTTGACCTGAGAGTTTCCTTCATGAGTCATCCTCAGGGAGTCGAGTGTATCTTTAGTTGTTTCCCTGTTGGTGATTTTTTCATACTCATTGTAAGATATGGCATTGAGAAGTATCGTTCTAGCTTTGTGATGATTCTTGAAATCGCGCTTCTGATCATCTGTCGTCTTACTTCTGGGAACTTCAACTCCAGTATCTGTTACAGGAGGTTTGTATCCATCTGTGACAATGTCCCAGAGATCAGCGTCATAGCCTAGAAAGAAACTTTCAATTCTATCTTTCCAGTAATCGAATTTCTCTCCATCAAAGACAGGAGGCTTAGCATTGTAACTGTCTCTTTCATTTGTGTGGGCCATAGTTTTTCTCGTTCTGGATCTCTCTACACAGTTAAGTGTTTGATCAGAAAATCAATAACAAAGCCGAAGCTCTGATACCAATTGAAGGTGAGAAAAACAAGAAAGGGGGGTTTGAATTGTTTTGGAAAATAAGCGCTTTTGCAAAATAAGAACACACAGAATTTTATATTGGTTCGCTTATAACACAAAGCTACTCCAGTCCACCCGGCCAAGGTGATTTTGCCTTCAAAAAGGACTTAATCCACTAATCTTGAAAGATTATTACAACCAAACGTCTAAGAGAAAGATCTCTTAGTCCTCCCAAGTATACAGACTACGCAGAGTCACTTGAGGAACAAAATCAATTTAACAGAAGGAATTGTAATCTAAAGTGCTTCTAAGATCAAGCGAATATTACGCAAATAGAGCAAGCAAGTGTTTTCACGTATGAGCAACAGCTCGTGAAAAACTAAGAGAGAAGGTAGAAAAATTTCTGTGCGTTCAGGTGTATCTCTCACTGAAGTATGTTGTCCATTATATAGTGGTGAAAGGACCGTTGTAGTGATGGCAGAATATTTGTCTTTGATGAGAGTTTAATGCCATTACTTCTGTGTTTCTTGCCATAACCAATTTGTCTCCCTGAATAACTTCTTTCCAAATTTACTTTCTTTCCATTTGAAGTTGTTGTTTCCGTTACTCTTTCTGGATTTGGAGAACCTTTGTCAGAATCTTCGTTATCTCTGTCAATCGGAGATTGTGTTGAAGTTACATCAGAGCTTCTAAGAGTCTTGGTCTTTTAAATCATCAGAGTTGATTTTTGTGGAGGTTAGAGCTTCTGGTATTCTGCTGTCTTGGTTTTGCTCAGAGTCAGAACTTCTAGGGCGCACTTCTTTTTCAGATGCTTTTGATCTTCTAGTACTTGTATCTGATTAGAGTCTGTATCTGATAAAGCGATCGGATTCCTTTGTTCTTGTTCAGAGTCCTGCACACTTAGAGAAATTTCGTTAAGGTGCCATTTTTGGTTTCATCCTTTATTATCATCAAAATCCTGGAATCTATTGTAGAACTCATTTTGTTCTTACATAAAGAATGCTGGTGCAACTTACCAAAGAGAAATGACTACTCTTTTTCATGATATGATGCATAAAGAGATTGAAGTTTATGTCGATGACATGATTGCTAAATCGATTGATGAAGAGGAACATGTTGAGCATTTGTTAAAGCTATTCAAGCATTTGAGGAAATATAAACTCCGCCTGAATCACAATAAGTGTACTTTTGGTGTTCATTCTGGTAAGTTGTTGGGCTTTATTGTCAGCGAGAAGGGTATTGAAGTTGATCCTGCCAAGGTCAAAGCAATACAAGAGATGCCTGCGCCCAAAACTGAGAAGCAATTCAGAGGTTTTCTCGGCCGCTTGAATTATATCTCCAGATTCATTTCCCACATGACTGCCATAGGTGCGCCTATATTCAAGCTTCTTCAGAAAGATCAGTCTTGTGATTGGATCGAAGACTACCATAAAGCTTTTGATAGTATCAAGGAATATCTGCTTGAACCTCTGATTTCGTCTCCACTTGTCGAAGGAAGACCGTTGATCATGTATTTGAATGTGCTTGAAGATAGTATGGGTTGTGTTCTTAGTTAACAAGATGAGACTGGAAAGAAAGAATGTGCAACTTACTACCTCAGTAAGAAGTTCACCGACTGTGAGACTCGGTATTCTATGCTTGAGAAGACTTATTGCACATTGGCTTAGGCTGCTAAGCGTTTGCGTCAATATATGTTAAATCATACCACTTGGTTGATATCCAAAATGGATCCAATTAAGTATATATTTGAAAATCCCACTCTAACTAGGAGGATTTCCCGTTGGCAGATGTTGTTATCAGAGTATGATATCGAATACCGATCTCAGAAAGCGATCAAAGGTAGTATCTTGGCTGACCATTTGGCTCGCCAACCAATTGAAGATTACCAGTCAGTGCAGTATGACTTTCCTGATGAAGAGATTTTGTACTTGAAAATGAAAGATTGTGATGAGCCATTGCTTGAAGAAGGGCCAGAACCTGGTTCCCGTTGGGGCATGGTATTTGATGGAGCTGTTAATCACTATGGAAATGACATTGGGGCAATGATCATTACTCCTCAAGGCACGCATCTACCATTTACAGCTAGATTGACTTTCAAGTATACGAACAATATGGCAGAATATGAAGCTTGCATTATGGGGCTTGAAGAGGCCATGAATCTCAGAATCGAGTATTTTGATGTCTTTGGAGACTCAGCTTTGGTTGTGAATCAGATCAAAGGTGAATAGGAGACAAATCAATCCGATTTAATACCATATAGAGATTATGCGAGGAGGATTTCAACTTTCTTTACAAAGGTTGAGTTTCATCATATCCCTCGAGATGAGAATCGGATGGCAGATGCTCTTGCAACATTGGCGTCAATAATTGTGGTGAAGTATTAGAATGAAGTTCCCAATTTGTCTGTGATGCGTCTTGATAGGCCAGCCCATGTGTTTGCTGTTGAAGAAGTCAAAGATGAGAAACCGTGGTATTACGACATCAAGTGTTTCCTCCAAAGTCAGGTTTACCCGCCTGGGGCATCTTTGAAAGATAAGAAGACTTTGAGAAGATTAGCCAGTAATTTCTACTTGAATGGAGATATACTATACAAGAGAAACTTCGACATGGTTTTGCTCAGATGCGTGGATAGACACGAAGCAGACTTGTTGATGAATGAAGTGCATGAAGGTTCCTTTGGTACTCATTCCAATGGACATGCGATGGAGAAGAAAATGTTGTGAGCAGGTTACTATTGGCTGAAAATGGAATCTGATTGTTACAAATTTGTGAAGAAGTGCCACAAGTGTAAAATATATGCTGATAAGATTCATGTTCCTCCGACACTATTGAATGTTATTTCTTCCTCGTGGCCTTTCTCCATGTGGGGAATTGATATGATTGGGATGATCGAGCCCAAAGCTTCGAATGGACATCGTTTCATTTTGGTGGCAATTGACTACTTCACAAAATGGGTTGAAGCGGCATCATATGCAAATGTAACCAAGCAAGTTGTTGTAAGGTTTATCAAGAATCAGATCATACGTCGTTATGGTGTGCCAAGCAAGATCATTACTGATAATGGATCGAACATGAATAACAATATCGTGGAATCTCTTTGCAAAGACTTCACGATTGCACATCATAATTCTTCTCCCTACAGACCTAAGATGAATGGGGTTGTTGAAGCTGCGAATAAGAACATTAAGAAGATTATTCAGAAGATGGTTTTCACATACAAAGATTGGCATGAGATGCTCCCGTTTGCTTTGCATGGGTATCGTACATCCATCCGCACTTAAATAGGGGGAACCCCTTTTTCTCTTGTATATGGTATGGAAGCAGTGCTCCCCGTAGAGGTTGAGATTCTGTCATTACGTGTGCTCATGGAAGCCAAGTTGACTGAGGCTGAATGGTGTCAAACTAGGTTTGACCAATTGAATTTGATTGAAGAGAAGAGGTTGACTGTCACGTGTCATGGTCAGTTATATCAGTAGAGAATGAAGAAAGCTTTTAATAAGAAGGTCAGACCTTGTGTGTTTAGAGAAGGTGACCTTATGCTCAAGAAGATCTTGTCGTTCAAACCAGATTTTAGGGGAAAATGGACTCCTAATTATGAAGGCCCATATGTTGTTAAGAGAGCCTTTTCAGGCGGCGCCTTGATTCTTACAACTATGGATGGTGAAGAGTTCACTCGTCCTGTGAACGCAGATGCAGTCAAGAAATACTTCGCCTAAAAAGAAAAGAACAACTCGCTAAGTTGAAAACCCGAAAGGGCGGCTTAGGCAAAAAAGAGCGTCTCGGTGGATTGAAAACCCAAAAGGGCGATCCAGGCAAAAATTAGAGACATAAAAACAGAAATTTCCCGATAAGTTGAGTACCCCACAATGGGGCAACTTATGCAAAAATTAGGGATTATGGCAAGTAACTGCAGTCTGCTGATCGTCCAGTGTTGGAAAGACTTTGTTGAACACAAGGGTTGACATCGATTCATCATCCCGGCGGCGGTCCAGAGCATAACGGACATCAAAAGTTGGTAGAAGGATTAAGGATCATTTGTATAATGTAACCCTTTTCCATGTAAATTACCCTTTTCAACTTTGTAAAAATCTATGGAGTCTTGTCATTTACAGACTACCACCCCATTAAGTAAAGTTGAGTTTTTGCCCAATTGTTTTTACTCTTATTTACTTCAGCCAATAGTTGAAATTTTATTATGATCATTTTGGAAACTTAAAATTTTTAGTCAAAATATTTTTTTCCTAAAACATATAAAAACAAGAACTTTTTCAAAAGCAATTAAAAGGAAGTATCAACAACACTTCAAAGATCAGCACGTCCTTAAGTGTGAAACATCAGAGGTTCCCCAAGCAGTTAACCCTTCGGGTATCCCGAGTTGTTTATGTTGATCTGGTTCCCTTGCGAAGTGTTTGTTCCCTAGAAGAGTTTCGATTCTTTTCCCCAACTGAGTTTGTTGATTCAGTACCTTGCAGCATGTTATTTCCCCGGCAGTGTTCCCCAGCGGACTTCATATTTCTTCAGCAGGGTTGATCTTCGGCAAAGCAAGATGTTTTCCCTAGTAGATCGTGTTGGTTTCCCCACCAGTCACCATCCGACTCGCTCCCAATCAGAGTTTCCTCCTAGTTTCTGAGCAGCTGTTTTGCAGTTATCTTCTGTATGGTTGTCTCCCATTTGATATGGTGTTGACCTAAAATTCCCTGCAAACTCGATAACCTCTTCTCTCCTCAGCAAATATCCTCCCTTGGCTAGATTTGAGCCTTTGGGATGTTGATTTCTCTGTTCTCCGGCAGTTGTCTCCCTCTTTTGTGGATTGACCGAGGATTGTATTGATGATTCAAATTCTTTGCGACACCTTTTGTAGCGGGGTTTTCGTTACCTTTAGGTTTATTGACTAAACCAAAAGTAAACATACAATTCGAGTCGCCACCATACTTTTATTTGTCCAAAGGAAAGGCTAAAAAGCGAACAAAAGCCAAGTAAGAAGTTTTTCAAATCAAAAACTAATAAAAATGTCAGAGAACTGGGTAAGGGGGTTGGTTATGAAATGGGAAGGTTTTACGCACCCAAAACATCCTTAGTATTCTAAGGGAACCCTTTTCGCAAATATGTGTTGTAGGTTGGTATTTGTGAAAATATTTGTACACAAGATTGGGGGATGAGAAAAGAATATATTATATTTACAAATTTGTCGTTTGAATGGATGAACCCATTGCCTACGTACCATCACAAAGGAGGATCAAAACCTCGTAGTTCGGGGTAAAAATCTCAAAGTTTGGTGAATTGATGTTAATCAAAAGCCTTAAGGTCTTTTGTTATCAAAGGAAGAAAACTCATCCTAAACCAATAATCCACCATGTGAGGAAGGCTTCAACATGCTAGTGAGAGGTTAACCCCTATAATAAGCATGGAAAGCTTATAATCCAACACTAAGGATGAGGTGAGATTTACATCAACCATTATGATAACTCAAACCTATGACTAATTTTTTTGAAAAGGTTTTAACAAGTGGCCATTGGAACCACAAAACAACTTGAAATGGGTTATATTTACAAGTTAAAGTTATTTACAAAAGGAAATCAAGGTTGAATTAAAGTTTATTCACAATGAGTGTTTATGAAAAGAGTTTGAAAAAATCAAAGGCTTAAGGCCTAGGTTTCTAATTTGAAACAAAGTCAAAGTTTAGAAAAAGATTTTTGGCTTGGTTAGAGTGGGAAGAAGAAGAGAAGGGCTAGTCCTAAAGCATACAAAGATAAGAGGGGAAAGATAAACCCTTGGAGTTCCATTTCTTGAAGTCATAGAGATGACTCAAGATGCTCCTTTCCTTTGGACTTAGCATATAAGCAAGCAATCAAACAAATTGAACTCAAGCTCCTAGGATCTCCATTTGACTTGTCTCTTAACTAGGCTATTCATGACAATGATTCTCTTTTCACCATCTCAAGACGGGATCCCTATCACACAAAAGTAAACATCAAAAAGTTCACAACACAATAAGGGGAATGGACAAAGAATAAGTTTGGAGGAGAAGTCCTTTGAAGTCAACTTTGAATTTTAACATTCTAAAGGCATGAGGCCTAGTTGCTCTTCAATAATTTATCATTCTAAAGGCATGAGGCCTAGTTGCTCTTGAACTCCTTTTAAGCATAGGTAAGTCGTAATTCTAAGTCCTTTCTCCTTTTTTCATTTGGTTCACACAAAACAAATACAAAGCAGACACAAGATAGCAATATATTTATATACAGTAATTAGCTCAAATGAGCAAAAGAAAAATGACATAAGCATAAAATATGTGCTCAAGTGAGCAAAGGGAAAATTAATATGAATAAATGAGCAAGAAATAAATGGCACTAAAAGTAAATGACAAGAAAATTAAATGCTCAAATTAAAGTTAGTAATTAGTGGAGGTTATGTTAGCTTGTCATAAGACAATGTAGTGCTATGTTAAGCAATCGTAAGTGGATTAATGTAGTAGTCACACCTATCTGAGGCCGTTCAATAAAAATATAGGCAAAGAAACACAAGTTAGAGATCATGACTAGTAAGCCAAGCTCCATAAACTTGCCATGCCAAAACAAAAGGGGAAGGGCCTTGTATTGTCTTTAGGTTATTTGCTTTGCCAAGAAGCAACCTATCTTGGACACAAAACAACTCACTTGATCATGGATCAAATTGAGTTTGGTTTGGATCAAAGAAGGTTAAACCTCTCATTTGTCAAGACCAAACATAAGAACTTAACTCATTGGTCATTGATGGAAAGAATGGGATGAAGAGGAAAGGGAATGGAAAAGAAGACAAGTATCAAATCCAATTGATCAAATGTGAATCAAATCATGATCAATCAATACTAAACAGAAAAGAAATGAAGAAAACAAGTCAACAATTCAACAATATTTTTTGGTATTCTTTGAATTAAAATAAAATGCAAATAAAAAATAATCAAATAAGGTCAAACCTCAAATTTAATTCAAATCAACTTCAACAAGTCCAATTAAGTTCCCATAGGTCTAACATGGTCAAACAAGCTTTGACTAATTTTCTCAACAATTTTGGAAATCAGAAAGTATTTAAAAACAATTAAAATAGCACAAAATTAAAATCTCAAATAAATCTCAAATCAAATAAGAAATTGATGAGACTATTTTTCATTGATTTATCATGATCCATAAATGCTAGGAAAATATTTTTGGATTTTTCAAAAGTCAGAAAGTATTTTAAACTGAATTAAAATAATTAAAAACCAAATAATTCACAAAAAAATATTAAATGAAGTCACAAAAATAATTAAAAATCAAAATATGAAACTAGATTTTTCAAGAAGTTTTTTGGAATTGGTCTCATATTTTTATGACTTCAAATAAATTTTTTATGAATTTTTGAAAATAAAAGGAATTAACTGAAAATAAAATGAAAAATAGAAATAATGGAAAATCTAGCTAATGATGCTGAATGACAAGCTTGAAAGTGAGAAAATTTTTGATCAAATTCCTTTGGTATGGCTATGGTTTCAATACTGCAGCAATTCAGATCTCCAAAAGGTTCATGAATGAATGAGAGGGAAGCTCTATTTATAGCTGAAAGTCTCAAATGATCACACTTCTGATGTGTGCATGGCAAATTGAAATTGGATGCATGGGCATGTAGAGGTGCGTGTAAGGCCCAATGATGAGCGAAACATCTTGCTGAGTTCATATGGAATGGATTTGGATGTGTACATGAAATGAAATCGGCTTGCATACCATGAAATAAAATGAAATATCCGAAATGCACATTCATGGAAAGGTCTTCGAAACACCCAAATGGTAAGTCCAAAAGAGCATTGTGAGTAATGGTTGGAAAGAACTTGAAACAAGGAACAAAAGTCATGTTGGGAAAAAATTCATTTGGCAATTGGAAATTGATGAAAACTGGCTGTGAAAATCTAAGTACAAAACATGTTTAAGTCATCTTTGAAAAATTTCACCAAACGCAAGCTTATTCAAACCCCTCTGTTTTAATGATGAAAGCTTCAAATAGAAAAACCTCTAACATAAAAGTTGTAGATCGTTTCAATATGATCAATTTAGACTCATAGTTTGCATCATTTGGATTTTCTATGACAAAGTTATGGGCATTTGAAGTTGGACACTTTTCCAAATTCAATGAATTAGGTCCAATGTGACCTATAACGTTTTGTATTATCACATGTATTTATTTTAGGATTATGAAATTTTGTCCAACATAATATTTGAATTAGACATATTAATATTTCCAATTCATTTGGTATTACCTCAAAATAATAAAAAATAAGGAAGTTATGCCCTTGGTAAGTTGACCCAAAATTAGGGTTTCAGTCAAAATGACCTATAATGTTTTGAAATGAAAGATGACCTTCCAAGTTTCAAATGATTTTTGATGAACATGAAAGTTGTTCCTATGGTTCTTAAGAACATTTTGTATCTCAGGGTCATCTTCATTTGATAAACACATCAAAGTTTTATCTCAATGGTGCTCAGCTTAGTCAGATGACCTGACTGGTCAACTTTTCAAGGCCAAACTTCCAATCTTGATGAATTTATTATTGAGGATCCTCAAATAGGATCATATATGCATAAAATGATGAATTAAAGAACTTCCCTTGATTAAATTTGATCAGAGGTTGAGATTGCTTCATGGGCAAGGCACAGTCAAAGCACAATTGAATTAGGGTTTCCTTGGGAAACAATCCTCAAGCCCTTTGAGTTATCTTGATCAAATTGGCAAATCGAGATACTTGGGAGACATATATGATGATTAGGAGCCTTGTGGACCATTTTCATGCTTTTTCTCATTTTCATCTAGCCATTGCATTGGGCTTAGGAGCCTCCTAGGAGCATTGTGGAGCACATGATCACTTGAGCTTCAAAACAAAAAGAGTTAGTGACATATTTTTGTGCTTTTGGTTAGTAATCAAAATAAGAAAAGCAATAATATACAATACAAGCATGCTTGGTGGTCTCAAACCACTCACACAAATCCCAACCCAAGGGTTAAGGAGACAAACATGCTATGATCCTTGAGGCAATGCATTTGTGCAATAACATGATGCCATGGGGGATCTTAGGGTCAAAATTAGGGCCTTACACCTTTGTATCCTTCGTGATCGTTTTGTCAGCATAATCATCATATATATATATATATATATATATATATATATATATATATATATATATATATATATATATATATATATATAATTTCATAATTGCATATTGGCACCATCATATTTGATTGATTTGTCTATTTGATATTCTCGTTCTCTGTTATGGTGGTACTTTATCCCCATACAAACATCGGTGTCTGTCCTCCCTCAATTGTAGAGTATCAGCCCTTTAGGAAGAAAGACTTTAACCTTTCTCCCCTTCCCCACTGAGTTGTTCCTTGTGGATGATTATTACTTCAGTTTCCTCCCCAGTTGTTTATCTGGATGGAATCACTCCCCTTGAGTTATATCCTCATTGGGTTGAGTCTTGATTGACTATTTCTTTATAGATCATACCTAGATAGATACTTTGAGTCTCCTAAGAGTTTATCACCTAGTAACTGGTAATATTCTTCTTAGTTTGCAATTTGTTACTTCTTGACCAATACTCGGAAAAAGTACCCATGTTTTCCCAGTAGTGGAGTCCCCGGTGGATTCATTTGTTTCTGATTCCCCAGGAAGTATATCCTTGATATGTTCATCCTAACCAATGACAGATATCTTTCTTTCCCCTTCCCGAGTCTATCCTTGATATGTTCATCCTAATCGATGACGGACATTCTCATCCTTGGTGTTCTACCCATTAAAAAGGTAGTTGTAATCCCTATTGTGTTTCCCAGAGAGTTTATCCTTGATATGTTCATCCTAACCAGTGACGGATTTTCTCTTCGATGGTATTTCTCGCATTACGCGAAAAATCGGCGGGACGATGAAACAACAGAGCCGCCACCGTGCGTTATTTATCCCAAAAGAGGGAAAGGAAACGCTCGAAGTAAACCTGGAAAAGACATGGTCTCGCGACCAGAGATGCAAGGATCGAGAGTCGGTTATGAGAAGGGAAGGTATTAGCACCCCTACGCATCCGTCGTACTCGACGGGATCCACGCTCAGAAAGAATAGAAGAAAGGTTGCTAAAGACTGCTCAAACACTGCACAAGATTGGAAGGAAACACAGAAAGACAAAAGAAACGGAACTCGGCAGGATATCGCATCTTAAGCCTACGTAGTCTGTCAGACACAGACATCAGAGTCGACGTAGTTCGGGACAGGGGGAAACGTGCTCGCTAGGATGTCGCATCCTATGCATACGTATCTTCTTTGACCGGAAAAGAATCAGAGCACTCGTAGCTCGGCTAACCCACGCAAAACAAAACCACACAAGAAATCGACTGCCAATCGCTGGACTTACGTCAAACTCCACACAAACAGGCAAACATGGAAACCGAATGCCAATCGCTGGACTTACATCAGACTCTGAACCAAACAAACACACACTGGAAACCAAATGCCAATCGCTGGACTTACATCGGACTTCAAGCACACAATCAACAAACACACAGGAAATCGACTGCCAATCGCTAGACTTATGTCAGACTCCAACACACACAAAGGGGTTGAAAAAGAGAAGGGCGCCCGGAGAGATCAGCTCATCTCCTGCCTACGTACCTCATCTGGTATGAGGATCAGGGCGACGTAGTTCCCCTACGCAGGGAAAGAACTTCTAACCTAACCAGAGACTGGGAAATGACATACTAGAATGGAGACTAACTCGAGCCTAATAGTTATCATGCAAATTCACCATGGTCCTAGGTTGAGGTTTCTATCTAACTTGCACAGGGAGCAAGCTAAACCTAAACAGCACAAGCAAAGAAAACATACACACAGATAGCACACACTATATACAAACAAAGTGGGCTCACACAAGGTTAGGCTGTGAAACACAAGCCAACTGGAATCGGGTGATGTTAACTCTTAACCCTAACATTGAGAGTTAGGGTGAAGTAGATGAAATGGGAAGTGAGGGGTGTGCCTCACAGCTCTTATCCCTGGCCTGGGAGAGCTTGACTCAAATAGAAGGTGTGGGAGTTCAGAAAGCAGGAACTCTTCTATCCACATGTGACTGACTCAACAAAGATCTTGGGTTAATATCCTCAATGCATCAATATATAATGTGAGCAGAGGGATGACACACTGACTAGCAGGAGATGGATTGCACATCTCTTTTATCTGCCAATTGCCTTATCAAAGGTCTTTTCCTGCTTGGCACAAAAATAAACAAACACAAGCATTGCCTCTTAAGGAGGGCTTCAGACAGGTGCCTGCCCAAGTAACAGGACAGGTCTTCCAGACTACATGGAGTCAGAGAAGTTATACCTCAAATGGTTAAGCAACCAAGCAAAGAAAAAGCAAGTTCAAAAGAACTTAAGCAACTTAATGTACCTGAAAACAATCCAACTCAATCAGTATACAACTCAAAAAGTCAAACAGACAGTTAATAATCCACAGTCAACAGACATAGTCAAACAAGCAGTGCTACAATGTGCAAGGCAAAGGCTCAACTCAAATGAGCTAAGAGCCACCTACAAAACAAGTCAAGATTAGTCAACATCAACCAAATAATCCAACTTAAGCAATGTGAATCAATCCTCTTATAGCCATGTACTTCTTAACCTGAAAACAAAGCTCAAACATAAGCACAAACCACTAGGACCAGGCCTAGGATCAAAGAGGGAGAAATAATTCAAAATAGAACATGAAAATTGACATGAATCAAACTCAACCAATTAAGAACATAATCCAAAAGGTCTCATGTCAATAGCATCAACAAAATTCATTTCACAAATCAAATAAGGCAAAGCATGCAAGTTGAAAGCACATTGAAACAACAGAATGAACAAATCCACATTAATTCAAAAATGATTCAATTAATCTCAAGAAAAATCATGGCTAAACAGAACACATAACATGATCAGCACACCAAAACTCAAGGCATTTGGACAAGTTTAAGCATGGTAATCAAATTCATCAAGTCAAGGTAAGCACAAACAAGCTCAAATGGGACACAATTTGATACATCAACTTAGAACAAGCCTAAAACAGAATTTGAAAATGATAAAGACCTCAAACCAAAGCCACAATAAACTTCAATGTGTCTAGAAACAATGTTCAAAATTTCACATTCATAGGATACACAACCAGCATTTCACAAAGCATGAAAGTTCATGACTATTCAAAAGTCCACAAATGGCAATCCAGAAAGAGAAATCTCAAACAAATCAGAAATGAATCTAAAAATTCCACAAAAATTCATGATCATTCACAACATGCATAGAAAGCATCATACAAAAAATCACATCATTTAGAGTTCATTTGGCATGGCAAAGAAAATCATCAAATTGAGCAAGCAATGGTGTGACACGCATTGTCACACCTACATTAACCAGATCATATCTCAGCAACCATAAATGATAAAAATGAAAACTCAACACCAAAATGTCCAGCAGGATGTCTAGTTTAAGCATACCAGATCTCAAAAGCATTGGATTAAAACTCATCATTTCACTAAGCAAATGGCAAGCAAGGTTCAAAAAGCACACATGTTAACAAACCCTAGGTCAAAATATTTTTCAACCGTGCACAATTTCTGGAAAAATAGCCAAAAAAATACTAGACATGATGAGGAGCAAGATACAAAAAACCACACATCATTTGGAGCAATATTTATTGAGTTATGAATTTTGGAAGGGAAAGAAAAATTAAAACAACATGAATGGAGCATAGCATGAATGGATAGAATAACATGAACAAAATGCAAAATGCCAATTGGAATGTGTCCTCAGCCAGGATCGAATGGTGTAACTATTTGAATGCTGAGCGCGCTTCAGTGAAACGCGCCGTTTCACTAAAAGACGTGGCAAGGCTGAATCAATGAGAGCCAATCAAAACGCCAGGCATGCTACACGTTGGACCACTGCATGGCTATAAACATAAAACCACATGCAAAACACGCCAGGACCGAATCAAATAGAAATCTGGAAAAGAAACCCTAACATTCATACAGCCTTCATCGTGTTCTTGAGACCTCATGAACAAATTTCTCAGAAACGCGAAATGAGGATATCATTAGGTTCACCTTTCATCATACGTCACAGATCAATGCTTAATTTAACCTAATTATACACACATTCAAAGATTCGAGCAAGAGAAGTTTCATACGCCAAACTTCCAAACACTATATCTATCTCATTTCTTCATGGACTTCACAGATCTAAAGCTCAGCATAACCATCAATGAAAGATCTACAATATGCACATAACTATTTCATGAATTATGAGAGTCGAATTCTGACCTTCAAGAAGATGCAGAAGTGGATTTGGTTGATTCAAGCCTTGCTAAGCACAAACAGATGCTCCAACACTCTTGTATGATTGAATGGATGAATGCTCAATGCTTAACCTTGCACGATTTGGCCAGAAACTCCAACTGCCATGGATGAGTTTGAACTTCAACAGCTTCGAATCTTGATGAAACTTGATGGATCTTGCTTCAATCTACCTCCACAATGCTTATGGATGATGAATCAACCAAGAACCAGGCAATGTATGTAGAGAAAATTGAAGAAAAAGTGAGAGAACAAAGTGAAGAAAAATTTCAGATCTGAGAATTATGATGTGTTAATCTAATTTTCTGTTAGGATTATGCTTATATATGAGCTGCTAATGAAGTTTGTTAAACATGCTTAGACCAAATGCCAAGTGGATTAGTGAAAACAAAGGTGTGATGCAAAATTGCAATTTCACCCTTCATGCATGAAATGAATGGAACAATGCACGTTTTTCCTTGGGAATTCACTTGAAACTCTATTTTGAACCAAATGCAAGTGATGGAATATGGAAATAATGCTTAATTTTTGAATTTGAACTTTCCCTCCAAAATTCAAATGAAAAGTCAAATATTTTTGTGATGAAAATGCATGGCTTATGATGCATATTTTGGATAGTGTATGTCAAGTCATGAATGTACAAAAAAGAACCACTCCAATTGGCCTTATGGTTTAAAAGTTATGCATTCTTGAAGTTCAAATTCACTTGGCCATGATTGATCCATATCTTTTCAACCATACATGAGAAATTCATGTTCTTGGACTTTTTGGAAAGGGGAGAAAAAGATCTTCAACTTTCATGTTGGACAAAATTTCATTTGAAGCTTTCTTGAGGATGTAATCTTGAGGAGAAAACCTTTCCATTTTTGGCAATTTCAAATTACAGGTCACTTACTATTTTTGGAAACTTTTCATCTGACCTCAAATTCTTCAATGTTGATGTTTGAAATGTCAAATGAAACTTGTATGGACATGAATGAGGCCTCTCTAACCATCTCCCACCTTCAAATCCATGATTGAATTGACAGTTAACTTTGGTTGACTTTCTAGGGTTTCAGATGAATTGCATCTTGATTGATGAGCTCTGAACATCCAATCCTTGACCAAATCTCTTCAAAATGATCCCTAGGTCACATGAACTCATTGAACCAACCCTAGGGCTTTGCTTCCCTGGAAAATGCACTTGCTTGCTTGCACAACTGGATCTCCTAACCAGTCTTGACTGATGACTTGCACTAGGCAGTGGACAATGCAATGCTATGTAGTGGACAATAATGACCTAAAATGAAAGTGCATATACAAAATGGGAGGTGCAAATTTGAGGTGCTACAGCTGCCCCTATTCAATCAACTGGGAACCCGAATGGATGAGAGCAACGACTGTCAGACCTTCAGGGTAAACAGGGATTGAATACCAAGAACCGTAGAAATTTGCACTCTGCGGGGATCCAAGAAAAGAAAGTTCACCAACGGGCGCTTCCACTGGGATCTGATATTTGTCACCGAACCAGACAAGACGTCTACCAACGACTTCACTAGGGATTTATGACTTTTTTTTTCAGAAAAAGGAACCACATCCAGACATCGAAGGACGATGAATGGGAATAGAAATCACAACTAGACGCCAACGGACGACTAGGAAAAACTCGACGTTTATCGAAACCAACGGAGAGGTAACCGGACATTAAAGAATGACTGGCAAGAGAGACAACCAGACGTCATCGGACGAATGGGAAAAACTCAACGTTTATCGAAACCAACGGAGAGGTAACCAGACATCAACGGATGAATGGAAAGAAAGGGATACAACCATACGTAAACGGACGAATGGGAAAAACTCCACGTTTATCGAAACCAACGAAGAGGTAACCAGACATCAACGGATGAATGGGAAGACTCGACCAGACGTCAACGGACGAACGGGAGAAGCTCGACGTTTATCGACACCAACGGAGAAGGAGAAGCTCGACGTTTATCGACACCAACGGAGAAGGAGACCAGACATCAACGGATGACCTGTGGAAAAGATACAACTAGATGTCAACGGACAACTAGGAAAAACTCGATGTTTATCGAAACCAACGGAGAGGTAACCAGACATCAACGGATGAATGGGAAGACTCGACCAGACGTTAACGGACGAACGGGAGAAGCTCGACGTTTATCAACACCAACGGAGAAGGAGAAGCTCGACGTTTATCGACACCGACAGAGAAGGCGAAGCTCGACGTTTATCGACACCTGATCGGGAAAATAGCAAGTGTACTATTTTACCGATGTAGTAATAAAAGGAATTATCCTGAGTATCGATCTCAAGGACTGCGTAGGAACTATCGGTGTTGATAATGATTCAATTAAACAAAATAACCTTAGGTTGGTAAGTGAAGAGTGAATTTGCTTTGTAAAATATAAAGGTACAATAGAGATTTTTGAATGCAGAAACGTTAAACATGCTAGATCAAGGGTGTATGAATTGCTCTGAAATAAACTTAATCCTTATTTTATGATATCTATGTTCTAATGATTCAATAAGGTTCTCAAGAGAAGTTTCCCCTAATTCCTTAGCCAGAAACCATTAACATTCTATTTTAAATCCCAATTCCTTAGCCATTCAAAAGAATATTAATCCCATGTATGAATATCAAGAATTTTCCATCATCGCTATTAGATCCTCATTCCTAAGAGAAATTAGCGATGTTGTTATACACATAGTGATAAAGGGATTTGTCAGACCTCCTTTACCTCCAATTCAATACCTAATTTTCCAATACGGCAAGCATTACACTCGTGTTATAACAAATTGATTTCATAAAAACATAGACATTCATAACATTGTAGGAAAAAGGTTCATTACAAAAGCAATTCAGGGACACCCCCCTAGCATTGGGGGGTTTAGCTCATGATAATATTCAAAGAAGGTACAAATATAAGATTAGACATTACAAGAGATTAGATAGCTTCGATCTTCAATTGCTTCCGCGCTTGATGATCTTCGTTCTTCAAAAATCTTGATTCTCTCGTTCTCTCTATTCCGTCCCTTTGTTTGTCCTTCCATTAGGTCTAAATAGTGTGGTACACATTGCAGCCAGGCCAAAAAGTCAAAAATGCCCTCCGGGATCACTTACATGAGTGAAAACAAGAAATCGGAAACTTCAGCGCACCTGCCAACACGGGCCGTGCCAAGCAACACGGGCGGCCGTGTTGGCTCTTCAATTATTTATTTTTTTTATTTTCCTTCAGACCTGCTGACACGGGTCGTGCCAAGCAACACGGCCGGCCGTGTCAGCCCCCTGGTTTTTGTATGGGAAAAAGGTTTTCTTGCAGCACGGGCCGTGTCAGGAGACACGGGCCGTGTTTGGCTCCAGGAATTTCCTTCTATTTTTTCTTTCTTTTTCTTTCACTCTTCCACTGTTGCCTTGGCACTTCCGACTCTTCAACTACTTCTGAAACATGCACAATACCATGGAAACGACATAAAACGCATCTAAAAACTTAAATTAACATCAAAAGCAAAATAAGCATAAATCTACTCAACTATGAAATACTTAAAATTCAAACACTCAAACACAAAATAAAGGGTTACCACATTGATGAATTTTGGCCGAGAACATGATGAAAATCAAGTTAAAATGTGACCGATCACAACCCCAAACTTATCTCATTGCTTGTCCTCAAGTGATGCCAGAGACAACAAACAGAGGTCACCCCAAAATTCCTTTTTACCACTATGCAGCCGATGTTATTCGCACCGAGTTTCCTACCTTCATGGTCAATACGTTGGCCACCCAATCCGAACTATCCGCTACACCTCACAATTCAGCACCTCTTTACCTGCAAGCTTTTCATACATCTCACACAATCTCTCAGGGTTAGCACTAAAGACTCAGTGTATGCAATATCAACTCTTAGTTTTTGAATAAATTCTACTTCTATTGCACAAACATAATTCACACACTTTTGGAGGACTTAGGGTTGTAACGGGGCTTAGGACAGGTAGGATAAATAACAAACGGATACACAAGGGGTTTGGGCTCGGCACTCCTGTTATGTTTCTTGTACCTGTGCTTATTTTGATATACAAGGGTTCGACATCGACTCTTTAACTTTACTCAACTGATTGAGTATTTCAAATGTAATCAAGTCGTTTAATTGGGACAAGTGCGTTTTGATGAGTTCTATTTTTCTTTTCTCTTTTTATTTCTTTTTCCGGAGCATTCAAAGAGCCTCCAATTTTTCTTTTCTCTTTTCTTGTAACAATTTTTTGCACACTTGTCCCTTTGGTATTAGATTTACCACCCCAAACTTAGAATTCACACAGTTTCCAAAATCCACAACATTTATGCCGAGCAAGGGTAGAAGAGATTATTATCTATTTTTTTTTTCTTTTTCTGGCCATAGGGTAACATAAGCGGTTTACAAACAAACAAAATGGTTAAAGGCTCAAAGGGGTTCGCAACGGATAAAACGTACAAGGGTGGCTGGAAAGGCTCAAGGTTAAACAACAACAAAAATGCCTCAGTGTGTGTCATAATGCAGTGCTATGTCAGTAGAACGTACGCAAAACCAGAGCGATAGAGTCATACCTGGATTAACTCTCATGATGATCTCTTCGTATTTGGCTTTTTGTAATCTCACCATGTGGGGTAAACTTGCAGGTTCCAAAGCACTCTCTGTGTAATGTAGCTTCTTTTTGGTTCAGGTGTACCATACTTCTATCTCAATCCAGTTTTCATCCCACTGTGTCCAACAATAGTTTTTCTTCGACTGCATAAATTTCCAGGGTGCCTCGGGAGCGTGAGTTCGGGTTGTGTCTTTCATCCACTAACCATCTTTCCATCACGCCTCTGGTTTTTATCCATCAATCTGTAACCCAACATCCAAACAGTTGAAAATAAAAGAAATCAAAGGAAAATTACTTTAAAAATTGAAAAACCAAAACGGAAAATAAATTAAAACAATGAAAGGAACCCCCCCACACTTGAACTAAACATTGACCCCAATGTTTGAACCCAAATGCAAGAGGGACTTACAGTGCCTACTGCGGAGGAGGGTGCTGTGGAAATTGCAACATCATATGTTGCATCATCCTCTGAATATCATCAATGGCAGCCCCTTGACGGAGCTGCTCTGTCACGATCCGATCAATCTCCGCTCCCTGGCGAGCCTGCTCGACACGGAACTGATCCATGTCCATGGGTGTCCATCCAGCAGAGGAGGCTCCCATACCTCTGTGGTGAGAGGTGTGAGGGTGAGGAACAGCCCTCTCCCTTGCCGGTGCATCTTCCTCCCTCGTATCACCTGCAAAAAATTCATCTTCTCCCGCCTCTTCGGGGTCAACAGAGGTATACAACCAATTCTCATTGTTATCAACGTTAGTTTTATCAGTGTTCGGTAAGCGGAACAGCCTGCGTGTTCGGCTTACCAACACATACCCATGACGGCTTTGTTCGAGCATGCCTTGCGTACACAGGGCATTGAGGTCAAGCTTACCCAACGCCTGCATCGGGGTTTCTCCGTCCAACACCGGCCTACAACCACACCAGTCAGCAATTTGTGTTATCATACCTCCCACAGAAATGGCTCCTGAGCTGGCACGCCCCATGGTACCTAAATGGTCCGCGGCGAATGCCGCCACATTCACTGGTTCCTCATTCACCATGGCATGCATCAAAAATAACTCCCGCTTTGCCGCTACACCTGTACTATCTCCTCGTCCAAACAAGGTGAATGCTAACCCTTTTTGAGCATATCGGAAGCACAGGTTTTGAATCCATGATGCCTTTGCACTCCGGGGTTCGTACTGTGGTAAACCTGTAATAGAGGACCAAAAGGAACCTGCAGAAAAGTTATTTGGCACTGCCCCGGATCCTACCAATGGTAACCGGAGGCATTACCCAAGCTGAATAACCGACATCGAGTAATCTTCGTTATAAAGTCGGAAACTCATAGTGCCAAAATATTCATAGACATGACCAGTCCAATTTTTTTCCAGTTTAAATTTAACAGTGCTTAGGAATTCTAGAGTGATGCGTTCATAGGTAGGCACATCAGCATGCATAAATTCAAAAATACCTAAATTGTGGAACATTTGGGATACATCATCTAGAATTCCTAATGCACTCATAGTGTCATCACAAACATACCTTGTAGGTACAAGCTTCCTTTTAAGGTGGGTCTTGTACCTTTCGACATGATCATCATCCTCAAAAATGATTCCGTGTGCGTTTGACATCCGCCGGGACCTTTGTCTCGGTCTTGAGGTCTCTACCACGGCCTTTCCTCGGTCGGCTCTTTTCGGGGGCATAATGGTCACCTGAAAAAGTTAGCAGAAAAAAATAGTGGAGATAGGGAAAAATAATACCGTCACGGTGTAGAGTGCGAGAAACGGCCCAGCTTTTGTGAAGGAACTTTGAAAAATAATGGTTGGATGATGATGAAATATGAGGTTTAAGGTGAAGGAGGTTATGGAGTTTGAGAGATTTGAGAGAAAAATAGGGTTGGAAGAGATGAAGTGGCTGAAAAGTGAGTGGGGGAGTGGTAAAAGGTATTTAAAGACGTGTGGGCCCCACTCCAACGTCTCTAAAATTTAAAAAAAATTCAGAATTTCGCACTGCAACATGGCCCGTGCTGGACCACACGGCCGGCCGTGTTGCCTCCCTGGAAAATGTATGGGGACAAGGCCATGTGAGCAACACGGCCCGTGCTGGCACACACGGCTGCCCGTGTTGCTCCTCTGGAAAATATATGAGGAAATTGGTAAGCCTGCAACACGGCCCGTGCTAGACAACACGGCCGACCGTGTTGCACCCCTGTCTTGCACTTTTCTCTTTATACGTCCCCGGTTGAACACCTTAGTTGTTACCCCATTCAAATTTTTCACCTTCACCAGTAGCACACTGTGATTACCTACAAACATTCAAACTCAAAAAAAAAATAGAAACACAAACAAATTCATTAGAGAGAAAAAATTGAAAACCCGTGGGTTGCCTCCCACGAAGCGCTTCGTTTAACGTCGCATGGCTCGACGGTTGTTCCTCTCATCCTGTGAGACGAGCAACATGTATTTGACCAATTTCTTGTCCTTGGTAATACGGCTTTAACCTCTGACCGTTGACTTTGAATGTATCCCCGTTTGCTTGATTCTTTAATTCAATCGCTCCATGTGGGAAAACTTTGTGAACAACAAACGGGCCTGACCATTTGGATTTCAACTTCCCAGGGAATAATTTCAATCGAGAATTATACAAAAGGACCAGTTGTCCTTCATAAAACTCTTTTTTCACTATCCTTTTATCATGCCATTTCTTTGTTTGGTCTTTATAGACCTTAGCATTTTCATAAGCACGATTCCGAAATTCTTCTAATTCATGGAGCTGAAGGATCCGAGAACTTCCTGCCTTGGATAAATCCATATTCAAAAATTTTGAAGCCCAAAATGCCTTGTGTTCTAATTCAAGCGGTAGATGGCAAGCCTTGCCGTAAACTAACTGGTATGGTGACATACCAATTGGTGTTTTGAAAGCCGTTCGGTAAGCCCAAAGTGCATCATCCAACTTGCTTGCCCAATCCTTGCGGGATGAGTTTACGGTCTTTTCAAGGATTTGTTTGAGTTGCCTGTTTGACACTTCCACCTGCCCACTAGTTTGAGGGTGGTACGGAGTCGCAATTCGATGCTTCACATTATACTTCAAGAGGAGCTTCTCCATAAGATGGTTCAGAAAATGTGTTCCTTCATCACTTATTAAAGCTCTTGGTACTCCGAACCTCGCAAAGATAGTCTCCTTTAGAAACCTAATCACCACTCGAGCATCATTAGTTGGTAGGGCCACGGCCTCCACCCACTTTGAGACATAATCCACCGCCACTAAGATGTACTGCTTCCCAAAAGATGGTGGGAAGGGACCCATGAAATCGATACCCCACACATCAAAGAGTTCAACTTCTAACATGGCATTTTGGGGCATCTGATTTCTTTTTGAGATGTTTCCCGTTCTCTGGCATTTGTCGCACTCTTTAATTATTTGTTGAGCATCTTTGAATAAAGTTGGCCAGTATAACCCAGATTGGAGAACCTTGGCGGCGGTTCTGTCACCACTAAAGTGTCCTCCATAGTCGGAGTCGTGGCATGCTTTCAACACATCCCTTTGTTCCTCCTCTGGAACACATCTCCTGATAAGTCCATCCACTCCTCTCTTATACAAGAAAGGATCGTCCCACAAGTAGAACCTGCAATCATGCACAAACTTTTTCTTCTTGTTAGCATCAAAATCATCGGGGATTATCCCACCGACCAGATAGTTTGCATAATCGGCAAACCAAGGCACTCCGTTGAAAGCGAGGATCTGTTCATCGACGAACTCGTCCTTTATTGGACGCTTGTCTTCTGTCTCTTCGATAGGTGATATACGGGAGAGGTGATCGGCAACAGTGTTCTCACATCCTTTCTTGTCACGAATCTCCACATCAAACTCTTGAAGGAGTAAGATCCACCTAAGAAGTCTTGGCTTAGAGTCCTGTTTAGCAAAAAGATACTTCAAAGCAGCATGGTCAGTATACACAATGACTCTAGAACCCAACAGATATTGCCTGAATTTATCAAAGGCGTACACTACGGCTAACAACTCCTTTTCAGTTGTCGCATAATTCATCTGTGCGGGGTTCAACACATGACTAGCATAATAAATGACATGTAAAAAATTTTCTCGACGCTGCCCCAGAACTGCCCCCACTGCAATATCACTTGCATCACACATTATCTCAAAAGGCAGAGACCAGTCCGGGGCTACAACAATAGGTGCTGATACTAATTTTTGCTTTAGTGTTTCAAACGCCACAACACATTCTTTATCAAAAACAAAGGTATTATCCTTAACTAAAAGAGTCGTTAAGGGTTTTGCTATTTTAGAGAAATCTCTTATGAACCTACGGTAAAAACCCGCATGCCCTAAGAAACTTCTAATACCTTTTTCATTCATCGGTGGGGGAAGCTTTGAGATGACTTCAATCTTTGCTTTGTCCACTTCTATTCCTTTGTAGGAAATTTTGTGACCCAAGACTATCCCTTCACGTACCATGAAGTGACACTTCTCCCAGTTCAGGATAAGATTTGTTTGTTGGCACCTTTCTAACACCAGAGCAAGGTTAGTCAAGCAATTATCGAAAGACTTACCAAAAACTGAGAAATCGTCCATGAAGACTTCCATATGCTTCTCAAGCATATCTACAAAGATTGATTGCATGCATCTCTGAAACGTTGCTGGTGCATTACATAACCCGAATGGCATTCTTCTGTAGGCAAAAATACCAAAAGGGCATGTAAATGCGGTCTTCTCCTGATCCTCTGGTGCAACAGCTATCTGATTGTATCCCGAGTAGCCATCGAGGAAGCAATAATAGTCATGATCGGCTAACCTTTCCAACATCTGATCAATGAATGGTAAGGGAAAATGGTCCTTCCTGGTGGCAAGATTCAGTCTTCTATAGTCGATGCATACCCGCCAACCAGTGACTGTCCTTGTTGGTATCAACTCGTTCTTCTCATTTTTTATCACTGTAGTTCCACCTTTCTTTGGCACCACATGAACCGGACTTACCCACGAACTATCAGATATGGGATAAATCATCCCTGCATCTAACAGTTTAACCACCTCTTTTCTGACCACTTCCTTCATTGTTGGGTTAAGTCGTCGTTGAGGTTGGACAACCGGCTTGTGATCATCTTCCATGAGAATTTTGTGCATGCATATTGTGGGGTTTATTCCCTTCAAATCCTCAATAGACCAGCCAATAGCACTCTTATGTTTTTTTAAAACTTTGACAAGCTTATTTTCCTGAAGAACTTCTAGATGTGAACTTATGATGGTCGGGCACTTACTCTCTGTGTCTAGGAATACATATTTGAGGTTTTCCGGGAGTTGTTTCAATTCGGTCCCCTTCTTTTGTTCATCTTTCTTTTCTTCCACTAAGGGTTGCCGTAAATCTTCCCACCGGTTGTGCCGATAACCTTTGAAAGGTGGTGATGCTTCCATCATGACTACTACTTCCATATCTTTCTCGTCAACTATTTCCTCTTCGTTAAAAATTGATAGACTCAACACTCTTTCCAAAGGTAATTTTTGTGTTGTCAAGCAATTTTTCTTCTCACATATTTGATCAATTATCTCAATATGTTGACTAGTGGCAACGTCATCCTTGTACTTCATGGTGTTTCGCACATCAATTTTTAACTCTTCATCATACACTTTCAAAGTCATCGTGCCTTCTTCTATGTCGATCAAACATCTCCCGGTCTCTAAAAATGGTCTCCCCAAAATGATTGGTATCTCTTCATCTTCCGGCATCTCCAAAATGACAAAATCCACCGGAAACACAAACTTGTCGATCTTTACTAGCACATCTTCTACTATCCCATAAGGTCTCTTCACAGAGTGGTCAGCAAACTGGAGTGTCATTCTTGTATCTTGAATTTTTCCTATCCCCAACCTCTTATAAATGGACAGCGGCATAAGGCTTACACTTGCTCCCAAATCAATTAGAGCTTTCTTGAAGGATCTATCTCCAATGGTACAAGGAATAGTCACAGAACCTCGATCCTTCTTCTTCACCGGAACCTTCATACCCTGCAAAATGGCACTACAAGTTTCCGTTAGAATGATCGGGTTAGTCTCTATGGTCCGCTTCTTCGAGATGATGTCTTTCATGAACTTCGCGTAAGTAGGCATTTGCTCAAGCGCCTCCAAGAACGGGATGTTTAGCTCAAGCTTTTTAAACATCTCCAGGAACTTCTCAAAGTTTTTTCATGCTGCCCTTTCTTCTTATTTCTTGTTGGGTATGGTAGTTTGACGGCCGGTTTTGGATCAATAACTTTGTCTTTTACCACTCTTTCATCACTAGTGACCTCTTCGTTCGCGACCTCATTTTCTTTTATCTCTAGATCAACTTCAAGCAATAAGCCTTCTTCTTCAGAACTCTTTTCAGGTACTTCTTTCGACTTACCATTCCTTGTGGTCACCGCATTCACATGATTATTTCCTCTTGGATTAGTAATCGTAGAACTCGGTAACACGCCTTGTTGTTGAGAACCCGCTAGTTGTTGGGCTATCTGACTCATCTGTATTTCAAGATTCTTAATTGAAGCACCTGTGTTTTTTAAATTACTTCGAGTCTCTTCTTGAAATTGAGAGCTTTGAGCGGCCATCTTTTCAATGGCAAGCTCCCAATCAGCTTTTCTTGGTACCTGTTGCTGAAACTGTTGTTGATATGGTTGTTGTTGCTGAGGTCGAAACTGTTGTTGCTGTGGTTGGTTCTGCACATGTCCTTGTTGATCCTTCCATGAGAAATTTGGATGGTTTTTCCAACCCGGATTGTATGTATTCGAATAAGGGTTGTTCTGCCTTAGAAACTTAATCTCCTCAATTTGTTGTGCGGTTGCAACGCAATGTGCAGTAAGATGAGGTCCTCCACAAATTTCACAATTACTAGCTTGCGTTGGTTGAACCGGTTGAACTTGTGCCACAGTTTGAGTATTGATAGCCATCTTCTTCAGTCTTCTTTCTACTTCAGCTGCTATTTGATCTTCCATCTTCACCACTTGACTTGCCAATTTCAGGTCAATTATCCCTTCGGGTTGACTCACACTGCGGTCATACAACTCCAGGTGCTCATTGGCTGCAATGGCTTCGATAATCTTTTTAATACCGGTGGCCGTTGTAAAGTTGGTTGAGCCACCAGCTGCTGTGTCAATGAGTTGCTTAGTCTTCATCCGAAGACCATTTACAAAATTCTGCATTTGCTCCGTTGCATCCATATTATGTGTAGGACAAGCAACCAACAATCGTTTAAACCTTTTATACGCATCTCCAAGTGACTCTCCTTCCTTCTGTTTAAAATTCACTACGTCGTACCTCTTTCGGATGTACACAGAGGCCGGAAAGTACTCGTTGAGAAAAGTTGTCTCCATCTGTTGCCAAGTTGTGATGCTTCCAGCAGGTAAAGAGTAGAACCACTCTTCAGCATCTTCTGACAATGTAAACGGAAACATGACCAGCTTCTTAGCTTCCTCAGAATGTCCCTCAATCTTTAACGATGTAGTCATAGTCAGAAACCTTTGCAAATGCTTGTTGGCATCTTCGTTAATTTTTCCTGCGAAAGGTCTCCTTTCTAGTTGCCGTATCGTTGAGGGGTGAAGTTGAAAGTGGGCAACATTGACTGGTTGATTCACAATTGTCATCCTTCCAGGCGGGGCATTTGCTCCTCCGTAATCACCTAATAGTCTCTCCGCAGGAGGTGGATCAGCTGCCATAGTTTCAGGTTCGGTATCAGAATTTCCAGAATCAGAGTGTTCCGAATGAATAGAAACGGTTCCCTCTTTCTCAGAATCAGAAACTATCAGCGGTTCTTCTGTTACTTCCAGTCTATCGTGTCTGGCTTTTCTGATTCGTGCTCGCAACGATCGTTCTGGTTCTGCGTCAAAAAGAAATTCAGCTGAGGCCTTACCTCGCATAAAATATTAGACAGTGGTTAGGATAGGCAAAGTGAAATACACAAATAAAATAAAGTAAAATTTTAGTTGCAGAGCAACAAAATTCCAATTGAATAATTATTAACAGATAGTTTGGCAGTCCCCGGCAACGGCGCCAAAAACTTGATCGGGAAAATAGCAAGTGTACTATTTTACCGATGTAGTAATAAAAGGAATTATCCTGAGTATCGATCTCAAGGACTGCGTAGGAACTATCAGTGTTGATAATGATTCAATTAAACAAAATAACCTTAGGTTGGTAAGTGAAGAGTGAATTTGCTTTGTAAAATATAAAGGTACAACAGAGATTTTTGAATGCAGAAACGTTAAACATGCTAGATCAAGGGTGTATGAATTGCTCTGAAATAAACTTAATCCTTATTTTATGATATCTATGTTCTAATGATTCAATAAGGTTCTCAAGAGAAGTTTCCCCTAATTCCTTAGCCAGAAACCATTAACATTCTATTTTAAATCCCAATTCCTTAGCCATTCAAAAGAATATTAATCCCATGTATGAATATCAAGAATTTTCCATCATCGCTATTAGATCCTCATTCCTAAGAGAAATTAGCGATGTTGTTATACACATAGTGATAAAGGGATTTGTCAGACCTCCTTTACCTCCAATTCAATACCTAATTTTCCAATACGGCAAGCATTACACTCGTGTTATAACAAATTGATTTCATAAAAACATAGACATTCATAACATTGTAGGAAAAAGGTTCATTACAAAAGCAATTCAGGGACACCCCCCTAGCATTGGGGGGTTTAGCTCATGATAATATTCAGAGAAGGTACAAATATAAGATTAGACATTACAAGAGATTAGATAGCTTCGATCTTCAATTGCTTCCGCGCTTGATGATCTCCGTTCTTCAAAAATCTTGATTCTCTCGTTCTCTCTATTCCGTCCCTTTGTTTGTCCTTCCATTAGGTCTAAATAGTGTGGTACACATTGCAGCCAGGCCAAAAAGTCAAAAATGCCCTCCGGGATCACTTACATGAGTGAAAACAAGAAATCGGAAACTTCAGCGCACCTGCCAACACGGGCCGTGCCAAGCAACACGGGCGGCCGTGTTGGCTCTTCAATTATTTATTTTTTTGATTTTCCTTCAGACCTGCTGACACGGGCCGTGCCAAGCAACACGGGCGGCCGTGTCAGCCCCCTGGTTTTTGTATGGGAAAAAGGTTTTCTTGCAGCACGGGCCGTGTGTCGCATCACGCGAAAAACCGGCGGGAAAAGAAAGAAACAACAGAGCCGCCACCGTGCGTTATTTATCCCAAAAGAGGGAAAGGAAACGCTCGAAGTAAACCTGGGAAAAGACGTGGTCTCGCGACCAAAGAGAATGGGTTCGGGAGTCGGTTATGCGAAGGGAAGGTGTTAGGCACCCTACGCATCCGTAGTACTCTACGGGATCCACGCACAATAGGTAGGAAAAATGGTTGCTAAAACACTGCTCAAACACACACACACTGGCTGAAGGAGACAAAAGAAACTGACTGAAACTGACTCGGCAGGACATCGTATCCTGGGCCTACTTAGTCTATCAGGCATAGACATCAGAGTCGAAGTAGTTCGGACCGGGGAAACGACACATGCTCGCTAGGATATCGCATCCTATGCATACGTATCTTCTCGGACGAGAGAAGAATCAGAGCATTCGTAGCTCGGCTGACACGCACACAAACAAACAAGACACAGGCAAACGTGGAGCCCGAATGCCCATCGTTGGACTTATATCAGCATCCGAACCAACAAACACACACAGGAAACCAACTGCCAATCGCTGGACTTATGTCGGACTCCAACCAGAACACACACAAGGGTGGTTAAGACACAAAGGGTTGAAAAAGAAAAAGGGTGCCCGGAGAGATCAGCTCAATCTCCTGCCTACATACTTCATCTGGTATGAAGATCAGGGCGATGTAGTTCCCCTACGCAGGGACAAGGATCTAGCCTAACCAGATAACAGAGGGAGACACAACTCTAGGGAGACTACGACTCGAGCCTAGATGTTGTCATGCAAAGTCAACCCTAAGTTAAGGTTTCTAGCTAAATGGCACAAGGGCCAACCTATCCTAGACACGGCTTGCACAGGAAGCAAGGGTCTCGATTGCAACTAGGGCAAGAGAAAGGGGAGGTCTCGATCGCAACGAGGGCGAGAGAAAAGAAAAGGCTCGATCGCAACGAGGGCGAGAGAAAGGGGAGGTCTCAATCGCAACGAGGGCGAGAGAAAAGAAAGTCTCAATCGCAACGAGGGCGAGAGAAGAGAATTAGATGTTAGTGGTTAGTCAAACTCGGCAAGACATCGCGTCTCGTGCCTACGTATCTCACCTGAACGTGAGAATCAGAGTTGCCGTAGTTCGGCTGGCAGGGAAAAAGGACTCGATCGCAACGAGGGCGAGAGAAAGGGAAAGTCTCGATCGCAACGAGGGCGAGAGAAAGGAAAAGGCTCGATCGCAACGAGGGCGAGAGAAAGGAAAAGGCTCGATCGCAACGAGGGCGAGAGAAAGGAAAAGGCTCGATCGCAACGAGGGCGAGAGAAAGGATCGCAACGAGGGCGAGAGCAAACAAGGATTAGTCTAAACTAAACCTATCTTGCACAAGCAGCAAGTCTAAGCTAAACCTAAGAGGCAAAGCAAGCAAATACAATCACAGGAAGCACACTCTATATGCATACAAGAGGCTCACACAAGGGTTAGGCACTAGGGCCAACTGGAATAGGGTAAGTGTGCTCTTAACCTTGCCATTGAGAGGCTAAGGTGAAGCAGATGAAAGGATGAAGTGAGGATGAGACCTCACAGCTCTTATCCCTGGCCAGGGAGAGCTAATAGACAAATGAGCATGGGTCCAGAAAGTGGGAACCCTTCTATACTCGAAGGCTCTGACACTGTACACTTTGTACAAGATCTTGGGTTTGTATCCCAATGCATCAACACACAGCAGTGTGAGCAGAGGGATGACACAACAAGAGTAGTGGGGGATAGATTGCATATCCCTAACTTCCACCAATTGCCTTACTTGAAGGACTTTTCCTGCTTGGGACAATTTTAAACACACACAAGCATGGCCTCTTAAGGAGGACTTCAGACAATTTGCCCGGTCAAATAACAGACCGGGTCTCCAGACTACATGAAGTAAAAGAGATTATACCTCAAAAGCAATTGCTAAATAGCAAAGCAAGCAAGTTCAGAGAACTTAAGCAACTAAAGTACCTGAAAAAGTCAAAACAATCAGCAAACAGTTCAAAAGTTTAAATCAAAAGGAAATGGTAAACAGTCAACACAGATGGTCCACTGTGCAAGGCACAAGACTCAAACACATGAGTCAAACCTACAAAACAAAGGTTAGCATATGATAACAATCAAGTTCAAACAAGTTTGAATGATCTTTGAGGCATTGGTGCTTAACCTGAAACAGGAACTCAATTGTAAGCTCAAAAGACCACTAGGACTAGCCTAGGGTCAAGGATGAAAGAAAAAGTCAAAACAGCAAAGAAAAGTCAACCAAAGTCAAGGTCAAACATTTAAGAAGCTATCACAATTGGATTCACAATCATATCATGCATCATCATCAACTCATAAGCAAAAGAAGGCAAGGCATGGCAAATGAAAGCACAAAAAAGTCAACAGAATGACTTGCATCAAAAGTCAACCCAAACAATCTCAAAAATCATCAAATAAATCAAATTCAATCCTAACATCTAGCATGGCAAGCATGTCAAATTTCATTGCATTTGGATGAGAGGAAGGCAGTCAATTAAAATCAAGAAGTCAAACCAAATTCAAGCATGCACAATGAAGGTCAACAAACATGGGTCAACTTCAAAAAATCATATCAAATTGAAAACAGATGAGAAATGAGTGAGGTTAACACCAATGCAAAGCTCAAGATGTCTAGTTATCACATATGAAATTTCATGGTCATACAATAAGATATGAGAATTTCACAAAGGATTTGGCATCATGTATCACATAAAGTCAACCATTTGACTAGGCAGGGAAGAAAATTCTCAAATAAATGGAAAATAGTTCAAATAAATCCAAGAAAAATCACAAGTCAACTAGACATATAAGAGAGGGATCATGCAAAATTTGGGGTCATTTGGATGTAAGGAAGCATGTCAACCAAAATTGGGAAAATGCACATCATTGGTGTGACACAAATTGTCACACCCTACTTCAGAAAATCATATCTCACACACCACATATGATAAATGCACAAACTTTATATCAAAACAAAGGTGAATGTGTCTAGTTTCTCCACAAAAAATTTCAGAACCAATGGATGCATCATGATTATTTCACAAAAGGATTGGCAATATGTATCATTTTTGGTCACATAACACAAACCCTAGAGCCAATTAATATTCAATGATCAGAAAAAATATTAAAAATCATGGTAAAAAACTAGACATCCAACAGGTCACAATGCAAAAAATACCATGATTTTTGGAGTTGAAATGAATTAGAAATGAATTGTTGAAGATGAGTGAACCAAATGGATGAAACATGAATAAAAGACATGGAAGGGAGGTCAAACATGGTTGACCGCGTGGCATATTGGTAAATACCCCCTTCATTTAACAAAACGACACAGCTTAGGGCGTGGCCACGAAATGTTGTGATTGGTCCATATCCAATGAAACAGTAACACAAACAACAACAGCCAATCGAAATTCAGCTTTCTGGGTTTAGAAACCCTTAGGGTTTAGCAGCAGCAGCAAGTATATTCATCTTCATATTCATCATATCCTCATGAAATAAATTCAGCCAGGGTTTTATGAACAACACAGCAATAGAACAAAGGCATTCATGTAACCTTAAACAGCAACAACCAAAACAATTTATGCAACTTTCTGGACAGGACAAGGGTTTAAACACAGCATCATGAACATCATCAATGTTCATCATCAAACAACACATTTCAAATGGAAACACTCACACAGCATGGCGATTAACAAAGTTCTTTATGCAACCACAACATAACAACAAACCAACACAATCAGTTCATGCGAAATTCTGGGACTGTTAGGGTTTAACACAGCAGGGTATTCATCATCTTCATCAAAATCAATAAGAACAAGTGTGCCCAAAAGTTAACAACATGCATATCAATAGCTTCAACAAACCAAGCACAAACACAATCCACCATCTATATTCATTAATTCGAGCACATAACAGAGAAATCCACAAAAACAAGTTTGAGCATAGAACTTCAAAACCATATTTCTCTTAACACAGTGGATCATTTTCGATGGTTTAAGGTTCATTGGCATCAGCAAGTCAAGGACTACACATGGCATAGCATGGATAAGAGAAAAGAGGGGGTCGAAAAACTTACTTGATTTGAAGAACTCGATGGAACAGTGGTTATTTGATGGTATTTGCTCAAACAGTCGAAGGTTCCAGCTCCAAATGATGGATGATGAAGTTGTTTCAGCTCAAACTTGCTTGGACATAAGTAAATCACGATCTGCCATGGGAGGTATCTTGGAGAAACAGAACATGGAGAGGCTGCACAGGTGAGGTTTGATGCTTCAAAAGAGCTCACAAAGATGGCTAGAGCATGGAACCATGAAAGCTAGCTCGAGGGTTTTGGAGTTTTGAGCAGAAATCCAAAATCGTGAAAATTGCAAGTGAGAGAGTTTCTGGTTTTTTGTGTTGGCTGCTCTTAGTCTCTAGGGTTGAAATGTGCAGAAAATGTCCTCTTATACCTCTGTTTAGCATTGTTAATCCATGTGCTAAGTTGGTTTAGTTTAAAATGAATCATTTGCCATTTTGCTAATTTGTACAAAAGTGGATATGGAGGGTGTAGCATTGCACGAATGGGCTTGGAAAGGCTGCAAACAGACCATCCAATTTGCTGTTTTTGGTCTGTACATAAATTGCTAACCTTGCTTTGTTTAATGAAGCCAATTGCAAAATTAACAAGTTTGCACCTTTTGGTCAAAATGGTAGCATGGTGATAGCATGAACACAAGCTTGGACTTGGAGCATGTTGCAAATACCATATGAAACAAATCCCAATTGGCCAAAGTGAGAAAAAATCAAAGAGTCAAAAAGTCAACTATTGGTCAAACTTGATTTTTAAATGAAATAGGTCAAAAAATTCCATTTTGATTGGCAAGGTTTTGGTGAATGAAATTTATATTTTTGGAAAGAGGAGGAAAAATGTGGTTTGTAGGAAAAAACCCCACCAAATTTGGCCTTATGGTTCATGAGTTATGGCTTGTTGAAGTTCAAGATTTTTGAAATTGAATTGATCATATCTTGACAACCACACATGGGATTTGGGAGTTCTTGGACTTTTTGAAAATGGGAGAACAAGATCTTCAACTTTCATGTTGGGCAAAAATTCATTTGAAGCTTGTATCATGATGCAAGTTGAGGATCAAGAAGTTTCCATTTTTGGCAGTTGAAATTACAGGTCCAGTTTCTATTTTTGGAAATTTTCTGATTGACTTGATTTTCTTCCATGATGAGGTTTGACATGATAGATGAGGCTTATATAAGCATGAATGAGCTCCTTCAAATCAATTCTATCCATCAAATCCCTGATTAAATCCACAGTTGACCAAGTTTGACTTTTCTAGGGTTTTGGACTGACTGATGAATTCCAAACCCTAATTCCTTGAGACCTTGACTTCAAATGATGTCCCAAGTTGTATGAACTCTTGATTATTGACCATGGTGCCCAAATTCCACAAGAATGGCCACCATTCACTGCTTTGACTGATTGTTGACTTTCTAGGGTTTTTGCCTGGCTATGCATTGACTGATGACCTCTGAGCCTTCAACCCTTGACTTGAACACTTCAAATGGGCCTCCAAGTCATGTGAACTTGTTGGACAAACCCTAGGGCCTTGGCTCCTTGAGAAACACCTTTGCTTGATTGATGGACTGATCTCCTGATCAGTTTGACCTAATTCTTGCTTGCTTGCTCTTGAGGCAACTGGGGACAATGCAAATGTTATGCAATGGATCATGATATGCTATGACTTAATATGAGATGGTATGTACAATGATAGGTGCAAATTTGAGGTGCTACAGCTGCCCCTATTCAATCAGCTGGGAACCCGAATGGATGAGAGCAACGGCTGTCAGACTTTCAGGGTAAACAGGGATTGAATACTAAGAACCGTAGAAATTTGCACCGACTGGATATAATACAGGAATGCCTGTTAGGATCGGCAAAGAAACAGTCTTGAAAGAACAATCCATCTGGAACGGAAAAGAAATCGGCCTGAATACCGAAACAGAAACGTCGACCTGGATACCAAAATAAATGGCAACACAGGGATAACCAATGCCTGAGCGTCGTAAGCACATCGACCTGATCGTCGGAAACTTCTTCGGTCTGAACACCGGAAAAAACATAAGTACATCGACCTGATCGTCGGAAACTTCTTCGGTCTGAACACCGGAAAAAACATAAGTACATCGACCTGATCGTCGGAAACTTCTTCGGTCTGAACACCGGAAAATTGGCCTTGTGCCATGAGTACATCGACCTGATCGTCGGAAACTCCTTCGGTCTGAATACCGGAAAATTGGCCTTGTGCCATGAGTACATCGACCTGATCGTCGGAAACTCCTTCGGTCTGAATACCGGAAAAAACATAAGTACATCGACCTGATCGTCGGAAACTTCTTCGGTCTGAACACCGGAAAATTGGCCTTGTGCCATGAGTACATCGACCTGATCGTCGGAAACTCCTTCGGTCTGAATACCGGAAAATTGGCCTTGTGCCATGAGTACATCGACCTGATCGTCGGAAACTCCTTCGGTCTGAATACCGGAAAATTGGCCTTGTGCCATGAGTACATCGACCTGATCGTCGGAAACTCCTTCGGTCTGAATACCGGAAAATTGGCCTTGTGCCATGAGTACATCGACCTGATCGTCGGAAACTCCTTCGGTCTGAATACCGGAAAATTGGCCTTGTGCCATGAGTACATCGACCTGATCGTCGGAAACTCCTTCGGTCTGAATACCGGAAAATTGGCCTTGTGCCATGAGTACATCGACCTGATCGTCGGAAACTCCTTCGGTCTGAATACCGGAAAATTGCATAAGTACATCGACCTGATCGTCGGAAACTTCTTCGGTCTGAACACCGGAAGAAACATAAGTACATCGACCTGATCGTCGGAAACTTCTTCGGTCTGAACACCGGAAAAAACATAAGTACATCGACCTGATCGTCGGAAACTTCTTCGGTCTGAACACCGGAAGAAACATAAGTACATCGACCTGATCGTCGGAAACTTCTTCGGTCTGAAAACCGGGAAAACATAAGTACATCGACCTGGTCGTCGGAAACTTCTTCGGTCTGAATACCGGAAAATTGGCCTGAGTGCCATGAGTACATCGACCTGATCGTCGGAAACTCCTTCGGTCTGAATACCGGAAAAACATAAGACATATTATCTAAAGCCGTCAAGACGTAGATAATACACTTGCATGGAAGATTATCCATAACCGGGTTGTAGGTTGTTAAATGAATAATCGACCGAAAAGAAAGGCATCTGGGTACCAGACTAGGTATGCAAAAGATGACCAATCAAAAGAGGATAAAGTTGCTTACTCGGAGCAAGTATCCAAAAAGAAGGTGAAGACCCAATGGGGACAATACTGCTTGATCAAGGCAAGTATCCAAAGGGGACAAGACCATTAATACCACAAAGAGGGGATTACATCTACCGGTTTGTAGGCAGAAAACCACGGAAAAGTAACCAGTCATCATCGGGATGAGCACAAAGGGTTAACTCCAACAAGGGGATGAAAGTGGGATTTTACAACTACCAGCTAGTGGGTAGAAAACCACAAAGATAGGACTTACAACTACCGGTTCATAGGTAGAGGCCAACAAAAGTAACCAGTCATCATCAGGATGGGCACAAAGGATTAACTCCACCAAGGGGAGAAAGTGGGATTTTACAACTACCAGCTAGTGGGTAGAAAACCACAAAGATAGGACTTACAACTACTGGTTTGTAGGTAGAGGCCAATGGAAAAGTAACCAGTCATCATCGGGATGAGCACAAAGGGTTAATTCCAACAAGGGGATGAAAGTGGGATTTTACAACTACCAGCTAGTGGGTAGAAAACCACGAAGATAGGACTTACAACTACCGGTTTGTAGGTAGAGGCCAACAAATTCCGCTGAGGATAAGATGAATGAGTGTCGGTTAGTGAGCGACTATTCATTTATGCCCCAGGGAAGCACAAGAGACAGCCAATAAGAAGCCGATTCAGGATCGATCTAAAAAGGCAGACTGAAACAAGACTCATCCTAACGAGGAAAGAACTCAATAAGGAAAACCCATCCCTTGTAGGGAGGGAACGGAAACAACCGTCATCCACGAGGATGTATCTCAGTGGGGAAATGGAAAGAAAGGATAGACACTTTCTGCTTAAGGGGTTGGCTCTACATGGAGAGATCAGACACACCCATATCTGCTTAAGGAAAATCTACTAGAGAGATCTTGTATTACCAAATAGCAGGAGACAACCATCAACAGATACACGGCAACAGCTGCAGCATGAGTATCTGAATGCTATGATTATGCATGTATGCATTATGCATGATGAATGTATGATGAATGCTGACAAACAGACATGCTCAACACGCAGGTCCGGGAATCAACCGTCCGGAGAGAAAACCAAAGCTGCCAGAGAGCAAAGAAAATCCACTGGGGACTGGGAACACTCATCCTGCAGGGGAGGAAAGCCATCGGAGGTTTCCGGAGGGATCGTCAGTCACAACCGGTGAACAGAGTTCAACATACAGGCGGATGCGCCACAACAACTCGTGATGAAAATCTGAGATACCGAGAAGCAACCAGATCTCTGATGAGGATACATAAGCATTGGTAAAGCTCATCATGCCAACAACTCCGCTGAGGATCCATCTGAGGGCATGACATAGTACTGGGATGTCAATCCACCGAATACTGAATCTTCAAAGAAAAACACCCACGTTGGGGGAGAGAGGAAGACTACTCTGTTGAAGAGAGGAAAGTTGAAGTCTTCAGTAAACACTCTGCTAGGGGAGCTGCCCCACAATAATGTCCGAAATAGCAAACTTGCTGGGGATGCCCCACGATAGGGCTCAAACAGCACTCTACTGGGGATGCCCCACAATAGAGCTAACTGGGATTTGGAGGAAGAATCTGTACTGCCGGGAACATGAAGATGAACAACTTCAAACAACACTGCATCGGGCAACTTCACTGAGGAGAAACCATACGAGGTTCTGCAGGACAAAGATACAGTCATGCTCGAGATACGAACAATTGTCTTACCTGTTGGTAATCATACCACCCCCGGGAGAGCACTGTGGGTCTCCTAAGTATTCTTCCATCATTGTGAATGTTCACTTTGTTTAAGAACAATTTTTGTAAATTTTGTTTATTTTGAAAACAATGATACTTTATCAATTAAAGCATGCAAAACATTTGTTGAGTTGAAACAAATAAGAGTGCAAATAATTGGATAAAAGCTCAAATTGATGTGATGGAATGGTAGTCTGCAAAGGGCGAGACTCCATAGATCTGTACAAGTTTGAAATCGGTGATGTATATTGGAGAGGGATACATTGAACATAATGACCTTTCCTCTACCATTCTGAATTTTCGATGTATTCAAAGCTTCAGTCGACGACGAATCGAGAATCCCTGACGGATGACAGATGTACAACACAGTCTTGTCAAGATGCAGTTACTTGCCAAATCCCTAATTTTGCCTAGATTGCCCCAGTGTGAGGTGCTCAATCTAGCGGGATGCAAATTCTTTTTTTTCAATGTCTCTAACTTTTGCCTGGATCGCCCTTTCGGGTTTTCAATCCACCGAGACGCTCCTTTTTGCCTAAGTCGCCCTTTGGGGTGTTCGACTTATCGAGCTTTTGCCTTTTTTTTTTCTTCTTTTTTTTTTGTTTTAGGCGAAGTATTTCTTGACTGCATCGGGAATTCACAGGAAGAGTGAACTTCTTCATCCATTGATGTAAGTGTCAAGGCACTGCCTGAAAAGGCTCTCTTGTCAACACATGGACTTATAGCTTGGGGGGTTCACTTGCCCCTGGAATCGAGCACGAAAGACAAGACTTTCTTGAGCACAAAGTCCCTCGGAACACACGAGCCTTGACCTTCTTGTCGAATGCTTTCATCACTCTCTGCTGACATAACTGATCATGACACATGGCAGTTGATCTCTTCTTTTCGATCGAATTCAGCATCAGTCAACTTGGGACTTTGAGGGTGCTATTTTTCTCTTTTGTTTTTTTTCTTTCTTTTTCTTTCTTTTGATTTCTTTTGATTTCTTTTGATTTTGCACCCTCTCTTTCTTTTTCTTTTTTCTCTTTTTTTTTCTTCTTCTTTTTTTTTTGATAATGCCCCAGCTGGCTGTTCTGCTGATTCTCGAGATGCAGTTGAGTGTGATCTTCTTTTCTCGCTCAAGAAGTCGGGAAATCTCGTCAGGAATCCCTTCAACATCATCTTCTTCCGCTTCGAATACAGGGATTCAAAATTGGGAGATGACGTCCGATCACTATGTTTAATGGGTTTAAGAAACAACCTGCATAATGATTTTGATATGAAAAGCTTTTTGAAAATCGAACAAGACAATCGTTATGCAGATGAAAAGATTGCTTTTATTCTTGTTTTTTAAAGGTTTTTTGTGATCACCAATTTCATGCAAAAAAGCAAAAAGGGAAAACAAATGGAAAAACAAATGTTTAACATGAATTTATTTGAATGAAAATATCATTGCACAAAATGTTGCCAACAATGCCATCACTTCTCCTTTTGGCATGGGAGAAGGGTTTTTAAACAAAGTGATTGTTACTCTGACTTATGAACAACTGTAGGAACGCCCACAGTGACCCAATTGTGATAGACCCCACCAGGGATGACAACTGTCAATATCTTTTGCATCAGCAGCTTCTGTTTTCTGAACAAACCTCTTTATTGAAGACCTCAGAAGAAAAGTCAATGCCGGCCCAGGATCGGCTAACCAGGAATAAATCCATCAACAGTACAAAGTCTGGAAAATATCTCTCTGAGTTCACAATTCTCTTGCTCGGGATGATCCATCAATCTGGCAGAGATGGCTCTGGTATAGTACCGGCGAGATGCGTCTTCAAAATAAATGAAGATCGCAGGGTCAGACCACAAGGCGGGAGACCGGAACAAAACACCTGCTTGTGCAAATGATGCATGAAGTGTTTATGCATATGCTTGTTTTTTTTTTTCAAAGGAACTCGAGGGTTTTATTTGCAAACTTTGAAATGTTTAAGCATTTTGATCATACATGAGAATATCTCATCAGATGTATCAGGTGAAAAAAAATTTCCCGGTTTTTTCATGTTTTGAAAATTTTTGCAAATAAACTCCTTTGAGTTCCTTGAAAATTTTCTTTTTCCTGATGATATGGATGCGGATGAATGCGTGAATGCATGAATGCAACAAACACACTCAAGGATCAAGCAATGCACACCAAACAAAGGTCGTGGGAAAGCTCATTGTATCCCTAATATCAATCATCCATTTTGGTGGATTTAGGTTTTCACCTTATCGACACCCAAGTTCCATTGATATTAACGGTACACGAACCGGCTCAAACATCCTTAATATCAACCAGCCGCTTTGGTGGATTTTAGGTTTTACCCCTGATCCGGGATCCATTGATATTAATAATGTTTGAACGACTCAACCACGAATCATGGGTTTGTTGAGAGTCACGAGCATGGAGTCTCGGTTAAGAACCACCCAAAGGGAGTGTACTAGGGTTTAAACCTGCCAGACATGTTCTATCAGAGGTTCCCATAATCATCGTTCCATCTCTCGAATATTATCGGAGGAACGAATACTCGTATTCCAAGAATATTCTCAAGAGAAACTCTTATGAGTGTAGTATCGCGTAACAATCGTATCAGAACTGACATCTGAACGACCTCCGCACTACGGTCCTAAAAATAGTCCAAGATGGGTTTGGTAAACTATGGTCCTTGGCTTCTGCGGCACATGATTGAAAGAATAATGCCTAACCACAAATAACTTGTGTGACATTATTAGTCCAACATGACCTCCACCAAGTGAATGGACTCGCAAGTCAACTGGCTAAGGAATACTCCACACCAGTCAACAAGACTATGCCATTCTCCTATCCTAGAGAGCACTCGAGTTCGGGTATAGAACTCATCTCAACTGACTCCCACCCCACAAAGAAAAACAGACAACCAGCCAGGCAGAAAGAATCATGAATATGAATGCAAACATAAGTGTACACAATAAATGCAAACAATAAATGTACATATATACAATGAATGCAATAAAATACAATAAGCAGAAAGCAACCAAAACCCTAATCCTAGAGAGCGCTAGGAGGGACTCGCTCAGGGAAGATGGACCAGCATAGGTCAACTTCTCTACATCCCCAGCAGAGTCGCCAGCTGTCGCATCACGCGAAAAACCGGCGGGAAAAGAAAGAAACAACAGAGCCGCCACCGTGCGTTATTTATCCCAAAAGAGGGAAAGGAAACGCTCGAAGTAAACCTGGGAAAAGACGTGGTCTCGCGACCAAAGAGAATGGGTTCGGGAGTCGGTTATGCGAAGGGAAGGTGTTAGGCACCCTACACATCCGTAGTACTCTACGGGATCCACGCACAATAGGTAGGAAAAATGGTTGCTAAAACACTGCTCAAACACACACACACTGGCTGAAGGAGACAAAAGAAACTGACTGAAACTGACTCGGCAGGACATCGTATCCTGGGCCTACTTAGTCTATCAGGCATAGACATCAGAGTCGAAGTAGTTCGGACCGGGGAAACGACACATGCTCGCTAGGATATCGCATCCTATGCATACGTATCTTCTCGGACGAGAGAAGAATCAGAGCATTCGTAGCTCGGCTGACACGCACACAAACAAACAAGACACAGGCAAACGTGGAGCCCGAATGCCCATCGTTGGACTTATATCAGCATCCGAACCAACAAACACACACAGGAAACCAACTGCCAATCGCTGGACTTATGTCGGACTCCAACCAGAACACACACAAGGGTGGTTAAGACACAAAGGGTTGAAAAAGAAAAAGGGTGCCCGGAGAGATCAGCTCAATCTCCTGCCTACATACTTCATCTGGTATGAAGATCAGGGCGATGTAGTTCCCCTACGCAGGGACAAGGATCTAGCCTAACCAGATAACAGAGGGAGACACAACTCTAGGGAGACTACGACTCGAGCCTAGATGTTGTCATGCAAAGTCAACCCTAAGTTAAGGTTTCTAGCTAAATGGCACAAGGGCCAACCTATCCTAGACACGGCTTGCACAGGAAGCAAGGGTCTCGATTGCAACTAGGGCAAGAGAAAGGGGAGGTCTCGATCGCAACGAGGGCGAGAGAAAAGAAAAGGCTCGATCGCAACGAGGGCGAGAGAAAGGGGAGGTCTCAATCGCAACGAGGGCGAGAGAAAAGAAAGTCTCAATCGCAACGAGGGCGAGAGAAGAGAATTAGATGTTAGTGGTTAGTCAAACTCGGCAAGACATCGCGTCTCGTGCCTACGTATCTCACCTGAACGTGAGAATCAGAGTTGCCGTAGTTCGGCTGGCAGGGAAAAAGGACTCGATCGCAACGAGGGCGAGAGAAAGGGAAAGTCTCGATCGCAACGAGGGCGAGAGAAAGGAAAAGGCTCGATCGCAACGAGGGCGAGAGAAAGGAAAAGGCTCGATCGCAACGAGGGCGAGAGAAAGGAAAAGGCTCGATCGCAACGAGGGCGAGAGAAAGGATCGCAACGAGGGCGAGAGCAAACAAGGATTAGTCTAAACTAAACCTATCTTGCACAAGCAGCAAGTCTAAGCTAAACCTAAGAGGCAAAGCAAGCAAATACAATCACAGGAAGCACACTCTATATGCATACAAGAGGCTCACACAAGGGTTAGGCACTAGGGCCAACTGGAATAGGGTAAGTGTGCTCTTAACCTTGCCATTGAGAGGCTAAGGTGAAGCAGATGAAAGGATGAAGTGAGGATGAGACCTCACAGCTCTTATCCCTGGCCAGGGAGAGCTAATAGACAAATGAGCATGGGTCCAGAAAGTGGGAACCCTTCTATACTCGAAGGCTCTGACACTGTACACTTTGTACAAGATCTTGGGTTTGTATCCCAATGCATCAACACACAGCAGTGTGAGCAGAGGGATGACACAACAAGAGTAGTGGGGGATAGATTGCATATCCCTAACTTCCACCAATTGCCTTACTTGAAGGACTTTTCCTGCTTGGGACAATTTTAAACACACACAAGCATGGCCTCTTAAGGAGGACTTCAGACAGTTTGCCCGGTCAAATAACAGACCGGGTCTCCAGACTACATGAAGTAAAAGAGATTATACCTCAAAAGCAATTGCTAAATAGCAAAGCAAGCAAGTTCAGAGAACTTAAGCAACTAAAGTACCTGAAAAAGTCAAAACAATCAGCAAACAGTTCAAAAGTTTAAATCAAAAGGAAATGGTAAACAGTCAACACAGATGGTCCACTGTGCAAGGCACAAGACTCAAACACATGAGTCAAACCTACAAAACAAAGGTTAGCATATGATAACAATCAAGTTCAAACAAGTTTGAATGATCTTTGAGGCATTGGTGCTTAACCTGAAACAGGAACTCAATTGTAAGCTCAAAAGACCACTAGGACTAGCCTAGGGTCAAGGATGAAAGAAAAAGTCAAAACAGCAAAGAAAAGTCAACCAAAGTCAAGGTCAAACATTTAAGAAGCTATCACAATTGGATTCACAATCATATCATGCATCATCATCAACTCATAAGCAAAAGAAGGCAAGGCATGGCAAATGAAAGCACAAAAAAGTCAACAGAATGACTTGCATCAAAAGTCAACCCAAACAATCTCAAAAATCATCAAATAAATCAAATTCAATCCTAACATCTAGCATGGCAAGCATGTCAAATTTCATTGCATTTGGATGAGAGGAAGGCAGTCAATTAAAATCAAGAAGTCAAACCAAATTCAAGCATGCACAATGAAGGTCAACAAACATGGGTCAACTTCAAAAAATCATATCAAATTGAAAACAGATGAGAAATGAGTGAGGTTAACACCAATGCAAAGCTCAAGATGTCTAGTTATCACATATGAAATTTCATGGTCATACAATAAGATATGAGAATTTCACAAAGGATTTGGCATCATGTATCACATAAAGTCAACCATTTGACTAGGCAGGGAAGAAAATTCTCAAATAAATGGAAAATAGTTCAAATAAATCCAAGAAAAATCACAAGTCAACTAGACATATAAGAGAGGGATCATGCAAAATTTGGGGTCATTTGGATGTAAGGAAGCATGTCAACCAAAATTGGGAAAATGCACATCATTGGTGTGACACAAATTGTCACACCCTACTTCAGAAAATCATATCTCACACACCACATATGATAAATGCACAAACTTTATATCAAAACAAAGGTGAATGTGTCTAGTTTCTCCACAAAAAATTTCAGAACCAATGGATGCATCATGATTATTTCACAAAAGGATTGGCAATATGTATCATTTTTGGTCACATAACACAAACCCTAGAGCCAATTAATATTCAATGATCAGAAAAAATATTAAAAATCATGGTAAAAAACTAGACATCCAACAGGTCACAATGCAAAAAATACCATGATTTTTGGAGTTGAAATGAATTAGAAATGAATTGTTGAAGATGAGTGAACCAAATGGATGAAACATGAATAAAAGACATGGAAGGGAGGTCAAACATGGTTGACCGCGTGGCATATTGGTAAATACCCCCTTCATTTAACAAAACGACACAGCTTAGGGCGTGGCCACGAAATGTTGTGATTGGTCCATATCCAATGAAACAGTAACACAAACAACAACAGCCAATCGAAATTCAGCTTTCTGGGTTTAGAAACCCTTAGGGTTTAGCAGCAGCAGCAAGTATATTCATCTTCATATTCATCATATCCTCATGAAATAAATTCAGCCAGGGTTTTATGAACAACACAGCAATAGAACAAAGGCATTCATGTAACCTTAAACAGCAACAACCAAAACAATTTATGCAACTTTCTGGACAGGACAAGGGTTTAAACACAGCATCATGAACATCATCAATGTTCATCATCAAACAACACATTTCAAATGGAAACACTCACACAGCATGGCGATTAACAAAGTTCTTTATGCAACCACAACATAACAACAAACCAACACAATCAGTTCATGCGAAATTCTGGGACTGTTAGGGTTTAACACAGCAGGGTATTCATCATCTTCATCAAAATCAATAAGAACAAGTGTGCCCAAAAGTTAACAACATGCATATCAATAGCTTCAACAAACCAAGCACAAACACAATCCACCATCTATATTCATTAATTCGAGCACATAACAGAGAAATCCACAAAAACAAGTTTGAGCATAGAACTTCAAAACCATATTTCTCTTAACACAGTGGATCATTTTCGATGGTTTAAGGTTCATTGGCATCAGCAAGTCAAGGACTACACATGGCATAGCATGGATAAGAGAAAAGAGGGGGTCGAAAAACTTACTTGATTTGAAGAACTCGATGGAACAGTGGTTATTTGATGGTATTTGCTCAAACAGTCGAAGGTTCCAGCTCCAAATGATGGATGATGAAGTTGTTTCAGCTCAAACTTGCTTGGACATAAGTAAATCACGATCTGCCATGGGAGGTATCTTGGAGAAACAGAACATGGAGAGGCTGCACAGGTGAGGTTTGATGCTTCAAAAGAGCTCACAAAGATGGCTAGAGCATGGAACCATGAAAGCTAGCTCGAGGGTTTTGGAGTTTTGAGCAGAAATCCAAAATCGTGAAAATTGCAAGTGAGAGAGTTTCTGGTTTTTTGTGTTGGCTGCTCTTAGTCTCTAGGGTTGAAATGTGCAGAAAATGTCCTCTTATACCTCTGTTTAGCATTGTTAATCCATGTGCTAAGTTGGTTTAGTTTAAAATGAATCATTTGCCATTTTGCTAATTTGTACAAAAGTGGATATGGAGGGTGTAGCATTGCACGAATGGGCTTGGAAAGGCTGCAAACAGACCATCCAATTTGCTGTTTTTGGTCTGTACATAAATTGCTAACCTTGCTTTGTTTAATGAAGCCAATTGCAAAATTAACAAGTTTGCACCTTTTGGTCAAAATGGTAGCATGGTGATAGCATGAACACAAGCTTGGACTTGGAGCATGTTGCAAATACCATATGAAACAAATCCCAATTGGCCAAAGTGAGAAAAAATCAAAGAGTCAAAAAGTCAACTATTGGTCAAACTTGATTTTTAAATGAAATAGGTCAAAAAATTCCATTTTGATTGGCAAGGTTTTGGTGAATGAAATTTATATTTTTGGAAAGAGGAGGAAAAATGTGGTTTGTAGGAAAAAACCCCACCAAATTTGGCCTTATGGTTCATGAGTTATGGCTTGTTGAAGTTCAAGATTTTTGAAATTGAATTGATCATATCTTGACAACCACACATGGGATTTGGGAGTTCTTGGACTTTTTGAAAATGGGAGAACAAGATCTTCAACTTTCATGTTGGGCAAAAATTCATTTGAAGCTTGTATCATGATGCAAGTTGAGGATCAAGAAGTTTCCATTTTTGGCAGTTGAAATTACAGGTCCAGTTTCTATTTTTGGAAATTTTCTGATTGACTTGATTTTCTTCCATGATGAGGTTTGACATGATAGATGAGGCTTATATAAGCATGAATGAGCTCCTTCAAATCAATTCTATCCATCAAATCCCTGATTAAATCCACAGTTGACCAAGTTTGACTTTTCTAGGGTTTTGGACTGACTGATGAATTCCAAACCCTAATTCCTTGAGACCTTGACTTCAAATGATGTCCCAAGTTGTATGAACTCTTGATTATTGACCATGGTGCCCAAATTCCACAAGAATGGCCACCATTCACTGCTTTGACTGATTGTTGACTTTCTAGGGTTTTTGCCTGGCTATGCATTGACTGATGACCTCTGAGCCTTCAACCCTTGACTTGAACACTTCAAATGGGCCTCCAAGTCATGTGAACTTGTTGGACAAACCCTAGGGCCTTGGCTCCTTGAGAAACACCTTTGCTTGATTGATGGACTGATCTCCTGATCAGTTTGACCTAATTCTTGCTTGCTTGCTCTTGAGGCAACTGGGGACAATGCAAATGTTATGCAATGGATCATGATATGCTATGACTTAATATGAGATGGTATGTACAATGATAGGTGCAAATTTGAGGTGCTACACCGTGTCAGGAGACACGGGCCGTGTTTGGCTCCAGGAATTTCCTTCTATTTTTTCTTTCTTTTTCTTTCACTCTTCCACTGTTGCCTTGGCACTTCCGACTCTTCAACTACTTCTGAAACATGCACAATACCATGGAAACGACATAAAACGCATCTAAAAACTTAAATTAACACCAAAAGCAAAATAAGCATAAATCTACTCAACTATGAAATACTTAAAATTCAAACACTCAAACACAAAATAAAGGGTTACCACATTGATGAATTTTGGCCGAGAACATGATGAAAATCAAGTTAAAATGTGACCGATCAACACCAACGGAGAAGGAGACCAGACATCAATGGATGAATGGAAAGAAAGGGATACAACCATACGTCAACGGACGACTAGGAAAAACTCGACGTTTATCGAAACCAACGGAGAGGTGAACAGACATCAACGGATGACCAGTGGAAAAGATACAACTAGATGTCAACGGACAACTAGGAAAAACTCGACGTTTATCGAAACCAACGGAGAGGTAACCGGACATTAATGAATGACTGGCAAGAGAGACAACCAGACGTCATCGGACGAATGGGAGATGCTCGACGTTTATCGACACCAACGGAGAAGGAGAAGCTCGACGTTTATCGACACCAACGGAGAAGGAGACCAGACATCAACGGATGAATGGAAAGAAAGGGATACAATCATACGTCAACGGTCGACTAGGAAAAACTCGACGTTTATCGAAACCAACGGAGAGGTGACCAGACATCAACAGATGAATGGGAAGACTCGACCAGACGTTAACGGACGAACGGGAGAAGCTCGACGTTTATCGACACCAACGGAGAAGGAGAAGCTCGACGTTTATCGACACCAACGGAGAAGGAGACCAGACATCAACGGATGAATGGAAAGAAAGGGATACAACCATACGTCAACGGACGACTAGGAAAAACTCGACGTTTATCGAAACCAACGGAGAGGTGAACAGACATCATCGGATGACCGGTGGAAAAGATACAACTAGATGTCAACGGACAACTAGGAAAAACTCGACGTTTATCGAAACCAACGGAGAGGTAGCTCACTGGGGATCAAGGTCACGACAGGGAGCAGACAGGAGGGAACACCAAGGATACCGGGTTGTAGGCATAAAACAGGTGGCCGACCAAAGCGTGAATTGGTTTGTATTCCAAAACACTCATCATCCTGAAGAGGGCTAGAAAAGCAATCTTGTTAAAGGATGGACATTCGATTCCACAAGGAATACGAATCTTACTCAGCTGGGAAGGACAACACTTCGACCAAAGAGCGCATGAGATATATTATCTATAGCCGTCAAAACGTAGATAATACACTCGCATGGAAGATTATCCATAACCGGGTTGTAGGTTGTTAAATGGATAATCGACCGAAATCGTGAATTGGTGTGTGTTCCAAAACACTCATCATCCTGAAGAGAGCGAAAGCAATCTTGTTAAAGGATGGACATTCGATTCCACAAAGAATACGAATCTTACTCGACTAGGGAAACACGAAGGGCTTCGACCGAAGAGTGCATGAGATATATTATCTATAGCCGTCAAAACGTAGATAATACACTCGCATGGAAGATTATCCATAACCGGGTTGTAGGTTGTTAAATGGATAAATCGACCGAAAAAGGAAGGCATCGGGATACCGAGACTAGGTATGTAAAGATGACCAATCAAAAGGGGAAACCACAAACATTACCAGCAAACGGTGAATGAAAGAGGACCCGCTGAGGATAAAATTGCTTACTCGGAGCAATTACCCACGAGGAAGGGGAAGACCCGCTGGGGATAAAGTTGCTTAATCAAAGCAAATATCCGAAAGGGGAAAGGAATATCAATACTGAGAACTGGATAATGATAACCACAAAGAGGGGATTACATCTACCGGTTAGTAGGTAGAAAACCACAGAAAAGTAACCGTCATCGACTAGGATGAGCGCAAGGGTTGCCTCCACGAAGGGGAGAAAAGAGGATTCACATCTACCGGTTAGTAGGTAGAATACCACAAATATAGGACTTACAACTACCAGTTCATAGGTAGAAGCCAACAAAATCCGTTGAGGATAAGATGAATGAGTGCCGGTTAGTGAGCAACTATTCATTCATACCACAGGGAGGCACAAGAGACAGCCACAAGGAAGCCAATTTAGGATCGATCCAAAAAGGCAGACTGAATTAAGACTCATCCTAATGAGGAAAGAACTCAATAGGGAAAACCCATCCCATTACGTGTGTAGGGAGGGAACGGGAACAACCGTCATCCACGAGAATATAACTCAGTGGGGAGTGCAGAAGGAAATGACAGACACTTTCTGCTTAAGGGGTCGACTCTATATGGAGAGATCAGACACACCCATATCTGCTAGAGGAAATGATCCAAGCTTGCAAGATGCTACCAATTTTGTGGAGTAACACTGCTGGGGATACCCACTCAACTAAGGAGTCACTTGTTGGAAAAACACCAACCTTTCAACCATGCTGGGGAACCCAATTCTGAAATCAATCCAATGGCGCGATGCTAAACTCTTTCCAACAACCCAATCTCTGATGGTCACCACGGCCTAGGGCTAATGGATATGTTTGCAATGCTGATGCATGAGTTTTTTTTTAGCGCAATGCCCCATGATCATGGAAATGCTACGCACTAATGATGCAATATGCTATGCTTATCTAAATGATGCATGCATAAAAACACATCTCCTCCAGAGACAACACCGAGGAGGTCCCGGAACTATGCTGAGGATTTCAATTCCACGTCAATTTCCACCCTACTGGGGAAAGATAAACCTTGCTGGGGATGACCTCCATCGAACCCGAACTGCTTGGGGATTACCCTGCTGGGGGGAAACCATCAACACAAACCCTCTGCTGGAAGATCCACTAGGGGAAAACACTCCACATCCTGATGGGGAAATGCATAACTCTGTTGGAGAAAGGCCTACACCACTCTGCTGAGGAAGTAATATACTAGGCCATACTGGGGATAGACATCCACAACCCTGCCGGGGACGAGCGTTCACGACCACGCTGGGAATACATCCTCCACCCTTAGGAACAATCTACCCATCGATGCTTCCACTGGGGATATGACAACCTTCAGGCTCGCTGAGGAGACACCGATCTCGAATCTGCTAGGGAGATAACACTCTCAAACTCACTGGGGAGATACGGCTTATTCGACATGGACCGCCCATCGACTCGTCGAACACTGGCATTCATCATCCAACCACAGTGTCGACTTTCCACTTTTGAGAACTCCCAGACTCGTTTGGACTTTTCTGATTCATCACCTTGTATTCCCGACCCCTCCGTACTCCACGGAGATCGAACTCCTGGGATTCATACAAACTTTCCAGTCCTCAGATTTTGAAGAGTCTTCTTGATTAACCCTCCAGGATCGTCGTCGCAATCCTTTCATCGTCTTTTCACCGTTCTTCTATCCCTTGCCCCTGGTCGGACTCCACGGGGATCTCTTTTGTCAAAAGGTCTCACATCACAACCTGCAAGTGAATGAAGACATCTAACAGCACCTGCACAAGAGATCGTTAGATAAAAGCGTGCCCCAGGCGTGCCATCATTTCAACACCTAGGTCACTCAAACTTCCGAATAAGATTTCCAGCTTTCAATCTTATAAGCATGCGTCGGAAGGGACCTCTATGTTTCAAAATGCAAATATTCTTATCAAAAATAAACTGATGTTTTCGTAATCAAAGCGGTAATGAAAACAAAAACAAAATTATTTGACTGAACATGCATTTATTGACTGAAACAAAAGGTAGCTCAGAATCGAGCAACACACAGGAAGCAATCCCTGAAAAGAGGTGATTGCGCACAAAAGGAAAAATCTATCCTAATGGCAATGTGAAACCGTGATCTCATCGGGTTCCAACTTGGTTACACCCCATATGTCCTCAAGACTTTCCGCACTTTCCGTCTTCTGAACAAGACGCTTCCGATCGATCTCTGTCGGGGATTATCCAAGTCATATCCAAAGCACAAACGATCATGCTGGACGCAGTTGTTCGTTTCATTCCCTCTTTTGCTTGGACCGCCCTTTCGGGTTTTCGATCCACCGGGATACCCTTTTTTGCCCAAGTCACCCTTGTGGGGTTTTCGACTTGCCGGGTGTACAGTTTTTTCTTTCTTTATCCCTAACTTTTGCCCGAACCTTTTCTTTTTCTCTTTGGTTCGCCGGGATGCCCATTTTTGCCTGGACTCTTTTATTCTTTTTGTCCAGCGGGTCTCTTTTACGAAGTATCTTCTAACTGCGTCCGTATTCACAGGGGATGGAAAGTCCTCACCATCCATGGTCGTCAACAACAAGGCTTTGTCAGAGAACCCTTTTTGACCACGAATGAGATTCATAACTGTATATCCACTTGCCCCACAATCGTCTTGAGGAGGAAGGATCCTTTTCAATACCAGCTCTCCCACATGATACGCACGAGGTCGCACTTTTTGGTCAACAACACGCTTCATTCACTGGGTACAACTGCCCCATGACAAGTAACTGCCAGCCTCTTTTCCTTAGTCAGGCTCAACGTGTCATACCGAATCCTTATCCACTCAGCCTTCTCTAATTTCTCATCCCTCAGGACTCTCTACAATGGGATCTAGACTTTAGTAGGTAATACCATTTCTATCCTATACACGAGAAAGCGCGACGTAGCCCCAGTAGACGTACGCACCGAAGATCGATACCCAGGATACAAGCTTCGTACTCAGCCACCATTGTTGGTGCATTCAAATGTTATCCGGGCAACAAAAGGAATGTGAGATCTTTTTGGTGTAACCAACACGGCACTAACCCATCCTCATTAACCTCTCCCCCATCAGACATCAGAATCCGTTCGGATTCGGGGTCAGGCCCCTCCTCTGGGATCGGTTCCTCACAATCTTTCGACCTGAGCACCTCGAGATGTCCTCATCAGGGAACTCAAACTTCCTTGGTTGATAATCCTCAATGGGTTGCGGGGCGATGTAATCGGACAATACACTCCCCTTGATTTCCTTCTGAGAGGTGTACTGAATATCGTAAATCAGTCAAACTCACTTTTTTACCATCTCGCAACCCGTCCGGTCAATGCTGACTTCTCAAACGCATACTTGATCGGATCCATCTTGGAAATCCACGAAATGGTATGAACCAGCATATACTGTCTCAGTCGGCGAGCAGCTTATGCCAAAGTACAACAAGTTTTCTCGAGCAGTGAATGTATTGTTTCACAGCCGATAAACTTTTTGCTAAGGTAAATTGCATGCTCTTTTCGACCAGACTCGTCATGCTGCCCCAATACACACCTCATAGACCCCTCGAGGGCTGTCAAGTACCAGATTAACAGTTATTCCTTCCACAGGAGGCATCAGAATCAGGGGTTCCTGCAACTTATTTTTTTCTTTCAATGCCCTTTGGCAATCATTATCCACCTGACCGTTTGCTCTTTTTTTCGTTTGCTTTTTTCGGTTCAGGCCTTTCTTGCATTGCTTTTCCCTTTTCTTTTCTTTTCTTTCTTTTTCTCTTTTCTTTTTCATTGTTTTTTTTAGCAGGATCGACCTCGATTCCTCTTTCGTTCACAATAAACCTCAGCAGTTTACCGGATAGCACTCCACAAGTGCACTGATTCGGACTCAACCTCAGCCTGAGTTGTCTCAACCCGGTCAAACGACTTGCCCCGGATCCACCAGATGCCCTTTTTCTTCTTGAGACTTCGCTATCATGTCATCAACATAGCATTTGATTCCATGATGAATCATATCATGAAACAAAGTCACTTTGATATGTGGCGCTGGCGTTCTGCTTCACTAGAGGACAGCCTTCTCTCCATGGTAGCTTGTGTACCGCGATGTCAGTATCCGACCCTGGCATATCCTGATATGACCAGGCGAAGGTATCCACATGCTCTTTTAACAGTGCTACCATTCTGCTCTTTATATTAGCCCCTGAAGCGGCCCAACTTTCACTTCCTTACCTCGGCGGTGCCTGGAATATCAATCTTGAATCGCTCCTCGTGCGGTTGAATCACCCTCTCCTCTTGTCTTAACAACCTGGCTAATTCCAGCAGATCGCAATCTTCTTCGCCTTATTCTTCGGCATGATAGATCGGATTGTCGAAGTCATACAGAGGTGTAACCGAATTGTTATCAATGAGATCAGGAGGATAGTCACTTTTGAGGTCGGAACAAGACAAATCAAACGGAAAGAAACATGAAAATAAACATTGCCATTTTTATTTTTTAAACTGCAAAAATAAATGAAAAACAAGGAACACCGATTTTAATCACAAAAACATCCATTTATTACTGATGCAAAATGTTGCAAAATGAAACACATGAGATGGCCCTTACAATGGACCATTACGTTTCGGGAAAAACGTATGACTTTCATGCAAACAAAATTGAAAACCAGAAATACTATTCTTCAGGATGAGCGACAGTGGTGATCTTTGAGGCCTTCCAGTTCCCTGGTACGCACGATTTTATCCACAACTCCAGCTCGCGGTCATTGTCGATCTCTTCACCCACTGTACAGGCGCGACCTGGATCCAGCATTCCGGCACTGACGAATGTGAACGGTGGACGACGTCCTCTGTTTTGTCTAGACGACTCTTGATCTGGCTGATAGCCAATCCCGAACATATCCGCTTTCACCAAAATGTCTATGATCTTCCCCCAGCCTAGGGCTTCTCCGTTCTTCACCACTTCCATGGCCTGCTTGTAAGAAGAGATGGACAGCTTCTTCTCTTTCTCAACAACAACGGCGTTTTCCACCTTGACGGTTTCAACTGCCAGACGGGGTGCTTCAAATTTTTCACCGTCCATTTCTACTCCAATCATCCTCTGAATCGTTTCCCTCATCACTACGCCCCCATTTGTGGCGACGGCCGCACAACAGTTATCAATACCAGGGAAAGCTCCACTCTTCATCAGATGTTTTGGGACCACAGACATTGAAGTTTTTAACTGATTCCCCTCAGGCACCTCTGTTCCTCTCTTGTCCTTTGACATCATTTTCACTTTTACAGGACCCCGCCTTGGTATGGGGTTAACATCCTCATTCAATATCTGTGCCAAGCTGATGACCTTGGAATCCACCATGTCCTGGACGACATGCTTGAAAGCTCTACAACCCTCAATGTTATGTCCTAGTGCCCCAGAATGGAACTCGCACCTGGCATTCTCATCGTAGTGTGCAGGCCTCCGATGCGGTTCTACAGGAATCAATATCCTTGGTCGAACCAACCCAAGATCCCTCAACCTCCTGAACAGAAGGGTATAAGTCACAGGTGGTTTATCGAACTGACGATCCGTCTTCCCCTTCTTCGCTTGGCCTTTAGCTTTCGGTGCTTTCTGTTGAGGTGGCGGTTGTTGCTGTTGTACAGGTGGATTACCAACAGGAGTGGTTACAGTGGCAGCATAAGGGTGATAACGATCTTTACCGCACTCTTTTTTTGCTCGCAACCCACCTGATTCAACCTCCTTCTTGAGCTGACCACTGCCAGAGGGTTTCTTTACTACAGTGCCAGAGGATTTGTTTACTTCGGATGACGGAGCCTCTCCCTGAACTTTCTCCTTGATCATCCAACCTTCAATCCTTTCCAATCTCTCCGCCATTGCTTTCTTCCCTAAGGCAAGCCCTTGCACCACACTGAACAACTCCCTCATCATCTCTTTCAACTCGAGAATATCGGTGTTGGGTGGATCCATCAGCTTGGATTTGTTGATCCTAGCAGGATATCTGAACAGAAGAGTTATGCGCACCGGTTAGATACCTACAAAACAGCAAATGAGTTAGTATGACTCACACATGTAATGTCTATCCGTATGAGGAATGTCCTTTGATTCTAGCTTCATTAAGACGGATAATATTTCAACAACAACATTCTGACATCCGGATGTCTCTCAACCAGAATCTCAATCAACAATGGACCCTGAGTACGGATAGACATGGGTTAAATGCAGATGAATGCGAAATGGGAATGATGCAAATGCATAAATGCAGGTCACTGTGCCATCTTCCAAGTCATCTGAAGACCAATTGTACTGGACCGGTCTCTGAACTGATTACAATCGTCTGAGAGCCCGAGTAACCATAAATCCAACTTGGGGAGTTCCGAAATAAACGGAACCGGGAGATATATCACCATCGTCACAAGAGATCCACTGAACAAATGACCACCAGATCCTCTGAACAAGTACTCTCAAATTCAACCCGAGGATCCGAAATAAACGGAACCCGCTGATAGATATCACTGACAGAATTCCGGCGTGACAGAAGTAAGTACCCATAAGTTCATTTGAACCATAGTCACCAACAGGATCACAAGTCACCAACAAGTCACCGACAAGTCACCAACTGTACCTGTAATAATGATCATTCCCTCCCCACTCACGGGTGTCATCTAGGCCAGGGTAAGGTCAAGAGAAACGCAGCATAAATAACCCTTTCATAGAATATCATCATATACACACCCGCAGTATGTAACGACGATACCCCATCGGAGTCTGAACTGCTCGTGATATTAATGTTCCGCTAAGTGGCGCAATACCACCCGCTTCCCATGAATCACTCTATTCCTAGGTGTCCTAGATCTCACTCATAGCCTGGGTATTGGGCCTTTTACCTCATGTAACTCCCACCCCAACAGAGAGACAAACACAGCCAACACAGATGAAAATATGATGAATGCAAACATAAATGCAAACATAAATGCAAACATAAATGCAAATATAAACAAACAAATGCAATAAATGAAACAGTCAAAAGCAACCAAACCCTATCCTAGAGAGCGCTAGGAGAGACTCGCTTAGGGAAGATGGACCAGCAAGAGGTCAACTTCTCTTTTTCCCCAGCAGAGTCGCCAGCTGTCGCATTACGCGAAAAACCGGCGGGACGATGAAACAACAGAGCCGCCACCGTGCGTTATTTATCCCAAAAGAGGGAAAGGAAACGCTCGAAGTAAACCTGGAAAAGACATGGTCTCGCGACCATAGATGCAAGGATCGGGAGTCGGTTATGCGAAGGGAAGGTATTAGCACCCCTACGCATCCGTCGTACTCGACGGGATCCACGCTCAGAAAGAATAGAAGAAAGGTTGTTAAAGACTGCTCAAACACTGCACAAGACTGGAAGGAAACACAGAAAGACAAAAGAAACGGAACTCGGCAGGATATCGCATCCTAGGCCTACGTAGTCTGTCAGACACAGACATCAGAGTCGACGTAGTTCGGGACAGGGGGAAACGTGCTCGCTAGGATGTCGCATCCTATGCATACGTATCTTCTTTGACCGGAAAAGAATCAGAGCACTCGTAGCTCGGCTAACGCACGCAAAACAAAACCACATAGGAAATCGACTGCCAATCGCTGGACTTACGTCAAACTCCACACAAACAGGCAAACATGGAAATCGAATGCCAATCGCTGGACTTACATCAGACTCCGAACCAAACAAACACACACTGGAAACCAAATGCCAATCGCTGGACTTACATCGGACTCCAAGCACACAACCAACAAACACACAGGAAACCGACTGCCAATCGCTGGACTTATGTCAGACTCCAACGCACACAAAGGGGTTGAAAAAGAGAAGGGCGCCCGGAGAGATCAGCTCATCTCCTGCCTACGTACCACATCTGGTATGAGGATCAGGGCGACGTAGTTCCCCTACGCAGGGAAAGAACTTCTAACCTAACCAGAGACTGGGAAATGACATACTAGAAGGGAGACTAACTCGAGCCTAATAGTTATCATGCAAATTCACCATGGTCCTAGGTTGAGGTTTCTATCTAACTTGCACAGGGAGCAAGTTAAACCTAAACAGCACAAGCAAAGCAAACATACACACAGATAGCACAGACTATATACAAACAAAGTGGGCTCACACAAGGTTAGGCTGTGAAACACAAGCCAACTGGAATCGGGTGATGTTAGCTCTTAACCCTAACATTGAGAGTTAGGGTGAAGCAGATGAAATGGGAAGTGAGGGGTGTGCCTCACAGCTCTTATCGCTGGCCTAGGAGAGCTTGACTCAAATGGAAGGTGTGGGAGTTCAGAAAGCATGAACTCTTCTATCCACATGTGACTGACTCAACAAAGATCTTGGGTTAATATCCTCAATGCATCAACATATAATGTGAGCAGAGGGATGACACACTGACTAGCAGGAGATGGATTGCACATCTCTTTTATCTTCCAATTGCCTTATCAAAGGTCTTTTCCTGCTTGGCACAAAAATAAACAAACACAAGCATTGCCTCTTAAGGAGGGCTTCAGACAGGTGCCTGCCCAAGTAACAGGACAGGTCTTCCAGACTACATGGAGTCAGAGAAGTTATACCTCAAATGGTTAAGCAACCAAGCAAAGCAAAAGCAAGTTCAAAAGAACTTAAGCAACTTAATGTACCTAAAAACAATCCAACTCAATCAGTATACAACTCAAAAAGTCAAACAGACAGTTAATAATCCACAGTCAACAGACATAGTCAAACAAGCAGTGCTACAATGTGCAAGGCAAAGGCTCAACTCAAATGAGCTAAGAGCCACCTACAAAACAAGTCAAGATTAGTCAACATCAACCAAATAATCCAACTTAAGCAATGTGAATCAATCCTCTTATAGCCATGTACTTCTTAACCTGAAAACAAAGCTCAAACATAAGCACAAACCACTAGGACCAGGCCTAGGGTCAAAGAGGGAGAAATAATTCAAAACAGAACATGAAAATTGACATGAATCAAACTCAACCAATTAAGAACATAATCCAAAAGGTCTCATTTCAATAGCATCAACCAAATTCATTTCACAAATCAAATAAGGCAAAGCATGCAAGTTGAAACCACATTGAAACAACAGAATGAACAAATCCACATTAATTCAAAAATGATTCAATTAATCTCAAGAAAAATCATGGCTAAACAGAACACATAACATGATCAGAACACCAAAAATCAAGGCATTTGGACAAGTTTAAGCATGGTAATCAAATTCATCAAGTCAAGGTAAGCACAAACAAGCTCAAATGGAAAACAATTTGATACATCAACTTAGCACAAGCCTAAAACAGAATTGGCAAATGATAAAGACCTCAAACCAAAGCCACAATAAACTTCAATGTGTCTAGAAACAATGTGCAAAATTTCACATTCATAGAATACACAACCAGCATTTCACAAAGCATGAAAGTTCATGACTATTCAAAAGTCCACAAATGGCAATCCAGAAATAGAAATCTCAAACAAATCAGAAATGAATCTAAAATTCCACAAAAATTATGATCATTCACAACATGCATAGAAAGCATCATACAAAAAATCACATCATTTAGAGTTCATTTGGCATGGCAAAGAAAATCATCAAATTGAACAAGCAATGGTGTGACACACATTGTCACACCTACATTAACCAGATCATATCTCAGCAACCATAAATGATAAAAATGCAAACTCAACACCAAAATGTCCAGCAGGATGTCTAGTTTAAGCATACCAGATCTCAAAAGCATTGGATTAAAACTCATCATTTCACTAAGCAAATGGCAAGCAAGGTTCAAAAAGCACACATGTTAACAAACCCTAGGTCAAAATATTTTTCAACCGTGCACAATTTCTGGAAAAATAGCCAAAAAAATACTAGACATGATGAGGAGCAAGATACAAAAAACCACACATCATTTGGAGCAATATTTATTGAGTTATGAATTTTGGAAGGGAAAGAAAAATTAAAACAACATGAATGGAGCATAGCATGAATGGATAGAATAACATGAACAAAATGCAAAATGCCAATTGGAATGTGTCCTCAGCCAGGATCGAATGGTGTAACTATTTGAATGCTGAGCGCGCTTCAGTGAAACGCGTCGTTTCACTAAAAGACGTGTCAAGGCTGAATCAATGAGAGCCAATCAAAACGCCAGGCATGCTACACGCTGGACCACTGCATGGCTATAAACATAAAACCACATGCAAAACACGCCAGGACCGAATCAAATAGAAATCTGGAAAAGAAACCCTAACATTCATACAGCCTTCATCGTGTTCTTGAGACCTCATAAACAAATTTCTCAGAAACGCTAAATGAGCATATCATTAGGTTCACCTTTCATCATACGTCACAGATCAATGCTTAATTTAACCTAATTATACACACATTCAAAGATTCGAGCAAGAGAAGTTTCATACGCCAAACTTCCAAACACTATATCTATCTCATTTCTTCATGGAATTCACGGATCTAAAGCTCAGCATAACCACCAATGAAAGATCTACAATATGCACATAACTATTTCATGAATTATGAGAGTCGAATTCTGACCTTCAAGAAGATGCAGAAGTGGATTTGGTTGATTCAAGCCTTGCTAAGCACAAACAAATGCTCCAACACTCTTGTATGATTGAATGGATGAATGCTCGATGCTTAACCTTGCACGATTTGGCTAGAAACTCCAAATGCCATGGATGAGTTTGAACTTCAACAGCTTCGAATCTTGATGAAACTTGATGGATCTTGCTTCAATCTACCTCCGCAATGCTTATGGATGATGAATCAACCAAGAACCAGGCAATGTATGTAGAGAAAATTGAAGAAAAAGTGAGAGAACAAAGTGAAGAAAAATTTCAGATCTGAGAATTATGATGTGTTAATCCAATTTTCTGTTAGGATTATGCTTATATATGAGCTGCTAATGAAGTTTGTTAAACATGCTTAGACCAAATGCCAAGTGGATTAGTGAAAACAAAGGTGTGATGCAAAATTGCAATTTCACCCTTCATGCATGAAATGAATGGAACAGTGCACGTTTTGCCTTGGGAATTCACTTGAAACTCTGTTTTGAACCAAATGCAAGTGATGGAATGTGGAAATAATGCTTAATTTTTGAATTTGAACTTTCCCTCCAAAATTCAAATGAAAAGTCAAATATTTTTGTGATGAAAATGCATGGCTTATGATGCATATTTTGGATAGTGTATGTCAAGTCATGAATGTACAAAAAAGAACCACTCCAATTGGCCTTATGGTTTAAAAGTTATGCATTCTTGAAGTTCAAATTCACTTGGCCATGATTGATCCATATCTTTTCAACCATACATGAGAAATTCATGTTCTTGGACTTTTTGGAAAGGGGAGAAAAAGATCTTCAACTTTCATGTTGGACAAAATTTCATTTGAAGCTTTCTTGAGGATGTAATCTTGAGGAGAAAACCTTTCCATTTTTGGCAATTTCAAATTACAGGTCACTTACTATTTTTGGAAACTTTTCATCTGACCTCAAATTCTTCAATGTTGTTGTTTGAAATGTCAAATGAAACTTGTATGGACATGAATGAGGCCTCTCTAACCATCTCCCACCTTCAAATCCATGATTGAATTGACAGTTGACTTTGGTTGACTTTCTAGGGTTTCAGATGAATTGCATCTTGACTGATGAGCTCTGAACATCCAATCCTTGACCAAATCTCTTCAAAATGATCCCTAGGTCACATGAACTCATTGAACCAACCCTAGGGCTTTGCTTCCCTGGAAAATGCACTTGCTTGCTTGCACAACTGGATCTCCTAACCAGTCTTGACTGATGACTTACACTAGGCAGTGGACAATGCAATGCTATGCAGTGGACAATAATGACCTAAAATGAAAGTGCATATACAAAATGGGAGGTGAAAATTTGAGGTGCTACAGTATTCTACCCAGTAACTGGTAGTTGTAAACCCTACTTTTTCTCGCAGAGTTTATCCTTGATATGTTCATCCTAACCGATGACGGATTTTCTCTTCGATGGTATTCTATCCAGTAACTGATAGATGTAATTCCTATTTTCTCCCCTCTCAGAGTCTATCCTTGATATGCTCATCTTAACCGGTGACAGATTTTCTCTTTGATGGTCTTCTATCCAGCATTTGATAGATGTAATTCTTACCTTATTTTTCAGTTGGTATATCCTTGATATGTTCATCCTGACCGATGACGGGTATCCTCCTTGACAGTCCCAGGCAAGTCTATCCTTGATATGTTCATCTTAACCGATGACGGATTTTCTTCCTTGTTGAGTCTATCCTTGATATGTTCATCCTAACCGATGACGAATATTCTCATCTTTGGTCTTCTACCCAGTAACTGGTAGTTGTAAATCCTATTTTTCTGCAATTTCCCCAGCAAGGCTATTCTTACCCAGTAACCGGTAATGAATACTCCCTCTTGGCAATTCTCAGCGAGTCATCCTTGATATGTTCATCCAAACCGATGACGGGTCCCCCAGCAGTTTCAGTCTCTGATTTCTTTTCCTTTGTGGCAATATTTCCCCACAAAGAATTTACTTTTGCATTCATATCATATGCATCATGAGGTCTCTTAGGGACCAAAATTTGTTTCTATATGTTGTTTTTTAAGCGCATTCTACTAAGTCAACATGAAGATTTTAACCTTCGCCTCATCAGTTAGAATGTCCTTAAATAGGGGCAACTGTAAGACCCCAATTTTGAACCTAAGATCCCTCATGCAATTTCATCATATGCATTAGCATTGGGATCATACCTTGGCATCCTCCTTACCCCTCTTTCATTGGGTTTGTTTTAGGGGAGATCACCAAGCACTATATGATTGTATCATATTTACATTTTATCATTTTACTAACCAAAATACCAAAAATATGTCTTTGCATTTGCCTAACTCTTTTGTAGGTAGGGCATGATCCTCATTGGTCTATCAAGTTCATATATAGGGTTTGATACCCTCATGACAAAGAGCACAACCATGAACTGATCCAAGAATGGTTATGAGTATCATATATGAGTCCCAATGAGCTTTACATGTTATATTGATCAAGTTTTCTTCAAGAGTTTGATGGTGATTTGCCTTGGAAACCCTAGTTTGACTGGGTATCTTGAGTAACTTCTCCAATAAGCTATCTTACCAATTGATCAAATTTCTCAAGGGACACTTAAAAGTTCATCATCTTATGTATATATTATCTACCATGAGCCATGAAAGTACAAAGAATTGAAGGTTAGCAAGTTGGTTGATGGTGGTTGGCCAGATGAATTCATCTAATCAAAACTGGGTCTCCCTAGACCCTATCTCCTACAATTTTCATCATATGAAAATTATTCCAATATTAAAGTTACTCTAAATGGAATTCCAAACAACTTTCATGTTGAGACCTAGAGCTAGTTTTGCTTGGAAAATCATTTTCTATGCTGAAACATTATATGTCATTTTGTCTAAACTCTAACTTAAAAGTGTACTTCCCAAGGCCATAACTTGCTAAATTTTTATGATATGAAATATTTCCAAGTTTCAAAATCAAATTCAATATGTCTACTTCAACTTTTATGTTTGGAGTGTGAGAAAATTCAACTTTTATGAGCATGTGATATGAGGATACATTATAGGTCATTTTTTACTTATACCATTGAACAAGTGATTTTTCCAAACTTCAAAAATGCATAACTCTATCATTATAAATCCAAATGACATTAAATTGGTGACCATTTTTAAGGTCTTTGAAATAGGTACAACTTTTATGAAGACACCTTTCTTATTTGAGGCTCACATAAAAAGTTAAGTAAGGTGGAATATTGAGGTATATGGCTTGACACTTAGAAACATTTTCAACATGTTGGAATTTCCAAACTTCCACCTCAAAATTCTCCATGTTCCAAGCTCCAAATGAAAAACTGTTGAACATCAAACTTGTTCCCCTTGATCCAAGCTTTCCGAAGAACCCAAGTTCATGCATTTTGGATGAAGTTTGCTAGGTCTTCACATGGCTTTAACATGGCTGCATCATTGGAAAGAATCAATTGCACAATTTTCATTTCACAATGCCTTACCATTCAAGCTTCATTCAGACCTTAATTGGAATCATTTTGGACGCACTCATGCCATTCACATTGCTAATTTTGGACAGATTTTGAAATGTGCAAATATCATTCATTCATGCTATAAATACATGACCTCTGTGCTCATTTGAAGAAGACTTTGCGCGCCATCTTTGCCCCCCATTGAAACCCTCTCATTCTAAAGGAAAACCTGAGAAATTTCAATTTGAAATTTGAGTTTGAATCTCAACTGTTGGAGATTCAAGAACTCCAGGATCCAAAGCCTTGCAACCTCTCTAATCACTTCCTGCTAGCTTCTCAAGTGTGATCAGATCATGTTTGGAGCAAGCAACATCAAGAACGGCAGAACATTGGAGGTAATTTTCAGAAAACTTCATCGCTTTGATTCTCACTCAATTCTACTCAATTCTCTTGGATCTTTGGTTGTCTGAAGTCCTACCAATGTAGGCAAGAAGATTGAGTTGCTTAGAGGTCAAATCGAAGCAACTCAGTTGATGCACCTCAAAATTCAACTCCTCATATCTTAATATATATGTGGGGTTATTTGAAATTGAGGTCAGATTCGTGCTCTACGCCATTTTTCTTTCGGATCATGTCCTCCTTTTTTATTTTGGTGATGGTTGAGGGTGGACCAGTCCGGTGAGGTCCACCGGAGAAGAAGCCCATAGTTACAGCTCCGGCGGTGCGTCGGCACGTCTCCCAGCCACATGATCCAGTTGAAATGTTTTAATCTCACGCGTCCATTGTGATTACAATCCCTGCAGCGCGCTGACTCGTGTGTTTGGTGGAACGCGCATTTCAGGCCACTTGATTTGTCACCTCAATTAATGAGGGAGATCAAGTGGCTCACGTTTATTCATATTTTTTATTTTTGTTTTAATCCTTTTATTTTCACTAATTCATATTAACTTTAATATTGATCCAAAAAATATGAGAGTTTCACCAAAAAGTTTCAAATAATTTCCTCTTTCATATTTTGAATTAAAATCATTTTTTGGATCATTATTGATATTTTTCATGATTTGATTGATTTTGTGATTATTTTTAATTGTTTAAAAATACTTTTAAGTCTTTAAAAATTCTGAATTTTTTCTCCAAGGTCCTTTGACCTTGTTTGACCTATGATAAATCTCATGGTCATTTCTTTGGTGTTTTGATGAGGTTTTAGGAATTTGACAAACCATATTTAATTTAAATGTATTATTTTAGTCTTTTAAATTTGAATAAATGTCAATTAGTTGTGTTGACCAATTGTGATGACTTGTTTGAGTTTGACTCTTGTTATTGGGCCTTGGTCAAGGTTGATTTGACTTTGTCAAGTTAATATCATTGGATTTAGGGGATTGATGGAATGTACATTCCATCTCCCAAAATGAATGGATGATATTAACTTGGTAAAAGTCCTCCTTTGACCAATTTGAGTTTTGATCCATTCCCCTCCTTCTTCATCTCATTCCCCTTCTTTATGCATTCATCTCATATGGCCTAGGATATCTCAAAGTCCTAAGGCTAGTTGATTGAAAAACCAACATAAGTATGGATAAGATTAGGCCACCCCTTTTGCATATTCTTTTTGTGTGTGGTATGTTTCATGAGCATAGTCCATTATATTATGTCTCTAACATGCATTAACACCAAAATTCTATTGCCCGACCTTAAATAGTTGTGATTTCTACATAAGTCTGATTATGATTGCTTAACATAGCGCTAAATTTGTGACTCAAAAGGCATAGCATTCTAGTTAGTGAGATTGTAAGTCTCCCCTCTTTCATGGTATTGTGTGGAAACTTGGCCTTTTTTCCTTCCTTTGGAAGATGTCTTAGCTCAAGGATCCATGCTTGTGATAAGTGGGTTGAGTGTTCTCCAAAGAATGACTTAAAATGAAAAGCAAAAGCAAACACAATACTAACTTCTAACTTATTAACAACTAACTTTTAATTTCAAGCCATTTACTTTAATGTCATTTAATTTTAGTCTTTACTCATTTGCCGTTATTCATACCATTCTAACTGTTTATATTAATGTAATTTTCACTTTGTCCATTTGGACCATATTGTGTGATATATCTTGTTTGTGTATATTTTGCTTGTTTGTGTGGTCTTTGACCATTAATGTACATAATAACAACAAAAACTCTAAAAAACTTTTGTGTGGACTGTTGACTTTATCTTGGACAAATGGACTTAGAACTTAGGGAACATTCATATGCTAAAGTACTTGGCCAATGCCAACTTTCTGTGAAACCAAGTGCTTGCAACTTGAAACCTCATCTGATACATCATTCAAGATCTCTCTGAGTTCATCTGCAACATGATCATTGTGAAACTGTTATTTTAAACCTGTGACTTGTGGAATTCATCTGTTACATGGGCTAATTTGAAGAAGATCATGGCGCGGCTAAAGCTTGGATGTGGATATCTTTATTTGATGTCTTTCTCTTCAAGATAATATAATTGTGCATTTGTGTGTTGCTTGATTCTAAATGTCCAAGGGAATCTGGATTTCTATTGACATTCTTGTCTATTGGATTGCTACCCATTGGTCAGATCTTTTCAACTCTTAACTTTTAATTTTGTGCATAGGATTAGTCTCTCCATCTCCTCCCCATTTCTTTAATTTCAAAATCTCTCCCTCCCTTTTAAAAAACTCTTCTTCGTTTGAACTTATTTTGTTCTAAATTTTGACTACTTTGCAAAAAGGTAGAAACTTTTGCCTTATGCCATTACATTTTCAAACCTCTATTCTTAAATCAAATTTGTAAATAAACTTAACCATACTTGACCTAAACTTTCAAAAAAGCCAAAAAGAACTAACTCATTCAACCCATTTTTAGGCCTTTGTGCCTTTCAAACTTAAATTTTTGTTAAAAGAAATGCATCCACTTTGAAATTTGTATCATGAACTATGAGGTTTTGATCCCTATTTTTATGTTGGTACGTAGGCACAAGTCCGAAGGTCTTGTCAAACACAAAAAATATAATTAATGAATTCTTTTCTCATCCCCCCCCCCTCCCCCATTCTATTTGTTTGTAAACATTATTTTTGTACCAAATAAATATGCACACAAAAAGGGCTGGCTCCCTAGGAGTACCTAGGACACTTTGGGTTCTAACACCTTCCATCTGTGTAACTAACCCCCTTAACTGTAATCTCTGACATTTTATTAGTTTTGATTTGAAAACTTCTTACTTTTGGGTTTTGTTCGTACTTTTTCCCTTTTCCCTTGGAAACAATAAAAGCACGGTGGCGACTCTTGTTATTTGATCTCTAGCTTATCTATAGCTTGATGATCATGAATTTACCGCTACAATTTCCCAAATACCATGGCTGTTACCGGATCCATGTCCGGCTAAACCCTTAGGTATCGGTATGTAAAGATCGTCGAAACGACGAGATTCATAAATAATTGGTGTTAGTTTTTATAAAACTTATTTTTCCAGTTTTAGTTTCTTATTTTAATCCAACTATTTTTCGTACGAGAGTACAAAACAAACTAAGGTTACGATCAACAAGAACGAGAGTTTGCGATTTTAACCAAATAGCTGAAACTAGGCATTAATCTTAAACACAACGAGAGCGCTTTAGGATTAATTAGACTTTATTTATATTCAAAAATTACTTTTAAATTCAAAATGAGACCGCGAGAGCCAAGCATTCTGGTTTAGGAGTATGGTCAGAGTCAATAAAAACGAGAGTGTGAGACTAAGTCCTTTCTATGAATAATTTCTACTGGAGAATATTTTGACCAATAAGATTACACAAGCTATCTATCGAATCCCTGAAGTTTGATGCATTACATACCGATATCCCCTATATCTCGTATCTTTATTAATATTCTGTTTACGTTACAGTTATTTCTCTTCATCCCTCCAGTCTTAGAATGATCATCAGCCTTAGATTTACATAGCAACATTAGACCATGATACGTTCGATTATTAGTCCTTGTGGTCTCGATAATCTTTAAAACCACACGATAGGAATGTGCACTTGCAGTCACGATTCACATAGACTTACTAAGTCGTGATCAACACCCTATTATGCTCAGGCCAATGGACAAGTTGAAGCTGCCAATAACGTGATCAATGGTTTGATTAAAAAGCATGTAAGGAAGAAGCCTAGGAACTGGCACAAAACTCTGGACCATATTTTGTGGGCATGTCGTACATCCCCCAAAGAGGCTACTAAGTCGACCCCCTTTCGCCTAACCTTTGGCCATGATGCTTTTCTACCAGTAGAAATTCACCTACAATCCATAAGGATTCAGAGGCAACATGAACTCCCAACAGAATCATACCGGAGCATGATGTTGGATGAATTGGTTGATTTAGAAGAGGAAAGGTTAAATGCCTTAGAATTGCTAAATCGACAAAAGAAGAGAGTATAAGTCTCATATAATAAGAAAGTGAAAGTTAAAAGTTTTGCACCCGAAGACTTGGTATGGAAAGCGATCCTTCCAATGGATCGAAAAGATAGAGCCTTGGGGAAGTGGTCCCCAAAATGGGAAGGCCCTTTCCAAGTTTTACAGATATTCTCTAATGGTGCCTATGAAATCGAAGAGCTTAGTGAAGATAAAAGGATTCTAAGAGTAAACGGAAAATATTTGAAAAAATATAAACCGATAATCCAAGAAGTAAAAATAAGAGACGAATAACCATATAAATAAAAAAAAGCAAATATGGTATGAATGCCAAAATGGTGATATTAAAGTCATAGGCCCAAAAGACCAATATTCGTTACAAATAAAAATTTCATTACATTGCTAGATAAATAAAGCAGCACTAAAAGGGAAGGTTGACCTTGATCTAAAGATACTTAGCCTTAAGGAGCTCCAGCCGTTTCTCGCACAAAGATCTATTTGATCGCAGGAGTTTAACGTCAGACTCAAATTGTCGAGCCTTTTCGACAAATTCCATGCCAAATGATAGCTCTTGAGCCATCAGAGCTTCGTCAAACTCCAATAGTTGATTTTTGTCTTTTTCGGCATCAGAGATCTTCGCCTGAAGTTCTTCTATTTGTTTCCTCCAGGAAGCAATGTTACGGTTGTGAGCGTCGACCTTTTCCTTGTTTTTCTGCTTGGTCTGTTCCAAACCCATTGCCCTATTGATGGATTCGGTGGCAACACCCTCAGAACCAGACTTTTTCTCTATTTCCCCTGTAAGCTGAGGTAGAAACTTATGATTTGCAACAACTTGATCGATCATAGTTCCTATCTCCAAAATAACGTTTTCCACTTCTGGAGAAGCTTCTAATAGGTCAACTTGGCTGAGAAGAGCCTTTAGAGTCAGAGGAGCAGAATGCTCAGCCAACAACAACAGAAACAAGTCACCCTTGAAGACTTTGTATTTGATCTTAGAAAGGACTTCGCCTGCAGGGGTGCTCGAAGGTTGATCTTCAAACACTGAAGTACTATGACTTTGGTCAGAAGAAATCTCCATGCAGTTTAGCATAGCTTTCAAATACTCAAGGGGCTGACTTCGTTTCAGGATAGCCAATTTTTCTGCAGAAAAGGCCCTGATACTACTCGTCGAAACTCCGATCTTCGGAACGTCAGCCATAATAGGAGTAACAGGAGTTTGAGTTCGAACGTGCTCGTCTCCTACATTAGCCTTTCCCTCTTTTAGGCCTTCGACATCATCAGGGTTAATTGCGGGGTTTCCTTCATTCACATCCTCCACAACCATGTCTTAGACGCCCCAACATTCTCCCTGGGGATCATTCGCTCCTTCAGTTGTATGTAAATCATCCCCATGGGTTTCCTCGTCTTCAACTAACTCATCCTCAACCATAGGGTATGGGTTACCTTTGGCCCCATCTTCTTTGCTCGAATTGGTTTCGTGACCAGAGTCGCTAGTTTGAGAATGTTGAGTAGCAGTTTTTGGGGGTGAAGCATCGAGGTCACCAGATGGAGGCTGATTAATCTCACTTATAGACCCCTTTTCAGATGATGGTGGATAAGTAGGTTCGCCAGTGCTATTCAAAACATCGAGCGTAGAGACAGGCGTGGAGGAAGTCGTTTTCTTGGTTAGAACGACATTGCTCGCACCACCCTAAAATCAATACGATCAAAAGGTATAAATGGCTAAAAGAGGTAAACAAGTTAAGTAAGGTAAGGAGAAATGTGCTTTACCTTATCACCTTCGACCCCAAGGCTAGAGTTATCGCTCTCACTTTGGGTTGCCGCTACCTTTGCCATCTCCTCAGGAGTGGGCTCTTGGATATTAAGTGCAGCAGGCCTTTTCCTTGTAAGTTTGACCGGAGGTTGGTCCGAAGCATCAGCGGCCTTTGGCTGTGACTTCCTCTTCCTAAAAGTGAGGTCGAGAACAGGCGACAAATCATCTTCGTCAGATTCTACGATGATTGGGGAGGCAGTAGGCTTTTGGATCTTTAAGGGACTCACTGGAGGTTTTCGAGCAGCCTGAGCCAAGAATGAAATATTAGTATCATCAATGTATAACACACAAAAGAACAAGGGAAAAAGGGGTACCTTTACAGGCTTGCTGCCTCCTTCGGTCTTCGACTCGATTGGTCTTTTGCTGGTGAGTTTCTTGGGTGGAATCTTGATAGCTAAACAAGAATACTATAAAACAACTAGTGTTAGCTGAGAGCAAATGGATTTCAAAGGGAAGGTACTTCGAGGGAAACCTCCCATGTCGCACCTTCATATATGTCTGATTCGATTCAGACATCTTTGATCCCTATATGAATATGCCCTTTAAATCTACCTAAAGTATGCTTAGTCGCAACCACCCGTTGAGATTTTTTCTGAGATTGTTGTCAAAGTATTTTACTAGAGTCTCCACAAATAAACCAATCTCAAAATGGGGGGGGGGGGGGCAAGGGCCACTCCGAAGTCAACATTAGGCAGTGGAGGAAACTTTTAGGGAAAGAGTTCGAGAGCCATTTCATAGCGTTTCTCGTGAGGAACGTATGAGGGAATCTTTAAGTTTTCCATTTTCTTTGAAAATTTCTCTTTAAGCGTAGCAGCTGCTTCGCGGATGATTCAGCTAAGATCATCAGGTCGATAGGCAGTTTCAAAATAGCTTTGAAAAACTTGAATTTATCTTATAAGAGTATAAGTACCTTTCCTGGTCTTTTCCTGCACAAGAAGAAAAGATTTGACAAAAAGTTGAATAAAGGAGGTGACGTCACAAAATTCTTGGACGTAGTACTTAGCCCACCATTTCCCAAATTCTCAACTACAGAAGAAGCTGGGCTCGAAGTTGAATGGAGTCATCTGGGTTCGGCCAGTATACCTGGCTATTTGTTTGAGAGAAGTGGTTTCGGTATGGACTGCATTATGGAGAAGGAGATTACTTTTCTTGTCATACAGGCACTTTGGGAGGACCCGAACCAACCCAAATTGTCGAGTAACAAGGTTGGGCTGGTAGATTATTAAAGTAACCTGGACCTTCGAAGGGTTGAATCGAAAAGTTAGAATCCTGGGCGTCAAAAAGGCTTCCCAAATCAGCAAGGATTCTATCTCATGTTTCTTAGATGGAGAGGGGAAGGTCCTAGTAAACCATTTGGAGCCAATTTTCCTAAAGGCGAATGAGGCCATGCTCGAAGTGAAGGCGTGACGCTTAGAAAACATCATGATATGACTCATGAAGGTTGGTTTAAGAGCTTTTCCTTCGTCCCTAGGGGTTAGTTGAGCTAATCTTGGGCCTTCGACCCTTCTGTTTCGAATTCCCTCAGCATCCTCGTCGACGAGGCCCTTGTTCGGCAGGCTGGCCTCGAAAGTGGCATTAAGCCAAAGTTGTAGTAACCAAAAAGGGCCAGGCAGAACAAGGTTCCCTTTATCCCCCATATTCTTCAGTTGAGCCACTCCATCGCTCAAGGATTCGTAAAGTTGGTTGGCCATAGTATGATATTTTTTGGCAACTTGTAGGTATTTTGAACAAAACATGGAATGTGACAACCACAAAGCCAAAAAAGCTATGTGCTCCATTTCGGAGACAACTTCAGTTCTTTATCATGGTAATATGCAATATGTGTTGAATACACTACTCTAATGGTCGAAAAGGAAATAATATCCATGGAATCGTTATCAGGATCATAGGTATGTCCAGTGGGTTTCAGCCCTATGATGGCGGCCATGTCGAAGAGAGTTGGTGCGACCATTCCGCAAGGAAGGTGGAAGGTATAATGTGTATTGTCCCAGAAGTACAGCGAGGAAATCAACATGGGAGTGATGTAATCTAAATCCAGTTTTGACAACATAATAAGGTCATATATTCCTATATCTTTCCAAGCTTGGGCTTTCAGTTTCTCTACTTTGGTTAACCAATTTAAGTAATCAGTGGGATCTTTAAAAGTTGGGGTGGCGCGGAAGGCTCTAAAACCATTATTCATAAACCTCAGATTTATAGTATCCCCAGCTTGAGAGTTTTCAGTGGAGGTAGTCCTAGGGTTTCTAGCCTGCCCTATGGGTTTGAATTTATGGTAGGAGGGGAAAAATTCTCTAAGTTTGATGGCATCTGCATCTAACTCAGCTAAAGGCCCAGATAATGCATAAGTTTTGTCAGAGACAGAAATAGGAATAAGTACCTAAGAAGCGTAAATCCTGCGTTGTTCTTCTGTCTGAGGCTCTGGCATGTATTGACGGTTTCCAACTCCGAGTGGAGCAGGTAGCGTAGCGAATGGAGGAAGTTCAGAGATATTTTTTGGAGCTTTGGTCCTGTTGGCGGTGGTTTTGGCAGAGACTCTTGTTACCTTAAGAGCTTTGTTTGAGGTGGCCATTGTTAGGGTTAGAAAGAAATCTGGGTTTAGTTAAAAAGTATTTGAAGAAATGAAAGCTTGAGTGCTTGGAAATTTAGAGAATGTGAGAAAAATGTGAAATGGGTGAGTAATTGGGTTTTATAGGCTTGCTTGGAAGGAAAGACGTTTCAAATCAACATTAATGGTGGACTAGTTAGTGGGACACAGGTCTCCCTTAGGAAGCATAATGGAGATGGCAATTAATGTTGTAGCCCATGATTTCCTAGAAGCTAGGAAACGTGATGAGCAAAAAATATTTTGTTATGTGTTGAAAAGACGTGGGTAGGAAAAAGGAAACGATAACTCTGACATCACCAGACAAGTAGAAGGAACTGAAAAGTTTTACCAACATTGAGACACCTGGCACAGTGTCAGAGTTATTAAGGCGCCGAAGTAAAGTCTTAAAAAATGTCTTTTTATCACACATGTCGAAAATGACATTTGTCGGGGGGGGGGGGGGGCAATTTGTTAGCTCATATTTTCGACGCCCATCCAGAATTACCGAAATTGGAAAATATGCACAGCTGGTTTCGACCAAGAATTAGTATTTGACCAACTGAAAGTGAGTCGACTTGGCTAGATGGATAAATATCAAGCTTACAGCTGAGACTTCGGAGTGGTTCTTTAGAGAAGCGGTTGAAAACGGTTTTCGATCAAAGATTCAAAGTTCAAATAAATGAGGGAATTTCACCTTCGTCAAAAACCGTAAGAGCACACGTGGAACACGGTGAATGAATGCGCGCATCCAAGGCGCCATGTGTCTCGACGTGATTGAAGAACCATCAAAGTGGTTATTTCGAGCCAATATAGATATAGGGTCTTAATGTTAGAAGAGTGTGTGTCAAATTGTGTACAAAATCTGTAAACTTACTGAGTATTCGTGCGAAGAAGAATTGTAAAGCACAGAATGTACGTTGTCTACACCACTGTTAGTTATTTCAAAGTAATATAAATTTGTTTTTACTTTTTTCCAGAAATATACTTCCTCACTTCTTCTTTTCAAAACACCTTCCTTTTACTTTGTCATTTGCAGTTTTAAGATTTCTTCGTTCTTTCCCTGCATTCAAACACTTACTTTACAGTCTTAAGATTCCTGTACTTGCGACATTTATTTTGTCATTTCTAAATACTTTATAATTTCTGTTGTTTACTTCACTCCTTGTTATTAGTTTCAAACGTTGATTTAAGATCTCTTTCATTTAACTCACCCTTCGTTCTTAGTTTTCTTTTAAACTCTGATTTGACGCTTAGTCTTGATTATTCGTTACTACCATATTTCTAAAACACTTAGCACATGTCCTAGGATCAATTTGATCGATCCTGTGAGTAACCAAATTTAGAAATTTGGAAGATCAGCGGTTGTTTACCAATTTTCAAGGTAAACACCTTCAAATTCTAGACTATCAGCCAACTAAGCCGAATAGAGGGAACGCATGCCTGAAGGTCATGACGGGAATATCATCAGCAAGTTGACGCCCGTCATGAACCTCATGTTCAGACGAAAAAGTCAAAGAGTCATGACGAGCAATTCGTTGCCTTAGTGACTCTTGTTATGACGGTCAGGCACATAAAAATCACCCCACTTACATAGGCAGTTTCTCCTCTTCCATCACTTTCTCCACTCCAGTTACACGATTTACAGTAGTTCTTGAGCGAAAATTAGGCTATAAATAGAACCTTAAACTCATAATTTTGGCATTCAATCTTTGTTAAGAGCCATATATTCACTTGTAAAATAATAAACAACTTACGTTGAGGTGTTTATGCAATTCATTTTCTGCATAATTCAGAATTTTTGTTGTTGCAAATTTCAAATTCTATTTTTGTTATTTGTTTTATGCAATTTCCTTTCCAACATTGATATTGTACCAGATAAAAGTCTTCCTTCAGAGAAATTTTATTTATGCAATTTCAGTTTTTCTTCAATATTCCAGGTTCAATTTACTTGCAAAATTTTACTATGTATGCCATGAATTGTTATTATTAAAGTACTGGTTTTGATATGTTTGAGTAATCTGATTGAGTCCGAAACAAGAAGACTGTTATACCGACGTGACTCTATAAATTGCGTGCATAATAAATTTGTAACCAAAATATTTTTAAGTTCCGAAAGAGCGAAAATGGTATCCGACTGAGAAAAATTCTGATTTTTTTATTTTTAAAATAAAGAAATCATTTTCTAAATTAAAGAAGACATTGCTATTTTCTAAAAGGGATTTTAAACTTGTAATTTGTATCAAGCGAAAGCGAGCGATTGTGAGTTTAAAATCCGGTAACGGACACACAAAAGTGAACGTTACCTCTAACTTAATTTTTCTGCTAAAAATATTTTTACTCATTACAATAAATTGCTGCAATTTATAAGAGTAACAAAGTTAGATGAAATTCATGTTTCAACCTCTCGTTATTAAATTTGAATTAAAGCGGTAATTTTCAATTTTACACAAAACAAACTATACACATAGCCTTGGATAAAGATACTAATAGTAGAGAGTGATACTTGTCGATTGGTCTTTGTAGGATTTGATATCTTTTATACTAAACCGATAAAGTTGTATATTTGTGGCCTATCAATTTCCATTGGTTTTCCTTCTCCTTGGTTTCGTTGGAGTGTTTGATAAATTCTCTTTGCTCCCTTGAGATCGACATTAATGGTGACTGATTCCCCTTGAATATTATGGTATTTGAGCTTAAGATGGACCTACGAGGCTACGACATCCATTGTGGCTGCGAAGGATCTTCCCAGAATACAATTGTAGTTGCTCCTACAAGGGACGATGAGGAACTACGGGTTGACGGGCTGAATATCTTTACCTTCTCTTACTGATATCATCAGCTTAATGTACCCCTATGGACGAGTCGTATCGTTTAATACATGCAGGTCAGAACCTTCATACGACCTTCTTTGAGTCCTGGAACCCTAGCATTCGCCGGTCAAGGACTTTCATCGATGCACGTCCATAATTTTATGGACAACCAACATTTCAATGATCTTTCTCTTCATGGTTTCCTTGGAAGGAGGTTTGCTCGGGGAACTCCTCCAGTTATGGCAGCAATATATTGGCATTTCCCATTGCTAGCCTCCTTATCTTCGCCATTGATTCTTCCCTTCCAGAATTATGTGTTGACACAATCTTGGTAGATTTTTTTCCCTTGACACGTTCACCGACATGTATTTATCAAATTGGTCATGGATTCCCCGGTCGAGATCATCCTTTTATCGGTGAGACTCCTTCCCTACTAGACGGCTAGAGTGGGCATCGTCGAAGGCGGGGTTGTCGAACTAGGTATTCACCTTTTCCTCTAAGTTAATGCAAGATTGAGCCATGCTCAACATTTTTTGCACGGTCCGTACTATTTTTCTCCCTAGCTTTTAATCTGAATGGGTCATCTCACAAAAGGCCGTTCTTGAATATCTAGCACTTAAGGCCATCTTCGGCCCCATCACTTCCCTGCTACTTGTGGAAATCGCTCGATGTATGACCATATTCTCTCCTTCTTTACTTGAATGATCCCACTCAAAGAAGGTGCATTCATTGACTACCTTTTCCAGGTAGTAAAGTAAGAAATGAATCTCTAGCAAAAATCCGTCCAAGATTCAATACTCTCGTTCGACCGAGTGATGAACCAGAGTTAGCGTGACCAGAGTTAGCGCAAACAATTTACACTTGGAGGCTTTGTCAACAATGAAGTAATTCAACCGATCATTGACAAGTTACACGTGCTCGTCTGGCCTCCCTTCCTGTTATGTTCGCTCGACTTGGGAGGCTTCTCTATTTATTTTGGTATTTTTCTATCCATAATGCGGGCACATAGATGATGCTTCTGATGATTCTTTGGTGGTTAACTTTCTACCTGATCAGGGGGGGTGAAGCATGATTGTCCCGATCTCCCTTGGGGCTTTAGGTAGGACTCTAACACTTCTTGTTCCTATATTGATTTAGTGACTTCATAGCTTCATCTTTCCTCATCGTGGTCAACTCAGGGTTGACGGTTTGAGTTCTCTTTGATATAGCTTCCTTTACGGTGTTTCCTCGTGGAGACGCGTTATACAAGCTTTCTTTGAGACGAAGCAACCTTTCCTCTATGGCTTATGAATTCTACTGTCGAATGAGGTTGTACAAGATGTTTAGTATTTTTTTTGGCGCCTTAAAGCCCAAGGTTAACTCGCAATAATTAAAAACCACATAAGGCTTCTAGTTGCGAAATTGGTGGTGAAATCAGAGCTCTAATCGAAGGCACTGGAACAGATCCAACGATCTGAGGAGCTTGGAGTAGATTTGGATGTGTCGCTCGCCCTCAACCTTCCTCAATCAATTTTCTCTCGACTCACAAACTCACCCACGGCACCCTCTTTCAATCGATCGCATTCCTCTAAATCGCTTCTGAATCGTACCAAACAAAATCAAGGCTGAAGCAAAAAGAGAGCTCACCTCCGGCGGTGAAGACGGCAGTGATGAAGCTCAAACCTCCCTCCTTCGCCTCTTCCAAAATAGGTTTTCTTTGATTTAAAGATTAGGTTTTTTCTGCTTTTTTGAATTTTTTTGCTTTAGGGTTTTCGGCGGGACTTGGTTTAATGGGGAAGGATGCACCGGTTGATGTTGTTATGGAACTCTTTTGGAATTGGGATTTGTTTTTTTTGAATAACTGTTTTGGATTAATGAACTTTGGGTTAATCGGTTAATTTTTATGATTGAATGGATTTGGATGTGAAATGGATATGAAATGGATTTTGGTTCCAAATGGATAATGAAAATGGATGTGGATTTTGGGTATAGTTTGAAACAAAAATGGATTTAAAAAAATAGAGTTGGGTTATTGGATGTTTGATTATAAAAATGGATATGGATTTTTAGGCATAATCCAAAACTAACTTAAATATCAATTTAAATAATAATAACAAATCAGTAAAAACCAAATTAAGAACAAAATAATCTATAATTCATTTAAAATTACTTGGATATCAACTCTAACATTCATTTGGAAAATCGATTAGAGTTTTAATCATTAGTAAAAATAAACAATTAAGATTAAATTGACAATTGGAATTAAACTTAATTTGAAATTAAAATCAAATTAAAAATAAAAAGAGTCAAGATGTTAAAATCCATTTTATACTGATGAATGTATGCAAATGCAAAAATAAAAGAAAAAAATGGAAAAATTTCAGGATCAAAATCGGGGTATGACAGTTGCCCCTATTTAAGCATCTTCAACTAGAGAATATGAAGCAGGACACTCTTCATATGATCATAGTGGGAGATGGTTAAATACTAAGAAGACCCGGATTTTGATCCTGAATCCCTATGACATGATGTGATATGATATGATATGATATGATATGACATGATATGACATGATATGATATGCATGGATGCATGAATGCATGATTTCTTTTTTGCAATTTTTATCTGCTAGGGATATGGTGGACCCTTGACAGGAGATGCTACTAGACAGACCAATATGTGGGGAATACTGATGATCCACAGGGAGACAGACAAATGGTAAGTAACAACTTGCTGGGGAAACAGTCCTGCTGGAGAATCAGACACACACTGGGGAGTATTCAAAGTGAGATTTGATAAACGACACTTGGGATACAAGAGGTTTCGGTAGTAAGTTCACACATGACTTACTAAACCCGAATAAGGAGGAAAATGCATAACAGGTTCAAACACAACAAAACAGGTTCATATATGACCTGACAATGCTGGGGAATAATCATGGAGGATAACTCTTCAGAACAGGTTCATGTATGACCTGACACCGGAATAAAGCTCAACAACAGGTTCATACATGACCTGAATAGTATTGAACAAATAGAGAAAAAACTCCAGTACAGGTTCAAGTATGACCTGACACCGGAATAAGGGTTCAACAACAGGTTCATACATGACCTGAATGGTATTGAACAAATAGAGAAAAAATCTTCAGTACAGGTTCATGTATGACCTGACACCGGAATAAAAGCTCAACAACAGGTTCATACATGACCTGAATAGTATTGAACAAAAATTGGAAAAACTCTTCAGAGCAGGTTCAAGTATGACCGGACCCCGGAATAAAGCTCAACAACAGGTTCATACATGACCTGAATGGTATTGAACAAAAATTGGAAAAACTCTTCAGAGCAGGTTCAAGTATGACCTGACCCTGGAATAAAAGGTTCAACAACAGGTTCATACATGACCTGAATAGGATTGAACAAAGAATCTTCAGAGTAGGTTCAAGTATGACCGGACCCCGGAATAAAAGGTTCAACAACAGGTTCATACATGACCTGAATAGGATTGAACAAAGAATCTTCAGAGCAGGTTCAAGTATGACCGGACCCCGGAATAAAAGGTTCAACAACAGGTTCATACATGACCTGAATAGGATTGAACAAAGAATCTTCAGAGCAGGTTCAAGTATGACCGGACCCCGGAATAAAAAGGTTCAACAACAGGTTCATACATGACCTGAATAGGATTGAACAAAGAATCTTCAGAGCAGGTTCAAGTATGACCGGACCCCGGAATAAAAAGGTTCAACAACAGGTTCATACATGACCTGAATAGGATTGAACAAAGAATCTTCAGAGCAGGTTCAAGTATGACCGGACCCCGGAATAAAAAGGTTCAACAACAAGTTCATACATGACCTGAATAGGATTGAACAAAAATTGGAAAAACTCTTCAGAGCAGGTTCAAGTATGACCTGACCCCGGAATAGCAACAATTGGACTTTGACCGTAAGCAATGGACTACAACCAGCTTTTAACGGATTTTGCCAACAACAATTGGACTTGAAAATGACCGGGAAAACCGGATGTTGGTTTAGGGATACCAAAGACAAGCTGGAATTAGAGGTCAAAGGATCTAGGATCGACAACAAGACCTGGGTCAATGCAAAATGAGCACGAAGTACATTTCGGCTATGCATGATTTGCATTTCCTTTTATGCATGATATATGAATGATCATGATTATGAGAATGCTGACACTTGGCAGACTGGGTGAGTTTGTGAGTCGAGAGAAGATTGATTGAGGAAGGTTGAGGGCGAGAGACGTGATGGTAACGATTGAGTGAGATTGTGAGTTGAGAGGGCGATGGAGAGTTCGAGAGATGAGTTCGTGAGTGGTGTGTGGTACAGAATGAGGGCGATGGAGAGTTTGAGAGGGGAAGAGTTCTGTTCACCGAAGCTAGCTCTTTCATTTTCTTTTCTTTTTATTATTTACCTTAGGAGTGCTTAAAATCCTTTTTTGGAAATTTAAATAACCATCGACTGGGTTCTTGACAGGGTACTCAGAGTCATGGATTCGAAAGACTGTTTGACGCTTACGAAAAATACTTTCCGGTCATCAACTCCATCTAGGGAATCTATTCTGAGCGAGGTTCTCGTATCGATTCTTACGAAGTATACACCTCGGGAATCCATACTACGCAACCATCATTTCTAGTTGGCCAAAGGTTTAATGTTCTAAAAGGTCCTTAGAGTCATGGACCCCTTTGAAACATCGCCGCTTACGAGGTATACACCTCGGGCGACAATATTTGCAAAAGGATCTACTCTAAGTGAGGTTCTCGTACCGACTCTTACGAAGTATACACCTCGGGAGTCTGTACTACTCAACCATCGTCCTATCTTATGTTATTTTTTCACTCTAGACTCGGGTGTAGAGTCTTTCCCACATGGTTTGCAATCAAAATCCAAGTACCAACAATTACAATAGAACCAATATCCAACAGATATAACAATATAACAATAAAGATAATAGAACAATAAAGAAAAGCCACACAATTAAGCAAACAAAGGCACACAAACGTCCTAACTAGGCTTGACTCGCTTAGGATTTGGTGGTCCCCAGCAGAGTCGCCATCTGTCGCTCGCCCTCAACCTTCCTCAATCAATTTTCTCTCGACTCACAAACTCACCCACGGCACCCTCTTTCAATCGATCGCATTCCTCTAAATCGCTTCTGAATCGTACCAAACAAAATCAAGGCTGAAGCAAAAAGAGAGCTCACCTCCGGCGGTGAAGACGGCAGTGATGAAGCTCAAACCTCCCTCCTTCGCCTCTTCCAAAATAGGTTTTCTTTGATTTAAAGATTAGGTTTTTTCTGCTTTTTTGAATTTTTTTGCTTTAGGGTTTTCGGCGGGACTTGGTTTAATGGGGAAGGATGCACCGGTTGATGTTGTTATGGAACTCTTTTGGAATTGGGATTTGTTTTTTTTGAATAACTGTTTTGGATTAATGAACTTTGGGTTAATCGGTTAATTTTTATGATTGAATGGATTTGGATGTGAAATGGATATGAAATGGATTTTGGTTCCAAATGGATAATGAAAATGGATGTGGATTTTGGGTATAGTTTGAAACAAAAATGGATTTAAAAAAATAGAGTTGGGTTATTGGATGTTTGATTATAAAAATGGATATGGATTTTTAGGCATAATCCAAAACTAACTTAAATATCAATTTAAATAATAATAACAAATCAGTAAAAACCAAATTAAGAACAAAATAATCTATAATTCATTTAAAATTACTTGGATATCAACTCTAACATTCATTTGGAAAATCGATTAGAGTTTTAATCATTAGTAAAAATAAACAATTAAGATTAAATTGACAATTGGAATTAAACTTAATTTGAAATTAAAATCAAATTAAAAATAAAAAGAGTCAAGATGTTAAAATCCATTTTATACTGATGAATGTATGCAAATGCAAAAATAAAAGAAAAAAATGGAAAAATTTCAGGATCAAAATCGGGGTATGACAGGATGGATAAGAGTTTCTGCTACTGGATTCACAACATCTTCCAGAGGAGGTGGATGTAGTTGATTGATCGATGTTAGAGCCCCAACGACATCGAATTCACGTGCTGCGGCCGAACGAGTAGCTTCAGATCCAACAATTACTTATAAGTTTAAAGATCGAGGATATGGAAATTCAAAAAATCAGAGGTGATATGATGCTTGATTAGATCGAACATGATATATCTTCGTGTTTAATTCGGAGAACTATTGATCTGATAACCTGGAAAGGCTTCGCAATGTCAGATCGAAGAACAAGTTAAGATCGTGGAAATGCGGGAATTAAATGTCGATTCCCATATTCGGCATAATTGTTCCTTTGTAGAATTAGAAAAGAAGTAAACATATGTGATTATGGAGGATCACGATGGATATGAGCTTCTGGTGCAATGGATAGGAGACTGACCTACAAGGTTAGCAATCCAATGTTAAAGTCAGTATATGAGGGAGAATAGTGAATGAAAATTGAGTTTGATATTGAATACCTGAAATTGACGTTCTGTCTGTATAAATAGTGGATAAGTCATAATAACTTGATATTAGTTAAACATGTAAGGCGAGAGATCGTTAAATGTGTATAGGACTTTGATCACTTGTACTTATTTGTAGAATAACTCTCGCGTGCTGAGATGGTTTTGGAAGGATCACAACTCCCTTATAGTGGTCAGTCAGGGATCCGTATGATCAACGCGAAACAAAAACCGTTGTCATCATCTAACTGTTGCAGATAGTCGTACTTGCAAGAAGAGAGATCTACAGTTCAGACAATTTACACATTTGACTTTAGTGAAATATAAATAATTGTAACAATAAAGGGCATTATTGAAAGTCCATATATAATATGAGATTAATTGTTATACAATGTCAGTGTAAAAAGTTTTACACTGTCAATACATCACAATCATCTGTTTGTATTACTTTTTAAGTGGTTAAAATAAAAGTCAAACATTTTAAATAAATCAATGGTTGTGATTAAGTGACAGTGTAAAAAATCTTTACACTGTCAGTGTATATCAATTAAACTCATATAATATTGTCTTAGTTATATATTTTATTTCTTTCTCAAAATATAAAATATTTATTAATATAAAAGTAAAAATAAATAGAAATTGAATCCCTATAACATTTATATTATTTTATTTAAATATTTATTTGTAAAGTATAAATTTTTAAAATTACACGTTTTTCATTATATTTTACGGATTAAAGACATAAATTTCTTAAATATATTTACTCGTTTTTTCCTTTATAAAGACTGATAAGTAAGTATTTAGAACAAAATTAATAAAAATGACAAGTTTTAATTTTAATTAGTCGAACGTGTTAAAAGTTGTGGCGTGCATACAAAACAAACCCTTATATTATTGATGATAAAAATTTAAGAAAACTATAGTGAATAAAAAGAACGTTTAAAACTATACACCTACACATGATAACAGATAACTATTGGCCTGTACCTGCCCAAAATCCGGTGCAAATACAGCCGGTATTCATTTTTCCTTTTTTGCATTAAAAAAAACGATTCACACGACCATAACCACGTCAGCAACGCTAATATGACCCCTTTATATAGCGAGAAATGGAGGTTTGGGTTTTCACAAATTCCTCAATTCCTTTATTCCTATCTTCCTCGATATCTCCTTGTAGCTTTCTACACAACGATGGCTAAATTTCAACGGTATGGTTATTTTCCTTTAACTACTTTTGTTGATCGTTGTTCTAATTCCATTTTCATCTGCATCCATTTTCTAGGTTTTCCATGGATCTGAAATCTGGCTCCTCAGATCTTTCATTCCGTGGCGAGATCTGCGTATTCGTATTACTTTTGAAATCTCTTCGTGTTCGTCACTGTTGTTGAATCATCCTGTACAATTGGATTGTTGCGATGATGGTATCTCATCGCTGCTTGCTTCAGTTTCATTTGTTGTAGAGAAGATTATTGTAACGGAAGCGTTGCTGGCTTGTTGCTTCTCATTAACGTCAAATCTCTATTCATGTTGTGAATTTAGATTATGTGATTGTTGTTTGGGGGATGAAGTTGTTCTGAATAATATATTTGTGAACCGACCTTTGCCATGACAGGTGCGCTTGCATATCCGAAAGTAATAAGTCCCCTAATTAATTTGGTCTATTTGGCAAAGATTTGGTTCATGAGAGAATTCTCCTATTAAAATTTACTAATTGTTATCATCTTTGTGTTCGACCCGTCTGCAAATAAATCATAGGATGATCTATTTAAATTGGTTTATCGAATAATAAATTTTAAAAACTTTAGTGGCTAGTCTTTGAATTAAAATTAATTTATCTTTTAATTCGTTTTTTTTAAAAATTGTTGATTTATAAATATTAAATACAAATAATTGATATTTATAAATCAATAATTTTCATTTTTAAAAAAATGTTTAAAAAATTAATGTAATTTTAATTTGATAGTAAGAGGCATTGATTTTTTTTTATAACTTATTAAAATGTCAACTTATTTCTTTTCATAGAAGAATTGTTGTTTTATAAATTTCAATAGTGTCTTTAGATTTTGTGCATTGTATATAAAATTTGATTTGGTATTTATAGATTAACTTGTAATAGGTTGCAATGTTCGCGAGTTTCGTGACTGCTTGCTTCATATCATGTTGTTTGGGGGATGAAGTGGTTCTAAATAAACACCTTTGTGAACTAACCTTGTGCGCTTACATGGGAGGTAAAAAAATCATTAAAAAAATATTTTGTTGTTTTTGAGAGATCGCACTTATGCTTTTGTTTTTTATTTATTTAATGCTCTACCACGCATCTCAACACTCATTGCCGAAGATTTATCATTACACTGGATTTTCTTGTCACTTACCAAATAAGGTAGTACTATATATCAGTTTACGTTCAACTTTTATAATTGGTCAGCAGGTTTAATTAAACCAAGTGATGCATAAATTGAGAACCGCATTTGGATAAATTAACTTTGTGTTTATGGCGAATGTAATTGTGGATAGATTATAACTGCTTTATATTTACTCAATTAAATTAAGTTTTGATTCCAATCTTAATGATGTTGTATGTTCAATAATTATGTTATCAGTTAAGGTAATTGGTGTTTTGGTATTTACGCCAGAATTTAACTTGCTTGTACTATAAGATTGTAGAGGGAAATTGGATTCTGTCATGTAACACTTAATCTGCAGTTATATTTTCTGACATGACTGTTTATTGAATAATCATCTATATGACTATTGAGGGTAGTTTGATACTAACGAAATCATTTGAAGTTTCATATTTAAGATTTGTGCAGATAATCAATTGGGTATCTAGTTGCTAGTTTACACAAAGATTTTGGATGCAGCTTATCCTTCATTTTTCACTTTAAAAATTCATTAGTTTTTTTTAACATCTTTCCTATTTCTAATACAATGTGTATTATATGATAAAATGGTTAACATGTTACACATGTAATCCTTCTAGTCCTTATTATAAGAGAAAAAATATTTTTTAGATTCGTTCGGTGATCAATGTATATGATCCATATATAGATCAAATACATAAATCATTCAATAAATCTAAAAAATAAATTTTCTTTTATAATAAAGACTAAAGACAATGTATCAGAAAGAAGAAATGTGTTATGAAAAAGCATTTATGGTGGTGTGCATAGACAAATAGTATTGTAGGGATACATAGAAGGTAGGAGAGGACAAACCAGAGTTTAGCTTAATGGATGTAAATATGGTAACATTTAGATTTTGAATACATAACCAAATTTGTTGATATCAAAGTCAGGGTGAATTTGGTAACTTAATTAAAGTTGTTTATATCAAATTGAGTTAAAGTAACTTGTCTAGTAACATTTACACTTTTTGCTAGTTTAAAAATCACTTACATTTTTTTTCTTCATTCAAATACATGAACCCCTCTCATCTCTTCAAATATTTTCCTAACTTAACATGAAAAGTAATATTTTATTTTGATTTTATTCTTCTAACACATTATCTAAAATCAACCAAGATTTTTAATGATTATTTCATACTAAGTGAAGAGTGCTCCCTTAACATATATTGGTGATGATAAGAAAAACACAGGTAGTATATATTCATGATGGCAAGTTGTAAAAATATTGAAGAGATGAAATCAGTTTTTTTTTGTAAAGGAAGAAAAAACTTTGAATTGTGAAGTTTTTTTAATAGCAAGAAATAGTGGTTACAAACAAGGAGCACGAGTAGTACGCAAAAAGAGGATACACAAAAGAGTGCATCAATCAGATAAAATAAAAATCGAAATAAGAACAACCAACAAACAATACCTAAACACAAATCACCTAACGTCGAAATGGTATAACACACCTCCTGAAAGGGAGCGACATAACACCCTCTGAAATAGATAAGTGGAGGGAGACAAACACCATCACGCAAAAAGAAAAAGTAGGGCAGTTGGCCATCCAACACATCTCTAAAAACAAAGACATTATAGTGGATCACGCTCCTAATCTAACTAGGAGAAAACAAAAATCAAAGTATGAGAATGAACTTATTTTCAAGTCATACCAATAATCGAATTCATCTAGTGTTTTAACAATAAGCTCTTCCTATAGAAAATAATTTTACTACGCATTTTCCAGATTAACCAGCCCACTGAATGCCAAATCGACATCAAACTTAAATGAGTCTTACCCATTCCAAAATCTTGAAAGACCTCAAACACCTCAATAATCGAACACGAAAAAGGTAAAGGCATGTATACCCATATAAGGATCTTATACCAGATTAGGGAGGACATTTTACTCAAAAACAAACAAATGGTCCACAGACTGAACTTGATCTAAACACATTGCACATCGAACGATTCTAACATCAGAAACGGTCTAACGCTTAGCAAGATTTTGCATAAGTTGGAAATTAATCAAGAAGTTATTTCCAAGAAAAATCACCAATTTAGAAGGCACCCAGATCTTCCAAACCTTTGCTAACTCCAGAGCATTCGAGTCGACCTACTATCCACACTTGTCACAAAATAGGAAAGTTTAGTATAAGCCATCCTCATAAGAAAACCCCCTCAAAGAGCCAAAAGCCATTTATGACAATTCATCCCAGGCTAATGAAAATTCATGATATAGTTCATAGCACAAGAATAAGAGTTTATAATTTCTCATCAAATATTTATAAACACATATGCATGATTTAATTCATAAAGGATAGAGTAAAGGATTAACTTTCTAATGCTTTGAATCTTGTATCAATCGAATACACGATTCATGTTTTATGTTGTAAATAAGGAACCAAAATATTTTCAACAAAACAGAGCATTCTCGCCTAGCGAGACCCAACGAGCCTCTTAGAGAGCTCTCACCTGGAGAGCCTTAAGCGAGCCCCCCAGTGAGACCAAACAAAATGTCTCCCTTCACAAAAATCCACTTCCTCGCTTTGCGAGGCATGACGAGCTTCCAACGAGAACTCTCGCCTGGCGAGCATGATAGAACTTATCCTCCCAGTAATATGAGCTCTCGCCTGGTGAGATATCCCTTCGACTGGAAACAATGACAACTCAGAACTAGTGAAGAAATGTAATCGGAAGGAAAATGAAGCCTCAACAACAACACATAACACTTAGTACACCAAGGTAACATGATTCATCACACACATGAACACAACAAAAAATAGAACATGTATGAACACCAATCACATATAATATGTTTCACACAAACCCTAATTTCCCAAAACATGGATCCCCCCCCTCCCCCAAAAAAAATCTAATGCTATCTAGGAACCCATCCTAGATAGATGAAGATGATGGAAGATTGGAGATGAGATGATGATGATTCCAAGTTTTCTTATTCTTTCAAGTTGTTCCTCTTTTCCTCTTCTTTTCTCTTCTCTTTCTCTTTTCTTCTCTTCTTTATCTCTTTCTCTTTTTTACTTTTCTTATTTCCTTACTAACAAAAATTATGGAGTAGTTCGTAAGATAGAGAGAAAAGAAATATCTTAAAGGTAGTTTTTATATTTTAGTGAGCAATTGACTAATTATTAATGTTACTAAAATGTTCCTTCTTTAACATATTAATAAAGGTCAATCTCACAAAGTAATAATTAAGCTCATCTGAGTTCACTAATTATTCTATTTGTCCTAACTTAGAAGATTTAGAGCTTATAGGAAATCAATTGGTTTCAAGTGACAACAAATAGAGTATTTACAGAGACATGGGATATTACATGAATCGTTTGATTAGTATATTTTAATACACTATCTTTTAATTTTTTATAAGACTTTTATATTGCTTATCAATTTATTTTAATTTCTTTTAATAAGTTTTTAGAAGTTAAGGTTGAGTTCTGCTTATTTTCTGAAGGTGGCCCTCTAAGGTGGCCCTTTATGGACCACTCCAGAGGGCGCTTATTTCTGAAAGCGCACTAGAATGTGGCCCTTAAAGGGCCACTTTAGACAGTGCTTTCTCCAGGAAAACAAAGCGCTGTCTTTACCTATGTCAGCGCCACTTTAGAGGGCGCTTAAAAGCGCTGTTATAGGCCAAAATAAGCGCCCTCTTTTCCCTTATTTGGCGTAGTGAATATGGATTACGAATTTTGTGGAGAGCTAATTCTCAAAGAGTTGATTTGTTAAATTCGAATTCTACTGAGGTGTTTATTAATTTCAGTTTAATTTCGATTTCTTTTCAATTCTTCCTATAAACTCATTTTCTTAATTCGATTAATTTTGTTTGCTTAATTCGATTGTTGCTTATAGGATAAAGTTGATTAAATTCTATTGTTTCTATGATCCTTAACTATAATCATATTAGCGTAACTTTTTCGTTGTCGTCTTTGATTAAGTCACGTTTGCTTAATTCGCGGCTGCTTAATTCAAAATTTGGAACATACATAATATAATACGTATTGTGCTTGTCAGTGGGTATTGTAATCGAATAGTACTGAATCCACTAAGGAACTGGAATTATAAGAATCGATGATAAGTCAGAAATCGATATAGTCGATTAGCTTATTTATCAATCTTGTTTTTACCTTAATTATCTTCGATTTAAGTTTTGAACCTTAAAATCCCCCTTATTTTCATTTGTTTGGTTATAACATTCAAGATTCCTTGTGATACGACATTCGAGTGTCCTTTTCGTTTTTCTACACTTTTAAACTCGTTTTTGACCCGTGTGCTTTTTGAAGATTGTAGTATAGTGGTAAGTATTTCAGCCTATCAGGTGACACTCTGTAAACTACTGTTTCGAATTGCTCGTAATTTTTTCTAGAAATTCAGAAATAATTCAACAAACAATACTCACATAAAAGAAACTTTTTGTAGGTGAATTTTGACCCTCAAATCGCAAATTCCTTGGTTTTCTGTTCTATTTGATTTATTATTTGTTTTTATAATTTCGAAAAAAATCCAAAAAAAATTGTAGAGTCTTATTTTGATTTTATTAGATTTTTAGTAATATTTCCTAATTTTGTTTTAATCGTTTTCATTTTTTCATGTTTTTCTTATTAGGGAGATTGTTGGTATTTTCATAATTGTTTCACTACTGACTTGGGATGCATGACTACTAGTGATTCAGATTCCGTGTTCTCCCATCATTTGTTTGATTATGAATTTGAGTTTGATTATTATAATATGGACGAACAAAGAACCTTAAGAGAACTTGATGCATCTTATTCACTTTTTGTTGGTTTCCCTTCTTCATCTGATTTTGATGACATATATACTTGTGATGTTTGTACTGATACTCACTTATGTTCAGTTTGTATTAAAATTGAAGTTTCTTTACAAGGTGATATTTCTACTAATATCTATTATGATATTTCTATTGACAAAGTTGATGTTGCAGATGTAAATGTAACTCTTGCTGCCTAAACTTTACAATCCAATGAACAACCACCTGCTTTAGAGCTAAAGTCACTCTCTGCATTTTTAGAATTTAATGAAAACTTTCCTGTAATAATTTCATCTAAACTTGAATTTGAATAGTAAAAGAAGTTGTTACAAGTATTGAGGGAACATAAGAAGACAATTAGATGAAATTTGGTTAACATTTTTGGTATTAGCTCATCCATGTGTATGCATTAGATCTTAGTTGAAGATGGAGCAAAAGCAGCGAGGAAGCCCCAAAAACAACTTAACACCTTGAATTTGGATGTTGTGAAAAATGAGATATATATTGCTAGAGGATAAAAAGAAGACCATTTTCACTTTCCCATTCGACAATTTTACCTATAGAAGAATGTTTTTTGATCCTGAAATAAAAAGCAAAGGCACTGATAAAAATTTCAAAGTCAATGGACACCGCCTTAAGTTATTCCATGAGAGCCCCGTGTTGGAATAAGAATCTGTAGAAGATCTCTCATTGAGAAATGCTACTTATGCAGTCATCTATCCGCTTTGACTCCTCATGTGTGTTCTTTCCTCTCTTTCCTCTCTCTTATTTTATTCTTGATTTTTTATTGAGTATGTGTGTTTTAATTATGGGGGAGGAATGTCATTTAGTTTTCTTGCTTTGTTTCTTCAATTACTTTTGTGTTTTCTTATTTGTCATTTACTTGTTTTTTCTTTAAAAAAATATATGTTTTTTCTTTAAAAAAATATATGTTTTTTCTTTGTTTTTTGGGTTCCAAGTGTGAGTATTTTCTTAGTTCTCTTGACTAAAGACTTGTGGTGTGATATGAGTAATGTGTTGTTCATTCATAGTATGTTAAGTAGGACTAAGTTCTAAATTGTGCATCATTTGTGGTAGATCATTAACTTTTGTGAGATTTTGAGCCTGACAATGGATAACATTAAAATATACATCTCCTCCTTTCTTGTGTGAATTCACTCATGTTTGTTAGTCTCTAGAACTTGATATGACTCTGTTTGAAACTGTTTGATTACTTGTGCATACTGATATGATAAAGGTAAGTTGTTTGTATTTTATTTTTTTAGCAAGTTAGCTAAAAACCCAACCCTCAAAAATATCATCCCTTGTTTGAAAATCCCTTTGTTCCTAATCATCCCGTTTTTTGTTTATAACTCATTACAAACCTAAAAGTGAAAAACAATGTTATCATCATATTCAAAGGGTTGAAAGACTCTTGTTTGGAATTTTGTGGGGTTGAATAATTATAGTTGTGATATTTCATTCAAAGGTTGGCAGAAAATAGAATAAGAAAAAAAAATGAAAAAAAATGAAAAAATGAAAAAATGAAAAAAGAAAATAAGGATGACAATACATATTCCTTTTGGTAAAAAAAAGAATAAAAAGAAAAAAGAGAAGAGAAATAACTGCAAGGTTGTTGTTTGAAAGTGAATAGAGTTTTATTTAGTTTAACTCCCGCAGTTTCTTTCAACCCTTTGAATTTTAGCCTAGTACCTCTTAGAACATATCCCACCCTTACATTAGTCATGTTACAACCCAAATAAAAGTCCTTTTGATCTTTGTGTGCATGTATTTCAATTGTGGGTGATAGACTTTTTTCAAGCTTATGATAGTGCTAAGTTTCATGATGTGTTTTGAGTGTAAACAGATAACCTGAATACTTGAGAGTGAGAGAATATTTTTATCCTGTGAGGATCTTGTTTTTTATGATGTGCTCTTTGGTAAACTGCTCTCTTATTTGTTTTGACTTTCACAAAAATTTGCTCACTAACACCATATTTTTTAAAGCTTAGAGTGGAGATTTTACTTACACCTTTGTGATTTTGAAGGTCTTTGAATTTGCATGCTCGATTTTTTTCTTATTTTTCTGCTTTGAGTTTTAACTTAGAGTTTTGCTCAGAGTGTAAAAGTTTAAGTATGGGAGAATTTGATCAGTGTATTTTAATACACTATCTTTTACTTTGTGCTAAAACTTTTATATGGCTTATCAAATTATTTTAGTTTCTTTTAATAGGTTTTTGGAAATTAAGTTGTGTTCTGCTTATTTTCTGAATAAGTATTTTTTTTAATAAACATATATTTACACCTCCTCATTATACAAGTCATAACTTGAGCTACGGGAATAGGATTGACGCGTTCTAATATGTGTTAGAAATATGGGAGGATAAACTAGAGGTTTTATGTTGAAATTAAAATCTGATTCGGAGTGCAGAAGAGTCGAATAATTCGATTTAGTTTCAGACTTAAGAAAATACTTAGTTTTGGGGCCGATTTTGTATTTTTTTCGGGTCGGTTGCTATTAGGCCTTAATTCTCTTTCTCTATTTAAACAAATTAGTAGATATAAGATTCATTATTCAACATTCATGAAATACGAATAGGGGTTACGAATTCTATGGAGAACTAATTTCCAAAGAGTTGATATGTTGTATTCGAATTCTACTTTGAGGTTTTTATTAATTTCAGTTTAATTTAGATTTTTTTTTCAATTCTTCATATAAACTTGTTTGCTTAAATGAATTAATATTGTTTGCTTAATTTGATTGTCGCTTATAGGATATAGTTGATTAAATTCAATTGTTTGTATGATCATTAACTATAATCACGTTAGCGTAGCTTTTTCATTATCGTCTTTGATTAAGTCACGTTTGCTTAATTTGCGACTACTTAAATCTGTTTGCTTAATTCAGAAATTAGGAATATACATAAATAATACCTATTACACTCGTCAGTGGATATTGTAATCGAATATGACCGAACCCACTAGGAAACTGAAATTATAAGAATCGATGATAAGTCGGAAATCAATATATTAGATTAACTTATTTATCAGTCTTGATTTTACCTTAATTATCTTAGATTTAAGTTTTGAACCTTAAAAACCCCTTTCTTTTTATTCGTTTGGTTACAACATCCAAGAGTCCTTGTGATAAGACATTTGAGTGTTGCTTCTGTTCTACTACATTTTTTAACTCGTTTTTGACCCGTGTGCGATAGCGGATCACCGTTCAACAGTGCACACATGAAGATGGTGATGATCAATTGCTTGAAAGACCTTTTGTACGTGGTAAAAAGAAGTTGTTCAGTCTCCCCTACCGATAATGAGATCCATAATGAGTTATTGACTCCTTATGAAGAATTAATAACCAAAATGTTATGTCACATTATCGAAAAGGAAGATTTAATTCCTCTTAAGCTAGAACATGATCGATAATTAAAGTATTTCTATGTTGATCCTAGCGATATAAAGGATTTGGTCATTGGACATCAGTGATTGGACGTAGGGTTACTACAGGTTTGGTGCACGTAAGTATAAAATTGAATATCTCATTATGGTACACTCATTATTTTATATATAACTAATTTTTCACTTTTTTTTAGTTTTGTTTAACAATTTAGGTATATTCACCTTGTTTGCATAAAATTAAATAAATAAGATATTTATGAATTCTTAGATCAAGTTAGTTTCGATTTACATGTAATACTCCAAAAAAAATTGAAGCATACATAATATCATAGTTAGATAGGAGAAAAGAATGTTACTTAGCATAATTTCTACATAAGTGAGTAATTTTGAAATTATGGTCTCTCTCTCTCTCTCTCTCTCTCTCTCTCTCTCTCTCTCTCTCTCTCTCTCTCTCTCTCTCTCTCTCTCTCTATATATATATATATATATATATATATATATATATATATATATATATATATATATATATATATATATATATATATATATATATATGTTTGTTTGTTAGTTAGTTAGTTTCAGGTTTTATCAAATACTAATTATATATCCTTGTGTTGTGTTCATTCATTGAACCTTTTCAATTGATCATCATATCTCTTTGGATGAATATGGTAACTATATTATATTCCTTGCACAATCCACTTGAACCTAAGATGCAACAAATTATTATTAGGTAAGTTTATGTTTAATTATGAGACTTTTATTAGTATTTTTTTTTACTTTGTAATTAGTTAAGCGTGTAATATTTTTAAATCATTTGTATTATACAGGGTTGCTGAGCGACAATATATTATGAATAATTCTAGAAAAAAGTTTGCATTTTGTACGCCCAAGGTAAGTATGTTACTTGTGGTTGGACGTAGGGTTACTACAGGTTTGGTGCACGTAAGTATAAAATTGAATATCTCATTATGGTACATTCATATATTCATAAAAATATTTAAATTTGTAGACGAGGAGACAATAAGAGGGATACGAGTGTGGGTATTATATTATGAAATACATGTTAAACATTGTCTCTGTCGACATTTTGATTCTTGGGATCGGGTATATATTATGTCATGAAATATTTACAATAACATATTAATGTTTAAGTTAGCTATTATATTTCAAATCATGTGATATTCAATTTACTTCACTTTTTATGTAGACGTTTAATAACATGACACCTTTCTTCCTCAATGACTTAAAAGACATCCGTAGACGTTCGACGTTTATTTTCAATGCATTATTTGACAAGGGTGTTCAAACATGATTTTGTGTAACAATCTCTTTTTCGCATCCACTGGTTTTGGGTTGTTTTTAGTAGTTTTGAAAATGTGAGTATTTGTTGAGTTGTGTTGTATTGATAATGAAGAAGTGTTGTTGATATTGTAATGGTGGTGATGATATGGTGACGAGATGTTAAATGGAAGTTGTTTTAAAAATATATGTTTGCTATATTTTTGAGATTGATCATGTAAATAATATTTTTGAATAGAAGTTGTTTTGTAAAACAACATTTAGGTTTGTAATATATGTCAAAAATAAAGGTATAAAAAATATGTGGTATATATGAAAAAAACTATGTATTTCACCACAGTTGTTTAAGAAGACTGTGGTGATAGGTAGGGGTGTACATGGGTCGATTTGGGTTCAATTTAGCCAAAATCACGACCCAACCCATGTAGGATACACTAGTTTGAGTGTGGTAAAATAACCACACACAACATCATTGGATCGGTTTGGATAAAATCATAAAATTGTGGGTTGGGTAATGGGTTACTAAATTTTTTCTCCTTGTTTACTTCCTTATATAATTAGAAATTATGTGTCACATTTTTTCTTAATAAATAGTTTAACCTATTACCGCTATTTTTTAAACATAAAACGTATTAATGCACGATAAAATGCATCTTAAATATATTTGGAAAAAACAAAGTTACATTACGGTAATACCCAGAATATGTTCAAAAGATTTTAATTGAAGCAACCGAGATTAAAGACATCAAAGTCATCACTCATCAAATTACAAAAAAATAGTCACTCAATAAACCATAGGTTTTGTGGGTTGGGTGTGAGTTTATCCATAACCCAATTAATTTGAATAATTTTTCATTTTTAAAAAGTGTGTTCACCCAATAACCCGACATAACCCATTTTTTCGGGTTGGTTTGGGTGAGTTTTATTGGTTTTACACCCCTAGTGATATGTAGCACACCAAATATATGTAGCACACCAAATATTATATACCATACAATCACTGGGAATCGAACTCATGACATTTATATATTTCACAACAGTTGTTGACTAGAACCATTGTGATAGGTAGTGTAACACAATGATTTTTAATTAAAAAATTTATTTAATTATTGGCGTGTTTTTTTGTTATACTTGAATTTTTGCGTTTTTCATTGTATAGGGGTATTTTAGTAATTTAATAATTATTTGGGTTATATAATCGGAGAGCGAAAAATAAAATAGAATAATTGGGGTTATTAGGAATAATTGGATAAATTTAATTATTTTATAATAAGTTGAGGAAATAGAAAATTGAGGAACTATGATTAAAGTGTTTTTGTTTGTAGGTTTACAAAACTTGTTGTTGATTGTGATGATATTTATATGAATTTTTGCATAGGTTGTTGTTATTATATTTTACAGTTGTGGAATTTCATCTGAAAACTCGAGCGACTCTTTTTGATCGCGTTGTTTTCCCAAATTTTCTGTCTGCTGAACCTTATGGTGTTTTCCCTGTCTTTCCCAGAGTGTAACCTATTTTCCCAAAAACCTTCTCAGATTCAGTAAAAATATTTTTTTGAAAAATAGGATTTTTTTCATGAAAAGAAAATAAAAATCGGAAATTTTGGGGACATCAAAAATCAGGATTTTTTTTGGAAAGTCAGAAAATCGGTTCAGGTCCGAGGTTACGCCGTCAGCGGGTGCTGTGCTGGACAACATGGGTCGGAGCTGCTAGTCAGAAATGGATGCAACCGCGACACAAGTTAGCGGTGGCAGCGACCGGGGCCTCGCGATGGCGGGCCGCATCTGACATCGACGACCGCACCGCACCGGATGGTGGCAACATGTGATGGTCGGAGGCTGCGAGGCAGCAACCTATGATGACGCATTGTGGTTTGGCTACGACGGAGGTCGCTTTTCGACGACGGTCCTTTGGCGCGACAATTTTGGGTTGTTCGGGCGTCTTTCGCCAATTTTTCGAGTTCGGGAATTTTTCGGGGATTTTTGGTGATTTTTGAGGTTTCTGATGAATTGTAACTAATATAATAAAACTTGGAGAATTTTTGAGGCGTTAGAGTTTTGATTAATAAGATAATTTTCTCTTTTCGATGATATATATATATATATATATATATATATATATATATATATATATATATATATATATGTATGTATGTATGTATAACATATTTTTGGAGATTAGTAATTTGAAAGGATTATAGTGATGACGTGAAATTGGTGATTTTATAGATTAATAATACGAAGGAATTATAGTGACGACCTGTGATAGACAACATATTGGTTCAAGAGTGGAACCTTGTGATGATGTTTATTATGATGACAATGTTTATTATCATAATGATGTTTTTGATGATGATGATAATGATGGTATTTATTATGATGATGATGTCTTTGGTGATGATAATGGTGTTTATGATGGTGATGATGTTTTTGATGATTGATGAGTTGCATGCTTACTTTATACATATGCATGCATATATTTCAGAGTTAGGTAGGACTTCGGTCCAATGATGACCTGGTTCAGAGAGGGATTATGACGGTCTCACGTCTAGAGAGGGACATGGTCCAAGTGGAGCTAGAGATATGGGCAATCAGTAACATACCTCTGACATGCATTTTTTTTATGAAAGTGTTTGTGGCATTAGCATTTGCATCACTAATTGAGCTTTGATTGTGTTTTTTGTGAATGATGTGTTTTTGATTATCGATAATTACCATCCTATTGCTAAATTTCATTGTTATAATTTGTAAGGTGTATTCTCACCCCATTTTTGTTGTTATGGCGTATGTGTTACTCTGGAGTATAGACAATTACGTACTCATCATGAGTAGTGCTTGTGAGTGGAAGATGATCTTAGAGTTGTTCTTCATTTATTTTATATTTATCACTGTTTTATTCAATTTTATCTGCTCTGGTCTGTAACATTGGGAATGGGGCACGTTATTTGTTTCGAGTAGTCTTACGGAGTTCAGTTTTATTAAGTGGTTATTATTTGATGTTTTTAGGATTTTTCAAGTTTTCCGTTCTGAGTTTGAAATTTTTTCATAAAAAGTATGTTTTGTTTTGAGTAGCATCCTAATTAGTGAAAAGTCTATTTTATATTAAGAATCGGCGTTTAGGGTATTACATGTAGTGTGCTACCTAGTTTACCACAGCGATCACACACCCTTGATCGAAAACAACATACTTACAACCACACCTTACCTTACAACGGTTGGTCAATCGTGATGTTATCACTTTTCCAACTGTTGCCAGAGGGGTTTTCCATAGTAGTGAAAAGTTTGTTAAAAGACAAACAAAAATAAATTGAAAATAAATAAATATTAAACTCGTCCTTCTTTGGGTGCATGTCCCTCTTTGGGTGTTAGTCCGTCTTTGAGTTCCCTTCTTCGGGGTACTAGCCCATCTTCGGGCACTAGCCCTTGCGTGCTAGCCCTTCTTTGGGTGCTATCCCTTGGGCGTTAGCCCTTCTTTGAGTGCTAGCCCTTGGGCCCTCGTGTTTCCTTGGGTGTTGTCCCTTCTTTAGGTGCTAGCCCCTCTTAAGGTGCACAATTTTTGGTCTAGTAGAATTATATCATTACACATTTCTTCAAGCAATAGGTGTTAAACATGTGACATCACACACAAGAGGGAATGAATTGTGGTGGTTTGAAAAACGGTTTAAAACAAAATTGTTTTCTAAATTAGTGTTTAAACCCATTTTCAAGGAAATCTTTGAATATTGCAACAAAAAATTAGAGTAAAAAAAATATGCGTAAAGTAAAGAGATAAGGGAAAAGAAATGAAACCAAATTTTACAGTGGTTCAGTTTAAAATATGTGACCTACTCCTCTCCCCCAAGAATTGATCTTGATATTTTCTAATAATGCTTATGAGCTTTTAGACAGTTAAGCTCATGAACCCTCTTATACAAGGAACAATGAAATTTCAGGTTTACTTCTAACCAAATAGTGAACAATAGACCGAAGCGGTTAGTCTTCCTTCCAAACACAAACAAAGCTTCGAGCGGTTAGTCTCTAAGTTTAAACCAAGATTTTATACGTGTCGCATCTCGAAAAACACGATCCTTCATGATGGTCGCAAAAAAAAAGATTTGAACAGAGTTGCCACCGAACTTTATGAAGAAAAGGGAAATATCAATAAAACCTTTAAAAGGGAAAATATTCGTCGCAACCAAATTCGGGTTCAGGAGTCAAGTATGCAAGGGAAAGGTATTAGAACCCTTCACGTCTGTTGTACTCAATGAGAACATTTTACTTAAACTTGCGATTGAATGTTAGCTAATGTTATTTGTTGTCTTCGAGTTACTAAAAGTGAAAAGAGAAAAGAAAAGGGGTCACAAAATGTGTTTATTAGGGTACTTGACAAGATTGTGAGTCTTGCTCTTACGTATCCTCGGGTACAATGAGGAATTCAAAGCTACGTAGTTCTGGGCAAGATAAAAGATATTTTTGGTGTTTTTTATTATAGTGCTTGACGAGACGATGAATATCTCTCCCTTGTATCACCAGGTGCGATGGAGAACTGAAATCTACGTAGTTCTTGGTAGCAAATGAATGTTGGTTGATTGATTTTAGTAAACAAATGTTTAGGTCTCATTCTAACGGTTAAATATTGACTTGTTGGCTCGTGGGGGAGATGTAGTGTTTGTTTGTTTTGCAGTAGAAGGGATCTTGTTTGATCGCGTTCTAGTAGTTTAAACATTTAGCTGTATACTCGCGCATGAGAGACTTAAGCACTAGTTTGTGGGTGCATTAGAAAGGACTAAACAGTGTCTATTGTGAAAAGGTTTTTCCGATTGCGCGGGGGCGAGTAAAAGAGGTTTGATTGGTTGGATATTTTTTAGGAGGAAAACGAAAGTCTGAGTAATATGGTGCACACCAATCATTCAATTATTTGATGAATAGTGAGGTGAGCGCCTCCATTCCCTTTTCGTCTAACATGATATTTAAAAATTGTTTGCTTAAGTCAAATATTCACAATAATGAGGCGAGCGCCTCCCACTTGCTTATTTGAGGAATAATGGGGCATGCACCACCCATTTCTCTATCCATGTTTGATTAGAGTATTTTAACCGAAAGACGAAAATTTGAGCAATATGACGAACATCAATTGTTCAATTATTTGAGGGATAGTGAGGCAAACGCCTCCCATTCCCTTTTCATCTGAAGTTTTAATTAAAGATTTAACCGCTTTGAGCAAGTAAAAAGAAAACTCGATATTGACCAAAAGTTTATTCGTGTTATTATGAAAATGATTTGAGTTTGCAATTGTAGTGATGCTTTCTTTGTTTTTTATTAATCATGAATTAAATAATCAAAGATGAAAGAAATTAAATTCAAACATTCTTTTACAAAATAAACATAAATATTTACATAAATATATATGCAAAAGAAAACAATAAAATATCACAAAAATAAATACAACACCATTTTAATGAGATATTGTTATTATAATTTTTTCAAATATGAAAATAAAACACAAATAAATAAATGAAAATCAAGATCTAAGAAGCAAAATAAGGGGTATCTTGAAGTAGAAAGAAGGTTGCAGCCATGGGCCTAAGGCCTAATTTTAACATAAAAAAATCCTAAGAATACTAAAAAAAAATGTGTCCCTAAGGAAACAAGTTGTCGCTGTAATCAGAATGAGAGAAAAAATAACCTTCTCTCCCTTCAACCACTCTATTCCAACGGCTCATGACTTACAAGAAGAGAAAAAACAAAACTAAACCCTCATCTCCTTTTTTTAATCCCTCACTGTGACTCTCTCAGCAACATCAACCATTCAAGCCAACAACTCCACAAAACGAAGAATTTGAAAACTCTCACAACATGCATACCTCTATCAATCTACTCAAACTTTTCTAACCATTATTTAACCAAGCAACAAGGAGATCAAACATAATGAAAACAGATTATCGTCCCGATTCAAAATTCTCAATGTTTCACACATAAAATCAGAAAACAAAATCATTTATCTCTCACCTCTCTCACGCTGATAACAATTATGCGGCATAAAGAAGAACAAACAAGAGGGAAACAAACCAACCAGAAAATAAATGAACCACAACGATACGTAACTATAACAACATGGATGGTTTGACGGCGGATCTAGACAACGGTATATGGTCTCACGTTTTGTGAGTGATGGCCATAAGGAGTTGATATGGTGGTGTTCATTTTGTATGCTCCGCTGAGATTTTGTGGTGGTGCAACGATGTTTTATGATGAAGCGAAAATGGAGATTCACGTCTTATTGTTGTTTGGATGGAGCCACGAGTTGATGAGAAGTGAGTTGTTAAGAATTATGCAAGTTGTGTCACGAATGTATGAAAGTTGTTGATGGTTATAATGGTGGTGATGTGCATCTCATAGTGCTTAAGGGTGTAGGCGGGTTACCAAAAAATGGAGAACAATGTTTTCATATTTTTTTTAGTCTTTCTATCGTTGTGAGTACGGGTGACAATAAAATCCATTAAAGCAATATCCATCCAATCCATCCAAAAATTAATCCATCTAATCCATCTATTAAACAAAATACTATTTAATGAATTATATCAAATTCATCCATTTAATCATATGGATGGATTCAATCCACCCGTCTCATTTTAAAAATCCAATGGATTACATTTGAATTTTTAATTTTAAAATATTTTTTGAAAAATTAAACACTTTATTTTATATTTTAAATTCACAAAAGAAATTTGGAAAATTTTCACTTTTCAGTTATTTTATTGTAAAAATGCATGAAAAATCTCTCTCCCTCTTTGTATTTTTCTTCCTATATTTAAATCACTTAAAGATTTTTAATCAATAAAAAAGTACCACTAATTAACCTAAATGAAATATCACCCCAGAAACAAAATGATAAAAATGTCCGTAATTTTCTTATCATTTAATCAAATTCCAAAATAGATTTTTTTTTACTGTTTTGATTGATAAAATGGAGATATTAACATATTTATATTCTGTTTTTTATTAGAACATGAAAACAAAATGATAGAGAAGATTCGTAATTATAATTGGAAATATACATACTCTGCATATTGTATTTTCATAAAAAAAAGAGAGTAAGATTTAAGGCTAAAATCACCTTATTGATTTCTTTAGTAGACTAAAAGCAATTAAGTTAAAGATAAATTTGACCGAAATTATAAAACAAAAAAAAAGTCGACAGTAAATTCCATATTATTTTTATTAATTGAATCTATTTAAGTGAAACTATATTAAACATTTTGAGTATTCCATTTTATTATAAAAATTCTACATTTTAGAATTTTCTAAAATAACTTATCGGCAAATGGTCAAGTTGCATTTGAAAAATACGTGATTTGCTAGCATAAGATGATCTATATATATTCGAAAAAAATGATTTTTAAATTATTTTTTCCGAAAAAAAATTGATTTATTTTGAAAAATACAAAAAACCGATTTTTTCCAAATTTTGAAAATCATTTTTCTGGAAAGTACCAAAATTCGATTTTATTTTCGAAAAAAGTTATTTTTTTATGAATATAAAAAAAATGATTTTTAAATTATTTTTTCCCGAAAATACAAAAATATGTACTTTTTCCCGAAAAAAAAAAGTGATTTTTTTTCATTAAAATATAAAAAATTAAATTTTTTTTCTGAAAAAAAATGATTTTTTCAAAAAAACAAATGGTTTTTTCCAAAAATAAAAAAATCGATTTAAAAGAAAAATGATTTTCTCAAAAAAAAAATCGAAGGAAAAAGATGGATGGATGGATATTTATCCATTAAAAATATGATAATGGATGGATTGGATGGATTTTATTCTTAATGGTTGGATTGGATTGAATATTTTTTTAAAAGTTTTAGTAGATGGTTAATGGACTAATGGATTGTTTTGATCCATCCATTAACGATCCAATCCATATCCATTCAATCCATCCATTTTGCCACCCCTAGTTGTGAGTAATGGATTTACTGAGGGAGAGTCACCAAAGGTGATGTGAGGGAGCCATTATGGATCCGGGCGGTGAAAAAAAGTCATGAAGATGAGGTAGTTAATAAGAGGTATTCACATGAAAAGTGTTGGCTTGGGTGGAACGTTTTGGGAATGTATCATATTGATAATGAAAGGAGAAAGTGGATATTGTATGTTCTACGTTTGGGCTTTGAGAGATCAGAAACAAAAAAGATCGAAGGAGAATGAGTTTATGAGGAGGTTAGTGGTTGTGAAGCAATGGTGAAGAGATGAAAGAGGTTGTTATTGGTTTGTGAGTGTGTGACTGCAAGAATAGCTTGGTTGCCGGAAAAAGGGGATGGGTTTTCTTTGTGGAGGGAGTATGGATGTGGTGGTTTTAGAGGTTTTAGGTGGCGGACTTTGAAATTGTTTTGAGGTGGTGTTTGCACAAGGTTGTTTGTCAAATTAAGAGTGCATGACAGAGGGAGTTTTTTAAGGTGATGGTTGTGATTTTCATAGGGATGGCCGGTGGGTTTGAGGTATGGTTGCTGGGGAAGAGAAGATTATTAGGAGGTTGGTTTGAAATGGTGAGTTGGAGATGAGGTAGGAAGTTAGCAAGAAGAAGTGCATCATGCTCAACTTAAATTTTTTTAGTGGTGGGGTCTAGTCATTAGTAGAAGAAGGTGATGTTGGTTAGAAAATATTGTGAGTCGTGAGAGGAAGGAGAGATTTTGGATAACATTACTTTTTGTTTTTATCTGCTATGCATTTTTTAAAAGTGAGAGTATGCTCTCAAATTTTCTTCTCTTCTCCAATCAATATCCCCCTCCCTTTTAAAACATTCTTAGAAATTAAAGATCTACCTCTCACCTTGCAACATGTGTCCCCTCCGCTCACCCGTCTTCCCTCTCTCTTTTTCTGTTTTGATAGTTGTCACGTGGTTGACAGAGAATGGTCCTGCCTCCTCTTTCTCATTTTGTTTTATTTTCTATTTTTTTTTTCATTCTCTTTTTTTATTTGTAGGTATAAACACAAATGGATAGCCAATGTGGACCATTGATCAATTAGATTCGACAGTCAGGATGAAAACAAAAAAAAACACAAATTAATTTAAAATGTCATAGTTGTCCCTTCTAGATGCTTTAAAAGATCTAAATCAAATTAAATCAATTAAAACAAATAAAATTCACATCTTTTAAAATAACCACAATAAAATTAAAATGCAAATATGATTATTCCTATTTTATTTTTCTAATCATTTTAACAAAAAGATAAAAATAAAAGGGATTAAAATGAATAAAAATCGGGTGCAACGCTGCCTAGAAAAATAAAATAAATGCACTAAAATAAACAGCGTGAAATAAACTTCTAGAAAATAGATAGGTTCAATGGTTGAAATAACAAATTATCGGTTAAAAGGCTCAAGATGATCAAAATACGACCGGAAAAGTAGTCGAAAAATAAAATGAGCAAGCCCGGTTAAACTACGCGAACCCTAGGTTAATAATAAAACTGAAGTTTGCAAGCCCGATATTAAAATTTTTCCGCCCGTTAATTTTACGTACATTTGAAAATCAGTTCAGTCGGTATGTCTCTAGATCCTAAAATAAATTTTGGCCGATATTTTACGCATTATGCGCGATGAAAGACATGTTATGCTATACATATGATGCAAAGTAAAAAGTAAGGTCGGATGCATGAAAGTTTTCAAATGCCCGGGGAAAGTTGGGGTACGACAGTTCCCCTTGTTTAATACCTTGAACCAGAAGGTATGAATGACAACAGTCTTCATAAATTCATGGTGGAAGATAATTAAGTACGAAAAGACCCTGAATTTTGTCCTTCGAGATGTATAGACGAGATGCATAGAGAAAATGCAGTGGGAAATATAGTGAAGTAATCATTAGAGAAAATGAAACAATCAAGACTCTCTAATAATCGTCAGAGCAGTATCTTGAACAAAGTAGGTGAGATCCCCTGAGGATCAGCGAAGCAGTATCTTATATGATACAATCGAGACTTCCCTATGATGGAATGAAATCCTAATCGTATATAAGATTCTTTGAGGATACTAGAGCAGTATCAAAGTTTATGAGATTTCCCGAGGATCAACGAAGCAATATCTTATATGATATAATCGAGACTTTCTAAAGATAGAATGATATCTAAATCGTATCTAACATTCTCCGAGTATATTAGAGCAGTAATGAAACAAACGCTTACGAGATTCCCTAATGGTCAACGAAGCAGTATCTTATATGATATAATTGAGACTTTCCAAAGATGGAATGGAATCTCAATCGTATCTAAGACTCTCCGAGGATACTAGAGTAGTATCTCAAATATTCATCTGTTCGGGAAAATAGTTCAGAAAAGACTCCATTTGGAGGAGGTTTACTGGCAAAGCTTTACATGGGAAAAGCTCATAAGATACTTTTAGGGTTACCTCTGCTTGTGGAGAAACAATAGCGAAGTCTTTGGGGAATATCATTATCAACACAAAGTTGAAGAATGACTTGCTGGGTAATAATTCCATGAGCACATGCGGGGTAAGGACTCTTTCAGAGAAATACCGCCGACTTGAATATGGATCGACCTGGATACTTATGATTGACCCTGGATCCTAAATTATTTCATGTATGTTATGATGTTTTGTACGACATTCCACCTTGGATAGAAGTACCATGCATGTAATGATGCATGAAGATGCATGTATGAATGCAACTGTTGGGGATTTTTTAGGTGCATATGGGAATGCGAATGAATTTTGTTCATTTTTTATGAAGCTTCTCATTTCGGCGGGAATACTATGCATAGGTATGCTGATGATTAATAGAAATGTGACTTTTGAAACTTCCCATTTCGGCGGAAAGGCAATGCATGAAGTGATGCATGTGACGCACGTGGGAATGAAACTAGGTAATTGGATTTTTTTGTAGATTTTATTTTTGTTTCTAATGAGAGATTGTTGGGAATATCATCATCAAAGGGTTGATGGAAAGAGTTTCACTAAGAAGTGACATCTTTAAAGGGTTGATGGAAAAGAATTTGTCATCATCAAAGGGTTGACGGAAAGAACTTCAATATGGAGTGACATCGTCAAAGGGTGACGAAAAGGATTATAAAGGACTGTCATCACGAAAGAGTTGATGGAAAAGAATAATTATGTTATGTAGTCATCAAAGGGTTGATGGAAAGAAACTTCACTAAGGAGTGACATCATCAAAGGGTTGATGGACAAGAATTATAAAGGATTGTCATCATCAAATGGTTGACGGAAAAGGATTATCATTATATTATGTCGTCATTAAAGGGTTGATGTCATCATCAAAGTGTTGATGGAAAGTAAACATTATGTTATGTCGTCATCAAAGGGTTGATGACATCATCAAAGGGTTAATGGAAAAGAAACATTTTGGAATATCGTCATAAAAGGGTTGATGGGAAAAATTTGTCATCATCAAAGTGTATATAGAAATAAATGTGTTATGTATGCATGTGGTGCATGTTAATGAAAACTTCTCGTTTCGACAAGAGAGTTTTTGATATGAAACTTCATGTTTCGACAAGAAAGTTATTCATGTATGTTGTGTGCAATGCATGTGGAAATGCAAGTAGGTGATTGGATTTTGGATTGGTCTCCCTTTTTTAAGGTGATATTTTCTGGGTACCAATGTTGATTGAATTTGGTTTTATAATGATGCCAGTATGGTGGACTTTTGTTTTTTATAGTTGCTAACATGGATTGGACTTTTTGTTTTTGGTAGTTGCCAATATGGATTTGACTTTTTGTTTTTGGTAGTTGCCAATATGGATTGGACTTTTGGTTGGTGAAAGAATTTGACTTCCCGACACTCGATATTTGGTGATGCGATGATTGGGAAGCAGGTGTGAATGCTCTTTGTAACACCCCAAGTTTAGTTATCTATTTTTAATTGAATTTATCTTAGTTTATTTCATTTAATTTAATTAGATGTTATAAATATTAAGAAAGTTAGAGATATTTTGAGTTTGGAGAAAATAAATTTTTACTTAAAATTAAAGAGAATGAGGTGTTTTGAGTAAGGAGTTTAGGGTGTGGTGAGATTTAGTGAGAATAATGGGATTATTATTTTAATTAAGATAATTTAGTTTATTTGAGTAATTATATAATTATATAATTAGAATATTGTTTGAGTTGGAATAAAATAATTATTTTAGAATTTTATTAATTGAATAATAGAAATTAAATAGAAAATAGAGTTTCAGTGAGGGTGTGAGAAGAGTTTTAGGGGTGAAAGAAGTAATTGAGACTTTTAGGTTAAATAAATAGATAAGTTGGATGAGATTTTGGAAAAGAAGGCGAATTTGTGGGAAAGAGTTAGCGGCAAAAAAATCTAAGGAGAGCGATCATTTGGAAGGGGGCATAAACAAAATCTCAAACCCAAATTTTTCATCGATCGTTAAACTTTGAGGTAAGGGGGTGAAACTCTTTACTTATGAGTGTTTAAGCAGTCGGATAGAGAGAAATCTTTATCGTCCTATCTTTTTCCTTCTCCTCTCGTGTTTTGTGTTATGATCATGGTTTGTGGCCAAAAGGGGTTTGAGCAAAACCCTTTGGGCATCGATTGATAGGTTTCCCTTATTTTCATGAGTATTTATAAATTTATAAGATTATTTCTATTGAATCTGATTTGATTGCCTTGTTGTTGTATGATAATTTGTGGTTGTGCCCTTGAGGCAAATTATAATAATTGAGTCTATTGTAAATATTGATTTGCATCAATCAAGTCGGGAATGGAAAAAAAAGGCCCTGAGAAGGAGCTGCAAGTTAATTGATAAATATTAATGAGTTGTTTATTTATTTATACATATTGTTAATAGTTATTATTATTTTAAAAGAAAAAGAAAATGGACGCGTATTATTTGTTATTTTCATATGTCGTGTCGCTAACACAATCACATGAGTGAATTTATGGTACAGTAACATGATATTAATTTATCACGTTAGCAATTCTACTTTTACTCGCTAAAGTAACATGACCAAAAATTATTGAATGGTACTCCTGTTGAAAAATAGTATGATTATGCATGCATACAGAAGTAAAAAAGATAGAGATTTAGCATACCAGTAATTCTATTCGTACACTTTTTGCATTTGAACAATGTTATCCGTACGCTAATATTATTTCCAAATAGTCATTATAGAATATTTGGTATCATGAAATGTCAGATCGAAATACAATAATCAAATTAGTTTAGAATAATACATTATTATTATTATTATTATTATTATTATTATTATTATTATTATTATTATTATTATTATTATTATATTAATTGATAACATTAGTTGAATTTGATTAGTTTAAAGTTATATTTTAAGTTTTGAGTTAAAGTTAAAGGATATTGAATAAAGGAACTAACTGACTAATTAGAGTTATAATTTGATCATGTCAGAGCTGTCAGTATTTTAAAGTACTTTAGAATACTTTAGAGTTATTTTATTTATTTATTTTGAGTAATTCTGACATGTTTAGAGTTGTCATATTGTTTTTCAATTGTTTAGAATTAAATCTAGTGAACTTTATTATAATAATAAAATAATAATAAAATAATAATAAAATAATAATAAAATAATAATAAAATAATAATAAAATAATAATAATAATAATAATAATAATAATAATAATTTAATATTATTAATTTCAATATTTTAAAGTTGGGTTGGAGATATTTATCAATTAGAGTTATTTTAGAGTTGTAGAAATTGTTATAGAGTAGTTTAGAGTTCCCCTTGAGCGCTCTGTTGAGTAAAAGTCAATAATTATTAACCTTAAATGAGTTGTGAGTATAAAATAAATTAATTATTACTCTGTTGCTATATTTTGAGTTTTTGTTGAATTGAAGTGTAACTTGGAGTTATTGAGTAATAATATAATTTTACTCTATTATTTTTAATATAATTATTGATATTTAATTATATAGTATTATTTTCGAGTTGTGTAGTTTAGAGAGAACTATTGTGTTGGTCTTGCATTGGCAAATTATGGTTCAAAGGAAACCTTGTCCAGAGAGGACTTTGTTCAGAGAAAATATTTTGCGAGATTATGAGATTTTATCTGTTGATTAATTTTGAGTTGTGATTGACATTATATGTTCATGCATTCATGTATATTAGAGATAAATATTACTTCGGTCTGACGAGGTCCAGTGCTCAGAGAGAGCCAATGACGAGGTCCAGTGCTCAGAGAGAGCCAACGTTAGTCTCCTTGTTCAAAGAGAACATTTTCCATGTAGGAATTAGAGACGTGGATAATTCCGTAAAATAACTCGGACATCCAAACTTTTGGTACCACATGCAGTTTTGGAGGATGAGTATATTGCATTGTGATATGTTGTTGTTGTTTGTGTATGATTGTAATATGTCTATGTATGTTATCCTTTCTGACTAATACACCAATAAATTCTGTAAAGTTATTCTCATCCTTTTCTGTTGTTATGTGTCTCGTTATTCCTATGTTGCAGATACATGTAGGGTTAGTGGGGTTAGTGGTAGAGGGGGTAGGGTTGTTTAGGGGTAGTAGATGTGAGTTGGAGAATGACGCATATTGTCTTCTTCTTTATTTAAAATTTTGAGTTTCTTTTGATTTCGTGTTATCGCTCTGATATGTAACACTGGGACGAGATTTATTTTTGAATTGTGTTTTATTTTTCCGAGATTGATGGGACTATTTTCCCTCACGTTTGAGTATTGAACCATTTGTTTGGATTTCTTCAGTTAAACCTGTTGAGATTATCCGCTACGTGTTTTTGAAAAAGTTTTGAGAAGCATGCTGTGTTAGAGAGATGTGTGACACCCTTAGTGCTTAATCATGTTTATTTTTAGGATTTTAATTAAATAAGACTCATGGGGTTTCGGGGTGTTACATAGTTGGTATCAGAGCAGGTTGGTCCATCCGATCAGGTTTTATGATGTTGTTCATTCCCTAATATACGACGAATGTGTGAATCTTGTCGATACAATATGTCTTCTAATAGTTGTTTGTTGTTGTAACAGAGAAATGGCTGGAAGAAGTTATCGCACAATCGTTGATGCCTTGGCAACTTTGGCTCAGGTTTTGCAAGCTCAGCAGAATCCAGTGGTTGAAGATGTTGAATCTCGTGGGTTGGATAGGATTCAGAGAAATAAACCACCAACCTTCAAAGGAAGGTATGACCCTGAAGGTGCTTAAGTTTGGTTGTAAGAGATCGAGAAAATATTTTGAGTGATGGCTTGTGCGGATGCTCAGAAGGTTCTTTATGATACTCACATGCTGTTAGAGGAAGCAGAGTATTGGTTAGATAATGCTAGACAGAGATTTGAGGCTAATGGTATTGCGCTAACTTGGGTTATTTTTAGGGATGCATTCTTGGAAAAATATTTCTCAGTTGATGTAAGTAGTAAAAAGGAGATCGAATTCGTTGAACTTAAGCAAGGGAATATGACTCTTGCAGATTATGCTTCTAAGTTTGAGGAATTATCTAGGTTTTTCCCTCACTATAATGGGGTAGAGGCTGAAATGTCCAAATGCATTAAGTTTGAGAATGGACTTCACCTAGAGATCAAACAGTTTATTGGGTATCAGGAAATTCGTCAGTTCTCCGTGTTGGTCAACAAGTGTCATATATATGATAAAGACATTCGTGTTAGATCTGCTCACTACAAGAGTGTTAGTGAGAAGAAGAATGGAAACCAGAGTCGTGGCAAGCCGTATGTGACTCCAGTTGCTAAGGAGGATCATAAGACTCGTCAAAACACTAAAAGTGGGAAAGGAACAAGTAGGGAGGTGCTCATGCTCCTATTAAGTGTTTCAAGTGCGAAGAGTTAGGTCATCGTGCTTTAGAATGTACTGCTATGAAGTGTTTCAAGTGTGAGAAACTGGGACATCGTGCTAATGGATGCAAGAGTGCAGTTGTGACATATTTCAATTATGGAGAACATGGTCATATACATACTCAGTGCCAGGAGCCAAAGCAAGCTCAATCAAGTGGAGAGGTTTTTGCTTTGATTTGATTCGATTCGAGGTATGTTTCATAATGATATCTCTTTTGTTGCAATCACCGTTGAGGGTGGCATAATATGTGGGTTAGAAAAACAGTTGAGGGAGTCTTAGCTAGTGATGTTTAGTAAGAGATTTTCGAGGGCGAAAATCCTTTTAAGTGGGGGAGAGTTGTAACACCCCAAGTTTAGTTATCTATTTTTAATTGAATTTATATTAGTTTATTTCATTTAATAAATATTAAGAAAGTTAGAGATATCTTTTAGTTGGGAGAAAATAAAATTTTACTTAAAATTAAAGAGAATGAGGTGTTTTGAGTAAAGAGTTTAGGGTGTGGTGAGATTTAATGAGAATAATGGAGTTATTATTTTAATTAATATAATTGAGTTTATTTAGAGTAATAATTAATTTATAATTAGAATATTTATGAGTGTTTAAACAGTCGGATAGAGAGGAATTTTATCCTCATATCTTTTTCCTTCTCCTCTTATGTTTTGTATTGTGATCATGGTTTATGGGCAAAAGGGGTTTGAGCAAAACCCTTTGGGCATCGATTGATAGAGTTTCCTTTTTCATGAGTATTTATAAATTTATAAGATTATTTCTATTGAATCTGATTTGATTGTCTTGTTGTTGTATGATAATCTATGGTTGTTCCCTTGAGGAAAATTATAATAATTGAGTCTGTTATAAATATTGAGTGTTTGATCAATCAAGTCGGGAAAGGAAAAAAAGGCCTTGAGGTGGAGCTGCGAGTTAATTGATAAATATTTTGAGTTATTTATTTATTTATAAATATTGTTAATAGTTATTATTATTATAAAGAAAATAAATGGACTCGTATAATTTGTTATTGTCATATGCCATGTCGCTAACACAATCACATGAGTGAATTTACGGTACAGTAACAAGATATTAGTAATCACGTTAACAATTCTAATTTTACTCGCTACAGTAACATGACCAGAAATTATCGAATGGTACTCCTGTTGAAAAATAGTATGATTAGTATGCATACAAAAGTAAAAAAAAGATAGAGATTTAGCATATCAGTAATTCTATTAGTACATTTTTATATTTGAACAATGTTATTTGTACGCTAATATCATTTCCAAATAGTCACTATGGAATACTTGGTATCATGAAATTCCATATCGAAATACAATGATCAAATTAGTTTTGATAATATACATTATTATTATTTATAATATTAATTTATAACATTAGTGAATTTGATTAGTTAAAGTTATATTTCAAGTTTTGAGTTAAAGTTAAAGAATATTGAATAAAGGGGCTAACGGACTAATTAGAGTTATAATTGGATCATGTCAGAGTTGTCAATTGAGTATTTTAAAGTACTTTAGAATACTTTAGAGTCATTTTATTTATTTATTTTGAGTAATTCTTACATATTTAGAGTTGTCAAATTTATTTTCAAATTGTTTAGAATTAAATCTAGTGAACTTTATTTTATAATAATAATAATAATAATAATAATAATAATAATAATATAAATTAATATTATTAATTATAATATTTTAAAGTTGAGTTGGAGATATTTATCAATTATAGTTATTTTAGAGTTGTAAAAATTGTTACTCTTGAGCACTCTCTTGAGTAAAAGTCAAGAGTTGCTTAGAGTTGCTTAGAGTTCACCTTGAGCACTCTCTTGAGTAAAAGTCAAGAGTTAACCTTAAATGAGTTTGCGGGTGTAAAAATAAATTATTTACTTTGTTGCTATATTTCGAGCTTTGTTTAATTGAGGTGTAAGTTGGTGTTATTGAGTAGAAGTATAATTTTACTCTATTATTTTTAATATAATTATTTTATTTATTATTATATAGTATTCTTTTCGAGTTGTGTAGTTTAGAGAGAACTATTGTGTTGGTCTTGCATTGGCAAGTTTTGTGTTCAAAGGGAACCTCTCCAGAGAGGACTTTGTTCAGAGAAATATTTTGCGAAATATGAGATTTTATCTGTTGATTGACTTTGAGTTGTGTGTAACTTATATTTTCATGCATTCATGTATATTTAGAGATAGATATGACTTCGGTCCCACGAGGTCCAGTACTCAGAGAGAGCCAGTGACGATGTCCAGTGCTCAAAGAGTCAATGACGAGGTCCAGTGTTCAGAGAGAGCCAATGACAGTCTCCTTGTTCAGAGAAAATATTTTCCAGAGAGAAATTGGAGACATGGATAATTCCGTCGAGTAACTCGGACATCCAAACTTTTCGTACCACATATATTTTGGGAGGAGAAGTACATTACATTAATACATTGCATTGTGATATGTGTTGTTGTTTGGGTATGATTGTGTTATGTCCATGTATGTTATCCTTGCTGACTAATACACCAATAACTTTTGTAAAGTTATTCTCATCCTTTTTTTGTTGTTGTGTGGCTCGTTATGGCTATGTTGCAGATACAGGTAACGAGCAGTAGATGTGAGTTGGAGAATGACGCATATTGTCTTCTTATTTATTTAATTTTTGAGTTTCTTTTGGTTTCGTTTTGTCGCTCTGATATGTAACACTGGGACGGGATTTTTTTTGAATTGTGTTTTATTTTTCCGAGATTGATGGGACTATTTTCCCTCACGTTGAGTATTGAACCATTTGTTGGATTTATTCAGTTAAACCTGTTGAGATTATCCGCTACGTATTTTTGAAAAAGTTTTGAGAAGCATGTTGTGTTAGAAATGTGTGACACCCTTAGTGCTTAATTATGTTTTAGTTTATGATTTTAATTAAATAAGAGTCCGGGGTTTCAGGGTGTTTCACTCTTGGTGCCCCAAGTTTGATCCTTTGTTGAAGCTACGTGTTTGTTCTTGAGAGAACCACAACTTCTTTGTCTGATATGACATGATGGCTTGTAAATGATTTCATGATTGTAGTGGCATAATAAATGTATGATGATTGTGTTTTGCTTTACGCTAGGGCTTCTTGTCAAGATATGATGTTTTACTAACATGATCACTCGACACTTATTTTGAACTCAATAGTTGCTAGTGTCTAGCATGGTCTGCTTGACCAACCTGAAAGTATGGAGGGAACTGCCCCTTTGCAACTTGCCTTCCCAAGTTTGTAGGGTGTTCGAAGGAGTTCTTCTCGAGAGGAAGCTTTGGGGGACGACTATACCATGACATGGTCTAGTATGGTTTTCCCCAATGTCCAAATCTTGCAATGGGTTGCCCCAGATTAATCGGATTTTGAAAATGGTTTACTTTGGATCAACTAATCTTTGAAGTTAGGCTTCAATGTACTATTGAGATGACTTGTCCCTCATTGAGCCTTTTGTGTTTTGCCTCTAATTCATAGGGTTATGAGGTGGCCTGATTTGAGTCATCATCTATGATGATGATCAAGTTCCTCTCTCTAATTTCTTCTTGGAATTTCTTTGATGTCAAGTACTTACTTACTGCTAAAATTGTTCATCTAGTAATTAATCTTAATGTGATGGCCTGTAGGTTTGAACAAAAAACATTTATTGGAATGATGTGGTAGTGTGTGATGAATTGGCCATTATTCAAGCGTAGTGCTGATTTAACTAGTGTGTGAAAGATACAACGAGAGTATGACATCAATATAGAAGGTTAGCAAATCTCTATGACCCAGTTTACGCAACATTGCTATAGTATGCTTTCAAAATAAATACTGCTTGAATTAGGTCTTTTAAGGGTTGTAATGTGGTATGGTTCATGCTAAAACAAAGGATATAAGGCTCAAATTTGTTGTAACTTACACTTATTTTCGATGATCTTCGGTCCTACGTTCAGTTAATTCAACACGTGCGTCGTTCGTCTTCCAAATATTTTGGCGGTGTAAGAGTGAAGATGATGGTTCAATATTTCCTTGAAATGGAAATCACCTTTTTTGTCATGGATGTCGGTTTCCCTTTGATTTTGATATGGTGGTCACCTTATTTTTCTCTTGCCACGGATGTCGGTGACCCTTTGATCCTTGATATGGTGGTCACCGAATCCTGTTTTTTGTTTTTGCTAAGGATTTACATGACCTTTTTGATTGATTGATTTTTTTTATTTTGATCCCTAACTTTTCCTTGACCGCTTCTTCAAAGCTTTTAGTCCACCGAGATTGCCTTAATTTTTGCCTAAGTCGTTTCTTTAGGTACTCGACTTAGCGGGCTTTTTTCTTTTTTTCTTTTTTTCTTGTTGAAGTGTTATGACTGCCAAGTCATTTGTCGTTGAAGAACACTAACATAACTTTTGGATTTGCATGGTTCTTTCCACAATTCAAGACATGTCCAAAGAATATTATGTGGTTGATCCCCAGATGGGATGTATTTCTCTTGTAATTCAAGTGTGTAGTCAGATTAACTGAACATTTCCTTCCCCGGGTTAAGCGTAAGGGTTTGTAGATCCAAAAGAAACACCTACTTTTAGGCTCTAAGTGTTAACTAGGGACTAACTCCTTATCTCTCTAGTGTTTGGGATTTTAAACAATGCATGTACATCATCACATGATTTTATCCGAAAGCACATTGTTAGCAATTATGGGTATTTCGTTTTTCGTCCTCCCTCCAATCTTTTCTAAAAAAAGTTTGATAAAATATGGATATTTTGTTTTTTGATATAAGATATATAATAATGAGTGATATGACATGATTGACTTCTGGAATGCATGATCACTTCATAATCAATAACATTAATAAACAACAATGTCCAACAACAGTAGCATTCAACGAAAAAATAAATTACACATTGTCGCTACCGGGATTTCACGATAACGAAACCGGGACAAAGAGATGCAAAGAGAGGCAAAGTCAGAAGAGTTGCCACCGAATTTTATTTAGTTCACCTCTATCGGAGAGGAGAGGGGAAATAGTCGATAAAACCCTTGGAAAAGAGACGCGCACGGGAAGCGCTAAAAGAGATAAGGAATCGGTCTCGCAACCGAGATTTGGGTTCGGAAGTCGGTTTCGTAAGGGGAAGGTATTAGCACCCCTTTTGTCCATGGTACTCCATGGGAACCATTTGGGTTGTTTTACATACATGGGTTTTATCTATTATTGTTTTATTTTCAAAGAATGTGTGAAAAGAAGGGAGTGTTTTTGTTATTATAGTGCTCGCCAAGGATTGGGGCCCTTGTGCCTACGTATCACTCATGCGGGGATGAGGAATCAGAGCTCCGTAGTTCGGAGTAGAAAATGTTTGTGTGTTGGTTGATTTTACCTTTGAGAAAAGGTTTCAGGATGATGCCCTAAGGTACAAAAATGAGTTTGATGAGTTTGTATTTTTTTACCTTGAATAAGGGTTTTATGAAATGAGTGTTTGTGATTATATTGTAATAAGTCTATGGCGGAGGTGATTATTCTAGACAACAAGCAAGCGTCTTGCGTTCAAAATAATCAGAGTAAGGGTAGGAGTGCTCATTCTCACTCATTCTCCACCACTTAGGCTCATGGCGCACAATAATAATTGTAATTATTAAGTATTTTGAATTTGTCTAAGAAAATGCCACTTGACGTTGGATCAAGGGTTTATTTTATTTTGATTATGAAATTTGGCTTATGCACATGAATGCAAAGTAACCAACAAGAAAGAAGAGTCTCATTGTAAGGTACCCAAGAGAAAGCCTTTGTGTGCAAAAGTGACCTAAGCTAAACAAAGGATATGGTCTTACAAACATGTCCCCATAAGATGGTGCCATGATGCCATCTTACAACATGCATGTAAGTTACGGATGAAAATCCAAGTGTTTACAAAGTATCACAAAGAGTAATGAAAAGGCCTCCAAGCAAAGGTCCTAAGATGAAATCCTCTAAGTCCAAGTTGATTAGAGTGGAGTGAATACTTTTGGTCTTTATCATTTTATCATGTTTTTGTTACTTTTTATGTATGATGACAATAAAATAAATAACAAGTAAATAAACATGCATAATGATTTGTACAATGATGATGATAATGAGTACTTGAATGTAAATTACAAGGTAATAACATAAAAGTAAATCACACGATAAAGAATGACAATATCACAATATAATGGTTAGTGACAATAAAATAATTGCAAGGAATTAAAGTGCATTAATATAAATGTTAGTAGTTAGTGGTTAGTGGTTAGTAGAATGACAATAAGCAAATAGACTAACAAGTTAATGTAAAGAAAATGGTTTCATATATGTATTAAATAACCCAAACATGGTTGAAATAGAGGCAACTATCAATGCCTCAAAGTATCATGAATGATCATTGATCAACCATTATAGTTTGAAGTATTGAAGATTTAATCAACTCTAAACAACCTGGTCATGATCTATAGAACTCATCGACCAAATAAATGTAACAACAAGTCAATAATAAATATTAAATGTTAACAAGAAACAATGTAAAGGAAATGGTTTCATCTATGTATCAAATGACCAAAACATGGTTGAAATAGAGGCAACCTATCAATGCCCAAAGTATCATGAAGGATCTATTGATAATCATTAATAGGTTTGAAATACTGAAGGTTTTATCAACTCTAAACAACCATAGCCATGATTTAATAGATCTCATCAACCAATAAATATAAATGATAACAAGAAACAAAGTTTGATTGAAAATGGTGGATAAAAAGTAGTAAGAGAAAAAAATCCCCAAGAGGGTGTAAATCCAACAAAAACCACTTGTCTCAAAGTTGACTCAATCTCTCTCAAAACACAACCCAGAGTAAAAACTCATTTTCAAACACAAAACAAAACTAAAACTATCAAGGAGTTTGAGTCCAAAATATTACCAAGATTGTGGTGTCAAAACTAGGTTGTTGTTGTGTTTGGGTTTGAGAATGAAGCAAAAAAAAGTTTAGAAGAGGGTGGTTATGGTTGTTGTGGTAGAAAAAGGAAGGGAAGAAGTTGTATGTTTATGTGGTGGTGGTGAATGATTATGTAAGTGAAGGTTACAAGTTTGCTACTGTTTTTTTTGTGTGGAGATTATGGATTTTTACATGGTGGTTGGGCGGTCAAGAAGAATAGAGGGTTTGGATGAGTTAGGGTTTTTGTTGAAAGAGGGAGCTTGAGTGTGATTTGGATAGAGGTTTTGTGGCTTTCAAGCTTGAAAAATGAGTGGGAATAGTGCTATATTTATAGAGGAAGCAAAGGGGTTGAAGTGGGTGAAAGAAAAGGTCCTTTGGGTAAAAAAACCAGAGCCATATCTACTATTGCGCAGGTGTAATCGGTTACCCTGATTAGGGTAACCGGTTACACAGTGCCAAATGGCCAAAAAAGGTTTTTGGTCTGGGTAATCGGTACCCTGATTAGAGTAACCGGTTACCCAATTTTTTTTATTTTTATTTTTTTTTAAATAATGAATGTATGCATGGCAGTGCAGTAGGTTCATGGATCAGATGAAAATTGTATCGGGGTAGGGTAAATTTTGGGGTATGACAGCTGCCCTATTTAATCTTCTCGAACCTGAATGTTTAGATAGCAACGACTTCCACAATCTAAGGTAAGAGAGGATTAAATAAATAAAATATCTAAAATTCACTCTACTGGGAATGAAATGAATGTGATATGAGTATGATGGGTATTTGTAAAGGTTTGTTCATGGGATTGAAAATAAATTGATATGAAATCATCTGTTGAGGATAGTTTATGGTATTTATGTGGGGAGGACATGGGTCAGCTGTGGATGCTTATGTCATGATGTGTATGATATGCAATATATGTTATGGTGTGTAACATAAATATCTCTTCAACTGGAAAACAAAGAGAAAAGCTTCATGACAAAAGTCAAGAAGAAGATGAGAGGGAATATGACTTCTTCGGGATAAGTTTCTTATGTAAAAGATAGTGAAAATCCCTAGCAACGACTGGGAAATTTTAGTTCAGAATGACGCTTCCTAGCAATAGCTGGAATACCTGAAATCTAAAGATAGATCCCTAGCAACAAACTAGGGAGGTTTTAGTTCAGTGACGCTTCCTAGCAATAGCTGGAATACCTGAAATCTAAAGGTATAGATCCCTAGCAACGACTGGGGAGGTTTTAGTTCAGTGACGCTTCCTAACAATGGCTGGAAAACTGAAATCTAAAGACAGATCCCTAGAAATGACTAGGGAGGTTTTAGTTCAGTGACGCTTCCTAGAAATGGCTGGAATACCTGAAATCTAAAGGTGTAAGTCCCTAGCAACTGTTTGGGGAGTTTGAATTTTGAAAGTGTCAATCCCTAGCAACGGCTGGGAAGGTTTGAATTTGAAAAATATCAATCCCTAGCAACGGCTAGGAAGATTTGAGTTTGAAAAGTGTCAATCCCTAGCAACGGCTGGGAAGGTTTTATTTTGAAAGTGTGCAAAAGGCACAGTGAGTACTTGCAAAAGGAAGGTGAATAGATATGGTGGTTATCATACACAAGGTAGAGGAAAATTTACGGTAGGCACGAAAAACTCATTATATCCCTCAGGCACAACGGCGGGGATGAATTTTTTTGAAATATGGCTACCACTTGGGACTTGCCAAACCTACATCAGGTGTTATAAGACAAACGATAAGAGAATAGGTCAATAGTCAATCTCTCATTTTTGCTTACATGCAAAGTTGATAAAGGTAAACTCTCTCGTGCGAAAGGTAACAAGGAGGCTTGCAAAAAGGCAAAACAGGGTTTTCCCTTGCAAAAAGAAGAGGGGTCTCGCAAAGGCGGAGGTACTGACAAAAGGCCAACAATATTTGCAAAAGGCAAATAAAAGAGATACTTTGGGGAAACCGTTGGGGTTATTCACGGGGATCCTTGCACTTTCGAGAAAGGCTTGAATCCAACTTACGCTAAACATACTTGCCCCAATATGAAGAGTATATTATGATGCAACGTTTATGCATGTAAAATGTCGATGTATGCAGAAAGTCGGTGTATGCTCGGGCTGCTGGGGTATGCAAATGCATGATCTATGGATTGTGCTAAGTATGGTTGGGCTTTAGTGGGACTTTCTATTTCGACGGGAAAAATTGTGCATGAAGTGATGCATGCAATGCATGTGGGACTGCAACTGGGTATTTGGATTTTTGTAGGGATTTTTGTTTCCAATGAGAGATCATCATCAAAGGTTGATGGAAAAGGGTGTCGTCATCAAAGCGTTGATGGAAAGGGTGTCATCATCAAATGGTTGATGGAAAAGGGTGTCATCATCAAAGGGTTGATGGAAAAGGGTGTCATCATCAAAGGTTGATGGGAAGGGTGTCATCATCAAAGGGTTGATGGAAAATAGTTTATCATTGTCAAAGGGTTGACGGAAAGGTAATTGTCTTCGTCAAAGAGTTGACGGAAAGGTAATTTGTCTTCGTCAAAGGGTTGACGGAAAGGTAATTTGTCTTCGTCAAAGGGGTTGACGGAAAGATAATTTGTCTTTGTCAAAGGGTTGACGGAAAGGTAAATTCTTCTCAAAAGGGTTGACGGAAAAGGTAATTTGTCTTCGTCAAAGGGTTGACGGAAAAAGTTTGTCATCGTCAAAGGGTTGACGGAAAGGTAATTTTCTTCGTCAAAAGGTTGACGGAAAGGTAATTTGTCTTCGTCAAAGGGTTGACGAAAAGGTAACTTGTCTTCGTCAAAGGGTTGACGGAAAGGTAATTGTCTTTGTCAAAGGGTTGATGGAAAGGTAATTTGTCAACGTCAAAAGGTTGACGGAAAGGTAATTTGTCTTCATCAAAGGGTTGACGGAAAGGTAAGGTAATTGTCTTCGTCAAGGGTTGACGGAAAGGTAAATTTGTCTTCGTCAAAAGGTTAACGGAAAGGTAATTTGTCTTTGTCAAAAAGGTTGACGGAAAGAAACTGTTGTAAAATGTCGTCATCATAGGGCTGATGGAAAAAAAAGTTTGTCATCGTCAAAGAGTTGACGGAAAGGTAATTTGTCTTCGTCAAAGGGTTGACGAAAAAAAGTTTGTCATCGTTAAAGGGTTGACGGAAAAGAATTTGTCTCGTCAAAGGGTTGACGAAAAGGTAATTTGTCTTTGTCAAAGGGTTGACGTAAAAACGTTTGTCATTGTCAAAGGGTTGGCGGAAAAGAATTTGTCTTCGTCAAAGGGTTGACGGAAAGGTTATTTGTCTTCTTCGTCAAAGGTGTTGACAGAAAGGTATTTGTCTTCGTCAAAGGGTTGATGGAAGGTAATTGTTTCGTCAAAGGGTTGACGGAAAGAAACTGTTATAAAATGTCGTCATCAGAGGGCTGATGGAAAAAAGTTTGTCATCGTCAAGGGGTGACAGAATGGTATTTGTCTTTGTCAAAGGGTTGACGGAAAAAAGTTTGTCATTGTCACAAGGATTGACGGAAAGTAATTTGTCTTCGTCAAAAGGTTGACGGAAAGGTATTTTATCATCGTCAAAGGGTTTACGGAAAAAGATTTGTCATCGTCAAAGGGTTGACGGAAAAGAATTGTCTTCATCAAAGGGTTGACGGAAGGATTTATTATGTTATGTATGCATATGGTGCATGTTAATGCGAATTTTCTCATTTTTGTGAGAGAGCTTTTTGATATGCAACTTCCTTATTTTGAAAGAAGGTCATGTGTGTTTATTGGATGCAGTGCATGTGGTAATGCAAGATGAATATTGATTGTCTTTGAATTGATCTCCCTTTTGGGAGGTGAGACTTTCTGGGTACCAATGTTGATTGGAGTTGAGTTTATGAAGATGCCAGTGAAGTGGGCTTGTTATTTCTAGTGATGCTAATAGGAGTGGGCTTTCGGGTTTGGAGATGCCAATAGCGATTAGGCTTTAGGGTAATGATAGAGATTTGTTTTGGGAGGTGCCAATAACGATTGGGCTTTATGGTTAATGATAGAGATTTGTTTTGAGAGGGTGCCAATAGTGATTGGGGGCTTTATGGTTAATGATAGAGATTTGTTTGGGGGTGCCAATAACGATTGGGCTTTATGGTTAATGATAGAGATTTGTTTTGGATGGGTGGGGTGCCAATAACACCAAGCTTTAATTTTTGGAAGGTGCAAGTGAGGCTTGGCTTCATTATTCTTTATCGGGAAAGGCTTCATGTTATGCATGTGCATGATATGTATGAGTGAAGCAACATGGGTGGTGCGTATGATGATGCAATTGTTTTGGATAGTTCAACAAATGTCCTTGAGGTGGGTCAAGAATGGTTGGAACTGGGAAATATTTTGCTTGGCTTCAAGGCTCATTGTTGACAAATTATGGGATATGTGTTTAGCATGACTTCCCGACATTTGCTTTGAACTTGGCTGACGTAGTGAGCTTGGTCCTGGATATTCTGATGTCCCATGCTTGATCTGAGCAAGAAAGTCCAAAATATAAGGAATGCTTCCTCTCCATGGCCAGTCTTGCCCCAATCTACTAGGTATCTACATGGATGCCTTCCTAGTTACAAGTTATGAAGCAAACCATGGGTAAAGTGATCTTGATCTGATATACCCCAACGTCTTGGGTTTGCCTTCCCCTGCTTATCCATCCTTGGAAAGATTGACTTTCTCGTGTTTTTGAAGTGGTCCTCCCTGTTACGAACCTTGAAGGGATTCTGCCCCCGCGACTTCTCGAGACTTTGAGGGATGCCCCCGGCCAACTGCCTTTGGAGAGATTTGCCTAATATCGACGTTGGTATATCCCAGACTGATGGATCTTGAAGTGGCTTGCTCAACGGAGTTCTCAGATACACTTGCCCTCCTTGGTGAGATCAATCTAAGGGGATGACCTTTGCTCATCGGAGTCCTCAGGAAAATTTGCCTCTTTTTGGGACCCAAAACTTCTCAAGTCATGTTCTTCGTGATGAAAATGCTCTTGATGTCAATGCTCATTCACAAGTAAAACTGTTTATGCTAATGTTATGTTTTATGGTAGCTTTAGAAATCCAAGTATGTCCACTGAAAAGATGACATATAGTGAATGGATCACTAGTTAAAAAAGTAATACGATATTTAGCAAAACAAATAGGAGTCAGTTTCGACACGAGCTTAATGCAATAGGCTTTCGAAATGGACCTGTGCTTCAATTAGGTCTTTTGAGGGTTGTAACGTGGATGGTTCACGGTTTAAGAAACAAAGGATTTATGGCTCAAAAATTATTTAGCCCGCCCATTCTTCTTAATACCTTCAGTCCTACGTTCAACTAGTCTGACACAGACTTTCGCCTCTTAGAATGATGGGTGGTAGTAAGAGAACCACACAGGTTGTGGAGTGAACAGTCACACTTGCCTTTCTATTTTTGTGTTTGCATCAGCACACGACTTTGTTCTTGCTGACGATTTTTGTTTTTGATTCCTCTTCTGCTTTTTTTTTGTTTTTTCAACTTCCCTAATTTTGCTCTGGACTGTTTTTTTTGCTTACAGTCCAACGGATACCCTAATTTTTGCCTAAGCACTTGCTTTCAAGTTTCGACTTAGCGGGCTTCTTTTCTCTCTTTTTTTAGAGTTTTTTTTGTGTGGAACAATCGGTGACGTTTGTTATTTGGTTTGAAAGGATTTGTGACTGTCTCACTTTTTTGGTTGGGTAGGGACAACCATTGGATTTGTGATTTCGACTCTCGTGAGGGAAATGAGTGTGTTGTCCTTTAGACAAGACACTCTCCTAGGATGTGGTTGATTCTCAAATGGACACTCCTTACTTTGTGTGTTAGGAATTGAACGCGTGGTCAAATTAGTGAAGACTACCCTGCCACGGGTTTAAGATGTGAGGGTTTCTCTGCTTGGAAGAAAACTCCTACTTCTAGGCTCAAGGGATTAACTAGGGATTATCATCCTTATACCTCCAGTGTTTGGGAATTTGAAGCAATGCCTACATCATCAGCAAGTTGTTATTCAAAAGCATACATGCAATGAGCTATTTGTACCTTATATTCATCATTCTCCTTCTAAGTTTCGTTTTTAAACAAAAGTAAGAGAGTAAGTGAACACGATTGATTGACTTAAAACATGCATATTCATTCATTTTTGCAAAAACAAGTTTTTAAGAGTGAATACTACAGTGACAAGCAAGAAAGTCACACATGAATGAAATGAATGAATGATAACATAATTGCTGGCGTGATTAGCCTTGTTTCAAACGTAGACCGGTGTCATCATGCTTATAGGAACTTATGTATGATAATCCCCAAGGAGGCTCTTATTCAGCTTCTTGTTCCTCATCCATTGGCACTGGTCGTGACATTGCAGAAGTTCCTTCATATGGCAGCATGAGGTTGCTCAGTATCTGGGCCGTTTGGTGTGAACGCGATAGCCTTTGAATCAAAGTTTCTGGACCTGTATTTGAAAGCCTTACACTCTCGATCTAGAGTGTCCCGGTGCTCCTGAGTGGAACTCACACCTAGCATTCATGTCGTAGTTCAAGGGAAGAGATGTTGGAGGAGGTCCTAGTACCCTTAACTTCACCAATGATCTGTTGAGCAAAAGAGGGAGAATTCGACCCGACGACCATGGGAATCAGGTCAAACTATTTTTCTGACCTCTTTGATTTTCTCTGGCCTTTTTGAGCATAAGAGTTTTGCCTTCCACTTGAGTACCAATTCTGATTCTACATTTGGTTCCTCGGAGCTAGCTGAGG